>NW_024871047.1:230000-830000 GCF_019054845.1 Dipodomys spectabilis
TTTGTAAAAGGAACATAAATATGGTCTATATTTTCCCTTCAAATGGAAAGATATACACTCAAGAAATATTTTACTTTCCTTTTAATTACGCCATAAAAAATGCAAAACAATCAGGAACAAAAGGAAAGTGGCAACCATGGGAAATCAGAAAATAAATGTTTCATCTAAGAGGGACAGGCTGAAAGCTCTAGCTTCATATGTGAGATTTCTCACCAACGAAGTTATAAATCTGGTTTTTGTTTTTTTTTCTTTGCTTGAACTCAGGGTCTGGGCTCTGTTGCTGAGCCTAAGCCTCTCTTTGCTTAAGGCTAGGGCACTACCACTTGAGCCAAAGCACCACTTCTGGCTTTTTCTGAGTAGTTTGTTGGAGATAAGAGTCTCAGAGACTTTCTTGCCTGGGCTGGTTTCAAACTATGATCTTCGGATCTCAGCCTCCTGAGTGGTTGGGATTACAGGCCTGAGCCACAGCTGCCCAGTGATAAATCTGGATTTTTATGTGAAGTGATCTAATCTTAAATCCTAGAAACTACTTCAAACAGTGTGGGAAAATAAACCATGGGAGAGGGCTGGATATGGCTTTGTTTACAACCTTGACTAGCCCAACCCTCCCCCCACCTTGGGTATAAAGAACAAAATTAGGCTTGATGAGTGTCCTGATTTTTGCTAGAGCACTATAAATCACATTTTCTGGTAATTACAATGGAAGAATTCTAGTATCCTCCAGAGACCTTCCTACACTTATTTAAGTATCCTCTGAAGTGTTAAGTATTATTTAATGAAGGATTTAAAGGCATGTGGCTTTTTCCCTTAATGTAAATGTAATGAAAATTTGTTTCAAATCTAGTACATTCTACTTCACATTTAAGATGTCATCAATATAGAGTACAGATTGTGTATCATCAATGAAATTTCAAAAATAATTTCAGAGGCTATAAGTGTAGAAAGGTCTCTGGAGGATACTAGAATTCTTCCATTGTAATTATCAGAAAATGCGAGTTACAGTGCTCTATGTTAGAAAACATGCTCAGTGCATGCAAGATCCTATGTTCATACTAGGAATCCGTAGTATGAAAAAAAAAAGATTTTGGGCGTTGGGGATTTAGCTCAATGGAAGGGCACTTGCCTGGCAAATGCAAGGCCCTGAGTTTGATCTTCAGCTCTGGGAAAAAAATTATTTTTATAACAAAACATTATGAAACATTATGTATAGGTTTAAGTACATCATCTCTGCCTTAACCTTTTGTAATCTATAGTCTTTTTAAAATAAGCAGTAAAATTACCAAACTGAAAAAAGTAGACTTTTTTTTTGTTAATTTATAGCTTGTAGTTTTTGATGAATTTGCAAAACTTAGGCCTACACTTAAAAATTATGCCGAATACTGAGCCCGACATAGACTCTCAAAGCCAATATATGGCATAAATTAGAGAATTAGAACACTAAGTCATATGGGAAAGGGAACTATGCAAAATACAGTCTTTGGAAGGAAGCCTCAAGTAATTATTTTATAATGCTAAGCACATGAAGGGAAGGAAGACACACTCTGAACCACAATTCATTAACATAGATTTGCACTTTATTTTAATTTTGCATCCTGAGAATAAAATGTTATCTGACAAGTGAACAACAACAGAAGCAGCAGTGAAAGTCTGAGAGGCAGATACCCTTCATTTTGGCACAGCTGTATATAGGTTGACTTCTTCCAGGGGAGTCATTCCTGGACTCAGGGGAGAATGATGAATTCATTCCACAGGCTATGTAACACTACCAGATGCATGAAAGTTCTTGGTTTCAATGGACATATCCACTATTATTCTTTTCTTGTAAAGCTGTCCCAACAGGAATTCTTTGCTAAAAAAATAGAAATTGTAGGCTTTTGGGTCAGAATTGTTTTTTAATCAATGCCAGTTTTCTAGCTATCCAGATGTTTTGTCCTGTTCTTGCAGCTGAGACTCATATTTATATGTGGTTAGTCCAAAGATGGCAAACTAGCTTGTAGATTATATAATTTCAAACATTTGCAAGTTGTTCCAAAGTCCAGGCATTAAAACAATTTTATACTATTTGCTTACAAGAGAAACAGAAAATGAAGCCCAGATAAATGCGAATAAAATAAGCAGAAATCAAAAGAACATTTGTGAAATTATTGCCTTGAATCGTCATGTAGTTTATACACAGATCAACTTTAAGAGACTCCAAAACTGTTATTTAGTTCAATGCTACAGCATGACATTACAACATTTCTTACACTTGTAATACTATGTGTGCACATGTACACACTTCAATAAATTAGCTGTTATATAATCCTGAAACAGAAAAGTGACAGCAAATCTGAATCTGAATTTATATAGCCCAATCTACACACACACACACATACACACACACACACACAGAGTCTAGCATCATATTATTTAGGGACTAGGGAAGCAAAATGTGGAGAGGGCCAAATGATATTAGTTCCTTTATAAAAGTGGCTCCCAACATTTTCCCCATATGGGGTCTTGCTGTGATTCCTGCTCCATTTTGTCAAGTATTTATTACTTTGCATGGAATAACAGGCTTTGTAATTTTTATTAATCAAAATTATACTGTTATGCACAGCTTCTGATCAGTGTTGATAAGCAATGTTAACAGACAATTGAAAGGATAAGAAAAAAACATGGGAATTCCATGTCTCAGTTAGCTTATGCAGAAGGAATACTATAGGTCAATGTGAGGTTTCTAGTATAGTTTTTGAAATAAGGAAAGCTCAAGTATACCTCCACTGCTATCTTCATCTGCCCCAAGTTGGGAACCACTGGTTTACCTCCACCTGCTTTTCCTCCCTAAACCAAGTACTAACATAATAAAATTACTCATGTTTAACAGAGCAGAATTAATAACAAAATTTACTAAAGGTTAGATCAACTATAACACTTACTCTATAGGGTCTTACTGAGAAAGCAAGCTAACAAACATGGATTTAAAGGACTCTTTAAAACAATTATGATATCCAGTATATCTCTCAGCTGATTTCAAAGCACACTAATATACGAAAAAAAAAATCCTCAATTCTCCTGTGAGGTAGGTCCACATTATTGTCCCCACTTCAGCAATGAGGACATGAGGTACAGAGGAATTAAGCAGCAGAGCTAAGAATTAAATAAGGAGTGACTTGGGTTTGGTTTGAATTCTACACCATTTTCTTTTCTACCTAACTTGATCCATTTGTCCCAATTGATCTTTTTGAGGGTATGGAACTTGATAAGATACAGAAGCAGATGTTGAATAGGATATGAAACTCTTCACATAGTCCAAGTGGATCCTCTCATATCTCTATTATCATCACAGCTGTAATTCTTGCCTGGAAGCAACTGCATTGTCAGATTCCACATAGGCAAAACACAAAGACCTCAGTCCACTCAATTCCTAGGGAAACTACATTCATGGGGGAACTAAGGTCTAGCAGGCATCAAGTTCTTTGAGTCAGTGATATTATCACACACCAACTAGCAGCCAGATGGCAAATTCACTTTTATTGTGTGCAAGGCACTGTGAGAGTTTCTAAGGGTAGTAGATCTGAGAATAATCATTCTGAGATTATGGAGAGTAAAAATTTCCTAAGGAGTCCTAGTATCACAGAACATTAGGCATCTCTAATTTTCTGTCCAGCTCTAGGTTCAACTCCATTATTTTACAGATGAGAAAGACAGACATGCAATTTAAGTGACTTGCCTGGGGCCCGCAATATTGGATCACCGTCATATAGTATGGGTTTGACAAAGTCCACAGAAAATGGAACATATTCTCAGGTTGCTACCAACAAACTAAAAAAGCTGGCTCAGAATCAGGTAAGGGAAATCTGGGGCAAGATAAGGATATATGTATATATATATATATATGTATATCTATGCATGTTTATCCATGTGCATATGTAAAGGTATACACATATATATCCTTCAATTGTTTTTAGTCCACAAAATATATGAATAGGTATTAACAATACCTATTCCTTTTCTGTGAAAAAAATCCTAACAGTTCACCATTTAAGGAAACCTAAATAATTTGACAATTGTAAAATAGATTGTTTAAAAGCAGAATTTTATAAGCATTAAATAGGACTTAATTTCAATGAATTTCAGAAATTAGAATTGAATTAGCAAAAAATATTTCCACTAGTAAAGCTACTCCAATTAATCAGCTAAATATAATTTCTATAGCCACCTAGGTCAATATAGTAAATTCTAATGAAATAGTGTTTGGGGACTTTAAGTTCAAGTAGTAAGGTTATTTAAGTGGCAGCTTATCTGTAGACAAAAATAAAAATGCTAATGGTGTTTAAAACTGTTTTTTCAAAGGCTTACAAATATTACTGAACTTGAACTTTTCTCAAATGATTAAAAAAACAACAAATTTCATTTGAAATAGTAGAGAGATGAATATTAATACAGTTTAATTTCTCAGGCATGAGTGTTTATACGTCATAGTAATATGAATACAGGGCTTCAAAGACTAGTGTCCCTCCAGACCATGTTAAATCACATGTTTACTAGCATTAAAACTATACTCATGTTAAGTGACTTATATTCCTGTCCTGCAATATTTTATCATTAATTTATCACATGATTGGAGGAAAACAAGACAAAGGTTTTGTATAATAAATACAATACCCTAGTGAAATATACCTTTGTATCTAGCAAAAACAAAAAGGATGATTTCTAATCAAACCAATCCATTTATTCTGCCTCCTGCATAACATGTTATCTTTGTTCAAAAAAGACAAGGCACTTCTCCATCTTTACCTCTAAAATTTGACTACAATGGTCTCTTTCCTAAATTAAAATGAGTATAGAAGGGTATAAAGTAGAGGACATGTTTGAGAAGGAGTTAAGAAATCTGTAAATGACACTTGCGCATGGTTGTTATTAATAATACACATGCCATTGGCCTTTTGGATGTTTTAAAATGGTCTATTTATTAAGCTTTAATTTTGGGCCAAATGAAAAGCATTGGAATGTGACTTTTAAAGAACTCTGAAATTTTAACCTCAAAGCTTAGTTGATGTTTATATACTTTGGCAAATACATGCTATTTTTCTCTGGAGACTAACATGGCAGATTTCATAAAAATATTATGTAACAAAGAAATTCAAAATTAATGCCTGCAATCTGATAATAACTTTCACAAAATACTAACTTAATGGAAAAATACAAGTATGGTGTATCCCGAGGATTAAACAACATTCAGTAGGGGAGGAATTACCACAGTGTACTCTGTCATTTCAGCATTTGCTACTGCCAATTTCAATGAAAAGAAAATAATCCCTCCCAAACACTCAACTTCTAATCAGCTTCATAAACAGGGAAAACTTGTTGAAAAAGCAGTCACAGAAGGAAGGCAAAAGAAAAGAAATTAGTTGTTTACTGGGTAGAGTTTCAAGAAACTCAGATTAGTCAAACAGCACAATGGACAACACAGACTAAATTTAAGAGCAATTAGTTAAAATTAAGTATACACATGCTGGAAAAGGTTTTTGGTTTATGACAAATACTATTGTGACTTTGATTTATATGCTCTATTTCTATCTTAATATTTGTTTCGTGGAAACAACTCACTATATTTCCTGCTGTTTTTTGAGCAAAACTAAGTGTGATTTATACATGGCACAAAAGTTACTATAACACCATACGGTCAAATTCTAAGGATACAGAAAAACGATATGATTTTTAAGGGTTGACATTTAAAAACAATGATTGTATTAGAATGAATGAAAAGTCTATATTATGATGAAAATCAGTTTTGGTATTAAAATGTCACAGTTTGAAGCATAAATCTGATCACAACAGTTGGAACATAAACATAGATACAATTTTTCTGTGATCTTAGCTATGAAACAAGACACTGGGTATGCATTTTCAGTTACCACATCGTCTATATAAAAATACATCTTCCAGTTTGCAGTAGGCAGACACAACACATTATTTAGGTGGTGAGGTGGCATGGGGGAGTGGGGTTCCACAGAAGGAGGTGGTAGTGTTTGTGCAAACAATTATAATCACATATCAAACAGCACATCTTTCTTCTCTCTTCTACTAGTCAAAGACAAAGTTCTCAAATTAGGCATAAACTTTAAAGGTGGCTTCAAAAGGCTTCATTTGTATGAAGAAATGATTGTTTTCTCCGCTGGAATAAGAGCTTGCTTAAAAAGCTTACTAAAAGCAGTTGGAGCAAGATGACAAGAATATAATTCAGTCCTTTTGCTTGAAATTTATTTTCAGCCCTATGAGTTAACAAACAATGCCTACATACAGGCATACCTTTGCAGTTGAATTACTGTGGTATAAAGCTGTTGTTTCGCTAAAATTCTAGAACTCAACTGAGTGTGGTAATCTCACTCATACTAACTGTGAAAAAAGAGAACTATGCAATACCAATTAGATGGCTACATGTGTAGCACATTTACAAACAAATGAACACTTTTTTTTTTTTGGTCAGTGGTGGGGCTTGAACTCTGGGCCTAGGCATTGTCTCCCAGCTCTTCAGCTCAAGGCTAGTGCTCTACCACTTTGAGCCACAGCACCACTTCCAGTTTTCTGATGGTTAATTGGAGATAAGAGTTTCAAGGTCTTTCCTGCCTGTGCTGGCTTTGAACCGCAATCCTCAGATCTCAGCCTCCTGAGTAGCTAGGATTACAGGTGTGAGCCACCGGCGCCCGGCTTGAAAACACTTTTGTCTAAATACTTATCTCTCCTCATGAATAATTTCCAAATGTTTAAAGAAAGATCCTCCAAAAGAAGAAAATATTTTGTCAAGTATGACTTGGCCACTATTATACATATATATGTATATATGTACGTATATATACATATATGTTATACATATATATGTATAATTTCTCAATTAGCTCCTCCCCAAAGCAGAATAACTGAACTCTAGAAAAGGGTTAGCAGTGGCTTTCATAGGAGTCTAGCTACCTCCCAAGACATGAAATCTCAAAATACTTAATGGTCAAAGTTTTGGTGTTTTTTTGTTTTTAAAGAAATAAGGGAGAGTAAGCTAGGACATTTGTCAGATATCAAATAAAGTCTTTTGAGGGTGGGAGGGGAGGACAAAATGGGAAGCATTGAATTAAATGGGGGAAAAATAAGGATCTTGGTTCCAGGTGCAATGAACAATATCTGAGCTTGATAATGATTTCAGTCTGAATCCATTTGTTACAAAGGGCAACCATGCCCTACACCTGAAATTTTAACATACTGGTATGGCTCTGCCATAAACAGCATGTTAATAATAGTCTCTACATTCAAAAGGATGCTTGCAAACTTCATTCATATTAAAATCTATGCAGAATTGTTGGCAATACAGTAAGATTAATATTACATTCTGTAAACCATGGCATACCACATTTTACATTATGCAAAGAGACAATATTTACAAGGCTTTAGGAGTTTAAATATTTTATCCACTAACATAAGTGATAATTAAGCAAAGTGCAGGACAAAACCAGTGCTATTAATTGCATGTCCTTTAAAAGCAGAGTAAAACCATTTCTAAAAGCTACCAAAAGCTTTATTTAAGTGTGTCAGTAAGGGATTACAGAGCATTAAATAGCCTAGAAAAAATGATGCATAATTAGAAACAGTGAGTATGAAAATTATAAGGCAGCATGCTCAGAACAAGGTTTTGTTTTTTAAAACACCATCACTGATGTTTCCTTTTTGTGGCAACTATATATATACATATATGCATATATATGTATATGTATAAGTGTGTAGTAAGTAAAAATTGAAAGTGCAAAACACAAGCTTCATTTAAGAACAAAGGATGTGCAAATTCTCTTCTTAAACCAACACAAATAAAAGAGTGAGGAGAATATTCTACCATTATAAGGAATAAGTTGAACACAGCAAAGGAGACCATCTTCATTCCAAAATCATCTACAAGGCACTAAGGGTAGGAAATGACAGGAAACACAGAAGTGACTGAATAAAACTCCTCAGTCAGGTCGGAATATGGGGTATTTTGGTAAGAATTCTATTAGAATTACCTGCAAAATAAAAACAAACAAGAATATGTAGACAAAATATTTTTCATTTATTATAACATATGACCCCGGAAGTCTATAATCAGTTTTTATGACTGCATTTTGTTAATTGAAACACATATGAACACAAAGAAATTGCAAGTTGCAATTGGACTGGCAATTTAAAAATTAAACTGGCAAACCTCCAGTATTACTCAAAAAAGTCATTTTGTAGTTTTAGAATAGGCAATACATACTGGTATGCAAAACATATAAACTGGGATGAGGGCAGTACTGGGGTTTGAACTCAGGGCTTGTGCAAACTAGGTAAGGACTCTACGTAGCTCTGAGTACTCCTCTAGCTCTGACATTTCATTTTAAGTGTGAGTGTAACAGGGTCTGTGACAGTCTCTGTCATGTTATGCAGTGTTTTGTGCAACAACAACAACAAGAACAAACAAAAAAACAGGGGGAAACTTAGGAGATTTTAGGGACCTTGAAGTGACTTCGTCCACAGATTTCTTTTGAAAATTAAGAGGATAGAGTCCAGAGCATAGACCTGCCTGGGCCTTACCCACTGTCTTTTTTTTTTTTTTTTTGCCAGTCCTGGAGCTTGAACTCAGGGCCTGAGCACAACCCTGAGCATCTTTGTGGTCAAGGCTAGTGCTCTACCACAGCGCCATTTCTGACTTTTTCTGAGTAGTTTATTACAGATAAGAGTCTCATAGACTTTTTAGACTTTTCTGCCTGGCCTGGCTTTGAACTATGATCCTCAGATCTTAGCCTTCTGAGTAGCTAGGATTACAGGCATGAGCCACTGACACCCAGCTCCACTGCCATTTTTAATATATATTTTTATTGTAAAGCTACTGTACAGAGGGGTTACAGTTACATGAGTAAGGTAATGAGTACATTTCCTCTCAACTATTGTTACCTCCTCCTTTGTTTTTCCCCTTCCATCTCTTCCATCCCCACCTCTCCAACTCCTCCCTCCTCCACCTGCCCCCCAAAGTTGTAAAGTTCATTTTCAACATAGTGCCTTGTACATCTCATTGTTACAGTGGGTCAACCTGTTCCACTGCCATTTTTTTTTTTTGTGTCGGTCGTGGGGTTTGAACTCTGGGCCTGGGCGCTGTCCCTCAGCTCTTCAGCTCAAGGCAAGCGCTCTACCACTTGAGCTACAGCGCCACTTCCGGTTTTCTGGTGGTTTATTGGAGATAGGAGTCTCACGGTCTCTCCTGCCCAGGCTGGCTTTGAACCGCAATCCTCAGATTTCAGCCTCCTGAGTAGTTAGGATTACAGGCGTGAGCCACCAGTGCCCGGCCACTGCCATTTTTTACTGGCAAACAAATCTCATTTTTGTAGCTAAGAGTTGTTATTACTTGATTTACAATTGTTAGTGAGTTAAGGTGAGAAGAGCAAACTCTATGAATTTTCATGTTCTCCCCTAACTTTTTGTATTTGCAAAGGGGAAGATAATTGAAACTACATTACACAGATTAGAAAAAAAAACCTCTGTATATTATGCTTATATATATTTCAATCCCAGAAGCTGATATTAGTTGAGGATTACTATGTTTTATAAGGCATTCATGAAAAATGGATTGGCTAAATCAATTTAATTGCAAAAAGGCTGATGGATATAATAATAAAAACCTCAGCTATTTTAAGTGTTTTATCTATAATAGAATTTAGATGTGTCATTTCTCCTACAACTATTCAGTGTGAGAGATACCATAATAATCATTTAGAGATGTGGATGGGGTATTTATTATTATTAAATATATACCATGTATCAGCACCTTGTAGCTTGGGTAGTTCAGGATTATTTTTCATGATGGTCTTGGTGCTTGAACTCAACCTAAGTCCCTAAGTTTTTCGTTCAAGGCTAGTGCTCTGCCACTTGAGCCACGGCTATTTCTGGCTTTTTGGTGGTTAATTGGAAATTAAGAGTTGCTTGGACTTTGCTGCCCAGGCTGGCTTCAAACTATGATTCTCAAATCTTAGTCTCCTGCATAGCTAGGATTACAGGTATTGGCCTCCAGCACCTGGCTTGGTTTAATATTCCTTCAAAAGCTAATACTATGGAATAGATCACATTGGTTCTATGCGAATTTCTTGTACGTGTGCATGTGCTAGTAACTCGGGCTTAAACTCAAGGCTTTACACTCTTGCTTGTTTTTTTTTTTTTCCTTTCATACCTGGTGCTGTCTACCACTTGAGCAATACCTCCACTTCTGGCTTTTTGCTGGCTAAATGGAGATAATAGTCTTGTATTTGTCTGTCTGGGCTAGCTTCGAACCTCAACTCTCATATCTCAGCTTCCTGAGTAGCTAGGATTACAGACATGAGCCACCAGTGCCCACCAGTTCTATGTGCATTTATATTCCATGATTAAGATTGCATAGCTTGGGGCTGGGAAGGTGGCTCAGTGGTAGAGCGCTTGCCTTACATGCCTGAGGCCCTGGGTTCGATTCCTCAGCACCACATAAGCAAAAAGAAAAAAGCCAGAAGTGGCACTGTGCCTCAAGTGGTAGAGCGCTAGCCTTGAGCTGAAGAGCTGAGGGACAGAGCCCAGGCCCAGAGTTCAGGCCCCACGACCAGACCCCCCCCCCAAAAAAAAAAGATTGCATAGCTTTCAGTACAAACACTGAGGCTATATTAAAATCCATCTTTCTTTCACTGCAAGTTAAATGTCAGCCAAGATAAAACAGCCCAAAGTATGAACTCAGAATTCTGAAGTCAATTCCAACTTTATGTAAGTTTTGACAAGATTTCAAATTTAGAATTTTTTTTTTTTACCACAGCAGCTGTTCTCACTATCATGTGTTAAGGTTTGTGTATATGTTAAAAGAAATCAGAGTTGTACAATGTTTTCATTTGGGAATACTTGCCTAAACCTTTCTAAGATCTAAATCTCAGCTTTCAATATATTTTAGTTTGGCTACAAATCTAAAGAAAAGGAAAGGAAATGTCTACATTCCAACTGATAAAAGTTCAGGCTGAGAAGAAAAAAGGCAGAAAAATGGTTGACAGATGCTAAGCACCGTAAAATGTTACATTTAGGATGAAACCCAAAAAATGTAATTAAAACAACTTCATACTTACATACTCCATCATATTGCTCGTTTCACATTTCCTTTTAGTCAACTTCCAGTGCAAAGCAAGCTAAGAAAGCAGAGTTTCATTAAGACTTCTTATATCTGTTTAAACTTACTACAACGTGAGCATTTGAATAAGTCATGGAAAACAATCTTGGTATAAGAAACAAAACACACCTATAATACTTCATAAAGTATACATATATATTTTTTAAAATTGAGTATGAATTCTCTAATCCATTTCTTTATGGTCTGAAAAATTCCTGTTTAATACAGTAATTTATTTGCTTAAATTTTCTTACCTTATGATATAATCTGTTATTTTCCCATTCTAGTAGCTTCTGAATTGATCTTCTAGTCTAAGGAAAAGGATCAAGACTGTTATAAAGTGAACTGAAAAACATTGTAAACTGCATTTATCTATATTTTTCTGCTTACTTATATAAAATTTAGTTAAGTTCTCCTGTTGTTTTCCTATTAGAAATCAGAAAAAAGCAAAAGATCTGACTGAAATTGCCCAAAGAAAAGGAATATTTTAGATAATTACTATAGAGTTATAATAATACCTCATGCTTTTATGTTTTTCAAAATGAAATATGTACTAATTGCTCTGTGGTATGTAGCCATTGACTTGACTTTCCATTTCACTATTTATGAAAACATTATCAATACTGCTTTCTTGAAACAGTAGTATCTACAAACCTAGATTTTCATATACCTTCACAGGATTCGGGGTGTGTGTGTGTGTGTGTGTGTGTGTGTGTGTGTGTGTGTGTGTGTGTGTGTGTGTGTGTGTGTGTGTGTGTGTGTGTGTGTGTGTGTGTGTGTGTGTGTGTGTGTGTGTGTGCGCGCGCGCGCAGCCGCGCGCGCCGGTTTTGAGGCTGTCTCTGAACTTTTGTGCTCAAGGCTAGTGCTCTACTATTTGAGCCACAGCTTTACTTCTGGCTTATTTTGGTAGTTAATGGGTGATAGGAGTCTCTCTGATTTTCTTGGCAGGGCTGGCTTTGAGCAAAGATCCTCAGTTCTCAGCCTCCTGAGTAGCTATAGTTACAAGCATGAGCCACCAGCATCTAGCTAGAATTAGTTTTTAATAAACATCTAATATGCAAAGCTAATCTGATTCCTCACACAAAGTTTCCAAATCAGACTCCTAATGTGTAACACCTGGCAGATACAGCAGTCAGTTAAAGCCAACAGGCTGAGTAATACTAGCCAGAATTTTCCACAAAAAATAACATATTAGGAACACCACGTAGAAAGACATACATTTAGAAAGAAAAATATAAAGGAGAGAAAGAGCAATGTAGCAAACAGGGACAAAAGCAGGGTTTCTCCATTCTGATTGCACATATTTTGTAGTGAATAAAAAGAGTTTGCAAAGCCTTTGAAAGGATTAAAAGATTACTAGGCATTTTAATTATTATTGATAGAGTTGTATATGGTTTTTTATTTTAAAAACTCTGCTGGTAGGCACTGTCAACTTTGAAAATTACTCTTTACAACCAAAGGATTTACAAGGCAGACTATCTCTGAAATGATTTCTAAAGTGCCAACACAAGAAGCTATCCTACCTGTTGAACTGTGCAAGTTAACAATCTATGGCAACTGAATTCTAAATGACTTCTAACTATTTACAATTGGCTAGGTCAGCAAAAATGTTAGAGTGTGTTACGGTGTCATTACATTTGATAGAATCTAGATAAAATCAGGTGAATAACAAATAGAGACTGAATCAGTAATTAAAAAATCTTTCAGGAAGAATAAAGGAGGCGGAATACTGTCAAAACAGATAATTCTCAACTATGAAAACAGAAGGAAACCTGCTGGGGCGTTTAGGGGGAAAAGACAAGGAAGTATGAAAGAGTGGGTGAGATTGATTGGAATATAGTGTAAACATGTATGGAGATGTAACAATAAGATCCTTCCTGTATAACTAATATAAGCTAACTTAAACAAAGAAAAAAATCTTTCCAGAAGGAAAAAAAAAAAAAAAAACACCCAGGATCAGAAGGCTTCAATCATGAATTCTTCCAAACATTTTAGGAAGTAATACAAGTCCTTCACAAATTCTTTCAGAAAATAGAAGGAATACTTCCAGTTCACCCTATAAACTCAAAGATGTCACATATGCACACAGAGCCACAGATCAATATCCCTAATTGATACAAACAAAATATTCGCAACTACACTATCAAACGGAATCAGATTCAAATTGAGTTCTGGCAACACAAAAACAAACTCATATAACACATTACATTAATAGAATAAAGGAAAAAAAACATGTTTACCTTTTTTGATACAAGGTCTTACTATGTAGTCTAAGCTGGCCTGGAAATTGCTATGTAGCCCAGGCTGGTCTTGAACTCATAATTCTCTTGACTCAGCCTCTTCAGTATTGGGATTACAAGCTTGAAACATCACACTCAGCTCCAGATGACTAACATTCCCCCCACAATTAATCAATAAACCTCACCATTTACCATAGCATAAAAAATAAAAAAATAATACTTAGAAATAGAAACTTAACAAAAGAAGCAAAAATACTGTGTTCATATAATTATGAATAATGGACAAACTCCAATATCCATTCATGACAAAACCCTAAGAAACTAGGACTAGATGTGACCTCTCTCACCTTGAGAAAGGACATCTATGGAAAGCCTAGAACTATCACCATGCTTTATGGTGACATTATCTTTTAACCCCCCCCCCCCCAAAAAAAATTAGGAACTTAGGGTGGTTTCCTCTCACTGTGTTTTCAACATTGTATTAGCAGTTATAGCTAGAGCAATTAGATAACCCTAAAGGAAACCACTAAAACACTTGTTGATCCCTTATCGGATATGTGACTTGCAAGTATTTCCTCCTATTCTGTGGTTTATCTTTTCACTCTCTGAAAACACCACTTAATATACAGTTTGTAAACTAAGTAGTTCAACCAGGTTTGCAGGATATAAAATTGTGGGAGGTACAATTCTTGCTCCTATAATCTTCAGCACCTGGCATTACACCTGTGACTATGTATGTTACGTGTTACATTACAAAAGGAATTGTACAGATGTAATTAAAGTTACTGATCAACTGGCATTCAAATAGAGAGATAATCCAGGATTACTTGGGAAAAATCAATGAAATCACACAAGCAGAGAAATTTTCCTGGCTAGGAGAAGGAAAGATTTTTTTTTTCTGTTGGTAGTGGGGCTTGAACTCTGGACCTGGGTGCTGTACCTCAGCTCTTCAGCTCAAGGCTAGCACTCTATGTCTTGAGCCACAGTGCCACTTCTGGTTTTCTGAGTGGTTTATTGGAGATAAGTGTCTCACAGACTTTCCTGCCTGGGCTGGCTTTGAACTGCGATCCTCAGATCTCAGCCTCTTGAATAGCTAGGATTACAGGCATGTGCCACCAGCGCCCAGTAGAGAGGGAAAGATTTTAATTACAAGAGGCATCCAACTGACCATTGCTGGCTTTAAGATGGAAAAGGCTACATAAGATGTGTAAGAAGGAAGTGAATTTTGCCCAAACCTGAATGGGATTGGAAGCAAATTAGTCCACTGAGGAATAGAGCCTCCCAGCATCTTGACTTTGGCCACTGATACTATTAATAAGAGAATCCAGTTGAATAGGTTGTGCCTAGAGTTTGGACTATAAAATAATATATGGGCATTATTATGTACCACTAAGTTTTATGAAATAATCTTATAGCAGAATAAAACAGCAGTAAGAGGCTGGGGATATAACTCAGTGGTATAATACTTGCCTAGAATGGATAAGGTACTGGGTTTAATCCCCAGTACCACAAAAATAAAACAAAGATTAAAGCTAAAGAAGTAAACAAATGGAGGTGGGGGGGGGAGTCCTACTTTCATGAATCAGACGATTTCATATTAAGATGGCAATACTTTGGGAGTATTCTCTAGGACAGATCAGATCATATAGTAGGTCACAAAACAATTCTTAAAAATTAAGAATAAAAGCCGGGCGCTGGCGGCTCATACCTGTAATCTTAACTACTCAGGAGGCTGAGATCTGAGGATCGCGGTTCAAAGCCAGCTGGGGCAGGAAAGTCTGTGAGACTCTGATCTCCAATGAACCACTCAAAAAACTGGATGTGGTGCTGTGGCTCAAGTGGTAGAGCGTTCACCTTGAGCTGAAGAGCACAGGGACAGTGCCCAAGCCCAGAGTTCAAGCCCCATGACTGACAATAAATTAAATAAACAAATAAACAAACAAATAAATAAAATTAAGCATACTGAAATTGGGCTTAGTGGTAGAGTGCTTGCCTAGGTTGCATGAAGCCCTGGGTTTGATTCCTCAGTACCACATAAAAATAAAAAGCCAGAAGTGGTGCTGTGGCTCAAGTGGAAGAGTGCTAGCCTTAAGCAAAAGAAGCTCAGGGATAGTCCCCAGGTCCTGAGTTCAAGCCCTAGGACCACCCCCCCCCCAAAAAAGAAGACTGAAATTATAGTGACTGTCTTTTCCAATAACAACAGAATGAAGTGAGAAGTCTATAATAGCACAAGAAATCTTGGAAAATTCACAAGTATGTGGAAATTAGACAGTGTGGTCCTAGACAGCCAATAGGGCAAAGGACAATAAAGAAGAGAATAAAAGGGAAGTAATAAATACCTTGAGAGAAATGAAAATGGAAACACAACACACAAAAACGAATGAGATGAAGCAAAAGCAGTCCAAGAGGGAATTTTTTTTTTTATTGTGAAAGTACTGTACAGAGGGGTTACAATTACATGAGCAAGGTAATGAGTACATTTCTTATCAAGCATTGTAGCCTCCTCCTTTGTTTTCCCTTCCCATCCCTGCCCATCCTTCCCCCCACTTGGTGCCCCCCCCCCCTCGCCAAAGTTGTAAAGTTCATTTTTCTACATAACATCTTGTACATCTCATTGTTGCAATGGGAGCACCTGTATCCCTATTTAAACGATTTGTTTTTTCCCTTCCCCTCCACAAATTATACCAACATCAAATACAGTGAAAACAGGGGTTATACCATAGGGGAGGGCCAAGAGGGAAATTTACAGAAAAAAGTGTACATTGAAAAAAAGAGAAAACACTCAAATAATGTTTTATTTCAAAGAACTAGAAAAAGAACAAACTAAGCTCAACTTTTGTAGAAGAAAGGAAATAAACATCAGAGTAGAAATAAGTGAGACGCTGGAAAAGAACAGAAAAGAACAACAGAACTAAGAATTGGTGTTTTTTTGAAAAGAAAAAGGAAACCAACAAATCAAAACTAACAAATTTGTGTATTAAGTGATATTTTTTTTTTTTTTTTTTTTTTTTTTTTAGCACTTGTATCCATTTATCTTAGAAGTCCCTTCAACAGCAAGTTCATATCTCGTAAGACACCTTGTTGCAAAATGGAAAGGCACTGTTGTTGCAAAATCAGGTAGGGCGTAGGAAAGAGGCAAAGACAAGGATTCTGAGGGAGAACATTCTGGAAGGGCAGACCTCTGTGTGGACAGCTTTCTCCTTTCTTTTTTTTTTTTTTTTTTTTTTTTTTTATTGTAAAGCTACTATACAGAGGGTCACAGTTACATGAGTGAGGTTATGAGTACACTTCCTCTTGAACATTGTTACCCCCTCCATTGTTTTCCCCCTACCATCCCCTCCCTCCCTCCCTTCCCCGAGGTTCTTTTTTTTTTTTTTTTTGATTGTGATTAAATGATTACATAATTTCAAAGTCACAAGTTCATTCTAACTTCCCTGGAGCAAATTGTCTACCACAGTCTGTAATATATAACAGTGTTCACATGTTATATACCATATTTGTGATCAGCAGCATGAGGATATTTAGTAGTGGTTCAACCAGATGAGCGGGAGTTCTTTGTTTCTTAAGTCCTGTTAGTTTTGTCGTATCACTAACATTTTGGATTTAGCATCCACTTATGAGGGAGACCATGTACCGTTTGTCTCTTCGTTCTTGGCTTACCTCGCTCAACATGATTCCTTCTAGCTCCATCCATTTCCCTGCAAATGCCATTATTTTGTCATTTCTAATGGCTGCATAATATTCCATTGTGTATAGATACCACAATTTTTGGATCCATTCATCTGTGGTGGGGCACCTAGGTTGTTTCCATATCCTAGCTATTGCGAACAGTGCTGCAATAAACATGGAGGTGCACGTGTCCTTGTATATTGGTTCCTGTTGTTCAGGGTAGATGCCTAGAAGTGGTATGACTGGGTCGTAAGGGAGGTCAATCTTTAGCTTTCTAAGGACCCTCCAGACTGCTTTCCAAAGTGGTTGTATAAGTGTACATTCCCACCAGCAGTGTAATAGGGTTCCTCTTTCTCCACATCCCCTCCAGCATTTGTCGTTGGCTGATTTGTGGATGTGGGACATTCTGACTGGGGTAAGGTGGTATCTCAGGGTTGTCTTTATTTGCATTTCCTTCACCACCAGGGATGATGAACATTTCCTCATGTGTTTCTTTGCCATTTTTATTTCTTCATTTGAGAAGTCCCTCTTTAGTTCCCTTGCCCATTTAGTAATTGGTTTGTTAGGTTTGGGAGGGATTAGTTTCTTGAGTTCCCTGTATATACAGGATGTTAACCCCTTGTCTGATATATTGCTGGTAAATATTTTTTCCCAATTAGTTGGTTGTCTTTCTAGCTTAGTTGCGATAGATTTAGCTGTGCAGAAGCTTTTTATTTTAAGGTAGTCCCATTTGTCGAGTCTCTCTCCAACTTGTTGTGACCCTGGGACTCTGTTCAGGAAGTTCCTTCCTGTGCCTATTAGTTCAAGTGTCTCTCCTACTCTGTCCTGCAGTAGTTTCAGAGATTCAGGTTTAATGTTAAGGTCTTTAATCCATTTTGAGTTGATGTTGGTGCATGGTGATAGGCTGGGGTCCACTTTTAGTTTTCTGCATGTGGCTGCCCAGTTTTCCCAGCACCAGCGGTTGAAGAGGCTGTGTTTCTTCCATTGTATGTCTTTGGCTCCTTTGTCGAATATCAGCTGGCTGTAGGCCTGTGGATTTATATCTGGATCTTCTATTCTGTTCCATTGGTCTTCGGGTCTGTTTTTGTGCCAGTACCATGCTGTCTTTGTGATTATAGCTCTGTAGTAGAGTTTGAAGTTCGGCATGGATAGCCCTCCCATATTGTCTTTATCCCCTAGAATTGTTTTGGCTATTCTAGGTCTTTTGTTGTTCCATATAAATTTTTGGACTGTTTTCTGTATTTCAGTGATGTACGTCATTGGGATTTTAATAGGAATTGCATTGAATTTGTATATTAATTTTGGAAGTATCACCATCTTTACTATATTAAGTCGGCCTATCCAGGAGCATGGGAGGTCTTTCCATTTCCTAGTGTCTTCTGCAATTTCTTTCTTTAACTTTTTATAGTTCTCATTAAATAGTTCTTTTACATCTTTGGTTAGGTTAATTCCTAAATATTTTATTTTTTGGGAGGTTATTGTGAATGGGGTTGCTCCCTTTATTTCCCTCTCTTCCTGTGCGTTATCAGTGTATAGGAAGGCAACTGATTTTTGTGGGTTTATTTTGTATCCTGCTATTTTGCCGAAGTGACTTATGATTTCTAAAAGTTTGGGGATGGAGTTTTTGGGATCGTGGAGGTATAGTATCATGTCGTCTGCAAAAAGGGATAGTTTCACTTCTTCTTTCCCTATGCGGATCCCTTTAATGTCTTTTTCTTGCCTTATTGCCCTGGCTAAGGGTTCTAGGACTATGTTGAAGAGGAGTGGAGACAGTGGACATCCTTGCCTTGTTCCTGTTTTTAGGAGGATTGGTTGTAGCTTTTCCCCATTAAGTATAATATTGGCTATTGGTCTGTCATAAATGGCTTTTATTGTTTTTAGAAATGTTCCTTCTATTCCTATTTTCTCCAGAGCTTTTAGCATGAATGAATGTTGAATTTTATCAAAGGCCTTTTCTGCATCTGTGGCGATAATCATGTGATTCTTGACCTTGGCTCTGTTGATATGCTGGATTACATTTATTGACTTACGTATGTTAAACCATCCCTGTGTCTCTGGGATGAAGCCTACCTGATCATAGTGTATTATTTTTTTTATGTGTTTCTGGATTCTGTTAGCTAGAATCTTGTTAAGGATCTTTGCATCTGTGTTCATCAAGGAGATTGGCCTGTAATTCTCCTTTTTGGTTGGGTCTTTGCCTGGTTTGGGGATGAGTGTGATATTGGCTTCGTAGAATGAGTTTGGGATAGCTCCCTCCTTCTCTGTTTCTCTGAAGAGCTTGAGGAGTATGGGTATTAGTTCTTCTTTAAAGGTCTTATAGAATTCTGCTGTGAATCCATCTGGTCCTGGGCTTTTTTTTGTTGGAAGACTTTTGATAGCTTCCTGTATCTCATTATAGGATATTGGCTTATTTAATTGGTTAACTTCTTCTTTGCTCAGTTTGGGTAACTTGTATTTCTCTAAAAATGCATCCATTTCCGCCAGATTTTCTTCCTTTAGAGAGTATAGCTTTTGAAAGTAGTCTGTTAGAATTGTTTGGATATCTTGGGTACGTGTTGTGATGTTTCCCGTGGCATCCCTAATCCTATTAATATGGGTTTCCTCTCTTCTTTTTTTAATTAATCTTGCCAACGGGCCATCAATTTTG
The DNA here is from genome assembly GCF_019054845.1 of Dipodomys spectabilis. NCBI lineage: Eukaryota > Metazoa > Chordata > Mammalia > Rodentia > Heteromyidae > Dipodomys > Dipodomys spectabilis. The sequence continues at coordinate 249,706 of NW_024871047.1, forward strand.
TTTATTTTTTCAAAGAACCAGCTTTTTGTTTGGTTTATTTTGGTTATGGTTTTCTGATTTTCTAATTGGTTAATCTCTGCTCTCAATTTGGTTATCTGGCTTCGTCTAGTAGCTTTAGGTCCCATTTTTTCTTGTTTTTCTAGCTGTTTTAGTTGCAACATGAGATTATTTACTTGGTCTGTCTCCATTCTCTTGATGTGGGCACTGAGGGCAATAAATTTGCCCCTCAGGACTGCTTTTGCTGTGTCCCACAAGTTTCTTTGTGAGGTGTTTTCATTTTCATTGAGTTCTAGGAAATGCTTTATTTCTTCTCTGATCTCTTCTGTTACCCAGGCCTTGTTAAGGAGTGTGCTGTTCAATTTCCATGTATTAGAGAAATTTCTGCGGTATGCTTTGTTATTGAGAGCTAGCTTGATTCCACTGTGGTCAGATAGGATACAGGGGATTATGTCGATCCCTTTGTATTTGCTTAAGTTCCTTGAATGAACTATGATATGGTCTATTTTGGAGAAAGTTCCATGAGCTGCTGAGAAGAATGTGTACTGTGTTGTTTTAGGGTGAAATACTCGGTAGATGTCAGTTAATTCCGCTTGAAGTATGGCCTCACTTAATTCGGTAGCTTCTTTGCCAATCCTCTGGTTGGTAGACCTGTCCTTTGGTGAGAGTGGCGTGTTAAAGTCTCCTAGTATTATCGTATTGGGATCTATTTTATTCTGTAAGTTTGAGAGCATTTGTTTAACATATCTGGGTGCACCGATATTTGGGGCATATAAGTTGATGATGGTTATATCCTCCTCTTGGATTGTTCCCTTTATTAATATGTAATGTCCGTCCTTGTCTTTCTGTACTGATTTTAATGAAAAGTTTATTTTGTCAGATATCAGGATAGCTACACCTGCTTTCTTATTGGGGGAATTTGATTGGTAGATCCTTTTCCACCCCTTCACTCTGAGTTTGTTTGTATGTTTGGCTGAGAGGTGGGTCTCCTGAAGGCAACAGATGGATGGGTCTTGTTTTCTGATCCAGTCCTCAGTTCGTTTTCTTTTAATTGGCGAATTCAGCCCATTTATATTAAGAGAAAGTATAGAGAGATGCATTGTTGTCCCTGCCATTCCGTTTTCCTAAGTTTTTCTTCTTTCCTTTCCTCCTGTGCTTGCTCAGTTAGACTTTGAGTAATGCCTGTTTGGGGCAGGTCCCAGTTCCTGGTTGCTTTCTTCAGGTTGTGTCCCCCCTCTTAGAATTCTTTGTAATGCTGGCTTAATGTTTATGTATTCATTTAGTTTTTCTTTGCTATTAAAAGTTTTCAGTTCTCCATCGAATGTGAATGCTAGCTTTGCCGGGTATATCAGTCTGGGTTGGCAGTTATTGGCTCTCAGGGCTCGTATGGTGCTTTCCCAGGCTTTTCTTGCATTCATTGTTTGTGTGGAGAGATCTGCAGTGATTCTAATTTTTTTCCCGTTGTAGTATAGCTCCTTCTTCATTTTTGCTGCATGCAGGATTGTTTCCTTATTATTCAGATCCATCATTGTTACTATTATGTGCCTAGAAGTGTTTCTCCTGGGATCTTGCTTGTTGGGTGTTCGATAAGCTTTTGTGATGTAGTTAAGATGGTCGTTTTTGAGGTGGGGAAAATTTTCATTGACTATCTTGTTAAATAGGTGTTGCATTCCCTTGCTCTGGAATTCCTCACCTTCGTCCACTCCGATTATGCGAAGGTTAAATTTTTTAGCATTATCTGCTTGCTCTTGAATTTCCCTTTGGTTTAATTTGAGTGATTTTTCCATATCTGTCACTTTTTGGTCCAGTTGGTGTATTCTGTCTTCTGTATCTGACACTCTACCTTCCATTTCATTCACTCTGTTGACCGTGGCTTCTATTGTGGTTTGCATGATGGAAATGGATCCCTTTATGGATTCAATGTTGGTTCTCAGAGTACTGATCTCACCTCTCAATGAGGTGATATCAGTATGCATTACCTCTAATTTGGCGTTTATCTCACTTCTTACTGAGGTTTGTGCAGCTTCTATTTTTGCATCCAATTTTTGTTTGATATCCTGTATATCTTTTGATAGTTCATCCTTGTGCTCTTTCAATTTCTGATCCATTTCTCGCTTTATTTCTTGAGTCATTGCCTCCAGCAACCCTTGGATGTAGTTTTTGTCTTCCATTCCTGCTTTGCTCCCACTGGGGCTCTCCCCTGCGTGGCTGCTGGCTTTTGAGGTGAGCTTGCTGTCCTGGGTAGTGGTAAACCTTGTGATTTTTCTCTGTGATTTTCGCATGGGGGTTCAGGAGACTGCTCTTCAATCTTGTTTTGGTGTGTCTGTCTTTGCTTGGTTGCTGATTCTCTATTGGTAGAGAGAGTCTGTGTCTGATCTGGATTCTGTTGGGAGCCTATTTCCAGCTGCTATTCACTTAGGATTCTCAGCTCTCTGCTGTAGCAATTCCCGCCTTTGGAAGGGTTGAGCAGCCTAGACTGCTTGTGTTTGCTCCTGCGGGTGCTCTTGGGAAGATCAGATGCTCTGGATGCACTCTCCCAAATACTGGAGTCTGCTATGGGCTCCTGATGTGTTTTTGTTTGTTTTGGGCTGGTTGTGGGCTTGAACTCTAGGTTTGGGTGCTGTCCCTCAGCTCTTCAGCTCAGGGCTAGCACCCTACCATTTGAGCCACAGCCCCACTTCTGACCCTTTTTGCTTTGTTCAGGCGCCGGTCCCCTGGCCTGGTTCCGGCCCCAGCCTGGAGCGCGCTCGTTAGGCCTGTGCTAATGTGTATACCACCTTGGTTATGCAGCCTGGAGGACACAGTTCAAATTTCTTCTACTGTTGGTAGTCTTGACCCAGGGGCACTGTTCCTGGCTTGAGCATTTAAGCTCCCTTCCCAGGGCGCTCTTGCTCTGGCCTGGCCAGCAGAGTGTGCTCCACCGGCTGGTGGGGCTCTCGAACAGTTCCCAGTTTTAGTGGGTCCTGTGGTCCGGGTGTTGGGGTAGGGAGTCTAGGTCAGGGTCTGGGGATTCCCTCCAGCTCTGGTCTCCCTTGATGGATTCCCTGTCCCCTGATGGGTACTCACCCTGTAGGTCGTCAGTTGTTGTTGCAGTCCGTCAGTTGTTGTTGCAGTCCGAGTTCAGTTGGGGTGGTTGCGGGCTGGGTTGGGCGGCCCCCCGCCGGGTCGTTGCGATCGCGACAGGTCCCTTTGTGGCGCTGCTGGTGCCGGGCGGCTTTGGCGGGATGGAGCCTCTCCGCTCCGGTGGAGAGTGATGGGTGGGGTGGGATCCTCCTGGAGACTCCCGGCTGGTAGGTTTCTCTGTTCCTGGCGATCCGCTGTTCTGCAATCCGGTACCTGGTGATCTGCAAGCAGCCCCCTGTGTCTCTGTGACTCCGGCAGCCCCCGCCGGGCCGGCTGGCCGGCGGCTTGGCGCACTGCCGCGCGGCCAGTAAAGGTTGGGGGAGGGGTCTTCGCTCTTCTCTGTTCTGAAATTCTTCTTTTCCTCTCTTTCTTTTTTTGTTATTTTCCACCTCTGGTTTTTCTCTGAGTGTTCGTCTTTTTGTTGTTGTCGGTCTCTTGGGGAGATTAAAGGTTGGAACTCGAACTCTCTTTTTGGTTGGAGAGAGCTGTGGCGTTTCCCTACTGCCCCGTCGCCATCTTGAGAACTCCCTTAAGTGATATTTTTAAGAGAGTGAAGAGATAAACCACACAATAGGAGGAAATTTTTATAAATCACTTATCTGACAAGTGATTAACAATAAGAATATATAAAAACTCAGTATTTTCACAATAAAAAAAGAATATATAAAAACATCCACAACTCAAGAACAAAAAACAATGTAGTAACAAAATGCATAAAGGATCTGAACAGACATTTATTCGAAAAAGACATATAAGGGTTAAAGGTAGCTGGGTCCTGGTGGCTCATGCCTGTAATCCTTGTTCCTCAGGAGGCTGAGATCTGAGGATGGTGGTTTAAAGCCAGCCTGGGCAAAAAAGTCTGTGTGACTCTTATCACCAATAAACTATTCAACAAAGCTGGAAGTGGCACTGTGGCACTAGCCTTGTGCAGAAGAGCTCAGGGACAGTGCCCAGACCCTGAGTTCAAGCCCCACAACCAATACATACGGGCTGAAGGCATGGCTTAGCAGTAACATGCCAAAAACAAATAAACACAAAGATAAACACATGGCCAATAAGTAGAAATGCTCACAATTTATTATGGAAATGAAAACCAAAACCATAAGGAGACACTATTTCATATTTATTATATTATCATATTTTATATAAATATACACATAAATATATAAATATAATATGTAAGTATCTATATAATATATTTATTGTTATTATCATATTATCAATAAAATGGTAAATAAATGTTGGTGAGGATCAGGAAATTCAGGGACTCTTGCGCATTGTTGTAGGACTATAAAATGTCGCAGCTACTATGGAACATTTTGGTGGTTCCTGAAAATGCTAAACAATGGCTAATACAACCCAGCCATTAAACTTCTAGATAATACTTGGGACAAACTGAAAACAGGTCAGTCATGGGGCTTGGACTCTGGGCATGGGCGCTGCCCCTCAACTCTTCAGTTCAAGGCTAGCAGTTGAGCCACAGCGCTACTTCCAGTACAGCAATGCTTGTTGAAGCATAATTCATAGTAGCCCAAAGGTAGAAGCAACTCAAATGTCTAAAAGATGAATGAATAAACAATATGTGGTACATAAATAAAACAGATTGTAATTCAGCTGTAGATGGGAACAAAATTTAGTAAATGAAATAAGAAAATATGTAGAGACAGAAAATAGGTCAGAGATGGTTAGAATCTAAAGGAAGAGCGAATGGGAAGTTATTACTTAGTGGTGATAAGATTTCTTTATGGACTAATGAAAAGATTTTGGAAATAGTGGTAATGGTTGTACAACACTGGGAATATATTAAGGCTACTGAACCTTAACACTTGAAATGATCAAAAGGGTAAATTCTGTATATATCTGAGCAAAATTCAAACTTTAAAATTGAGTTACTACTCTGGAAACCAAGGAAGAATTTGATCAATTGACAAAAAGAGGAACTGGATTATGGAAAAATGAATCTCTCAAATGATAGCTCTGAACTCTAAAACATCAACACTCGATGGTAACAATTTGTAACAGAGGTTTAGGAACCAGGAACAACTAAAGCGAAGGGGTGCCTCGGTGGTATAATACCTGCCTACCAAGTTTGAAGCTTTGAGTTTAAACCTCAGTTCTGCCAAAAAACAAACAAAAAGCAAAGATGAATTTGATGTAATTTTAAACATCCACAGCCATACTCAGATGGAGATGAGGACAAGTAGGGGTGAATATAACCAAAATACTTTATTTGATTGAAAATATAACAATAAGATCTGTTAAAACTGTTTTAAGAAGGGAGAGGGGGATGAAGAACAGTGATAACAGGGGATGGTGTTGATTGGGAAACATTGCATATATGTATGGAAATGTCATAATCAAAAATCCCCTTCTATGAATAAAACTAACTTCAAAACCCCTAAACTTAAAACCACAAACCTAAAACAAACAAAATGTGTGACAGAGACAATAGGATAAGAAATTGAAAGTGAGGAAACAAAATATCTAGCCAGGTGTTGGTGTCTCCCTCCTGTAATCCTAGCTACTCAGGAGGCTGGGATCTGATGAACATGATCAGCTTGGGGAAAAAATGTTCCTGGAGACATCTCTTAGCCTGAGAAGTGGAGGTGTAGCTCCAGGGACAGATGGCCGCCTTGATTGAAAAAGCTAAGGGACAGCTTTCAGACCCTGAGTTCAAGCCTCAGTACTATCACAAAAATACCAACTAAGAGTCCCATATATGACAAAATTAACCTTATAACATTAGGGTGATCCATTTAGGTAATATATGGGGTACAGAAATAATCTATCGTGGCCACATAATAAGGAAAAGACAGGATAAATTGGAGAATCAATAATTCCTGTAAGATTTGTCTAAGAAGTGAGATCATGGTGCATACATGTGCCTCAAATATTGAAGACATAGGCAGATATGGAGAAGCACAACCTACTAAAACGAATTGTAGAAGGTAACTCCATATAAACCTGGACTTGGGTACTGAATTGCTGAAAGCCTAGGGGAACAAAATTGAGTGCTAAAGAAAGAATAAACGAATGTAACAATAAAATAATACTATCACAAATGTGTTCAGAGTAAACATATGAATTTTGGAGAAAGGTTTCTGAGGAAAATCACACAATTCTGATGAAGGAAAGTTCTAAATAAGTAGAGAGACATGTCATGAATATGGTGAAAACTCAGTATGTCAAGGTACCTGATATTCCTAACTTAATGTATAGATTCAATGCAATCCCAATCAAAATCTCGGCAATTTAGCATGTATTACCAAACTGATCCTAAAGTTTACATGGAAAGGTAAAAGACCCAGAATAGTCAACAGGGTACTTAGGGGGAACCAAGTCAGAGGATAAGAAGTGGAGGTATGGCTCAAGTGATATAGTGCTAGCCTTGAGTGAAAAACTGGAACAACCAGGCCCAGAGTTCAAGCTCCATGACTGACAAAACAACAACAACAACAACAAACTAGAAGGGCAGCAGGCCCTGAGTTCAACCCCCAGAACTGACATAAAGTCAAAGGACAGACCAAGCTGACCTCAGGACTTGCTTTTCTCTGTTTGCTTATGTGGTGCTGAGGAATCGAACCCAGGGCCTCAGGCATGCAAGGCAAGCGCTCTACCATTGAGTCACCTTCCCAGCCCAGACACCTGAATTTTGACAAATGGTCAAAGACAATTTAGTGGTGAAAGGACAGTCTTTCAGCAAGTGGCGTTGGTACAAGTACATTCACATGCACAAAAACACATCTAAAGTCTTTATACCTTTTAGAGAAAATGACTCAATATGGATCACAGACTTCAATATAAAATGCAAAACTATAAAACTTCTACAATATAGCACCAAATGAAATATAGGTGACTTTGGGTTTGGCAATGAATTCTTAGGTACAATGCCAAAAAACATGATGCATAAAAATGGTTTAAGTTTGAAGTCAATAAAATGAATGATTTCTGTTCTACAAAAGAATAAAAAGACATGCAACAGACTTGGTGAAATTATTTGCAAAACATATGTACTGCATCCATGGTATACGAATATGTTAAAAAAATTCAGCAGTAATAAGCTGGGCGCTGGTGGCTCACACCTGTAATCATAGCTACATAGGAGGCTGAGATCTGAGGACAGAGGTTCAAAGCCAGCCTGGGCAGTAAAGTCTGTGAGACTCTTATCTCCAATAAACCACAAGAAAACCAGAAGTGGCACTGTGGCTCAACAGAGCGCTAGCCTTGAGCTCAAGAGCTGAGGGACAGCGACCAGGCCCAGAGTTCAAGTCTCACGACCAAAAACAAAGAAGAAAAAATCATCAGTAATAAAAGAAATGGCATAATTTAAAAGTGGTCATAGGAGATTCAGTTTCTGCCCTGTTAAGCCCTCCTCTAGAAATAGGTGGGTGAGGGTGCTCTGGAGTACACACAGCCTTCTTTTTCTTCTGAAAGTAGTAAGAAAAGAGCATAGTTTCAGTAGAAATGAAAGAATAATGTATAAACAGTGAATAAGCCTATACAAAGCTATTCAATATTGTAAGTGAAAAACTGGAAATGATACAATAGTGAGGTAAACTACATGGTAGAACTGAAAAAACCCACTGACAACACCAATGCTGGTGATGATGTTGAACTGCTGGTACTGGGGCTTGAACTCAGGGCCTGGGCACTGTCCGTTGGCATTTTTGCTAAAGGCTGGCACTCTACCATTTGAGCTAAGGCTTCCATTTCTAGCATTTTAGTGTTTGATTGGAGGTAAGAGTCTCACAGACTTTTCTTGCCCAGGCTTTGAAACTTGATCCTCAGATCTCAGTCTTCTGAGTAGGATTATAGGCAAAAGCTACCAGTGGCCAAACAGTAGTATTACCCTTACGCATTGCTGACAAGAATGCAAAATTGTAAAGCTACAGTGGAAAGCTACTTGGCAATTTCTCACAAAACTAAGCATTCTCTTCCCATTATGACCCAGCAGTCACACTCCTTGCTATTCACCCAAATGGGTTGAAATTTTCTGCTGATCATCTTTTTTATGATTGCCAAATCTTGGAGGCAAATGATACGTCCTTCAATGTGGTGAATAAAGAAAAAACGGTATATCCAAACAATTGCATTCTATGCTAAAAAGAAATGAGCTACAAAATCAGACAAGGTAAAGAAGGCTCTTCAAATAAATATTGGTAAGTGAAACAATATGAAAAGACTGCTTGTATAATAATAATTATTATAGCCAGGTGTCAGTAGCTCACACCTGTAATTCTTACCACTCAGGAGGCTGAGAGCGAGTATCGCATTTCAAAGCCAGCCCCAGGACTCTTACCTCTGATAAACTTTTCAGAAAAAGCTGGAAGTGGGTGCTGTGGCTCAAGTGGTAGAGCACTAGCTTTGAGCACAAAGAGGCTCGGAGGCAGCACCCTGGCTCTGAGTTCAATCCCCATGACTGGCAAAAAATATTAATAATAATTATATGGTATTTTAGAGAAAGCAAAGCTACAGAGACAAAAAATTCAGCTATAATTTGAGATTTGGAGGTAGGTGAGATGAGATAAATAGTTGCAGTATAGTGGATTTTTAGGGCAATGAAACTACTAATCTGTATGATGCTAAATACTAAAATACTTGACAAAGAATTAATTCTAATATAAACCACGAACTCAGCTATTTATAATGTATCAATATTGGCTCATCAGCTGTAACAACAATGCAAGGTGCAAATATAGGGGAGACTGGCATTGAGCAATAGAGACTTGTGGGAAATCTCTGTACTTTTTCTCACTTTATTCTTTAAACTTAAAATTGTTTAAGTACTCTATTAACTAGGGACAACTGGTTTCCAGGTCCTATTGCTCATTCTTCTGAGTGGCTTTTACTTTCTCTCTACTAAATAAACTCTTTGATATGTGCTGGTAGCTCAGGCTTGTAATCCTAACTACTCTGGAGGCTGAGATCTGAAGATCAAGGTTCGAAGCCAGTTCAGGCAGGAAAGTCCTTGAGACTTTTACCTCCAATTAACCACCAGAAAAACAAAAGAGGTGCTGTGGCTCAAAGTGATAGAGTGCTAGCCTTGAGTGAAAAAGCTCAGAGACAGTACCTAGGCATTAACTTCAAGTCCCACAATCACCATCACCAACAAAAACAAATAAACTCTTCAAACTGTGAGAAAAAGACATCTATTAAAATTATATACAAAATGTTGAAACCAAAACATTCTTATATAAAATCTGACATTATATATTTTCTGCAGGCCTACCTTAGGAGAGACATTAAAGGAAGCTTTGCAGACTGAAACCAAGTGATATTGGACATTAATTTGAATTTGCACTGATCTAAGAAGAAAATTCAAAGAAGCCTAGTGAATTCCAAATAGGATAAACTTAAAGTGAGCCTTATGAAGACAAAGTATAATGGGACTCAAAACTCAAAAACAAGGCAGATTCTGGTAGCTCAGGTCTGTAATCCAAGATACTCAGGAGGCTAAGATCAGGATTGCAGTTCGAAGCCAGCCTAGGCAGCAAAGCCTATCTTCAAAAATAACCCCAAAAAACCCAGGTTGGACGTGGAGTACCAGTAGAGGAAGCAAGCTGAGCAAGCAAGCTAAGCAAATGCAAGGCTCTGATTTCAAACCCCAGAATATTGGCATAATAAAGAGTCCTGAAAGTAGTAAGAGAGAAACAATTTGTTATAAGGGATCCTTGGTAAGACTACCAGCTAATTTCATATTAGAAACCATAAAGGTCCCAGGCAGTGAGATGACATATTTTAAAGTGTGGAAAGAAAACTTGTGAACCAAGAACTCTGTATCTAGCAAAATTATCCTTTGAAAAAAGGAGAAAAAGAAATCCCTAAAAAAAAAAAAAAAGACTGAAGGAGTTTATTGCTATTAGAACTGCCTGTAAGAAATTCTAAATGGAGGGCTGGGAATTTGGCTTAGTGGTAGCATGCATGAAGCCCGGGGTTTGATTCCTCAGTATTACATAAACAGAAAAGGCCAGAAGTGGCACGGTGGCTCAAGTGGTAGAGTGCCAGCCTTGAGCAAAAGAAGCTCAGGGACAGTGCCCAGGGCCTGAGTTGAAGCCCAGGACTGGCAAAAAAAAAAAAAAAAAAGAAATTCTCAATGGAGTCTTTCAGGTTAAAATGAAAGACACTATACAGTAACTTCAGTTGTGTTATGAAGTAAATAACACTGGCAAAAGTACATGAATCTATGAAAAGCCAGTATGGTAGCATTTTTGTATGGGAACTTCTATTTTCTTCCTACATCACTTAAAAGACAAAGCAAAAATTAAAGGTACATACTTATGTTAATGGGCCCATGATAAGTTAAGAAATAATCTGTAAGAATAAAAACAGGGAGGAAAGGAGATACTAGCGAGTTTATATACTACTGAAGCTAAACTAGTAGTAATTCAAACTCATGTGTTGTAAAGTTTGGATTAATTGTAACAAATGGGAAAATAACAAAAAAATACACAAAAAGGAAATGAGAAGGTTCATGCTCTAGTACAAGACCAGAGAAACACAAAATAAGGCAATAATGGAGGCACTAGGGTGCAATAAAGCTATGACAGAAGACAAAGTCGGGTACTCACACCTGTAATCCTAGCTACTCAGGACGTTGAGATCTCAGGATTAAGATTCAAAGCCAGCCTTGGTAGGAAACTACAGGAGACTCTTATCTCCAATTAAGCAGCAAAAAGCTGAAAGTGGAGGTGTGGCTCAAGTGGTAGAGTGCCAGCTAAGCAAGAGTCCCTGAGTTCAAGCCCCAGTATTGGCTGCCCCTTCCCAAAAAAAACAAATAGGAAAACCAAAGAAGTAAATTGGCTGAATTAAATTTCCTCAAAATTCATACATTGAATATTCAACCTCTATACCTCAGAATATGGTTTTTGGAAATAGAGTACTTAGGAAGTCAATTAAATTAAAATAAGATCTTTTGAGTATTCCCTCATCTAATGAATGGTATTATTTTAAGAAGAGAACATTAATTAAGACACAGACACGTACAGAGGAAAGATGGTATGAAGATGCAGGGAGAAGGCCAGCTACAAACCAAAAGATGCAGAAAAAAAACAGCTCCCTGGGGGTACCTTGATCTTGGACTTCTAGCCTCCAGAACAGTGGAAAAATATATTTCTGCAGTTTAAGCACCTAGTTGATGGTACTTTGGTACAGAGACATTAGCCAAGTAATATATTATCATTAATAATTTCAGATGTAAATTAGATAAAATTCTCAATTAGAAATTAGAGGTCTGCAGAATGGATGGGAACTATAAAGTGGCTACATGTTGTCCACATGAGACTAAAATATAGAGACACAAATAGTGAAAAGACAGAACAAGACACTCCATACAAACAGGAACAAAAAAATAGAGCTCTGGTGGTTATCAGACAAAACAGACTGAAAGTCTACTTAAAAAAACTTACAGTGAAAAAACCAATATATAAGTGAAAAAGAGAGTCTAGGCACAATGGATCATGCCTGTAATTCTAGCTAATTGGGAGGTACAGTTAAAAGAGTCAGGGTTCAAGGCCAGCCTAATTTTAAAAAAAGTTGGCAAGACTCCATTTCAAAGAAGAAGGTAGGCATGCTCATAATCTCAACTACTCGGGAGGTATAGGTTGGAGGATCAGGGTCTAAGGCTGGCCCTTGGCATAAAAAGAAAAAAAGCGTGAGACCCTATAGCAAACCCTAAAGCAAAAAGGCTAGAGGTATGGCCAAAGTGGTAAAATACTTGATTAGGATGTGTGAAGCCTTGAGTTAAAAACTCCAGATACTGAAAAAAAAGCAAAAACAAAACTATCCCCCAAACAACAACAAAAAAAAGCAAGAGGGACACACATTTATGCACACAATTGTGGATGCACAAACGCGTGTGCACATGCACGCGCGCGCACACACGCACACACAAACACTAGTCTGATCAGATAACTATAAAAATATTGTAGACTGGGTTAAAAATAAAAATTTCTCACAGTCCTGGAGGCTGGAAAACCTGAAATGAGAGCATCAGCATGGTGAGGAGCCTTACCCTGGCTTACAGACAGCTGCCTTTTGTTTTATCATCACATAGCAGGGAGATATAAAAAAATAGTGATGAGGAGAGGGGAAGGATGAAGGAGAAGAGGGAAACTTTTATCATAAAGGCATTCATCTTATCATAAAGACTCAGCTCTCATGAATTTATTTAAGCATATTCACCTCCCAAATGCCCTATCTTTAACACCTTCACATTGGGAACTAGGGTTTCAATACATAAATATGGGGGGAACATAAACATGCAGTTTATAAAAGCATATACTGATAAAAGGCCAAAGCAATCAGGAAGAAATAATATTAAACACACATGCAACAAGTCCCAGATCCACAAAATATGTGCAAAAAGAAAATTGGGGGGAAAATATAGTTCTATAATAATAGAGATTTTAAAATTCCACTTTCAATAATGGATAAAACAACTATACAGAATATCAATAAAGAAACCCAGAAACTGAATGGTAGCAACCACTGAGAATGGACATATAGCCCATTCCATCTACAGCAAAGCAGCGAAAAATTATCAGGTGGATATGGGACAGTTTTCTGAACGGACCATGTGCTATGTCACAAAATAAGCCTCAATAAACCTAAAAAGATTAAAGTAATCCAAAGTATCTTTCCCAATAATAAGGGAATAAGGCTAGAAATCATAACAGAAGAAAACTGGAACACTCACTTTGAAATAATGTGAACCAAAGAAGAAAATACTGTAATCAATGAACACAACAACAAAATATACCAAAATTTATGGGGTGTAACTAAAGTAGTATTTAGAAGGAAATTAAGAGCTACAGTGCTTACACTAAAAAATCTTAAATCAAAAATGGAATTTCATGCCTTAAAGAGCTACCAAAAAGGAATAAATTAAACCTAAAGTTAATTGAAGAAAGAAACCCCCCCAAAAGAGTGGTGCAAAAGAATACAAAAACAGGGGTTAGGACCATTGTTCAAGTGGTAGAGTAGCTCTCCAGAAAGCATAAGGACACCAGAGTTCAAACCCCAATAGAACCAAAAAAAGTTATTTCTTTGGAAAGACTGCCCAAATTAACCAACTTTTTACATGGATTAAGAAAGAAGGAAAAAGGAAAAAAGGAAAAAAAGAAGATTCAAATTACTAAAATCAGAAACATGACTATCAATTTTACAGAAAAAAGTTGTAAGAGACTAATAAGAACAACTGTAGATTGACAAACTAGACAAACTAGACAAAATGGACATATTCTTAGGACCAACTCAAGCAGAAATAGAAAATCTGAATAAACTTGTAAGTGTGCTGAATGAGTAATCAAAATCTACCAAGAAAAAAAAATCCCAAGAACAGATAATTTAACTAGTATATATGACTACTAATCTTGTGTGTGCATGCATGTGTGTGCATGTGCCTGTTTGTCTGTATTGGGGCTTGAACTCAGGGCCTGGGCACTGTCTTATTAACTTTTTCTATTAGTGCTGGAGTTCTACCCCTTGAGTCACATCTCCATTTCTGGTTCTTTGGTGGTAAATTGGAGATAACAGTCTTATGGACTTCTCTGCCTAGAATGGCTTTGAACCTTGATCCTTAGATCACCATCATTTTCTTATATATGACTATAGGCTAATGATTAAAGTTCCTTACAACTTAAAAGGTTTAACCAGGTGCCAGTGGTTCACTCCTGCAATCTAGCTGCTCAGGAGGCTGAGAGCTGAGAATCACGGTTTGAAGCTATCCTTGGGAGGAGAGTCAGTGAAACTTATCTTCCAGTTAACTATCACAGAGGCCAGAAGTAGAGCTGTGGCTCAAGTGGTAGAGCACCAGTCAACCTTGAGCAAAAAGCTCAAGGACAGTACACAGGCCCTGAGTTCAAGCCCAGTATAGGCATGCGCATGCACGCACACATGCACACATGCACACACACCCCAAACAAAAAGCCTCAAAAGGTTCAAAGACAGTGTGGGAAAGGCAAGCTATGATCAAGTTGTAATTGTCTTTGTCTAGGACACAGACTGTCTACTTCTTGAAAAGAATACATCAATGATCTAAATGGAGACTACATGTAATTTGTGTTAAGACTCAGCAGGACTGTCTCTCATTATATAGGCTGATTTTCTTTACCATGTGACATAATGTATGGATGGAGCTCTTGTTTCTATCCTTTTTAAATTAGATACACAAAAACCTGGAACCAAATACGACAGTGAATTAAAAAGGTTTCTCCCCTAAAACAAAATCATATTCATAGCTGGATAGAGGTGACTCACACTTGTAATCTAGTTACTCAGGAGGCTAAATGAGATCTGATGATTGAGGTTTGAAGCCAACAAGGACAGAAAATTTGAGACTCATCACCAATTAGTCAGCAAAAAGCTGGAAGTGGAGGTTTGGCTCAAATAGTAGAGCACTGCCCTTGAGCAGAAAAAGCCAAGTGAGAGCATGAGGCCTGTAGATCAAGCCCCAGTACCTGTACCCAAAAAATCATATGCATATTGTGAGACAGAAAATAGCTTCTTTCTGAATATCCCTCTCAGTTTATCAAGTATTAAAGTACAAAGGGGAAAGGTTAAAATTAATTTCAAGCTTTAAGGATGGGATCGGGCATTTAGCCTGGTCTCACTGCTGTTTCAATGGCAGATGTAAGATCAGGTAAATGACAACCCTAATTTCATACAGCATGTTGCTATGGGAATTCCCACCAGAGCCAAAAGTTATTTGTGGGAGCTCAGATTAGGAAGCAATAACAGAGGTATACAGATTATTTAACTGAATTTTACTTATTTCCCAGTGTATACAAAAAAGCAGGGAGATGTCTTAAGTCTCATCACCACTGCCTTAAACGTAAATAGTATTATCCTAACCCTATAGGTGAGGACACTAAGCGCCTTTCACAAGGTTATCAGCGTGTGCTTCAGTTTTCATTGTGTACTGCAGTGTTGACAGTATGGCATGTACAAAATCAGGGACCATGAACTTATGTGCCTACAGAGAAAGACAAAGAAGGTAATGCTGAGTGGTTTTGTGATGAACAAGAAACTGTGTGTTCTATTTAAAAGCAGCCTCCACTCTGATGGAACCGATTGCTGACAGACAGGTATGTGGATGTAGTACTGCCAGAACTTTAGATTTTATGAGAGGCTGGGTACCACACATTTTATTTTTACACATTTTATTATTTTACTCTTTTGTGGTGCTGGGAATCAAACTTCAGGCTGTATACATGCTAAACAAGTGCTCTACCACTGAGCTATCCTCCAGTCTCAATATTCTGATTTTTTTTTTGTCGGTTGTGGGGCCTGAACTCTGGGCCTGGGCACTGTCCTTCAGCTCTTCAGCTCAAGCCTAGCGCTCTACCACTTGAGCCACAGTACCACTTCTGGCTTTTCTGCTTATGTGGTGCTGAGGAATCGAAACCAGGGCCTCATGCTTGCAAGGCATGCACTCTACCACTGAGCTACCTTCCCAGCCCCAATATTCTGATTTTTAAATGCTGACACTTAAAACAGTTTGAGCTGGATTTGGCTCCTTGAATGACAGCTTAAAAAATCAGTGCTAAGTTATCTTTTTTTAAAAAACTGAAAGATTATTCAAGATACAATAGTATTTAAACTTCAGTATAAAATTTCTCTCTCTCTCTCTCTCTCTCTCTCTCAAGCCTCATCCATCCTGGGGCTTGAAGTCAGGGCTTGGGCTCTGTCCCTGAGCTTTTGTGCTCAAGGTACTCTATCACTTGATCCATAACTTCACTTTGAGATTTTGGTGGTTAATTGGAGATAAGAGTCTCATGTACATATGCCCATATAAGATGATCCTAAGTGAAATGAACCCCAAGATAGAGACACAAGAGGTTTTATCTTTGTTGCTGCTGTTTTTAATATACTATGTGATTTTTTTGTTTCTTTTGTATGTTCTTCCCCCATGGTATAACCCCTGTTGTCACTGTATTTGATTCCAGTGTATTTGATTCCTACATCTTGTATACACATTTTTATAATTTGGGGAGGGGAGGGGAAATAACAAAAAGCTGAAATAAGGATACAGGTTGACCCATTGTAACAATGAGATATACAAGACACTATGTTGAAAATGAACTTTACAACTTTGGTTGGGGGGGGGAAGAGTTGGGGAGGTGGGGAGGGAAGGGATGGTAGGGGAAAAACAAAGGAGGGGGTAACAATGCTGGATAGGAAATGCACTCATTGCCTTACTCATGTAACTGTAACCCCTCTGTACAGTATCTTTACAATAAAAATATATTAAAAATAACTTGCATTATGCTGTACATATTTGGTGGTTTTATGTTTTTACTGTACTTCAATAAAACTATTACAAAAATATATGTGTTATTTATATATACACATGTATATATAAGAGTGTGCATATATATACATATATACATATATATACACATACATATATACATATATACATACATTTATATATATATATATATGAGTCTCATGTACTTTCCTGCCCAGGCTGGTTTCAAACCATGATCCTCAGATCAGCCTCCTGAGTAGCTAGGATTACAGACGTGGGTCATTAGCACCTGGCTTCAGTATGAACTCTTAATTCACCAAAGTAATGAAGCTATGATAGGAAGGGACCACATCATTAATATTACTACAATTTCCATTGATCATCTATTAGAAGTACTCATAGTAAAATCAAATAATTGAAAACAAAGGCCTATTTCAGGCTCAGTGTAGAAGTACTAAGAAAGAGGTAAAACATAAATAGGTCATCAAAGAAAAAAGATCCCAGATAACAAGAGCAGCAGAAAAACCCAACCTTGTTTTAAAGTATTTCAGATTGGATGTATTTACATGATAGGAAATTAAAAACATGATTAATTCACACTGAGGCTTTAAAAAATGCGGTGGGTGGAAGTTAATGATTGTAACATTTAAAAGTAAGATTATGACAAGAGAAATTTATACTGTCAGCTTTTTGTATTTATAGAAAGCCACTTAATAATTTTATGTGCTTTGGGGGGGGAGCATTGGGTGGGGGGGTAGGAGGGGAGGCTGGGAAGGGATGTGAAGGGTAAACAAAGGAGGAGGCTGCAATGCTTGATAAGAAATGTATGCATTATCCTGCCCATGTAATTGTAACCCCTCTGTACAGTATGTTCACAAAAAAATAAAATTAAATTAAAAAAATAATTTTATGTGCTTTGATCAACAAATTAAGCTGTATAAAGTAAAGCTATGACCTACTGGTGGCTACCAACAGAATCAATAAAGTGCTTGACTTTTCATTAAAAAAGTCATAGAGTTGTAAATATTTTATTAGTTGTCTTTTTGAAGTAGATATGAAAGAAGGCAGGAAAAATGGAGAGAAAAAAATGAGTGTTTCTTGGGACTTTTTTTTATTATCTTAGTCAAACAATAGTATCATTAGTTATTTCCTCTACAAGGTGCTTGTAATTCTAAATATGATTTGTAGACTAATTATTATTTAAAACTTTAAACAAAATCATTAATGTAGAACTGGAAAAAGAACTTTACATAAAATCAATGTTTTCCTCAATGGCTTCAATTACAATTTTTAAAGATATTTTCCCATAGGAGAAAACTTTCTCAAGACAAAAATAAAATAAAATATTCCTTTGAATGTTTCTTTTCTTTTGGATAACTGTTGTTATAACTATTATTAACTGTCACTTATAAACCATTTTGACTTAACAGAAAACCAACTGCTGTGACTGCCACTTTCTCTCAGAGGGGGTACTTCAAACCAATAGAAGACCTATGATTGGTTCAAGCACCATCTTTTATTTGCATAATGGACTGTACCATGTTTGATACAAGCATGAGGGGACTTGTGATTGGTGCAGACTCCCCTTTATAGATATATAAACAGATTCAGTCAAGTCACTTTGTGAGCAGCTAGGAAAAATGAAGTTGTAAAGAAGACAAGATTAAGTCATCAGTCTTAAATTCATGACATAATTAATTCTATGCTATGTTAGAATGGTATTATAACAAGTTCAAAAAGAGGATTCCTCCCACCCAACTTGTAGGTTACATTTTCTTCTGTCTTTCCTTAGGTAAGAAGTGGTATAGCTTTGAAATATTTTAACTCATAGCTTCAGTGTTTTTCTTTTTTCTTTTCTTTTTTTCTTTTTAGAATAAGCAGTCTGGCCAGGTGTTGGTGGCTCATGCCTGTAATCCTAGCTACTCAGGAGGTTGAGGTCTGAGGATGGCGGTTCAAAGCCAGCCCAGGCAGGAAAGTCCCTGAGTCTTATCTCCAATTAACCACCAGAAAACCAGAAGTGGCGCTGTGGCGCTGTGGCTTAAGTGCTAGAGTGCTCACCTTGAACTGAAGAACTCAGGGACAGCTCCCAGGCCCACAGTTTAAGCCCCATGAGCGAGAGAGAAAGAGAGAGAGAGAGAGAGAGAGAGAGAGAGAGAGAGAGAGAGAGAGAGAGAGAGAAAGAGAGAGAGAGAGAGAGAGAGAGAGAGAGAGAGAGAGAGAGAGAATAGGCAGTCTACTTACATTTACATTTACTTAAACATAGCAAGTACATTGCCCTTAATGAAAATGACGGAAACTCATATGAAGTGATAAATTATATAAAGGCTGGACAAATGACTTAGTCTTCCTTTGGTTTTCAACTCTAAAATAAAGATAGCATTGATATGGGAATTAAATAAACCATTCAAAGTATACAGAAACCTCCTGGAACATAATAAGTATTTAGTAAGTATCAGTTCTTATGGTTATACAATAGAATGGTTATACTCACTCTTTTGTTGAGACAAATACAGGCCACAGGCTGCAACCCAGTGTGCAACAGCAACAGAGACATCCACACAGCAGCCATTTCACATTGACTGGGAGAGCCTTTTTCAAACATGCATTCACACGGCCGATGCTGGTCTTAAATTCTTCTGGGGCCACCTATAACAAGGGTACTATCTTTAACAATTTGGAGGCAGTTTCCCACTATTTACCTTGAATCCTAAGGAAAATGTCTCATTACAATTGCAAATGTCTCAATATATTTCTTTCCCATCTGTCCCACAAGTATGTATCACATATTCTTGGAAGACATCAGAAAGTAAAACAATAGGACTGAGGGGCATGGCTGGAGTGGTAGAGTATCTGCTTAGCAAGTGCAAAGTTCTGAATTAAAATCTCAGTAACCCCTCAAAAATGTTAAGATGATATATTAGTCTGGGATGTAGTTCAGTGGTAGAGTGCTTGCTTAGCGTGTACAAGGCCTTGTGTTCAACAGAAAGCAACAAAACTGAAAAGAAAAAAGTAAAACAATATCTTTTCATGTTCAGAACTTAGGTTAATATTCAAAAACATCTTCTGAAATGATCAACAATAAACTGTGAGCAATAGGCAATCTGGTAAAGGATATACATCAAGCAGTTTTGTTAGCAACATTGTTCACAGACTTCAGGTGCTCTGACTTAAAGTTGAATAAGACTGGAATAATAAATCAAGAATAAAGTCCCAGGGCTGGGAAGGTGGCTCAGTGGTAGAGCGCTTGCCTTGCATGCATGAGGCCCTGGGTTTGATTCCTTAGCACCACATAAGCTAAAAAGAAAAAAGCTGGAAGTGGTGCTGTGGCTCAAGTGGTAGAATGCTAGCCTTGAGCCGAAGAGCTAAGGGACAGCGCCCAGACCCAGAGTTCAGGCCCCATGACCGGATCCCCCCCTCCTAAAAAAAGAATAAAGTTCCAAATACTACCAGTGAGAACAGAATTAAAATTAAATTATTAAGCTATTATCAATATAATAATCCTAGATTACGTGTGTGTGTGTGTGTGTGTGTGTGTGTGTGTGTGTGTGTGTGTGCCATTCCTAGGACTTAAACCAAGGGCCTAGGTGCTGTCCATTAGATATTTTGCTATACTAGGGGCTGGGAAGGTGGCTCAGTGGCAGAGCACTTGCCTTGCATGCATGAGGCCCTGGGTTTGATTCCTCAGCACCACATAAGCAAAAAGAAAAAAGCCAGAAGTGGTGCTGTGGCTCAAGTGGTAGAGCGCTAGCCTTGAGCTGAAGAGCTGAGGGACAGTGCCCAGGCCCAGAGTTCAGGCCCCACGACCGGACCCCCCCCCCCCCCAAAAAAAAAAAAAAGGTATTTTGCTATACTAGTTCTCTACCACTTGAGCCCATAGTCCGACTTCTGGCTTTTGGGTCGTTAATTGGGATTAAGAGTCTTGTAGGTCCCATGGTTTCCCTTATTTGCAATAATTAGTATACGTCTAGGATAATTTTATCAGATGAGCAGAAAAGCTTAAAAGCTATGTACAAATGACCATATAAGATGATGCTAAGCGAAATGGACCCCAAGATAGGGACATGAGGTTTTTCTGTGTTGTTATTTTTAATGTACTATGTGATTTTCTTTTGTTTCTTTTGCATGTTCTTCCCCCCTATAGTATATCCCCTATTATCCCTGTATTTGATTCTGGTACTCTGCATCTTGTATATATATTTATCTAATTGGGGGAGGGGAAGGGGAATAACAAAATGCTGAAACAAGGACACAGGATGACCCATTGCAACAATGAGACTCACAAGACACTATTTTGGAAATGAACCTTACAACCTGGGGGGGGGGGAGGGGAATGGGGAAGGTGGGAGCAGGAAGGGATAGTAAAACAAAGAAGGGGATAACAATGCTCAACAAGAAATGTATTCATTACCTTACTCATTTAACTGTACCCCTCTGTACAGCATCTTTACAATAAAATAAAATAAAGAGTCATGGATTTTCTTGCCTGGGTTAGCTTTGAACTGTGATCCTCTGGGTCTAAGCCTCTTGAGTAGCTAGGATTACAGGCATGAACCACCAGTGCCTACCTGGATTACTTTTTTTTTTTCCTGTTGGTCACGGGGCTTGAATTCAGGGCCTGGGCTCTGTCCCTGAGCTCTTTCACTCAAGGCTAGTGCTCTACACTTTGAGCCACAGTGACACTTTTTTTTTGAGTGGTAAATAGGAGATAAGAGTCTCACAGGGACTTTTCTGCCCAGGCTGGCTTTGAACTGTGCTCCTTAGACCTCAGCTTCCTGAGTAGCTAGAATTACAGGAGTGAGCCACCAGTACTGGGCCTGGATTACTTTTAAAGGCTACATTTAAACTTCTTTCTCCCTGGAAAATTTGTAACAAAGCAATTCAAGGCTTGTCGTTGTTGACATGGAAATACTATACTAACAAATTATAATGTGCAATAATTATATTAAAAATATTTAAGATTCAGCATAAATTGGAATCATAACTGCAGTAAAACTTGATAGTCATTAAATATACAGATTTAATATTTTTAGATGATATCTCTCTATTCCTGGAAGTAACTGGTTGTGTCTCTCTACAGACAATGACAAAGTCAATTCAAAGGTAGAAGCATGACCTGCATAATAAGATTTATACCAAAAATTCTGCTTTAAGATTAGTCAAAGGTATACTAAAAATAGTTTTCTTTATGTTAAATCACATTTCTGGATCCCCAAAATGATTCTCTTGTATTTAGAAAGCTGTCAGACTAAAGTTTATGGGAAAATTTTTTAGCATCTGGCTGTGAAAACAAACATTCTGTTATTGTTAGGGAAAATAAGCTGCTGTAAAATAAAAGCCCGGTACTTTGTTAAGTATCACAAACAATACAGCTTTACTGTACCAAATAAAATAACTGGACTAGAGGAATCAATTTATGTTTTTCACTTGTTTTGGTCGGTTGTGGGGCTTGAACTCAGGGTCTGGGTGTTATCCCTTAGCTTCTTTGTGCTCAAGGCTAGTGCTTTACCACTTGAGCCACCTCTGGTTTTTGAGCGCTCTGTATAGTTTTTTGTTTTTTTCCGTCGGTCGTGGGGCTCGAACTCTGGGCCTGGGCGTTGTCCCTCAGCTCTTCAACTCAAGGCGAGCGCTCTACCACTTGAGCTACAGCGCCACTTCACCTCTGGTTTTTGAATGGTTAATTGGAGATAAGAGTCTCCCAGGGACTTTTCTATCTGCGATCCTCAGATCTCAGCCTCCAAGTAGCTAGGATTACAGGCATGAGCCACCAGTGTCTGGTCACATTTTTCACTTTTAATAGTAATATATTAGAGTCAACACTGCAGAACATTTTTATTAGCATATGCTGTAAAGATACATGTCAAGAGTTCAGCTGATTAAAACATCAAATATATAATCTTTATTAGAACTGTTTGTATCACTTGATAAGGTTAATTTTTTGGCTCATGAATCTCATGTTTGACCTATCAATCAATGGTTGTGAAATTAGTTTATTATAGGAAACAAGTAAATGAATTTCATTTTCCATCTATACTGTCAGCAAGATGACACAATGAAAACCACTATGGATGTTAAACAAAAATTTAGGAATTTGAAACATGTCTTCTCTAAGGTGTAGGTACTAGTGGCAAGGGGGCAGATGAATACGGGGGGGGGGGGGAATTAATATAGCCAAAATATATACATGTGTGAAAATAGAACAAGGCAACTTGATGAGCCTGGTCTGAGAAGCAGGAAGGGGAGGAAGAAGAGTGACAGAGGAGTGACTATGATCAAGAAGCACAAATAGACTTGTTAAAAGGAATCTCCCTTGTACAACTAATTGATGCTAATAAAAAAGAAAATCAGTGTGCATAAAAGTTTCCAACTATTTGTCACAATATGAGTAAATATGAAAATAAATTCAGAGAACTATGTCTTACTATTGAAAAGAGAAAAACACAAGCTAAGCACATTAGACAATAAATCAAGACATTGGTATCTTAGTTCTTACTAGCTCTGGAAAATCCTAGGGAAGATCAATTAATTTTTCTGAGTTTCATTTTCCTATCTATAAAATAGAATAATCTTAAGTTTTACAAATTTGCTGGGAGTTTAAATTATACCTTCAAAAGAAATGGACTGGAATAATTTGCAAAAGAAAGTGTGCAAATTATATTTCTGAATCAATTTGGAGAAAGAAAAAAAAAGCTCTCTTTTACATGAACTCTCATCTGAAGACAAGGGGTTCCATCAAGCAATTTTTAATATTTTGGTTTATTACATGTTATATTACAAAACAAAAGATAATCTGCTAGATTGTGAATGTAGATTTAATGCTCTTCAGTTCTTTGAGATCCAGTCCTCTCTTCCTCCCTCTTCTTTTCTGTGCTGAATCCAGGGATTTGTCCATGCTAAGGTACATGCCATACCACTGGGCATTATCCCCAGTTCCTTGATGTTCTTTTTAAAAATCAGGAATCAAGTTATTATCTAATGGTTGACCCCTTGCAAACAACAATATTCAATGTTTTTCCCCTAGGGAATCACCAAATAACCAAGTAGAATTTAAAATAAAGAAAGGGCTGGGAATGTGACTTAGTGGTAGAATGCTCGCCTAGATGCATGAAGCCCTGGGTTTGATTCCTCAGCACCACATAAGCAGAAAAAGACGGAAGTGGTGATGTGGTTCAAGCGGTAGAACGCTAGCCTTGAGCTGAAGAGCTGAGGGACAGCGCCCAGGCCCAGAGTTCAGACCCCATGACCGATAAAAAAGAAAAAAAAAAAGAAAAAGAAAAGCATGTATTGAGCTTTAATGTTTTATAAAACACTAGTATCAAATCTAAATTATGTACTCAGAAGTGATAGCACATTTTTTAAAAAACGTGAACTGTTGATGTAAACACACACACACATCATAAAATTACTAATGCTGCCCATTAACAATTTTAAAAGCTTATAACTGGAATTTAAGATTTTATTTTAAAGTAAGTATGCAAGCACAGATGAAAAAATAAATGTAAAGGGTGAGGTTAAATGAACAAATGAAAAAATGTTTCTAGCTCCCCTACAATATATGTGTATAAGGAGTCTTAGAATGGAAAACTCTACTTCTACTAGGGAAGAATGACTGAGGGAGACTTAGAGACAAAAAGGATAGAGGAAATGGAAAATGGGCCTTTAACTTAAAACACAATGACATAAATTACATGCCAATGTACATACAATGTTACTAAACTTTTCTTACTATATGCTTTTGAAAATGAAAAGAGTAACACTCCTGAAATATGGCAATTTTCTTCTTTCCCACCAATAACTTTCCACTTTTAATAAGTAGTTTCATTTTATATTCTTATCATAGACCAATTCAAAATCGTTAATCATAATACAAATATACAGAAAAGAAAAGCTTTTAGTGGAATTTAAAGCAACAAACTAAAGTCTATATTTTTGTCTCTAAATAAGAGGCCAGAATTGTCTTTTTCTTGCCAGTCTAGGGGCTTGAACTCAGGGTCTGGGCACTGTCCCTGAGCTTCTTTTGCTCAAGACTAGCACTTTAGCACTTGAGCCATAGTACCACTGCGAGCTTTTTCTGTTTATGTGGTACTGGGGAATCGAACTCAAGGCTTCATACATAGTAGGCAAGCACTCTACCATAAAGCTACATCCCTAGCCCCAAGTATTGTCTTTGGGGAAAAAAAACACCCTGTATTTGAAAAACAGTTAAAATCATAAAGTAGAGATATAGGCATAGGAAATTAGACTTGGTTAGCTCTCAATGTTATACAATGTGAAAGAAATGTTCAGCTAACTGTATAGAATCAGAGTTAATAACTTTGACTCATTCTCTTCCATCTAAATGAGCATCTTTGGTCCTGAAAGTTAGCGGGAAACCCCTCATTTTCTAGTTGAACCATAAGTTGTAAAGAAACGTTTCATTCCTATTCATTCTCTTGGAAAGAAAAAAGAAAACCACATCATAAAGGTGGGTGAAAGGGCAATAGTATTTTATAACAGGATGCAGGAGACTCTACAAACACAGAAAATCTAAGCAAACCCCAGCAGGACTGATTTGCCTTCTTTAGTTGTGGGGAACACAACCCTATCAATCACTTGTCATATTGGGTCACAATAGGAAAGGTCAATCTTTATGGCTTACGATTCCCTACGCTGCACACTAACTTCCTTATAACACCATTTAATTATTTTAAGACGAGGGCCAGAAGCTTTAATTTCCTTTCTAAAGTGCTGTGATTCTTTCATTTTTCTGCTCACCAGATTCTATGTGCTCATACTCACTTGATACTTCTTATCGTGAGAGGAAGACTTTGATTGAAAGAGTGAAGAAATATATTTTCTACACTTAATAGAAAAGATCACTTTATTTTTTGATGATAAGTATTAACATAAAAGAAGCAAAAATTAACACTGAGCCACAGAGCTTGTCAAATGAACTTTTACGTTTTTAGAGTTCATGCAGTTTTGCTCAGCTCCGACAGGAATAAGAGCTACCTAGAATCTCATTCATGCTGGATAACTAATTTTATAAAGGGCAGGTCTTTTTTCAATTCTTGTTATTGCATTCATTAATTTTAAAAGTTTCATACAAAGATTATTAACCCTAGAATTCAGACTTTTGTAAAATTTTATTTTCACACTCATATAAGGTCTTTTCCCTGTTAAACCAAGAATTTTTTTGATAATCTAAACTAACATATCCAAATAAAACATTACCTCATGGAGAAAAATTTTCTCATTAAAAAAATTAAGAGTAAAACTAATGTTTTCAAATATATTTTTTATTGTAAAGATATTGTACAGAGGGGTTACAGTTACATGAGTAAGGTAATGAGTACATTTCCTATCAAGCATTGTTACCCCCTCCTTGTTTTTCCCCTACCATCCCTTCCTTCTCCACCTCCCCAACTCCTACCCTTCATCCCTCGAAAAGTTGTAAAGTTCATTTTCAACATAGTGTCTTGTACATCTCATTGTTACAATGGGTCAACCTGTATTCTTGTTTCAGCTTTAAAACTAATGTTATAACAATCTGTCTTTTAAAAATCTATCTTCAAGGGTGGAAGGTTTAGCTCAGTAGTAGAGCACATGCTCTACTCACTCAAAGGCTTGAGTCTGATCCCCAACATCAAAATAAATGGCCAGATGCAGGTGGCTCATGCCTGTTTTTCTAGCTATTTAGGAGGTTAAGGTCTGAGAATCACAGTTCAAAGCCAGCCCAGGCAGGAAAGTCCATGAGACTCTTATTTTCAATTAACTGCCAAGAAATTGGAAGTGGAGCTGTGGCTCAAGTGGCAGAGCACTAACTAGCCTTGAGCAAAAAAAGTTCAGGGACAACACCCAGGCCCTGGGTTCAAGCCCCAGGACTGGTACTGTCCACCCCACAAGATGAAGCTAATATTAAAGCTGATATAACTTTCCGGACAACATTAATAAATTTTCTATGGAAGAGATTTAAATTCACATTCTTTTAAATCTTAATTTTGTAACTACCATCTTTTACCAATATATTATTATTGAAGAGATATTTCCATGGTTATTCATTTGGAGAAAATGTTTTAGATTAATTTATGTAAAACAAATTTAAGCTGGTAATCCTAGCTGTACAGATGCCTGTAATCCTAGCTACTCAGGAGGCTGAGATCTGAGGATTACAGTTCAAAGCCAGCCCGGGCAGCAAAGTCCAGGAGACTTGTATCTCCAATTAATCACCAGAAAACCTGAATTGGCATTGTGGCTCAAGTGGTAGAGCTCTTGCCTTGAGCTGAAGAGCTAAGGGACAGTGCCCAGGCTCAGAGCTCAAGCCCCATGACTGACAAACAAAATAAGTCCGAGCTGTTCCAATTTGTGAAATGTTTTAAATGATTAGAAGAACAAGGTAGAATATCCTAGAGACTGAGGCTAAAGCTTCATACCAAAGGTTGTTTTGTATGCCAAAAAGTTAAATGGCCACATATTTTCAAGTGTTAACTTTGCCAGGGACTAATTCCGTGGCAGGCTCTGACATGCCTCAGGAGAGATAGAAAGGCCCAACAATCAAAAGGATAAATTAGGAGTGCGACCCTAGAATAAATTATTACTCAGATGAAGAGAAAGCAAAATTAAAAGAGAGAATACACCAGGACTGAGAATACCCTATGATTCCTATACATGCTCTCATTTAATCCTTAGAAGAAGTGACTTAATTACCAATATCACCTCTTTTTTTCACATAAGAACCTAGGCTTAGAAGTGATTTGCCACATAGCTGAGAGGTGACAGAACTTGTATTCCAACACAGATCCAACTGCAAAGCTTGTTGCTCAACTTCTCTATCAAATTGGCTCCCATTTTTTAGGAGAAAAATGAAGCAAATAAAGTATAAATTACCTTTTAGGGTTAAATTAACTATGATTCCTTACAATCTCAGAGATAACCTCTAGAAAACAGAAATGTTTGCTTTTTATCCTTTTTCTTTTCTCTCAGCCAGGACTGGAGGCATGGCTAAAGTGGTAGAACACTTGCCTAGTAAGTGCATGACCCTGAGTTCAAAACTTCAGCATTAAATATGTTTTCCCGGGCTGGGAAGGTGGCTCAGTGGTAGAGCGCTTGCCTTGCATGCATGAGGCCCTGGGTTTGATTCCTCAGCACCACATAAGCAAAAAAGAAAAAAGCTGGAAGTGGCGCTGTGGCTCAAGAGTGGTGGAGCACTAGCCTTGAGCTGAAGAGCTGAGGGACAGCACCCAGGCCTAGAGCTCAGGCTCCATGACCAGACCCCCCCATCCCCCAAAAAAATGTTTTCCCCAGCTGGGAAGGTGGCTCAGTGGTAGAGTGCTTGCCTTACATGCATGAGGCCCTGGGTTTGATTCCTCAGCACCATATAAGCAGAAAAAAGCTGGAAGTGGTGCTGTGGATCAAGTGGTAGGGCGCTAGCCTTGAGCTGAAGAGCTGAGGGACAGCGCCCAGGGCCAGAGTTCAGCCTTCACAACTGACAATATATAGATTCCCCCTTTAACCCCTAGTGGCTGGGGGGAAGGGAAGACTGGGATTAAGCCAAAAGCTAGAAGAATAAACAGCTAGAAAATACAACATAACAAAAAAGAGTTAATATTTTCCTTCTCAAAGAGTTCAGAATAAAGGACAAATTAAAAGTAAATTAAGGTTCGGGGCTGGGAAGATGGCTCAGTGGTAGAGCGCTTGCCTTGCATGCCTGAGGCCCTGGGTTCGATCCCTCAGCACCACATAAGCAAAAAGAAAAAAGCCGGAAGTGGCGCTGTGGCTCAAGTGGTAGAGCGCTAGCCTTGAGCTGAAGAGCTGAGGGACAGCGCCCAGGCCCAGAGTTCAGGCCCCATGACCGGACCCAAAAAAAAAAAAAAAAGTAAATTAAGGTTCAAAAGGAAAGGATCACAAGGGCTCAATACTTATGTGCATATGATCATATAAAATATTTATTGAGGGCTGGGAATGTGGCTTAGTAGTATAGTGAAGTGCTTGCCTAGCTTGCATGAAGCCCTGGGTTCAATTCCTCAGTATCACATAAATAGAAAAAGCCAGAAGTAGTGCTATGGCTCAAGTGGTAGAGTTCTAGCCTTGAGCAAAAGAACCTCAGGGACAGTGCCCAGGCCCTGAGTTGAAGCCCCAGTACTGACAAAAAAAAATGTTTATTGAAATGAACTCCAAGAAATAGAAACAAGAGGTATTTTTGTTATTTTGTTTTTTATTTTTGTTTTTCTCCTTTGTCACTGTTTCTGTTTTCTATACCTTTTGTCTTTTATGTAAGTTTATTTGTATTAGGGAGGGTAAGGGAAAGCACACAAATGGTGGGACAAAAGGTGAAAAAAATGCAGCAGTGGTACTCCCTAGACATTATGCTGAAAATAAACTATACAACCTGGAGGGTTGTTAGGAGGGAAACCTGGGAGTGAATGAGGGAAGAGGTGGCATTGTTCACAAAGAAATGTACTCATTACCTGACTTATATAACTGTAAGCCTCTGTACATCACCTCTACAATAACACTAAAAAAGGCAATATAGTCATAGTTCCAGAATTAAAACAACACTAAAAATTCACAGAACAGTCTCATCATTATCTTTTCCTCCATCCACCTCATTCTTCTTTCCCATTCAAGGTAATAACTAGTTAGTTTCATGCATGTTTTTCTAGAACTGCTTTATATAAAATACAATTATCAATGTGTTTATCATTTGTTTCTTAAATACATTAGACATATCAATTTATACCATGTTTTCCTAATTAACAATATGCAATAAATTAACATCAAAATAGCATAAAGGTCCTTTAGGGAGAAGAATTAATTAATTAATTGCCACAGTCAATTCAGCACCGGGACACTGTCTCTGAGCTCATTTGCTCAAGGTTGGTGCTATGCCACTTGAGCCATCTCTCCAACTCTGGCTTTTTTAAATGGATAATTGGAGATAAAAAGTTTCACAGACTGGCTTTAGACCACGATTCTTAGATCTCAGCCTCCTGAGAAGCTAGAATTATAGTTGTGAGCCACTGGCACTTAGCTTTATTTTTATAATTTTTTGGGGAGTACTGGGGGTTGAACTCAGGGCATTGTACTTGTTAGGGTGGTGATCTACCACTTGAGCAATGCCCCCAACCTCAGAATGGCATTGGACAATGACACAAATCTATACTGACAAATAGCAACTGCTTACTTAAATACAAAACATCAAACTATTGAAAAAGGCAATTTCTTTCATTTTCATTTTATTTTAAGAATATTTTAATTATCTTTAAGTAGTTGTACAAAGGAGTTGCCATTCACCAAAGCAGCTTATGAAGACAGTGCATCTTGATCAAATATCACCCCTTTTCAACATTCTCGCCCACCCCTTCCTTTGCTTATCTTAATTGTAGGTTTTATGTATTGAATTTTTTTAATAAAGCAATTTATATATATAAAATACATCTTGATTCGTGTCTCCATTTCAACATATTTACCCCCCTACCCCTTCCCTTATATTTCTCAATTCTGTAGTTTATATAATGCATTCTTGCCTGTGTTCCCCGCCCCCCCCCTTCCCTTTGACCTCCCTCTCTTATTGCAAGTACCCATTTTCTGGTACTTAATTTGTTGGGCTTTGACTTTGTTGTTACTTTCTGGTAACCCATTATCATCATTTCAGCTACTCAAGCCTTCAGCTAATAATCATTTACAAGTTATTGAGTATTCTGTAATACTTTCCTCTTTTCTACATTTATTCAAGTAGCAAACAGTAAAATAACTTTTTAAAAATATTTTTATTGTAAAGATATTGTACAGAGGGGTTACAGTTACATGAGTAAGGCAATGAGTCCATTTCCTATCAGCATTGTTACCCCCTCCTTTGTTTTTCCCCTATTATCCCTTCCCACCCCACCTCCCTAACACCTCCCTCCCCCCCAAATTGTAAAGTTCATTTTCAACATAGTGTCTTGTACATCTCACTGTTACAATGGGTCAACCTGCATCCTTGTTTCAGCATTTTGTTATTTCCCTTCCCCTCCCCAAATTATAAAAATGTATATACAAGATGCAGGGGCACAGAAATCAAATACAGTGACAACAGGGGTTATACCATGGGGGAAGAACATACAAAAGAAACAAAAAAATCACATAGTACATTAAAAACAGCAGCAACAAAGAAAAAAAATCTCTTGTGTCCCTACCTTGGGGTTCATTTCGCTTAGCATCATTTTATATGGTCATACCTACATAGCTTTTAACCTTTTCTGCTTGTCTGGTAAGATTAGCCTAGACATATACTAGTTAATGCAAATAAGGGAAACCATGTGACCTATATTTCTTTGGGTCTGGCTTACTTCACTTAATATGATTTTTTCCAAGTCTTTCCATTTCCTAACAAATAGGGTGGTGTTCTGATGGAAGCATAGAATTCCACTGTATATAAAAACAGTAAAATGGAAGTGGAGCTGTGGCTCAACCGGTAGAGCGTGCGCCTTGAGCTGAAGAGCTGAGGGATAGTGCCCAAGCCCAGAGTTCAAGCCCCATGACCAAAACAACAACAACAACAACAACAACAACAACAACAACAACAACAACAACCAGTAAAATAACTTTTTGTCTTAGGCACAGCCTTCTCCATTGGAACTTAAAAGCATTGTTAAGAGAAGTTCCCAAATGTAGTTTTTCAAATTGTATATATTTAAGGTATAAATATGATAGATTTTGTTTGTTTTTTGTTTTGTTGAGACAGGATTTATGTAGTCTCAGGGTTTATGTAGTCTCAGGGTTTATGCAGCCTCAGTTGGCCTCATATTCACTAGGTACCCCAGCCTGGCATGGAACAAATGATCCTCCTCTGGGATTACAGACATACCCCACCATGACATGCTCAATATGATGTTTTGATACATATATACATGGTGAAATGATCACAGCTGTTAAATTAACATGTCAATCCTGACAAGGATTTTCTTTTGTGCTATGGAGACTTGAAATCTATTCACTCAGCAAAATATCAGTATATAATGCAATATTATGTATTAGGTATAATCATCTTGTTTTACATTAGGTCTCCAGTTTTATCATATTGAATCCCGAAAGTCTGAATTCTGAACCTCAATGCTAGAATATACTAAAATGTAGGAAACAGAAAGGTAATGATTTATTGCCATGAGTCCAAGTTTAAAAACTCAAAATTATATGCATCATCCCACAGATACTGGTGGTTCACACCTGTATTCCTAGCTACTTAGGGAGCTAAGATCTGAGGATTGAGGTTTGAAGCCAACATGGGCAGAAAAGTCTGTAAGATTCTTATCTCCAATGAACCACCAAAAAAGCTGGAATTGGGGGTATGGCTCAAGTAGTAGAGCATTAGTCTTGTGCAAAAAAGCTAAGGAACAGCACCCAGGCCCTGGGTGCAAGCCCCAGCACTGGCACAAAATAACAGACTAATACAGTTAAAAATAACTTTGGCAATAAAAAATTGGAAATTATTTTTGATGTAAATAAAAATAATTATAGCTACCTGTTCTGGGGGGGGGGGGACAACTGCAAAAGCTGAAGAAGTAAATAAATAATTGTGAGTACTAATAAACAATAGATGGAATAACTGGACAGAGATTGGTCGTCATGGGGATAGCTTTCAGTTGCTAACACAAGTTCAGTTATGGAGGCCTCTTGTTCTTTGAATTCATTACCAATAAGTTAAAGCATTTGTCATAACACTGAATAAGCCATATAACAATGCATTAGAATTCAAAAGTTCAAAGCAAAGTTACACTTACCTTCCCTGTTAGAACTGAGGGAAATTCAGTATCAAACTTGTTGCTCAAGCCAAACCTTAAAAACAAAAGACAGAACAAAATATATTCTATCCAGTATATTTAACCCTCTTATTTTCTTTCTTAAAAAGCCACACATCCATGCATTTTTCTTTTGGGCTTTTGATTTAAAAATCTGTCCTGAATATATGCAACTGTTATGGTTTTTGTGCAGTTAAAAATTAAACTTAAAATTTAACATGCTATAGAAGTCCTAAAATAAAATAAAAATATACATTCTAAATTAAACTTTATATTAAAGGAAATAAATCTTTGACTATTAATCCATATTAACAGTAAAGAAGCTCAACAAAAGCAAATATTACAATAGGATTCTAACCATAATCATAACACAGGATTTAAAAATTAATGAGAAATACATTTTACAAGAGAGCCAAAAATGTGATAGTATTTGACTAAAATGTTTCTCTGTTAAAACCCACTTTAGTTGATAAATTTTTGGACGAGGTGATAGGGTGGTAATATGTGGGAATGCATCGTACTTTTTTTTTTTTTACTACTTTAAATATTCCTAATAAATGTCTCCCCTCCCCCATTAATCTAGCCTTTGGAGGTATAGAACTTGATAACTTTGTTCAGTTACTCTTCAGATATCCAAAGGTTGATCTTTATGAATGGCTTTCATGTACTCAACTTTTAGAAAAGAGATCCCAGTCTCTAAAAGACTTTCCCTTTCAGTACGCTCACTAAAATTTGTAGTAAGAAGCCTTTTCTCACCTCATTTCAACTTTAGCAGAGATAACACAGGTGATTTTCTGAATGTTAGATGATACCATATCATAGTTATTACAATTTTATTATAGTGGATGATAGCTTGTAAGCAGAAAGGAAGATACTAACATTTACTGAGAACTCCATGTGAGGAAGGCAATTAAATTACCGGCTACCAATAACTATGTACTTACCAAGCTAGACACTGTGCTAAGTAGTGTAGTTAGTACTACATTACTTCAAAATTTTAAAGGCCTTCAAGAGAAGTATTGTCATCCCCATTTTTCGGACAAGGAGGCTGACATTCAGAAAAAAAAATTTAAAAATAGATTAATTAAATGACTTGCCAAAGTCAGGTATATACTTCATTAATAAGTAGGGGTGATTACAATTCAAATGCTGACCCCTAAGTCCTTTCTTTCCTGTACTAAACTCTTTGAGAACAGAAATAAGTGTTGTTCTGCTATTTTCTATTATGTCTAGCTATATAGTGTAATCTAGTAGATGTTTAACAAAAGTTTGTGAAATAATAGTGATTGTACTGTTTGATTCACTTGATTTATGGCACTCTGATCACTTTAAAGAAATGGAGGAACCCAATGTCTGATTAAAACTCTGTGCGGATATTTTATATTCTCCTTGCTAATAGCTCAGTTTCAAGGAAACAAGCCAGTTTTTTTGGTGTGTGTGTGTGTGTGTGTGTGTGTGTGTGCTTCAAACTCTGATCCTCAGCTCTCAGCTTCCAGAGTAGCTAGGATTACAGGTGTAAGCCACTGGTGCCGAGCTAACAAGCCAGTCTTAAGTGCACAGATTCTCTATATTTAGTAGCTAATAGCAGGATATGGACTTATGTATAAATACAATGCATCTTGTACATTACAAATATATTTGAAGAAGTGGCACTGTGGCTCAAGCACTAGCCTTTAGAGAAAAAGCTAAGGGACAGTGCCCAGGCCCTGAGTTTAAGCTCCAAGACTGACAAAATAAAGCATTAAGATGGTAGGCATGGTTGCACACACTTATAGACCAAACACTTGGGAGGTTGAAGGCAAAAGAATCATGAGACCATTTGGGCTATAGAGTAAGATCCTATCTCAAAAAACAAACAGAAAAAAAACATGAAGAAAGAAAAGCAGGCCTGATACTCTCCCATACTTTTGACTAATAGTAGCTACTCAGTTCTTGCCATCAGGGATTTCTTTCTTAACTCTTCCTCTTTAAAGACTGAAAACATAAAAAGAGTACTTAAACTCCAATAAAATTAGGCTCTAGAGTTTCACTTATAGCTGCAAGGATAATGTAATAGTTCCCGCTGAATAAATATTTCAGCTCTGTTTTATAAACAAACCATTAAGTTACAAACTATAAATCCACAGAAGTTAGACAAGTTCATCAACTCAGTACTTATGAGTGGTAAGACATTAGCCAAGATGTGGGGCTCTTCCACATTAGACAAACAGGTACTTGGGAACTGATCCACTGTCATTTTATTGATTTCATGAAATATAAAATAAATTATGTCTTTGAGGTTGACCCAGCTGGTGGTTCTCAATAACTATATTTTCTTTGTTAAGTACCTCAAATGCCCTAATCTTTAATTTATTGGAACAACTGTTTGGAGAAAAAGAAATTGAAACAAAGAATGGGTTCTTTCAGTTTTGCACTCTCCCTCCTACATCTCTCACTTCCCATCTTTTTTTTTTTTTTTTTGCCAGTCCTGGGAATTGAACTCAGGGCCTGGGCACTGTCCCAGAGCTTCTTTTTGCTTAAAGCTAGCATTCTACCACTTGAGCCACAGTGCCACTTCCGGTTTTTTTTTTTTCTGTTTATATGATACTGAGGAATCAAACCCAGGGTTTCATGCATGCTAGGCAAGCACTCTACCATTCCCAGCCCCCACTTCCCATCTTTTGAAAATGGTTGTACATCAGCCTCTCAAACCGTGTACAAATTAAAGTTCATGTGCTCAGATGGTTTACAAAAACAGTGCAGTCAAATTCTGCCAATAAGAAACACAATTTTGCTAAAATAAACTGCACTTAATAGTAACAAGGATTCAAAGCACATGCACTGGACCTCTACTACACCAATGAAAAGGAAAAGCTGTGTCATACAGTATAAAGAGTTTTTTTTTTTAAAGATTCTATGAGGGAAGAGCAGGGAGAAATGTTGAAAGGGAGGAGTGTGAACGTTCAAAGGGTGACATTGAGGGCTGGGAAGGTGGCTCAGTGGTAGAGCGCTTGCCTTGCATGCATGAGGCCCTGAGTTCGATTCCTCAGCACCACATAAGCAAAAAAAAAAAAATAAGAAAAAAAAAAGGGTGACATTGACCAAGACACCAATTCATAAAGGGCTTTGTTGAATGGCAGCTCCTTTGCACAACTACTTAAAGATAATAAAAAAGAAAATGAAATAAAGTAAAATTTTAAATAAAAAGAAATACTGACAATAAAAAGATGTTAAATATCTTTAATCTTTCATGTGGAAATAATCATGTCTTACCACACTGTATAATACCAAATAGTCATAGATAGATTCAATATTCTTAAAGCCTGAAACTTTATAAAATAGTCACCTTGTTTTAACACAACTTAACAAATGATCAGTATAATTTCTTAAAGACAACCATTGTTTTATTTGAGAAGTATCAATATGTGAAGTGTTATTTTTTTCAGAAAGTGTACTGTTTAGCATATTTAGTCATCTTTTCAATTCTTTAATAACTTCAGCCTGTATGTTTGGTGTGTGTGTATATGTGTGTGTATTTGTGTGTGTGTGTGTGTGTGTGTGTGTGTGTGTGTGTGTGTACTAGTACTAGGGCTTGAATCCAGGGTCTTGAAGGCTGGTGCTCTACCACTTGAGCCATGCCTCCAGTTCCTATTTCAGCTTTTTTAAATTAATTTCAATGAGATAATTTTGAGTCTATGAGAATTGGTAATCCATCATCTCTACTGATACACAGATGCAATGCCAAGAATAAATATTCATGCATTTTAATACAAAAATATGTAAATGTCTATAAATAAGGGGGGGGGGGGAAATCTCTGTAATTCTTTTTTTTTTTTCCAGAGCTGAGGACCGAATTCAGGGCCTTGCACTCATCAGGCAAGCTCTCTTCCACTGACCTAAATCCCCAACCTTTTTTGTTGGTCATGGGGCCTGAACTTTGGGCCTGAGCGCTGTCCCTCAGCTCTTCAGCTCAAGACTAGTACTCTACCACTTGAGCCACAGCACCACTTCAGGTTTTCTGGTGGTTTATTGGAGTTTCACGGCTTTTCCTGCCAGGGCTGGATTTGAACCACAATCCTCAGATCTCAGCCTCCTGAGTAGCTAGGATTACAAGTGTGAGCCACCGGTGCCCAGCTCTGTAATTCTTTTTCTCTTTTCTTTGTTCTGTGCTGGTACTGGGGCTTGAACTCAGGGCCTCACATTCTTGCTTTGCTTTTTCTGCTCAATGCTAGTGCGCTACCACTTGAACCACAGGTTCACTTCTGGCTTTTTGTTGGTTAAGAGAAGATAAAAGTTTCTCAAATTTGTCTGCCTGGGCTAGCTTCAAACTGTGATCCTTAGCCTTCTGAATATCTAGGATTACAGGCACTTGGTAAGGTTTATTTTTTTCTGTATTTCTATGTATTGCATCCAAGTATTTATCCTAAAAACATCACAAAGAAAAGTGATACTTACATGTGCTATCACTTAGGAATATAGCATTTCTGAAACAGTAAATATTTCCAATATTTTTTTTTATCAATTTAGAATCTCAAACCTGTGGGAGTTAATTTTGCTATGTTTTTTTTTTTTTTAATTTGGGAAAAGATCACCAAATATTGATATATGAGTCTCATTTCAGAGTTGGAATTACAATTAATGTGATTAGGTCATTCTATTTTTAATGAGATTATAATTAATTGTGTGCCAAAAGATTAACATTTTGTTACAATAATTAGTGAAAATATTAAGATAATTGAAGTAAACAGGAATACTCTGACATATAGGGGCTAGCTTTGCAAAGCTTTCAGAAATAAGGCCATGCCATTAAACCCATCACCTGAATTGGTGTATTGTATCCATATAGATGTGCTATTGGAAAAAGTTCTCTCCACCACATGGTTCATGATTCAACTAACAAATATTTGTTG
Organism: Dipodomys spectabilis; assembly: GCF_019054845.1. Taxonomy (NCBI): domain Eukaryota; kingdom Metazoa; phylum Chordata; class Mammalia; order Rodentia; family Heteromyidae; genus Dipodomys; species Dipodomys spectabilis. The sequence goes on from NW_024871047.1 coordinate 286,719, forward strand.
AGGGACTATAGTATAATAATTTGTACTATGATATTCATTCATTATGCCAGGCAGTGTGCTATGCTTGGAGGATTCAGAGGTAATAAGAAATTTTGCTCTTGCTATTTCAAGTTACAATTTAATGGGGGCAAAGAAGATTTATAAGAGGTGGTAACACAAGAGCTGGGGTAAGAAGGAGGTGAGTATTTGCATTTTAGATAGAACAGAGGCACAAAATAAGAAATATGCTATGAGTAGTAACACAAGCAGCAAGTTCAATGATAGGAGTTGATGCTAACATACAGGTTGGATACAGTTTTGTATGCCATGTTCCAGAGCTTACACTATATTCTGTAAGAGGTAATTACACAATAACCTTAAGAAGAAAAGTGGTTTGTTTAGACCTATACTTTTTTTTTTTTTTGGCGGTTGTGGGGCTTTGAACTCTGGGCCTGGGCGCTGTCCTTCAGCTCTTCAGTTCAAGGTTAATGCTCTACCACTTGATCCACAGAACCACTTCTGGTTTTCTTGTGGTTAATTGGAGAGTCTCATGGACTTTCCTGCCCAGGCTAACTTTGAACTGTGATCCTCAGATTGCAGCGTCCTGAGTAGCTAGGATTACAGGAGTGAACCACCAGCATACATCTATACTTTTTGTGTCTTAATCTAGCAGCAGGTTGAAGGATATTTGTCAAGTGACAAGGATGAAGCAAGAAAACTAGTTAGGGTGATGAAAAGGGTCAGAATCAGAGAAGTTGTAGTAGAGAGAAAAAGAAGCAAATTTTTGTCATTTCTTAGGAACTGCTGATTGTTTGGCTGTGGGAAATGTGAGAACTAAGGATAAGTAATGAGAAAAAAAAGGAGAACTAAGGATAAGTAATGACATAGCAAGAGAAGGAAAACAGAAAGAGAAGGCATTCTTGAGAGTTTGAGGGTGTGGAAGGATGAGATTTGTTTGAATACATTAAATTTAAGATGATAATGGGTTATTAAGCATAATAAGAGTCTAAGCAGAGTGGGGAGTTGAGATACATGTTTTAGGAGACATGGGATCCTTGAAACCCTGAGAAATAAAATGAGAAGTGTAGAGAATAAGAAAAGTAGAGGGTTGAGCATAAAATTCTGGAGATTACTGACTTTAACAGGTAAGAAAGGAAGAGGAGCCACGACTGAGATGGTTAAGGAACAAGAGGATGAAAAATACCAAGACAACCTGGAGAAAGAAGTGGCCAAGGAGTTTTCAGGTTTGTTTGGCTGGCAGAATGTTGTCTTTTAAATTAGAATTTGAAGACATTTAAAAAGTTTTATACCTTCCAATTTACTAAGACCTTATCACTACTTACACTTTTATCTTCTGTGACTTCCTAGGCTTCAGGCTTTTGTATTTAATGATCTCTATATAGAAGCCTCTAAAAAAGATGAAGTCATTGTAAGTGTCAAATGCAGCAGGGAGGATAGGAAGATAGGTAATGAAAGATGTACACTGATTAAGCAACTAACAAGAGCAATCATGGTGATCTTTCTTTGCTGTTGTTTTGAGACAGGATTTCATTATTTAGCCCAGGCTGTGTTTGGACTTGTAATCTTTTCTTTCAGCACTGGGGATTGAACCCAAGGTCGTGCATATATTGGTCAAGGGCTCTACCTCTGAGCTACACCCCTAGCCCATGATCATGGTGAGGCTGGCTCCTCTTTGGTTGAAGTAGCAGAATTCATATCAGAGGATATAAATATGGTATCTGTATCTATTCATAAGCACTGTTCAAAAGGAAATGTACTCATTACCTGACTTCCACAGCTGTAACCCCTCTGTACATCACCTTTACAATAAAAAATAAATTAATTTAAAAAGAAAGGTAGCTTAAAAAAGAAATCTGGAGGAAAAAGAAGAAAGATCCAGTAGCCAAAGGGAATATGGGTATTGGAAGGATTTTGTCTTTTTATTTTTAATCAGAAGGACTGAATATGATTACAGCAAAAGCTAGCAGAGTGGCACAGAAAAGTTATATTGAAGCCAAGAGCTATTTGATAGAGTAAGACCTAGAAGGAGGGTAGAGGAGAAGGGTATGGAAAGCACAAGAGAAAGGAAGAACTTCGGATAAGTGGAAGGAGTCCTTGAACTCTGAGGTTGGAAGAACTCAGATCTAATTAAGATCCAGTGCAGCTCTGCAGCAGGAAAGCCACATGATTGAACTGTGTTTTAAGAAAATTAGTTTGGCACAAGCATGCAGGATGGATTGAAGTGCAGGAGAGACAGAAGACTGTGACAATAATTCAAGAAAGAGATGATGGAAACCCAAACTAGAGTGGTGCCAAATAGGAATAGAGAAAATGAAAAATCTAGAAGACATTCCAAAGGTATGATGACAGTTCTGGGGAAGATCGGCACAGACTAGTTAAAGAAGGAAGAGTAGAAATGACTTAAAAGATTTTAAATATTAGACTGAGAGATTAGAACAGTGGTACCATAGTTAGAGACAGGGCAACTAGAAATGCAGTCAGTGTAGGAAAGAAAAAAAAGTTGGGTTTTAAGGTATACCAAGTTTGGATCAGTTTAAGCATATATCTCTCCTCAATTCCTTCTTCATGATGAAAAACTTCAAAATACTTCCTTCAAGTTTTTTTTGAAATATACAGTTGGAGGCGATGGCTCTCAAATTTTTAATTTTGAAAAGAAACAAAGCCTTCTGTAGAATGAAATCTGTACAGAGAATGAAAAAATCTGGGTGAAAAAGAACAGTGTTTCAGTCAGAAGTTAGGGCTGGGAATGTAGCTCAGTGGCAGAACACCTGCCTAGCTTGTATAATGCCTAGCACTACAACAGCCAAAAGCCAAAAACAAGGCCTATACTTTAAGGTAACTCAAATATTCTTATGCCAGAAAAGAAACAATCTTTACTTTAGATGTACCCGAATAGGATTAACTATTTTTATTTGCAGTGTTGGGTTTTGGACTCAGGGCCTTGTGCTAACTATGCAGGTGCTCTACCACTTGAACTATATTTCCAAGTTCAAGATTATTTTCTAAGAGTTTTACATTACTTGATATAAAGGTGTACTACCATAGCCTCTTTCTCACATCCAGTAAGGTTCTCCTAGATGTTCAATGTCCCCACCCCCATCAAAGATATCCTTAATATCAAATATGCTTTTAGGGTGAGATAAGGTGTATAATAAAACTAAATAACTTGCCCAACTGTATACATTGTGTGGTATACAGTAGTACTGGCCTGTGCTTTTCAGATTTTAGCTTCAGTTAATTAATTCCAAGTTACTACCCCTTCACACTCCAAACTGCAGAATTTTTAAGCTGGGAGAGACATCACAACTTTTACAATGGGCTGGACATGGCCAACTGTCAGTGCTCTGAATTAAATAATGAAAATAATGAAATAATACTTGACCATGGTTGTGTGGAGAGTCAATAAGTTTTAGAGAACTTAACTTCTATTTCCTTGCTTCTTACACAATGTCTGAATTTTAAAAAATAATGGGTGAGGGATGTTAAGAGTATAAATTTATAAACTTGAATAAGACACCTTTTCTGTGTTGAGTCACATAAATTAATCTTCATGAAGGGAACCCTTGGTGCCAGAATCATAATTAGTCTGAGCAATAAACTGTTTCTCTAGTGATGAAAGGAATGAGAGTAAAACAGCGCAGTAAGCTGGCATCTGAATACTATCTGCAAAACTGTCTTAAAACTGCCTAATCAAAACGCAAGTCTAAAAACCTTCCCAAACTCTTCCACAATTAAAAAATCTTTGTAAATATATTTCATGCAGATATTAGAACAGTGCATCACAATGAAAATAGCCAACATGTTAAAATTAAAAAGCTAACATGACAGAGATAGTGCATGCTATATAATTGAATATGCTATAAATATAAATCATATAACATAAACCCAGTTGAGTCACTAAAGTGAGCTATTATCAAAATTAGAGACAGCATGATATGATAGGAAAGAACAGGCCTATTTTAAAAATGCAGCAAAAGCACAATTTGGAGAATGAACATAATATAATGCTCAAACTTTCAAGTATTTACATTCCAAGCAAATAAAAATTGGAAGCACTCCTCAAAAACCAGAGACTTATCATTTCATTTTTCTGTCCTTTCTGGTTTTTGTTTTGTTTTGTATCTGATGTTATCAAGTCTCTCCTCATTTTATTTTCTGAAATATGATCTAAGATTTCAATTTCAAACAAAGCCACCCTGGATAAATTTTCAAGAAATCATTCTCAGTTCCTAGAGGGCTGATTTCTATATATTTGCTTGTCTATTTAGTATTTGGGCATAGAAATAATTTCATCTCCTGGAGGAAATGCTCTCGGAGCTGCAAGGGTTAAGAAATCATCATTCATTTTACAGATGTAGAAACCAAGGCCCAGAAATAAGATGCAACCCACCAAGGTCACAGGTCCATTAACAACAACAACAACAAAACCCTGAGACTAGTAACCAAGATCCCTGCCTTGTAATCTCTGGCTCTTTCTACTTTCTATAGCTGCCTATCAATCAACCTCAACCTCTAATGATGTGATATTTAAGGAACGTCAGAATAGAGCAAACAAGGAAAAGATGATTGCATTCATTCATATAAAGATTGCATCGGAAGAATGGATGGAGGAATACGTGGGTGGATGTCTACTTGCAATATTATTCACAAAACATATCACATATTTCTGTGCTGAAGAATCCAAACCTAGCTCCTGTCACATGTCACAGCAGTCGCTGTTTTCTACACCAATCTCAGCAGCAAAGAAGCCTCTAGTACATCCTGCAGTTGAGAGATTATTCACCTGCCAGCATACAAGCACACTCCAACACCTCTGGTTCTCAATCTCCTGCCATGTCCTAGACACTCTTGGCGTTGGTGCTGAAAATCGGCATCACGATCGCCCCCCCATCTCCCCCCCCCCAGCAGTTTCTCTACACCTATTCTCTCTCTGACACACACACACACACACACACACACACACACACACACACACACACCCAGGTGTCCTTTCCTAACTGCTCGCCTCAACCAGCCCTCCCCCACTCCACAGGCCCTAGGATCACCTCGATCACCTTTTATCTCAGTCGCCGCATCTCAGCCTTTCCAAACCCCACGGCCCCCCTGTCGCTTACACAGTGATGTGGCCGGCGCCCCGCACCAACACAGGGTCAGGGGCATATCTCCGCAGATGCTCTTCACTCACTACCCGAGGCGGGGGCGGCACCTCCTCCTCCTCTTCTTCTTCTTCCTCTTCCTCCTCCTCCTCTTCCTCCTCCTCTTCCTCCTCTTCATCTTCCTCGTCATCCTCAGGCCCAGAGACCAACGACGACGACGGCGACGACGACGACGACGTTGCGGCTTCTTCTTCCTCCTCCTCCAGTTCCGAGATGGTGTCGAACTCCGCCATGTTGGGCAGCAGGATGCTCATCACGTGACCCCGCGATCGCCACCACTCTCGGGGAGAAGAGTTTGAACCTGCGGAGCTGCTGGAAGAGGAGGGGGAACAGAATGAGAAAGAGGAGGGGGGGCAGGGAATGGACTGTGCAGACGCGCCTGCGTGTTGGGCGGACGGGAGGGGGCGGGAGGGAGTTGGAGGCGGGGGCACGAGGGACCGAGGAGTAAATTCGGTGTACGCTTGCGCGGCTCCGAGAGGAGGGGGCCGTTAGAGGTGAACTCCAGGGAATTCTCGAGGTCCGGTCTGCGGGTGCTGATCTTAACGCTGCGTGCTGGGCGAGAGCTACTTTATAAATCCACGGACGTAGCTTCTGATTTGATTTCCTGTTAATTAAGGCTATCCCTTGTTGCAGGCGGTCGAGGGCAAGCATATTCTATAAAAGTGAGTTCAGAACTTTGCCTAAAATATCTCAAGATACACAGATACCAATTCCTTAGATTTGTTCAGAATTACAGTTGAAGGACTTTTGCTATAATCCTGGGAGACAGGATAACATTTTTTGACAATGTACAATATGTTTATATAAATATATAAATACACAGAAAAATGCATATATGTACCCACTTCAGAGTACTAGAACGAAGCCAATGAAGACTACAATGTACATATAATTATATTATAAAAGATGGATGTGCATTTTGGGACTTTGTCATCTTTTTTTCACCCTAATTGCACATTAGCAGTGAAATACTCGTGACCATAAATGTTTAACTACTTTGAGATTTTTCCAGACCAATCCTTTCAACCCTCTTGGGCTCTGACACATGACAGGCTAAACTTTTCTTGGGGGGGGGGGTTGTGGAGGATTGGTTGTGAGGCCTGAACTCTGGGCCTGGGCGCTGTCCCTCAGCTCTTCAGCTCAAGGCTAGCCTAGCTCTCTACCACTTGAGCCACAGCGTCACTTCCGGCTTTTTTATTTTTGCTTATGTGGTGCTGAGGAATCGAACCCAGGACCTCATGCATGCAACGCAAGCGCTCTACCACTTGAGCCATAACACCACTTCCGGTTTTCGAGTGGTTTATTGGAGATAAGAGTCTCGAGGACTTTCCTGCCCAGGCTGGCTTTGAACCATGATCCTCAGATCTCAGCCTCCTGAATAGCTAGGATTACAGGCGTGAGCCATTGGTGCCCGGTGGTAAACATTTTTATTAAACATTTCACTAAAGAGGAACCTTTCTGTTTCTGCTTCTGTTACATAGCAGTTTAAGGTGAATGAACTGCCTTAGATTACCAAAGGCATTGCATGCATATCTCACTTAATCCTCCACAACCTTATCACGTTTATGCCTAGATGATCTCATTAGATGTGGGAAATCTAATTACAGAAATATGGATGTGCCTGGGCTGGGAAGTTGGCTCAGTGGTAGAGTGCTTGCCTTGCATGCCTGAGGCCCTGGGTTCGATTCCTCAGCACCACATAAGCAAAAAGAAAAAAGCCAGAAGTGGCACTGTGGCTCAAGTGGTAGAGCGCTAGTCTTGAGCTGAAGAGCTGAGGGACAGTGCCCAGGCCCAGAGTTCCGGCCCTACGACCGGACCCAAAAACCAAAAAAAAACAAAAACAAACAAAAAAAAAGAAATATGGATGTGCCTAAGGCCATGAAGCTATTGAAAGTAGACGTCGTTTCAAATTTGGAAGCATCTTCTGATTCCAAAAGCTTAACTAAACGATCATACTGACTGAAGTTGTTTGAAAAGGCTTTGTACTGTGATGCCTTTGGGGCTGTTTTTTAAAAATATGAGTAAGAATCTGCAAGTTTCAATTCTGTTTTATTGGGATTTGTGAAAATTGGGGGTATAGGGAACATTTCAACTTAACGTAATGTGAGTTAATATTACTCCCCCCACTTTTTCAGATATGGAGCTATACTCTTTCCCATACAATATCTCAGTTAATTCAAATGATCATTGTAACCCTTTTGCAGATGACAAAACTGAATCTCAGGAAGTTTTAAGTAATGTATTTAGGTCTATTGCGACATATTGTCCAAATGGTTCCATTTCAAATGTTCTATTTTACGTTCTCCACACCACTAGAATACAGAGGTCACATATTTTCAGTTTCCAAATAAAGTGCCAAACTGGCTAATACTTGGCAGCAACAGATAACCTGCTATTAGCACAGTAAAATCACATAGCTGCTGGGTAATAGAAAAAGTACTGTAATTCAGGCAATCAAACATCTGGTTTCTCCCTCTTTCTCCTACACTACAGCTGAATTCCAATTAGGCAATGAGACTGGGAAAACAGACACACTTGCAATTAGGATGACTCCTGTTAGCTGTGTAACAATATAAACAAAACATTTATGGTGTAAGAGGGAGGAAGAAATTAGTTTTATAAGAGGATCAAACCATTATTATTATCAAGTTTTTGTTACAGTGGAGGTGTAGTTCTAGTGGTAGAGTAGCAACCTTGAGTGATAAAGCTAATGGACAGTGCCCAAGCCCTAGTCCAAGCCCCAGTACTGGCACCAAGGAATCTGTGTTACTAATGAAAGAAAAAAACACTCCATTGTATTCAATAACTTAATTATTTACGAGCTTTTATTTTTCCCAGTTGTGGGCTTGAACTCTGGGCCTGGGCCCTGTCCCTGAGCTCTTCAGCTCAAGGCAAGAGTCTGCCACTTGAGCCACAACACCACTTCCAGTTTTCTTGTGCTTAATTGGAGATGAGTCTCATAGACTTTCCTGCCAGGGCTGGCTTTGAACTGCAATTCTCAGATCTCAGCCCCCTTAGTAGCTAGGATTACAGGCGCGAGCAACCTGTGCCCGGCTTAGGAGCTTTTTTATTTTTATTTTGTTGGTCATGGGTCTTGAACTCTGGACCTGGGCGCTGTCCCTCAGCTCTTCAGCTCAAGGCTAGCACTGTACCACTTGAGCTACAGTGCACTTCCAGCTTTTTCTGTTTATGTGGTGCTGAGGAATCAAACCCAGGGCCTCATGCATGTGAGGCAAGCACTCTAGCACTGAGCCACCTTCCCAACTCCATAGGAGCTTAAAAAATAAGTTGTAATACTAACAATAAGCAACAAAATCTAGCCTTTTGCAATACAGAGAACTTTACTAGCTAGAAATTCTAATAAAAGACAGAGTCTTAAAAAAAAACTTTTATTTAATTTTCATTACTTATGTGGTTTTTATTGATCCAACCTCATTATCCTGTCTTTGTGTGAAGGTATGCTGTTTGTAATTATTGGAAGAGGTGCAGCAAACTCCCTGGTTATACATGTCTCCCTGCCTGCTCTCTCATCTTCTGTGATCAGCATGGTAGTGGTGAATTTAGTAGTTCACCAACTATCTGCCCTGCCTAGAACAGTTCCTTTCTGGATAGCTAGATATTGTCTGTACAGAATAAAGTCTGTCAGAGGAATATAAAACTATGACATTGGCAGGGCTTCTAGGAGAGATTGCGTGGGACATCAGCTCCTGAACATTGGCCTTCTAGATGCATAAGGTTACTGCTTAGTTTAGTCTTATCAGTATAATTTGAGAAGTTACTAAGATTTTTCCTTTACAATTTTAGTCATTTGTTTCCAGAGTACTAAGAAGAATATTTATTGTGAAAATCTAAAAGGAAGATAACTTTTTACTCAGAGATGCCCATTGTTGATATGTTTGGTTTAGCATTTATATATATATATACTATATTATATATATACACATACACATTTTTTCTGTACAAAAATAAGACAATAGCACACATACTAGTTATATGATCTGTGAAAATTGGCAGGACTGGAGATGATTGGTGCACCTAGCAAAGTCCTTGACTAATATGCTTGAGACCCTGAGTTAAAGATCCAATACTGCACTCAAAAAATAACATAAGCAAATAAAGTTGACACTGTGTTATATCTGTTAGGAATATTTTGCCAAATATTTTTCAGATAACAATTCTATGATCAGAAATTCTTTTTTTCCTTTTCCCTCCACTTTTACTGGTACAGAGTACCAACGCAGGACCTTGGGCCTGCTTAGATTACTTGCTTGACTGGAGCTGTAACATTTCAACAACTCCAGTTCAGCTTCTTGCTTGTTAACTGGAAATGGAGTCTTGAAGATTTTTCTGCTGGCTTCAAATCTCAGTCTTCCAGGTAACAGCCTCTTGAGTAGCTAGGATTTTAGTCACTGGTGCCTGGCTATAATCAGAAATTCTGATGACTGCTCAGATTCACATTATTATTCACATTAAATTCCTTAAAGTGGATAGATACATTTTGAAGGTTTAAAAATTATAGTATTAAATTTTTTTCTCTGGTAATGTATGTCTCTTTCTTGAGAAATAATATGATAGTGCATCTTAAGATTTTTTTTTTATTCAGGTAAGGGGTAGGTTTATTCATTGTTCCGGCTGGCACCAGGCCATCTTGGTCCTCCACGTGGTGGGGAAAGGCCTGGGAAAAAGAGCTGGGAGAGCTGGAAAGAGAGCTGGGAAAGAGGGAGAAAAGAGCTAGAAAAGAGAGCATAAAGGTGGGAAAGAGAGAGCTAGGAAAGAGAAGGGATCTGGGAAAGAGAAGAGAAGGAAAGAGCTGAGAAAGAGCTAGAAAAGAGCAGAGAGAGAGCTCTTAAGATTTTTTTTTGCAAGGGGAAAGAGGGCATTACTGAGATTTAAGCCCCAGGGCCTCACACTTGCTAGGCAGGTATTCTATCACTTGAGCCATGCTCCTCATCCTCAAAATATTTCATAAATATCTTCTGGCAAAACATAGATTTTTGTTTTCTTGGGTATTCATAAATGTGTCATATCAACTATGAGAGTAAAATATTTTAGATTTAAGATCAAATCCAATATTCTGTACCAATTTCTTTCAAGAAGTAAAAGCCATAGATGAGATTAAATATTTTCCAAACGTTATCTATAAAGGCCTACTAAGTCCATGTGTACAGGGAGAAGTATTTGCTGATTACTACTTCAGTGGTAATCTCTCCTCTACTCTCTCCTTCCCTCTTCCTCCCCTCCCCTCTGTTGTATTTTCCCTTCTCCTCCCTCCTTTTATTCCTTTCCTAATAAACTTCCATTAAGCTTTATATCTTGCCTGAATTCTTATCTCATTGGAGGCAAGGAGTGAAGTAGATAGCTGTGTTAATGTTTTGGTGACAGTGTCACAGAAAGTCAATTAGGATGCAGATACTTTTTATCAATGCAAGACAATAACAAAGCTTTCCACACCAAGTTGTCAATAGAGACCACATAGGAAGCCTGACTTTCTACCTCACTTCTCAATATGAAGGTACTGCTTCTATTCCCACTGGAGTGGTGTCAGTAGTTTTAGTAGTCAGGACTTTCATGATTTTTCAGTGCTTATGAGGTCAACACTGGTAGCCATGTCAATGGAAGCCAAATACTCATGAGGCATTACTAGTCTGTTCAGCTAGCAAGTTATCTGTAAAGGCCTAGCGGGGAGCCATAACTTTGAATATTACCTAATAATGAGGAGGAGCCCCTAGTCCTTCATATCAACATGACTAGGAAAGTTGGATTTCTACCAACAGCTGATAATAATGGGGCGAGATACTCTTGTACTAACAGAGCAACTTCAGAAGCAGTCAAATAAAAGTGAGGTTTAGATAAGACCCACAGTTTTATCACATTAACATGAAAATATCCAGTTTTCAATAAAAGATTATTCATTATACCAAGTATCAGGAAGATAAACCTGAAAGATAAAATAAAGATAATAAATGCCAATAACAAGTTAAGGAAGAAGTCTTTAAATCAACCACAATGAAAATATTTCAACAAACAATTATAAATTCACTGGAAATAATTGAAAAGAATGTTATCCTTTAGGCGCTGTGGCTCAAGTAGTAGAACACTGGCCTTGAGCTGAAGAGCTCAGGGACAGTGCCCCGGCCCAGAGTTCAAGAATGTTATCCTTTAATAGCAAACCAAGTTAATGTCAACAAAAATGGAGAGGTAGGGAGGGAATTTTAAACACTCACCCTTTTATAAAAGTAGTGAATAAAGTGGAAAAATGTTAGTGATGGTTTATTGACTATGGGAAAATAATAAGTTTACAACAACATGAGAAGGTTTAAGCGAGTGGGGAAAAGCACCTGAAACCAGGCACCTAGCTGCCCAGAAGACTGAAGTTCTAAGTTGGCCCAGGTAGAAAAGGCTGAGAGATTCTATCTCAAACTTACCAGCAAAAAGTTCACTGGAGGTTTAGTGGTACAGCAGTAGTCTAGTAAGCTGAACTAAAATGTAAGGTTCTAAAGTCAAGCCCCAGTCCGTGAAGGGAGAGGAATTACGCAATCCTGAGTAAAACTCAAAAAATATTCATTAAACAGTTGATCTGAGATCTCATCCAAGATATTACCATTAACTTATTGTAAGGCCAGTAACTTTTTTGAAAAGAAAGGGAATTTTAATTTATAAGTTGTTTTAGCCTCTAGGTTTTTAAAAATTTTTATTATCTTTAGTTGTGCAAAAGCATTCCAGTCCATCTCTAGCTCTTTAAACTACAAAATAAGGATATCAATTTCTGTGTATCTCACATCAAGATTTTGAATCAAATAGCATAACAGAAATGAAAACATATTGAAACATATAAGATATCACACACACACACACACACACACACACACACACACACACACACACACACACACACACGGCATTAAGATTATTAATAAAATCCCCAGATTCACTAACTCAGAGAGCAAGACAGCTAGAAAACAAAGGCTGGTTTCCTAGGTGGTAATTGCCCACTGATTGGTGTTTGAAGAGGGGTGTGCAATTTCAATGGTATCCTCAGATACTAAATGAATAGAAAGGAATGCTTTGACTTTGGACCTATTGCTAGAGACTGAGGAAGACCACCATATCTAGCTGAGGATTCCCAGTAGTATCCACAATTACTTGCCACGTATCTTTATAAAGTGACCTGTTTGCTCACACCTCATTGTCCTCATCAGTAAAATGGAGCAATTGATACCTTCTTAAATGTGTTGTGAAAAAATATCCTACCAACAGTACTGGTCAAAAATGGAAAGTTTTCTCTTAAATCTTTTCAGCACTAGTGAAGTACCCTGTAGAATAGCCATGGAAATTGAACAATTTTTCTTGAGATTTTTCATAAGGAGTGGGATGATAAATTTCTTATTTTCAATCCCAAGACAAGTAGTTATGCTCAAAAATTCTATTTTTAAAAACAACTATGAAGGTGTGTCTTCAAAAAGAGAGGGAAGTTGGGATATGATTGCTTTTTATACTTTTATCAATCTTTCCTTTAAACCACCTCAATTTAGGACTGCAGGTGTGATTCAGTGATAGAGCACTCACCTGCTTAACAAGTATAAGGCCTTAAGTTAAAACTCCAACCCTACCAACCAATCAAATGAAATCAAACCAACACCACTTCAATTTAGAAATGATTCAGAGCAACTTTGATATGGAAACAGTACACTGGACCAACATCAAAAACTATCCTCCTTTACTGCTGTTCTTTCTCTTACCCAAGTTGTGTGTTTGTTATCTGTAAACAGCAGCTCTTTGATGATATGATGTGGATAAAATTGAACTGGTTGAAAGGTGATGACAGGCAGGAGCTTACAGACTAGCTTGCTGTCTTTGTGCTTATGTAAACCTGACTAGCATTTAATCACAATACTAATAGCTGTGGAAAACAGAAGGGCAGGAAGGTTTACACTATGTGATGAGTATCTGCCTGACTAATCAATCAACCAAGCTGGCTTATATTGTTACAGGATGATTTCATTGTTTTAACAAGATTTGAAATTGACACTGCAGGTTAGAAGTCCTGAGATAAGATAATTGATGCCAGACGAAATATAATTGAGGGACAAAATGATCTTTTTTATTTGCTATTTTTATTAGATAGTGACAATGGATTCAGAATCACCTCTTGATGGTTTTTAAAAAAGTTATCTTGTTAGGCAAACGGTTAACTTTGGAATTATACATTTGGAAAGCTATTATAGAGGTAACTTTCTTCTTACCTTATTCCTACCCACTAAAAATAGTTTGAAAAGAACACAGTAGCAAATAATAAACACAAGGGTACACACAAGTGCACTTCCTGGCAGAGCTGTGTTTTATGGTCTGTTCACAAGCAACTTTCTGAACTAGTGAACAGAATTTCTAGAGCTTATGAGTCTAGCTTTTAATTAAGAGAGTTTATAACTAAGCTTCTTGAGGGATTGACACATAACAGAATGTAACAGGAGGTTCCTGGGGATCTTTGCTAAGAGTCATATGAGACATTTTTTCCTCCAACTCATTGTGAGTTTACTTGTTGAGAATAACTTTTTTACAAGGAATTTCACCCTGTACCAACTCTCTTGCTGGCAAGTCAGAGACCAAAGAGGCTTTGCTAAAGGAAGAGCATTGTCTGTTTCTTTTGACCTTTCTTTCATTCAGACACTATGACCTGTTGTATCTCAATAGGTTGAAATCCACGGACAGCAGATGGAGTGGTGAAAAAAGCATTAGGCAATTCCCCAGGGCTGATGGAGCCAGAGTCACTTTGCACTGAGCCTCCGTTGTTCTCAAACTGGGAGATTTTCTTTTTGATCATCTTTCTCTCCTTGGCTCGCCGGTTCTGAAACCAGATTTTCACCTGCAACACAAAATGCTTTATATTCAATGGCATAACATTTTGTAAAGAGTAAATACAGGGGTTGCTGATATTGCACTGGAATTTTAGCATTTATAAAGCTTCATCTGAGTTTCACAATGATCTTGTGGAGTATGTCCATTTAATATGTTTTTTTTTTAAGCTGTAGTCCAGAGAGAGGCAAATACCTTTCAAGAAATAAGACTGAGATCAAGTCTAGGACTACTTACTCTAAATGAATTGTTCTTTATGTTACAACTCATCAACTTATTTACATAAGTTAAAATGACTGATGATAGAGTGACAGACACTGAGGAATGTTGGGAAGAGGGAGAGATTCAAACAGGTGATTACAATTGATCACTAAGAGAAACATCTTAATAGTAAAAGGTTAATGCAACATAGAACGAGGTGAACATGGGCCAAGATACACCATGTATGAAGACTAGAGTGTTATTACTGTGCTTATATAAGCAGCAATGCAAGATTGTTGGGATAGGGCAATGTGTTAATGAACTTTACCATTTTAGAATTCTATGGCTCCAGGATTATTCCTAGACTGAAGTGAAAAAAATTACTAGCTTGTTATGTAATTTTCAACTTTGAACACACTGAAAATTTTTTATCCTTGCCCTAATTTAATGTTTATAATAAAATGAACTGAAGGTAAGAATCATAGCATTATAATTAATTTTCTTTAGAAGATCAATTGTCGGGCTGGGAAGTTGGCTCAGTGGTAGAGCGCTTGCCTTGCATGCATGAGGCCCTGGGTTTGATTCCTCAGCACCACATAAGCAGAAAAAAAAGCCAGAAGTGGCGCTGTGGCTCAAGTGGTAGAGCGCTAGCCTTGAGCTGAAGAGCTGAGGGACAGCACCCAGGCCCAGAGTTCAGGCCCCACGACTGGACCCCCCCCCCTCCAAAAAAAAAAGATCAATTGTCCTACTCTCAGTAATGGAAAATCTTGGTACAGGTTGCCAATTAAAAACAGATACTCTTGTAGTTTGATGGCAGGAACCAGATAATTGCAATTGTTGCTGAGCTGCACTTCATACACTGATTTTGATTACTTGAGGAACCAGATTAAGGGTCTCTGCTCCTCTCATGTCCCACCTTCTTTTTTTTTTTTGTCGGTCATGGGGCTTGAACTCTGGACCTGGGCGCTGTCCCTCAGCTCTTCAGCTCTTCAGCTCAAGGCGAGCACTCTACCACTTGAGCTACAGCGCCACTTCCAGTTTTCTAGTGGTTTATTGGAGATAGGAGTCTCAAGGTCTTCCCTGCCCGGGCTGGCTTTGAACCGCAGTCCTGAGTAGCTAGGATTACAGGCGTAAGCCACCGTCGCCTGGCTCATGTCCCATCTTTTGCTTCTGTGTTTACATGATGTCCACCAAATTCAATAGTTTATACACCCACTGACGAAAGAAAGTAAGCTAGGAAAGCCACTAAAATGAATGTGGGCTATAGGATGAGTGATGTCTTGAATCTCTGTTTACAGACTTCCTCCAACCCTTAGTCTATTGAACGACTACACATAATATATTAGATGCATTTTTGGGATACCTGTCTCTCAGAAAGTCCCAGGTTAACTGCCAGCTCTGATTTTCTCCGGATAGTGATGTATCTATTGCAGTGGAATTCCTTTTCCAGCTCCAGCCTTTGATGATCTGTGTAAACCACACGGTATTTTTCTTTTGTTCTGGTTTTCCCTATTGGAGGAGAAAGCATTTCATTTAATCTTACTCTGTTTCTTTGGAGACTTTGTGTTGTTGAAGGAATCATAGCTCCTTATCCTAGCAATAGATACAGTCTCTCTGTCTGTCTATGAAACGCTGGTTTCATCTCTTTAATATTTCTACTAAAATGATCATTCAAACCATAGTCAGTCTACCATTTGTATACCATTGAGTCAAAACATTTAAAATGCTTAAACACTAATCTATGCTTTTAATTCCCTTCTCACAACAATGGCGCTGGTAGTAGTACCAACATCCATTATACATTATATTTTTATGTTATGCTTTCATATTGCTTTCTACTAAATCTCTTGCATACTCTCTTGAATTACCCAGAACATGCTTATTCTCATTGTAGAGCTAAGGAACCTGAAGTTCGGTATGGGCAAGTAAATTTGTGCTAGTGGGCTCTGGAGAGGACCCATCTTGGACTCCTACTTCAGTATGCTGTTATTCCCAGTCTAGACATGATGGGAAGTGTAAGAAAGTCTCAAGAGTGCTAAACTACTCTGAGATCCTGAAATGATAGTTACACACAGTACTTAGACAGAATTTGATTTGAACAGTAATTGTAAAAGAAAAATTTTATTGTCACTTCGCAAGTTCTATTTCAGAAGAGTCCCTATTACCTATTAAAAATACCAGACCTTTTTTTGGTGGGAGTCTTAAGCCAATTTTTATTCCCAAGTGAATGCTGAATGGGGAAAGGTGTGTTGATTTAAGCAGAATAAAGTGAGTATTTCTTGTCCTTTGAAAGGATATCCAAACATTTGCTTTGCGTTACAACATTAACTAATTTCTCATGCCCTCTTTCAAATAGAATTTTATTCCTCCTTTCAAATTTTCTGAAGGTGATTAGGAAGTTTCTTTTCAGTTTCTCTAACCCCCTCCAGGATCTTCTTCCTTTTCTCTACGGCTTTTAGAAACTCCTTCTGATCTTTCCTGGTTGTTTTTGATGTGAGGTTTTGGGGAGCTATCTGTAAGACAAAGACTTCTTTAAAGTGGCTCCCTAAACTCCATTGAGGTGTTAAGGTGCACCACAGGCCTAACAAAGGAGCTACACGGCATCAGATCCCATCCTGAACCCTCTTTACATTCAGGAGCACCAACCAATTGGTTTGGAATTTACAAGCCCTAAACAAATGTCAGACACCCTTTCATCTCCAGGAAAGAACAAAAAAGAGCCACGAAAGTAGAAACAAATTCCACTTGAGAAATCTATCTTATGATTAAACTAAATGCCTGACTAATGACCTAAACAAAAATCTTCTTGAAAATGAAAGCTATGAGTGTCAGTTAGTCAACCTGACTCAAAGGCTCAAACTTTGGTATTATTTGCTGAATACAAACAGAAATGTTGTCTGGTATTGGTTATGGAGCAAAGGAAGAATGTGTGTAGGGGGACAAAAATGAAAACCTGAGGTTTAGCTTAGTCCATAACCTCCAATCTTGGAATAAAAATGTATCTTTCAGGAAGCATGTTCTAAAATCCCTCCTAATACCAAAGGGGCTGGATGTTTAAATTTTAATTCAAGGCAAGAGAAGTTAAAATTCAACTTGTCTGTGTCTTCTGCTCTTTTATAATCAGTAAATATAACCAGACTTCAAGATCTCTGGAAAGGTTGTGGTTCTTCCCTACCCCCACTGGTCATAAATTCCCCTCTTGCAATTTCTTCTGAGGACAATAAAGTCAAGACCAGGCCTCTTTATTTGCCATGAAAATCCTCACCCTTTCCGGCAATATAACCCCTAAAGAAAGGAGGGACAAGGAAAAGCCTGGATGCATATCAAAGCCAAGCTAAGTGTTAAACAGGCTCTGTAGCCCCAATCTGACAGATAAGACCTAAAACCAGGGAAGACATAGCTCAGGGGAATATAGTAGCTGCACAGTTTACAAAGAGAAAGGATTTTCAATTTCCTGGTTCTCCTCTTGTGCCACTTTCCTAACTGCTTCTCCTCTACTTCACTGCATCGCGTCCTTAAATGACCAAAAGGGATTTGGAGCATTTTCTGGTAGAGCATGTTGTCCATATTGCCATAAGCAACATTAATAAAGTATTAGGAGTTGAGATGCTTGTGCTTATTGTTCAAGCCATTCTCTTCTAGAGATAGTGATATTTTAGAGACTGAGGGATTACCTTCTCAGATGCAACTGTGAGCTAATTTAAGAAAGTTTACAATTTACTAGACAGCTACTTCCATTTCTTTGCAAAGGGGATTTCATTACCTGTTCCTCAGACTTGGGCAAATCTCTGTAGTTCAAGATGGATGGACCCTTTTCTCATCACCTAGAAGACACTGTCCTCATGGGGTTTGTAAGCCATTGTCATCATGTATGATGACTTACTGTCACCCTAAATGAATTTTTAGAAGTACTCATCAGAGACTGTCTGTGAAAGTCCTGGTAGGCAGAAGACCACTCACCAAACCCAGGGACTACAATGATGCTGTCAGTAGAGAAAAACGTGATAAAAACCAATTTTCTTCTATAGAGACAACTGTGTAATTAACTTCACTGTGATGATTTTTCATATAATGGCAGTTCATCCAATTCATTTAAAAAGTGGCAAAATGTAATAAGCAAAACCAAGGAAGACAATGATAAGCCTCAATAATGATTAAGCTATTCTATTATGAAGTGCCATAATCAAGTAAAGCACGACTTCCTCAGTGTTGTCGAGTAGCTTCATGAGAACCAATCAAAATTACTCTTTCCTCTTCCCTTTTCTTCCCCCTACCAAGAAAGCCTTTCTCCAGCCCTGCTTAAGATACCATATTGCCAATAGTCATCCAGGTCCATAACTGGACCTGCTCTAACATGCTAAGTATTCAAAATAGGAAAATGTATAAAATGTTTAACTTTCCATAGAAACTTTTCTGTAACAGTCTTCTTAACATAATCTTTAAAATGAGATGTTTGCTGGAATAGATGACTTAGAGAACTAAGTAGAAACAAAATGTCTTACTTTTAAATCAGATCACCTGTAACACAATTATTGATTCTATACATCGGTCCTTTTGCTATCATTAAACAATCAAATGCTATAATGATCACTGTGGAATATTTTGAAGTATACATATTAGGGGACAATGAGAAGATATTCCATAGTGATACTTTTCAAAAGTATTCGTATTAGGAGATAAATTAAATAGACCCTAGGTCTATTTAAAAACATTCTTCAGGAATAGAAAGAACTTGCCATAATTGCCTTAGTTCAGGAAAGAGTTACTTCCACTTTGTAGTTCATCTATTTTTGTCTCAGCCACAAACCAAATGTTATCCTATAACACTACAGGGTGAAGTGAAAAATGTAGGAGGATCTGACTCACTCATTCATTTAACCAATATTTGTATAACACCCTCTCTATGTGCTAAGCATATAAATGAGTGCATTTTGATCCAGAGTGATCCAGTTAGGTGATTAACTTCATTTTTTTTTCATGAGATCTGATGTCCATAAAAGAGTCATAGTGGAAATTATGTGAAATAGTTTGTGTGTGTGTGTGTGTGTGTGTGTGTGTGTGTGTGTGTGTGTGTGCATGTAGACAATGTGTGTGTTTTTGTGTGCTTTTGTGTATTTTCCTGGGAGGATAGCCATGTTCTCCTTATATTTTAAGTTGTTACTGAACATGCACCTTGGGCTATAAGGAGTATATTGCAAATGAAACAAAGGTTGGATTTAATAATGCTTCATCTGTAGGATAGGCTGCCTAAGAGTCAAAGATATTCCAAAAGCATTCACTTTTAAACTTTTCATGGAGAGTGAAGAGAAAAATCCCATGAAGGCCACATGGAAAAGTCAGATGCCACACACTTAGAAGGCACCAAAGTTTCCCAAGAGAGGCTCCAGCTCAGGAAAACATATGTAAGTGGAAGATGTTAAAGCAAATAAACTTGTCATATTTTCCCTCATAAACTGAAAAAGAACAACATAATATTTTATCTTGTCCTTTTCCCCCCATTGTTCTCTATTCCAAACAACCTGCCAGTGACTTTAACAACATGCCAATGACGTCTGTCTCCTAAAATGTTTCAGAACATAATCCTGGTCCAGGAGCTACTACTTTTCTGGTCATTTTTTGTGTCTTTTCCTGATTATTACATTTTAGTAAATGGATATAATTACAACCATGAGATTAGATGTAATAACAGCTCTACGAATGGCCCATCTTAACCTCATTTTCTTTCTTACTTAATCATCTGACTTACCCATTTTGTGTGTGTGTGTGAATGAGCACTCACGTGCTGGGCACTATCCTTGAGCTTTTGTTCTCAAAACTAGTGCTCTACCATTTGAGCTCCAGCTTCACTTCTGGCTTTTTGGTGGTAAATTGTAGATAAGAGTCTCATAGGCTTTTCTACTTGGTCTAGCTCTGAGCCACAATCCTTGATCACCGCCTCTTGAGTAGGTAGGGATTACAGGCATGAGCCAGTGGTGCTTTCCGCTCTACTTTTAATTTGTGTTTATCACACTAGTAATGTTATGATCAACTTGCATTTCCTCTTCTGGCTAAAAAGTCCTCTTAATGGTAAAAGTTGGTACCTTCCCATTCACTTTCCCGCCTTGGCTTTGGAGAGGAGAGAGAAAACAAAAGTGTGAATGGGGAGCATAATCACTGTGGGTAAACGCTATTGAAAAGTCATTTTTTTCCTCCAGAGGGATGAAAGTAATAGAATCGAATCTTGCCAATTTCCCGTAATGCTAGGGAGGAAGAATTGGAATAATAAGAACATGAGTAAAAAAAAAAAAAAAAACAACAACCCACCAACAACCATAGCTGAAAATAGACATCTCTCCCTTTCCCCTATCCAAGATTAAAGACTTCCAGCCTTTCACGCCTCCAGCTTCCAGGGATTTGCTTTGCTGGTTGGTGTTAGGCTAGGATCCGCCCGTGTCTTCCTGTAAGGTGCCACTACCTCAGACTTGGATTTAATCGCCGGTTCCCTGATGCCGGTCCTAATACTGACTAGAGCTTCAGCCACTAGTAACTAGGGCTGTTACTCGCGTGGGAGCTGGTTGCTGTGAGGATTGCCTGGAGTAGTCTATGTCAGTTTATATCTTGTGTCTGCCAATTTAGGTAAAGGAAGCTAGAAGTCTAGAGTTTTGTCGTCGGGAAACCTTTGTAGTTAAACTGGAAGGTCCCAAGCACGGCGAACTGAAGTTGCTCATCACCAGCTGTTTGGGGGAGCCGCCTCACCCAGATGGTGAACGAATTGAAAAGAGCAAGCCTTGCGCACTGGGAAAGCACATCTGAACATCACAGCTGTCCTCATACCTTAGCGATGCACCCGTTGAGCTTTTCCGTACATCTGTTTCTTGGCTCCTGATCCTTCTGGCTAATAATGGTGCTCGTTTCCCACTCGCTCAGTCCCCTAGTTCATGAGGGAATGGAGATCCCCCAAGTCCCCCGCTCCCCTTCTCGGTAGATTTAGTCTTGAGCCACACATTTAGCAACCTTTGAGCCCCGGGGCTGCTTGAAAGGTAAGCAAACCAGCACGCCTGACTCTCCTCACCTAAACACTCCCTGGAGACTCCTGAGAAGTAGGAGGGCTGACAGATGGAGAGGGGCGCAGACAAGTAGGGGAGGAAGTGGGTCACGTAGCCCCAACTGCTTACTCACCGGTCACCTGCACGCTTTTGCGCATCCATGCATAAGGACTGTGGCGGCTCCTACTGGGAGAAGTGGCGTCTGCGGTCACTGGGTCGATGGAGATCAGTGACCCACTGGCGGGGGTTGGCAAGCTATTGCTGCTGTTTCCGCCGCCGCCCGAGGGACCCAGGTTGCTGTAATCGGGTGAACCAAAAGCCGCAGGACTCTGTGTCACATCGTTCATGGGCACTGTGCCCATTGCACTGGACGGCCCTGGATACACACTCCAGTCTTCCCGGGGGGGACTGTAGGGTGAGCTCCAGGCCCCCAGCGATGGACCGTGAGGATCC
The DNA here is from genome assembly GCF_019054845.1 of Dipodomys spectabilis. Taxonomy (NCBI): domain Eukaryota; kingdom Metazoa; phylum Chordata; class Mammalia; order Rodentia; family Heteromyidae; genus Dipodomys; species Dipodomys spectabilis. The sequence continues at coordinate 308,407 of NW_024871047.1, forward strand.
ATGCTGGCCACATGAGGATAGCTCATATAATGTGAATAAGTCGGGGTCGCAGCGAAGTTGGGGGCTGGCAGCGGACTCCCACCGCTCCCAGAGTGACCCACCCCCGCGTTGCTGTCTCCTCCAGGGCTCCTGAGAGTGCCCGGGTACATGCCCGCTTCTTTCTCCAAAAGGCAGCTTCCGTACATGCTGGCTTGGTAAGAAGGAAAGAACTCCCTAAGCCATCCTGAGGTTCCCTGTAAAGGTCCCCAACCTGACTTTGAGAAAGCAAGAAGGACAACCACTGCTTAGCTGTGCCGCAAGCTCCTCTGCCCAGTCTCAGACTACTCCATCCCACGTTTGCTACCCCCTGACGGTTTCCAGGTAGCCCGGTGGAGATGGGCCACCCATGGCTTGGGCTGACGTCAAGGGGCTTCAGGCTTTACATAGCATTTGCATTCAAATGAAGGGCCATTTCACTTTCACGGGGACTTGGTTTCACTGTAGGCTTCCTCTCCCAAGCCTTTGGGCCTTTCCAAATCATCTTTCCTGACTGTCCATCTGGTTCCTACAACACCAGTTTGGCGCTTTTGGAATCAGGACTTCCTCCAACACTTTCTGACGAGCTCGCTCCCAAGTGAGGTTAAGACACCGGGTCATGCTCTCTGGGATTTAGCTCTCAACACGGACACCTCTCTTTTACCGAAGTTCTGGAGCCCAGCCTGCATACACTTTCACCTTCCTGCCCTAATTCCCTGGTAGCGATTTTTTTTTCTCCCAACCAGGCAATGGCCTATGAGACCATCGAAAAGGATTTTCCCTTCTCCTTCCCTCTCCCCTTCTCCAGGAAAGTGTTTTGTTACCAAGGGAAGAAATTCTGTTCATAACTACATATTGGAAATTTATTGTATGCCCGGTACTAGTGTAGACACTGGGGACAGAGCACTGAGCAAGCAACCATTCTTTAAATTCTGTTTTCCTAAGGTTATATTCTAGTAGATGGCAGGCTGAATTAATCAGAACTACTATGAAGAGTGTGGGTTATGAAAAAGGGAGGGAGATGGGGGGAGGAGGAGAGAGAGACAGATCATGTGAATTAGTGAACTGTTGTAACTTCATATTAATTTATTAGTTTCAGGTATCTCTGTCAAGTATGGTTTCTGCCCCAAAGTTGATACCCCCAAAGGTCATATTTTTTTCATATGGATAAATATTAATTTATCTGATCAGAGGCACAGGAGGCAATGCACCTATTGTGTTCCTTCCTAAGAGTATCCTCTGAGAGGCCAGGATTTTTGCAGTCTGGAGTCAATGGCTGTTGCTGCAGACTTGGGATTCCCTTTCAAAGCTCTAGTTGTAAAAGATCTGGGATTGCTAGCAGAAAACCCCATCACCTTCTGTGTTCTTCTTATCCATTCCCTCCCACCAAGACCCACCGCAACCTGTAATTCAGGCCACCTCAGGAAATGTGCTCCTCCACAATGTCTCACCCAAGCTGACACTCCCACTTAGCCAATCCCTCCCCCCGTTTGGGGAAAGTCATTTAACTTCTGAGCTTTCCATCTCCCTTCCCCATACCCTGCAGAGGACATAACCTAGGGCTTTGTATGTGCTAGGCCCTACTGAACTACATCCCCAGGGTAGTCTGCTTTTTAAAGGCAGAATTCCTAATGTTACCTATGTTACAAGGCAAATAATAATAATAATAATAATAAATACAAACTGCTTAATTTATTGCTTGGCACCTAGTGTGGGCTACTATATTCACCAACTTAAGAAATATTTATTGAGATGCTGTTCTGTGTATGGAGACATGAGTAGGGACCTTATGAGTTTACATTTTGGTGAGGAAAAACACTTTTAAGTAACTAAATTGTATGGTATGTCAGATCGTAATACATGTTTTGAAAAAGAAGAAAGAGAAATGCTGGCGAGGGACTACAACTTTAAGTGTACTAGTCCAGGAGATCTTTCCTGAGCAATGACACTCAATTATGAGAGTTGGTAGACTGAATCATAAAGGAAGAGGATTCAGTTAGAAGGAACATGTAAAAAGAGAATACCTTGAGAAACAGCAAGGAAAAATAGTGTAGCTAAATAGTAGGCATAGTTGCTTGGTGCCCAATTGCCCATGCCTGTAACCCTAGCTACTCAGGAGGCTGAGGTATGAGGATTACAGTTCAACTCCAGCCCAGACAGGAAAGTCTTTGAGACTCTTATCTCCAATTAACCAGCAAAAAGTCAGAAGTGGGGCTGTGGCTCAAGTGGTAGAATGCTAGTCTTAAGTGAAAAAGCTAAAGGAGAGTGCCCTAGCCCAGAGTTCAAGCCCCAGTACTGGCAGAAATGACAGTAAAGTCCAAATGCTGAGGTAGAGTAGGTCACTGTAAACATTCTAGATTTTGGTCTTCCTTTATATGAGGCAAGGAGGCATTGTAGGGCTTTGAGCAGATGAGGCACATGATGGATTAAGCAGACAAAATACAACCAGTGAGACAATTAAAAGGGCATTGCAATTTGGTGAATGGCAGTGGAGATGGGAGAAGTGGTTGGAATCTTAATATATTTTCAAGCCTATTTCAGAAAACAGAAGAGAAACAGAAAAAGAAACGGAAGAGAAACAAGTAATTGATCAGCAAGACGAATTAAAGCCTTGTGCTGGAGAGAAGGGACTAAGATGCAGGGCAATAACACATCTGTGGATATTTTTTACACCTTAGTCTCATTTAATCTTCACAACAGCCCCACAAATTATTATCATTTCTATCTAGAGATGAAGAGACAGAGGCTCAAAGAGGTGACATGAAGTATTTAAGGATACATAGCTGGTGTGAAGTAATGCTAGGTTCCAGTGTAGGCTGCCCTGACTATAAAGAAGATGTTCTTACACTGGTACCAGGTTGTTATAGTGTCAGGGCATAGATCAAGAATTGGATTCTGTTTTCTTTCTGTGCTCAGGATCTGAAGCCTAGCCTTCAAGGTATTTTTTAACAACATAAACTCAATAACCCCTGGATAATTCTTTCACTTGTTTTATCTGGAGGCAAATACCTAATATTTGAAAAATGATGTCAGGATAGAGGCACAACAGGGGGTCTTTCAAATGTATCTCACCCAGGGACTATCCTTTTTGTACATGAGGAGTCTGGGGGTTTGCCCAAACTGTTTATCTCCATAATTTTCCTGTTGTAGAGAGAAAAAGCTGTTCAAATTCTTCCTGTTTTACTAGATTCAAGTCGAGTATCCCCTCTCCTTAAAGCCTCCTTGTGGTGATGTTTCTCTCAGAATATACTATTATTGAACTTCCACTACCTATTGATCTCCTTAAATGACTAAAACTATTTAGTCTGTCTTAGAGATATTTGAGATCTTATCTAAATCTTTTGGAGTCTGAATATGTGAAGCCAGCAGAATGGAGTGTCCCTGCACATGTAGAGTCTTGGGAAATACTTATGAACAGACTCGATGAAAGACCTCAGAACTATGGATTGGAACTACCATTTGACCCAGCTATAGGCTTGTCAGGGGAAATAAAGCCAGTAAAGAACATTGTAGCTGGGCACCACGGGCTCATGCCTGTAACCCTAGCTACTCAGGAGAGTGAGATTTGAGGATCCCAAGTCAAAGTCAGCCTGGGTAGGGACGTCTGTGAGACTCATATTTTCAGTTAACCAGCAAAAAGCTGGAAGTAGAGTTATGGCTCAAGCAGCAGAGTGCTAGTCTTCAGCGGAAAAAATTAAGGCACAGTGCCTAGTCCCTAAATTCAAGCCCTAGTACCAGCATACACACACACACACACACACACACACACACACACACACACACACACACACACAGCAATTCTGAAGCCAGGTTGTGCTAAGCACAGCACAATATGTGTGTGTGTGTGTGTGTGTGTGTGTGTGTGTGTGTGTGTGTGTTGGCATGCAGGTAGTCTAGTTTATCTGACTATGACTTTTGGTTTCTTTCTTACTCTTAAGATCAATGAGAGACTACAGACCAATCTCTTTGATGAACACAGATGCAAAGCTCAATAAAATTCTAGCCAACAGAATCCAGAAACATACAAAAAAATCATACATTATGACCAAGTAGGTTTCATCCCAGAGATGTGGGGATGGTTTAACATACGTAAATCAATAAATGTAATTCATCACATCAACAGATCCAAGGTCAAGAACCACATGATTATCTCCATTGACGCAGAAAAGGCTTTTGATAAAATACAACATTCATTCATGCTAAAATCTCTGGAAAAAATTGAAATAGAAGGAACATTCCTTAAAACAATAAAAGCCTTATATGACAGACCAACCGCCAATATTACACTTAATGGGGAAAAACTACAACCAATTCCCCTAAAAACAGGAACAAGGCAAGGATTCCCACTCTCCCCACTCCTATTCAATATAGTTCTGGAATCCTTAGCCAGAGCAATAAGGCAGGAAAAAAACATTAAAGGGATCCGCATAGGGGAGGAAGAAGTTAAACTATTTCTTTTTGCAGATAACATAATTTTATACCTTAACGATCCCAAAGTCTCCATCTCCAAACTCTTAGAGATTATAAACCACTTGGCAAAGTAGCAGGATACAAAATTAGCCCACAAAAACCAGTCGCCTTTCTGTACACCAACAATGTACAAGCAGAAAGGGAAATCAAGGAAATAACCCCATTCATAATAACCTCAAAAAATAAAGTATCTAGGAATTAACCTTACCGAAGATGTAAATGATCTATTTCATGAAAACTATAAAAGCCTAAAAAAAGTAATCATAGAGAATACCAGGAAATGGAAAGATCTCTCATGTTCCTGGATAGGCAGAATTAGCATCGTGAAAATGACTATACTGCCAAAATTGATATACACATTCAATGCAATTCCCATTAAAATCCCAATGATATACTTTACTGAAATAGAGAAAACAGTCCAAAAGTTCATATGGAACAACAAAAGACCTAGAATAGGTAAAGCAATGCTAGGCAAAAGAAACAACACAGGAGGGATCACGATACCGAATTTCAAGCTTTCTATAGTCATAATAACAAAGACAACTTGGTACTGGTACAAAAAGAGATCCGAAGACCAACGGAACAGACTAGAGGACCCAGAAATAAAGCCACATACATACAATCAGTTGATATTTGACAAAGAAGCCGAAGACATACAGTGGAAGAATCATAACCTCTTCAACTATTGGTGCTGGGAAAACTGGGTGGCCACATGCAGAAAAATGAAAGTGGACCCTAGCCTATCACCCTGCACTAACATCAACTCAAAATGGATTAAAGACCTTAACATCAAAATTGATACTCTGAAACTACTGCAGGACAGAGTAGGAGAGACACTTGAACTTATAGGCACAGGCAAGAGCTTCCTGAACAGAGTCCCAGGGTCACAACAAATTGGAGAGAGACTGGACAAATGGGACTACCTTAAAATAAAAAGTTTCTGCACAGCTAAAGAAATAGCAACCAAACTAGGAAGACAGCTAACTAATTGGGAAATAATATTTACCAGCAAAATATCAGACAAGGGTCTAATATCCATTATATACAGGGAACTCAAGAAACTAACTCCTCACAAATCTAACAAACCAATCATGAAATTGGCAAGTGAACTAAAGACAGACTTCTCAGAAGAAGAGATAAAAATGGCAAAGAAACACATGAGGAAATGTTCATCATCTCTGGCTGTAAAGGAAATGCAAATAAAAACAACACTGAGATACCACCTTACCCTACAGAATGGCTCACATCCTAAAGTCAGCCAAATGCTGGAGAGGATGCGGAGAAAGAGGAACCCTACTGCATTCCTGATGGGAATGTATACTAATACAACCACTTTGGAAAACAGTCTGGAGCTACCTCAGAAAGCTAAATATAAACCTCCCCTATGACCCAGCCATACCACTTCTAGGCATCTACACTGAGCAACAGGAACAAGTATACAAAGACACATGCACCTCCATGTTCATTGCAGCACTGTTCACAATAGCCAAGATTTGGAAACAACCCAGATGCCCCACTACTGATGAGTGGATCCAAAAATTGTGGTACCTATATACATGGAATATTATGCAGCAATTAGAAAGGACAAAATAATGGCATTTGCAGGGAAATGGATGGGACAGAGCAGATTATTTTGAGTGAACTAAGCCAAGAACAAAGAGACAAATGGCACATGGTCTCCCTGATATGTGGATGCTAAAGCCAAAATACAAGAAGATAGGGCAAACAGGACTCAAGAAACAAAAGACAGCCACTCATTTTGTCATATCTTTGCTAAATGACCTCATGTTCTAGATCATATATATGGTAGATATATGCACAAAAAAGAGGGAAGCCAGCAGGAGGAATAGAATAAGTGGGAACAGCCCACACTAAGCAAAAGGAAAAAAAATATAAACATCACCTGATGTGGAAAAAATAACTTGTAATGTCAGAGCTCATAGAATTCACAAACTATAGAGACCATGATAATGACAATTTGCCTTGTGAGAATTAGAAGGTGTTTGTGACTCTAAGTATCACTATTCCACAACACTGTGAAATATGTGAAATTTATGTAATCACCTAATCTCAAAGAAAAAAGAAGTGAGAGAAGGGATGAGTTAAGAGAGATGGGTGACAATGTTGTCAGACACTTTGTACTTATATACTGTTTTGTAGAATGGGAACATCTTTGTACAACTACTTAAAGATAATAAAATAAATAAATAAAGACATAAAGTAAAAAAAAAATATGAATGAGAGGAGCAGCTTCACTATAGCAATCTTAGTGCTTCCAGGAAGAGATCTTTTAGTTTTTCTGAGACCTAGAGAGGCAGGGATCAAATGAGGCTTCAGACTCTGGATTGATCTCCAAGTTAACTGTAAGGCTTGTAAAAGGCAAATAAATAAATAAATAGCTAGCCAGGCGCCAGTGGCTCATATCTGTAATTCTAGCTACTCAGGAGGCTGAGATCTGAGGATCCCAGTTCAAAGCCAGCCCAGGCAGAAAATTCTTTGAGACTCATTTTTTTGGGGAGGGGGTCCGGTCATGGGGCCTGAACTCTGGGCCTGGGCACTGTCCCTCAGCTTTTCAGCTCAAGGCTAGCGCTCTACCACTTGAACCACAGCGCCACTTCTGGCCTTTTTCTTTTTGCTTATGTGGTGCTGAGGAAGCAAGCCCGGGGCCTCAGGTATGCAAGGCAAGTGCTCTACCACTAAGCCACCTTCCCAGCCCCCATGAGACTCTTTTTTTAAAATTTTTTTTAAAATTTCATTTTCTTGTAAAGATGCTGTACAGAGAGGTTACAGTTACATCAGTAGTGAGTACATTTCTTTTTTTTTTTCAGATAGTTTTTTTTTATTGTAAGAATACCATACAGAGGAGTTATAATTACATGGGCAAGATAATGAGTACATTTCTTATCAAGCATTGTTGCTTCCTCTTTGTTTCCCCTTCTCATCCCTTCCCATACTCTCCCCCATCTCCCATCCGATCCTCCTCCCACTCCCCACCAAAGTTGTAAAGTTCCTCTTTTGACATAATGACTTGTACATCTCATTGTTACAATGGGTCCACCTCTATCTCTAGTTAAACGATTTGTTTTTTCCCTTCCCCTCCACAAATTATACCAACATCAAATACAGTGAAAGCATGGGTTATACCATGGGGTAGGGACATACAAAGCAACACAGAAATCATCTTATAAATGTGTTAGAAACAATCTCATGAAAGAAAAAACATTTGAATACATATCTTAGGGTTCATTTCCCTAACATCAACTTATTTGACCTTTTCTGCTTGACTCAGATATATACTAGTTATTGCAAACAAGGGAAATCATGAGACCTATGTTTCTTTGGGCCTGTTTTACTTCACTTAATATAATTTTTTCCAAGTCTTTCCATTTCCTAACAAATGGGGGCAATGTCATTCTTTTTGATGGAGGCATAGAATTCCATTGTGTATATATACCACATTTTCTTAATCCATTCATCTACTGAGGGGCATCTGGGTTGGTTCCATATCTTAACTATAGTAAATAATGCTGCAATAAACATAGTTGTGCTGGTAGCTTTAGTATGGTCTTGTTTGTGATCATTTGGGTAGATGCCCAAAAGTGGGATTGCTTATATTAAGTGAAGTAAGCCAGGCCCAAAGAAACATAGGTCCCATGATTTCCCTTATTTGCAATTGCTAGTATATGTCTGAGATAAGCAGAAAAGGTCAGATAAGTTGATGTTAGGTGAAATGAACCCCAAGATAAGGATTCAAATTTTTTTCTTTCTTGTTTCTAAAATATTTATAAGATGATTTCTTTATTGCTTCGTATGTCTCTCCCCCTGGTATAACCCCTGCATTCACTGTATTTGATGTTGGTATAATTTATGGAGGGGAAGGGAAAAAACAAATAAGGATATAGGTGGACCCATTGCAACAATGAGATGTACAAGTCGTTATGCCGAAAAACGAACTTTACAACTTTGGCCGGGAGTTGGGGGTGGGGGGAAATGAGGGGGTGAGGGGTAGGTGGGAGATGGGAAGGGATGGGAAGGGGAAACAAAGGAGGAGGCAACAATGCTTGATAAGAAATGTACTCATTACTTTGCTCATGTAATTGTAACAGTATTTTCACAATAAAAAATTAGTTTACTTTATTGTTATTATAGAGGTGATGTACAGAGATGTCATAATTACAAGAGTCAGGTAATGAGTACATTTCCTTTTCTACAGTGCCTTCTGTTTCTTCATTCTCTCCCAGTCCTTCCCTCCAGTCTCTACTCACAAGTTGTGTAGTTCATTTTCATCAGTGTCCAGTGAGCGCCACTGCTGCATATTTTCACCCTCTTTCCTCTCACATACTTTGAGATGGCAGGCATTTGCACCTAGCCCTGGGATGAGAAGAGGTCTCACAAACTTTTCTGCTAGGGCTGACCTCAAACCACAATACTCTCAATCTCAGTTTCCCAAGTATCTAGAATTATAGGCATGAGACACTAGCTATGGGATTTGCCTTGGTTATTTTTAATTTAATTTAATTTTATTGTTAGGGTGATATCAGAGCAGTTACAGTTATATAAGTAAGGTAATGAGTATATTTCTTGCCGAACATTGTTATACCTTCCCTTGTTTTTTCCCACTTTCCCTCTCCCTAACCGCCCCCCCCCCCCCCAAGATGTAAAGTTCATTTCCAACATAGTGTCTTGTGAATATCGTTGCATTGGTCCACCCTTTGTCCTTTGTCTCACCATTTTGTTATTCCATATCTTGTTGCTCCCTAGCTTATAATTCCATATCTTGTTGTTCCATATTTTAGCTATGGTAAATAATGCTGCAATGAACATAGTTGTGCTAGTAGCTTTATTGTGGCCTTATTTGTTATTGTTTGGGTAAATGCCCAGGAGTAAGATTGCTGGGTCATAGGGGAGCTCTATGTTCAATCTTTTCGGAAACCTCCATACAGCTTTCCAAAGTGGTTGAACTAGTTTATATCTCCACCAACAGTGTAATGGTGGTCCCTTGTGGTTACATCCCTGCCAGCATCTGTTTTGTTTTCTTGATAATACCTCAGTTATTTTTGAAATAGTGTCTTGCTTTTTGCTGGAACTGTCCTTGACTGTAATCCTTCTATTTATGCTGCAGCTAGAATGATTTTGGATTCTCAAGTAGCTAGAATTATGGGCTTGAGCCACTATTCCCAGCTGTAATTCTTCTCATTATTTATTGTCTCTAATTGGATTTAATTTGACCTTATTTTTCTAGTTCTTTAATGGGGAAGTTTTGATTATTAAGCTTTAAATATTATTTAAATATGTATGTAGTCAGTGCTAGACTAGTCCTGCCTTTGCTATGTCCTACAAGTTGTGAAAATTCATATTTTTATTTTCATTTAATTCAAAGGACTTAAAAATATACCTTGAGATTTCTTTAATCCATGAATTATTTAGAACTATGTTGTGTCATCTCCAATTATTTGTGTTTTCTAGCTAAATTTCTGCCATTGACTTCTAGTTTAACCCATTGTATTATTTAGAATTTTCCTGTGTCATCTCCAGTTATTGGAGAGTTTCCTATCTGTATTTCTGCCATTGACTTCTGATTTAATGGCATTGTAGTGAGAATAGATATGGTTTGATTTCTGTTGTCTACTTTTTTTTCTTTTTGATGCTGTGGATTAAAACCAGAACATTATGCAGGCAAGGCACATGTTCAACTCCTGAGCTACATTCCCAGCCCCTAATAGTAAGCTATTTCTTTATTTATTTAGTCAGTTGTGGGGCTTGAACTCTGGGCCTAGGTACTGTCACTGAGCTTTTCAGCCCAAGGCTAGTGCTCTACTACTTGAGGCATAATGCCCACTTCCAGCTTTTTCTGTGTTTGTGCTACTGAGGAATTGAACCCTGGGCCTCATGCATGTGAGGCAAGCACTCTATTACTGAGCCATGTTCCCAGACCTATTTTTTATGTTTTTACTAAATATATTTTTATTGTAAAGATACTGTACAGAGGGGCTACAGTTACATGAGTAAGGTAATGAGTACATTACTTACCAAGCGTTGTTACTTCCTCCTTTGTTTTTCCCATACCATTGCTTCCCTCCCCAACTCCTCCCACCCCCAGCACTATTTCCAAAATAGTGTATTGTACATCTCATTGCACCAATGGGTCGACCTGTATCCTTATTTCAGCATTTTGTTATTTCCCTTCCCCTTCCCATATTAGAAAAATGTACACATAAGATGCAGGGCACTGGAATCAAATACAGTGACAACAGGGGTTACACCATGGGAGAAGAACATACAAAAGAAACAAAAAATCATATAGTACATTATAAATACATTTAAAACAACAGCAACAAAGATAAAACCGCTTATGTCCCTATATTGGGGTTCATTTCACTTAGAATCGTCTTATATGGTCATATGTACATAGCTTTCGACCTTTTCTGCTTGTCCTAGACATACACTAGTAATTGCAGATCAGGGACACCATGGGACCTATGTTTCTTTGGGCCTGGCTTGCTTCACTTAATATAATTTTTTCCAGGTCTTTCCATTTCCTAACAAATGGGGCAATGTCATTCTTTCTGATGGAGGCATAGAATTCCATTGTATAAATATACCACATTTTCTTTTTATTTATTTGTTTATTTATTTTGTGAAAATACCATACAAAGGTGTTACAATTACATGGGCAAGATAATGAGTACATTTCTTATCAAGCATTGTTGCCTCCTCCTTTGTTTCTCCTTCCCATCCCTTCCCATCTCTCCTCCCCACCCCTTACCCCCTCCCCACCCCTCGGCCAAAGTTGTAAAGTTCACTTTTCAACATAACGACTTGTACATCTCATTGTTACAATGGGTCCACCTATATCCTTATTTAAACGATTTGTTTTTTTTTCCCTTCCCCTCCACAAATTATACCAACATTAAATACAATGAAAGCAGGGGTTATACCGTGGGGGAGAGACAAACAAAGCAACAAAGAAATAATTTTATAAATGTGTTAGAAACAATTGCAAGAAAGAAAAAAAAACATTTGAATACTTCTTGGGGTTCATTTCACCTAACATCAACTCATCTGACCTTTTCTGTTTGTCTCAGACATATACTAGTTATTGCAAATAAGGGAAACCATGGGACCTATGTTTCTTTGGGCCTGGCTTACACCACTTAATACAATTTTTTCCAAGTCTTTCCTTTCCTAACAAATGGGGCAACGTCATTCTTTCTGATGGAAGCACAGAATTCCATTGTGTATACATACCACATTTTCTTGATCCATTCATCTACTGAGGGGCACCTGGGTTAGTTCCATATCTTAGCTATGGTGAATAATGCTGTGAGAACCATAGTTGTGAGGGTTGCTTCTATTTTGATGCTTGATATGGGTCTGTTAAGTCGATTTAAATCATCGTGGTTTAGTTTGGGCATGTCAGTATTTGCTAGAAATTCATCTGTTTCTTCCAGATTCTCAAACTTATTAGCATGAAGGTTTGAGAAGTATCCCCTTATTATGTTCTGAATCTTGGTTGTTTCTGTGGTAATGTTTCCATTCTCATCTCTGATTTGTTTATTTTGGTGTGTTCTCTTTTTTTCTGATAAGATTTTCTAAGGCTCTGTCAATCTTGTTAATTTATTCGAAGAACCAACTTTTTCTTTTGTTGATTTTTTTCTATGGTTTTTTGGACTCTAATTCATTTAATTCTGATTTAATTTTAATTATTTGTTTCCATCTACTGGATTGGGGTTTAGCTTGTTGCTCTTTTTCATGGAGCTTCAGGTGCCATTAAATTGTTGGTTTCAGATCTCTCCAATTGGTTGATATAAGAACTCAGAGCTATAAACTTGCCTCTGAGTACTGCCTTTGCTGTGTCCCAGAGGAGCTGGTAATTTGTGTGTTCATTTTTGTTAAATATCATGAGCATTTAAATTTCCTTTCTAATTTTATCCATGACCCACTGGTGGTTCAACAATGTGTTGTTAAGCCTCCATGTGTTACAGGGCTTTCTTTGGTGGCTTTTGGTGTTGAATTCTAATTTTATTCCCTTGTGGTCTGAGAGAATGCAGGGCATAATTTCAATGTTTCTGAATTTGGGCAAATTTGCTTTGTGACCTAAAATGTGGACTATTTTGCTGCTGAGAAGAATGTGTATTCTGATGCTGCTGGGTGAAATTTGGGTAGATGTCTGTTAAGTCTGGTTGATCTATGCTGTTGTTTAGATCCAAGGTTTCTCTGTTGAGTTTTTGTCAGATTGATTTATCCAGTGTGGATAGTGGTATGTTAAAGTCCCCAACAATTAATGTCTTTGGATCTATGTGAGATTTTAGATAAAGTAGTGTTTCTTGGATAAATTTCGGTGCTCCGTTATTTGGTGAACAGATATTTAGAATTGTAATATCCTCCTGAAGGAGAGATCCCTTAATTAGTACGAAATGACCTTCCTTATCACTTCTCGATAATTTTAATTTGAAGACTATTTTACTTGATATTAGGATTGCAACTCCCGCCTGTTTATGGGGGCCATTTGCTTGGTAGATTTTAGTCCAGCATTTGGCTTTCAGAATATGTTTGTTTTTGTGGGCAAGATGTGTCTCTTGAAGGCAGAAGATAGAAGGATCTTGCTTTTTCCAACTAGACAACCTATGTCTCTCTTAATTGGAGAGTTAAGTCCATTAATATTGAGAGTTAGGACTGAGAGGTGTTTGGTAATTTCTGCCATGTTATCCACCTTCTTGTGGGATGTGACAAATGGGTTCTTCCTATGATTCTTGGATTCTCCGTTTGGGGGCTGTTTCTCGGCCTTTATCGTGCTCTTGTTGGTTTTTTATGTGTAGGACATCTTTATGTATCTTTTGTAGGGCTGGTTTGGTGGAGATATATTGTTTCAATTTTTCTTTTGCTGTGGAAGGTTTTTATTTGACCTTCTGTTATGAAGGAGAGTTTAGCTGGGTAGAGTATTCTTGGTTGATAGTTTTTTGTCTTTAGGGCATGACATCCATTATTCCAGGCTCTTGCTTTAATTTCTCTGCTGAGAAATCTGAAGTTATTCTGATTGTTTTCCCTTTATAAGTGATTGATCTTTTCTCCATGACAGCTTTAAGGATCCTTTCCTTGGTCTCAATTGATCCTGTGAGGATTACAATGTGATGGTGGGATGTCCTGTCCTGGTCTGGTCTATTTGGGGTCCTAAAGCTTCTTGTATCTGAATGGGCTTATCTTTTTGCATGTTTTGGAAGTTCTTTGCTAGGATCCTGTTAAATAAATTTCTTAGACCTTTAACTTCTGTCTCTAGACCCTCCTCTACACCCATTAGCCTTAAATTAGGCATTCTGATGGTGTTTTCTAAATGGTGAATACATCTATCATATTTTTTAGATTTCTTTTGAATACTTGTCTGTTATTTCTCTATAATGTCTAGGCTGTCTTCAATCCCTGAGATTTGATCTTCTGCATGGTCTAACCTACTGTCAAGACTTTCTACTTTGTTTTTTATTTCCTTTCCTTTTTTTTTTTGGTGTTAACAAATGTAATTTAATTTCTCTGACAATCTTTTTTTTTTTACATTTTTATTATTATATCTTTAAGTAGTTGTACAAAGAAGCTCCCATTCTACAAAACAGCATATGAGTACAATGTTTGACAACATTGTCACTCATCGTTCCTAACCTGTCCCTTCTCTCACTTTTTAAAAAAAATTGAGATTAGATAATTACATAAATTTCCTTTCCTTCTAATTACAGATTTGACGGCTTCAGATTCTTTGTTGGAGCTTTGTTTTAGATCTTGTATGGACTTCTTTACCTACTTAATTTGGTTTTCAGTGTTCATACTCAGATCCCTTATTGATTGGTTATAGTTTCATTGGACTCCCTTTCCTTCTGTTGGACTTCATTCAGCATTCCCTTTGTGGCCTCCAAGGGTTCCTTCAGCTTTCTGTTTGTGGATTCCATGAATGCCTCTATTAATCTTTGTTTATTCTCATCCCGCTCACACAATTCCTCAATTGATCTTTGATTAGCCTCCTCACACTCATGAAATTCCTGTATTAATCTTTAGTTAGCCTCATCATACTCACACATTTCCCTATCATGCTCACACAGTGTCCTTTGCGGGCTTTCAATCTTTTCATTCAGCATGTTTACCAGTAGTGTTTGTAGAGCATTTTGGGAACTTTCCTCTGGATTATTCATTAACTGTTCTGTTGCCTGGTTATCATGAGTGAGAGTTGCCTTTTTCCTTGTGTTTCTCTGGCTTGTTCTGCCCATTTGGGAATGAAAGCAAAGGCAATTCTGCACTAGAACACTATTTTAAGGCAAGCATCAACCAGAGCCCTGATTGTTTGTTGCAGTCAAAATGAGTACAGATACAATCTAGTTCAACAGATATGATTCAGTTCAACAACAAACACTAGGGATCAATGGACTAAGAAAATCAAAGAAGGAGTCAGCAGACCAGAAATTAAAAGGTTTAGGGAGAATTGTGAGTTGAAAATAGGATTAGAGGAATGTGGGGAGGGAAAGGGAGAGAGGGGACATAACCAAAACCTAAATATAGAGAGAGGAAAAGAGTAGAAGGAAGGGAGAAGAGAGATACAGAAAAAGGAAAAATGAAAAATAAACAATTTAAAAATGGAAAACTTAAAAATTATATACGTATAAAGATATAATACTACAATTAAAGGAGTTAAGGCTGAGAGTTTGTGAATTGAGTAATCAATATTTGAATAAAGTATGCACACAGTGAAGAATAAGGTCTAATAATCGAAGACAGGTAAATATTTGGTAATGAACAGAATAACAATTAAGTAAAGCAAAAAACCCCAAAATGACTAAAAGGGAAAAGAGTAAAAAGGCAATTAAAAAAAAAAAACTAAAATAAAAATGATGAAAAGGGCTGGGAAGGTGGCTCAGTGGTAGAGCGCTTGCCTTGCATGCCTGAGGCCCTGGGTTCGATTCCTCAGCACCACATAAGCAAAAAGAAAAAAGCAGGAAGTGGTGCTGTGGCTCAAGTGGTAGAGCGCTAGCCTTGAGCTGAAGAGCTGAGGGACAGCGCCCAGGCCCAGAGTTCAGGCCCTACAACCAGGCCCCCCCCCAAAAAAATGATGAAAAAAGAAGAAAACAATTAAAAAAATTTAGGTAGAAAAAGTAGTTCTTTGATTTTTTTTTGGGAGGGGGATCTTGTGTCTCCCCTGTGTTCATAACCAGTCTCTTGGTGGAGTCTCTGGTTTGCTTGTGGTGTTTGGTTTTCCTGTGGCTCAACTGTTTTCTCAAATCAGTTTGAGCAAGCAGAACGAGGCTCTGCCTTAGCAGGGACTTTATGACCCTTCTCCCAGGCTAGTTCAATGGGAGAGTGATCTGCTTTGAGATCAGAAAAGAGGGCGATGGCTGTTTCCTCTAGCTTGGAGTTTCTGTGATAGGGCTAGCTTGTGGGTAGGGTTGAGGCCTGTCAGCAACCAGTAGCCTTTTCCTGAGTGGCTAGCTCCTGAGACTCTCACACAGCCCAGACTGGAGCTATTCTCATGATTTATGTGTATTGAATTTCTAATTGTTTTTCTTTTAACCTCCTGCATCTAGGTCTGCTGCCTGTGCTGCAGTGGGGTGTAGCAGCCTTTGGCTCTGTTCACCCAGTGAAGAAAGTCACTCCTCCATGGGCAGAGCTTCTCTGCCTGGGAAGGGCAACTTTCCTCCAGGGGGTGGAGCTGAGCCCCAGGTTCCTTTGACTGGTTGAATGGCTCCTATTGTCTTCTTCCAAGGCCTGATTAACCTGCTAGTTGCTCTGGCCTGGTCTTTGTCTGTATCAAAGATGGAGTTCTCTGGTGGTGGGGGAGGGCCTACCTTCCCACAGCTGCTCTGTGAAAAGGAGTGAGGATGTCTTGTGGGGTATTCATACCTTTCCCTTGGTTTCTGGGCTGTCTACGGTCTGCTACTGTCTGTGGTCAGCAGGATGAAGATGTCCACTCTTGTCAGTTCTTGTTGTTGGTGAGTATAATCCACTCGTATACTGCCTCTGGTTCCTTTGTCCCAGGCTCCCTCTTTTGATATGGCAGCTGGAGCAGGAGCCACTGCTACCGCATTGGTGAGTGCTCTAATCTGTCTCCTTAACCAAGCTGCCTGGATTTTTTCTCTCTCGCCAAACTCTCTGTACTGTGATGGCACACTTGGTGTGACTCTCTAGCCTTGGACTTTTTACTGGAACACTAAAACTGGTTTCTATGTGAGAGCTTGTTTAGCCTCCAGCTTCTCCTCTGCTATCTTCCTCTGGACTCCAGGTGTTTTGTTTTTTTATAGTCCAGAAAGCAGTATATCCTTGTGAACATTCTGTGTGACTTGAGAGGAGTGTACATTGCCCTGTTTTTTGGAAGAAGTCACCATGGATTTGAATTTTGTTTAATTAGTTGATGGTACTATTGATTTAAACTATCTCCTTACCGATTTTCTGGATCTACTCATTTCTGATAGAGGAGTATTAATTTCTCCAACTCTAACAGTAGATTGATTCTTACCTCTTAAGTTCTATTTCCTCCGTGAATTAAAATTTTTGTTTCTGTGACAGAGTGTTACTATGTTAACCAAGCCAGTCTAGAATTCCTGGGTTTAAATGATTCTCCTTGCCTCAGGAATACTATAGGCATGTACCACCATCCCAGACTGCTGCCTCATGCATTTAGATGCTGTATTTTTAGGTACATATACTTTATATATTGTTATTTTTGTTGAAGTATCAACTCTTTTGAAAGTATGAAATTATTCATGATAACTTTCCTTGCTCTACTTGGTTTAAAATTAATAAAGCTACTTCAGCTTTTGTCAGTGGTGTTTGTATGTTATAACCACTCCATTCCCTTAACTTTAATCAATAAATGTTCCTAGTTAAAATGAGTTTCTTATAGACAACTGGTGGATATTCTGAAAGTCTCCTTTGAATATCTGTCTTATTATTGTTCTATTTAGTCTACAGAGGTGGTTTAAGTTGATTACTGATATATTGAGGTTAATATAAAACATGCTTGCTATGTTTTCTATATGTTGCTCTAGTTTGTTGCTCTGATCTTGGTCTTTTACACTGCTATGGTTGGAATATTTATGTTCAAATACATAATGTTAAGATGATATTAAAATGATGACTTAGGGAAGTGCTTTAATCCTGCTGGTCCTGTTCTCATGAGTGAACTAGTACTCTTATGAAAGAAGTCTGAAGGGTTTCTTTGTCCCATCTGACAAATCCAGATACAGAAAGCACTTACTTTGAGGGACAACGTTTCACCAGACACTGAATTTTCTCTCATTTGAATTTGTTGTTGACTTTCCAGTCACCACAACTGTGAGTTTTTGTTTGTTTTTTTCAGTGGTGGGGCTTGAACTTTGGGCCTGGGTGCTGGCTCTATCACTTGAGCCACAGTGCCAATTCTGGTTTTCTGGTGGTTAATTGGAGATAAGAGTCTCATGGACTTTCCTTCCCGAACTGGCTTTGAATGGCGATCCTCAGGTCTCAGCCTCCTGAGAAGCTATATTACAAGTGTGAGTCACTAGCACCCAGCATTACAGTTGTTTATAAGTTACCCAGTCTAAGGTATTTTGTTATAGTAGTCTGAACAGACTCTGATCTATACTTTTTCTGCTTTTTGTGGTTTCAACTAAGTTTTTGCAGAATTCTATTTACTTTCCTTTCTTAGTATACCACTCTTACTTTTTTTGCTTTCTTAAGTTGTGATCCTAGGGTTCACAACATATATTTACAATTATTCCAAGTCTTCTTTCATATAACACTATACTATATGTGTACATGTATATACCATTATACTGTGTTCAATTACCTTATCAGTTGTTCCTTTTGAACCTTGTTTCTCCCTGCCATTCACATCACTTGTGCTTAGATACATGCATACATAAATAAATTCAATGATTAGTTTTTTGAACACATCTACTAGATCAATTAGAAATAAGCTAAATGAAGGCCTCTATTTTACCTTCATCAATCTTTTTCTAATGTTCTTCCTTTCTTTTTTCCTTTTCTTTTTTTTGCCAGTCCTGAGACTTAACCTCAGGGCCTGGACATTGTCTCTGAGCTTCATTTGCTCAAGGTCAGCACTCTATCACTTGAGCCACAGTGCCATTTCTGGCTTTTTCTGTTTATGTGGCACAGAGGAATCAAACCCAGGGCTTCATGCATGCTAGGCAAGCACTCTATCACTAGGCCACATTCCCAGTCCTACTTCTGACTTTTTAATACTAGTCTGCTAACATGTCTAGCTGGACTGATGTCTCACTGTGGTTTTCACTCACATTTCCCTAAGCGATGATATTGAGTATGCTTTCCTAGTGTACTTTTTATTTTTGTCAGTTGTGTGGCTTGAAGTCTGGACACTGTCCCAGAGCTCTTCAGCTCAAGGCAAGTGCTCTACCATTTGAGCCACAGCATCACTTCTGGTTTTCTGGTGGTTGATTGGAGATAAGAGTCTCATGGACTTTCCTTGCCCAGGCTGGCTTTGAACCACAATCCTCAGATCTCAGCCTCCTAATTAGCTAGGATTATAGGCATGAACCACTGGCACCTGGCTTTTCTTAGTGTTTTTTGTTTGTTTGTTTGTTTCTGTGCTGGTCCTGGGGCTTGAACTCAGGGCTTGGGTACTGTTCATTAGCATTTTTTGCTCAAGACTAGTGCTCTACCACTTGAGTCACACCTCTACTTCTGGCTTTTTGGTGATGAATTGGATAGTCTCACAAACTTCCCTGCTTGGGCTGGCTTTGAACCATGATCCTTAGATCTTAGCTTCCTTAGTAGGTAGAATTTACATGAGTAAGTAACTGGTGCCCAGCACTGAATATATTTTTATAAGTTTGTCAGCCATATGAGCATTATTTTGAGAATGGCTTATTAAAAGCCTCTCCTAATATTTAACTAATCTTTTCCAATGGATGATCATTTTGAGGGACATATATTATACATTTATTGATAACTCTCACTATAACTAAAATACTTCTCACACAGATAAAATATACAATACTATACAAATGGATATTTCGATTTTAACTGTTTTATTATTTGTTACATATTATGATCAAATCTTGGTAATTAACATTTATTTACATCTCTTTAAACTGAAAAAAGGATTAATATATAATTATACATATTTGTGGAGCATGGAATGCTATTTCAATGCATGTATGCAATATATACTGAACAAATCACAGTAATCAACATTTCTATCACCTTATAATTATTTGAGTTTGGAGTCTTCCATTTATTAAAAAATAAGTTTATTGTTAACTGTTCTGTAGTGTTTTAGAACACCAGAACACATTGCATCAATCTGTGTTTGGGTACCCATTATCAGGCCTCCTACTCTCCTCCTTTTCTATCCAGCCTCAACTAATAACTACACATTCCAGTTTTAATTTTTAACATTTAAACCAGATGGAGCAAGTTTATTTTAAAGTGAATAGCAAAAGGAAACTAGCAAGACTCTCCATCCAGAGAGAGGTTCCAAAGAAGAGTCCATCTAGTTGACTTTCAAAAAACTTTCATGCTGGGCAGCACTGGTGGTTCACACGTATAATCCTAGCTACTCAGGAGGCTGAGATATGGGGATTGAGGTTCAAAGACAGCCCAGGCATGAAAGTTCATGAGACTTGTAACTCCAGTGAAAGCACTAGAAGAACAAAGTGGAGCTGTGGCTCAAGTGGTAGGGCACTAGTCTTGAGCCAAAAAACTTAGGGATAGCATGCAGGTCCTGAGTTCAAGCCTCAGGACTGGCACCAAATGAATGTATGAATGCATGAACAAATAAATAAAATAGAAAAACATCCATATGTGTAAGAGAAAACACATCATTCCCCATTCTGCTTTTGACATTTCATTTAATGGGGCTGGGAAGGTGGCTCAGTGGTAGAGTGCTTGCCTTGCATGCCAGAGGCCCTGGGTTCAATTCCTCAGCACCACATAAGCAAAAAGAAAAAAGCCAGAAGTGGTGCTGTGGCTCAAGTGGTAGAGTGCTAGCCTTGAGCTGAAGAGCTGAGGGACAGGGCCCAGGCCCAGAGTTCAGGCCCCATGACCGGACCCCCCCCCTCAAAAAAAAGACATTTCATTTAAGGCACTATCTTCCAGTTGCATCCATTTTGCTGCAAATGACAGAAATATTCTCTTTTACTGGTAGGTAAATAATAGTCTTTTTCATTTATTTGTGATGACCTTTGTTATTTTCATCCTTCTACTAACTTTCACCTTAGTTTGTTCTTTTTGTCTCCTTGAGGTATAAATTTAGTTCTCTTTCTTTTTCTTTTCTTTTCTTTTTTTGCCAGTCCGGGTGCTTGAACTCAGGGCCTGGGCACTGTCTCTGAGCTTCTTTTTCTCAAGGCTAGCACTCTACCACATGAGCCACAGTGCAACTTCCAGTTTTTTCTGTACTGAAGAATCAAACCCAGGGTTTCATGCATGTTAGGCAAGCACTCCACTACTAAGCCAACATTCCCAGCTCACAAATTTAGGTTTCTTGAGATCCTTTTTTCTTCATGTTTAGGTGGTTAGCATTATAAACTTTCTTTCTGTAACTGTTTTTTCTTCATTCCGTAAGTTTTGGTATGTCATATTTCAATTTTCATTTGTCTTAAGGTAATTTAAATTTCCTGTTTGAGGGCTGGGAAGGTGGCTCAGTGGTAGAGTGCTTGCCTTGCATGCATGAGGCCCTGGGTTCGATTCCCTAACACCACATAAGCAGAAAAAGCTGGAAGTGGTGCTGTGGCTCAAGTGGTAGAGTGCTAGCCTTGAGCTGAAGAGCTGACGGACAGTGCCCAGGCCCAGAGTTCAGGCCCACAACCAACAATTAAAAAAAAAAGTCCTGTTTGATTTCTTCTTTCAATCATGGATTTTCAAAAGTTTAATTTTCACATATTTATAATTTTCCAGTTTTCTTCCTGTTAGTGATTTCTAGTTTCATACCATTGTATCAAAAAAGGATACTTAAGGGCTGGAAAGGTGGCTCAGTGGTAGAGCGCTTGCCTTGCATGCCTGAGGCCCTGGGTTTGATTCCTCAGCACCACATAAGCAAAAAAAGAAAAAAGCCGCAAGTGGTGCTGTGGCTCAAGTGGTAGAGCGCTAGCCTTGAGCTGAAGAGCTGAGGAACAGAGCCCAGGCCCAGAGTTCAGGCCCCACGACCGGACCCCCCCCCCCAAAAAAAAGAATACTTAATAAAATGTAGGTCTTCTTAATTTTTTTTTGTGCTGGTGGTGTGGCTTGAACTCAGGGCTTGTACTCTATCCCTGAGCTTCTTTTACTCAAGGCTAGTGCTCTACCATTTGAACTTCAACTCCACCTCTAGCTCTTTTGGTAGTTTAGTGGAGATAAGAGTATCATAGACTTTCCCGCCAGGGTTAGGTTTGAACCTCGATCCTCAGATCTCAGCCTGCTGAGTAGCTATGATTACAGGTATAAGCCACCATTACCAGGCGATCTTAAATTTGTTTGGCATTGTTTTGTATCTTACCATGTGACCTGTCCTGTATTAAGTTCTACTTAAACTGTGATACTGGTGGGTTGAAAGTTCTGTGTATATTTTTTAAGGTACATTTTGTCTTAAGTCTAGCTCAAGTGCCAAATCTCTTTGGATTTGTTCTAGGTGGTGTTGAAAATAAGGTATTGAAATTCTGTAGTTATATTGTATTGCTGCTTATTTCCTTTGGGTCTATCTATTTTTATTTTATATATACAGATTCTCTGGTGTTGCTTCTATGTATTTACAATTTTTATATTCTCATGATGAATCAATCCCTTTATCAATATGCAATGGATTTTTGTCCTTTTTGTATAGTTTTTGAATTGTATACTTTTCCTTGATGCAAGCACAGCTACATTTGTTCTCTATTGATTATTGTTTGTTTGAAATATCTTTTCCATCTCTTCAGGCAACAAAAGTCCAAAGTTAAGGTGAGTTGTTTGTAGATAATGTAGAAATTATTTTTTAAAATATTCAGTCACTATGTATTTTGATTGGAGTATTTAATTTATTTACAATGAAGAAAATTAATGGCATGTTAGGGTTTAGTTTTGAAATTTTCTTAATTGTTTTATGGTTGTTGGTATATTTTTTGTTCATTTCTTTCTTGTTTTCATTTTTATTGTGATGATTTTCTATAATGAACTACTTGTATATCTTTTTCTTTATTTTTTATTCACTACAGATTTTGACTTTAGGTTTCCATGATAGTTACATAAAATATCATGTAGTTGTAACAGTTTAAGCTGATAACAACTCATATAATTGTATATGGGAAATTTAGTTTTACTGTTACCACCCCACCTTGTAGTTTCAGATATTGCAATTTGCATCTTTTTGTTTTATGTATACATTGACCAATTATTTTAGTTATAGTGATTTAAATTTTTTTTAACATTTATTTATTATTATTAGAATAAATTTACTGAACAAAAGCATTTCATTTTGATACTTCCATACATCAAATTCCATCCTAGATGTAGCCTGCCTGCCTGCCTGCCTGCCTGCCTGCCTGCCTGCCTTCCTTCCTTCCTTCCTTCCTTCCTTCCTTCCTTCCTTCCTTCCTTCCTTCCTTCCTTCCTTCCTTCCTTCCTTCCTTCCTTCCTTCCTTCCTTCCTTCTTTCCTTCCTATTTATTTATTTATTTGTTATTGTGAAGCTACTACACAGAGGGTTACAGTTACATGAGTGAGGTACTGAGTACACTTCCTCTTGAACATTGTTACCCCCTCCATTGTTTTCCCCCTACCATCCCCTCCCTCCCTCCCTTCCACGAGGTTCTTTTTTTTTTTTTTTTGATTGTGATTAAATGATTACATAATTTCAAAGTCACAAGTTCATTCTAACTTCCCTGGAGCAAATTGTCTACCACAGTCTGTAATATATAACAGTGTTCACATGTTATATACCATATTTGTGATCAGCAGCATGGGGATATTTAGTAGTGGTTCAACCAGATGAGCGGGAGTTCTTTGTTTCTTAAGTCCTGTTAGTTTTGTCGTATCACCTAACCTTTTGGATTTAGCATCCACTTATCAGGGAGACCATGTACCGTTTGTCTCTTTGTTCTTGGCTTACCTTGCTCAACATGATTCCTTCTAGCTCCATCCATTTCCCTGCAAATGCCATTATTTTGTCATTTCTAATGGCTGCATAATATTCCATTGTGTATAGATACCACAATTTTTGGATCCATTCATCTGTGGTGGGGCATCTAGGTTGTTTCCATATCCTAGCTATTGCGAACAGTGCTGCAATAAACATGGAGGTGCACGTGTCCTTGTATATTGGTTCCTGTTGTTCAGGGTAGATGCCTAGAAGTGGTATGACTGGGTTGTAAGGGAGGTCAATCTTTAGCTTTCTAAGGACCCTCCAGACTGCTTTCCAAAGTGGTTGTATAAGTGTACATTCCCACCAGCAGTGTAATAGGGTTCCTCTTTCTCCACATCCCCTCCAGCATTTGTCGTTGGCTGATTTGTGGATGTGGGACATTCTGACTGGGGTAAGGTGGTATCTCAGGGTTGTCTTTATTTGCATTTCCTTCACCACCAGGGATGATGAACATTTCCTCATGTGTTTCTTTGCCATTTTTATTTCTTCATTTGAGAAGTCCCTCTTTAGTTCCCTTGCCCATTTAGTAATTGGTTTGTTAGGTTTGGGAGGGATTAGTTTCTTGAGTTCCCTGTATACAGGATGTTAACCCCTTGTCTGATATATTGCTGGTAAATATTTTTTCCCAATTAGTTGGTTGTCTTTCTAGCTTAGTTGCGATAGATTTAGCTGTGCAGAAGCTTTTTATTTTAAGGTAGTCCCATTTGTCGAGTCTCTCTCCAACTTGTTGTGACCCTGGGACACTGTTCAGGAAGTTCCTTCCTGTGCCTATTAGTTCAAGTGTCTCTCCTACTCTGTCCTGCAGTAGTTTCAGAGATTCAGGTTTAATGTTAAGGTCTTTAATCCATTTTGAGTTGATGTTGGTGCATGGTGATAGGCTGTGGTCCACTTTTAGTTTTCTGCATGTGGCTGCCCAGTTTTCCCAGCACCAGCGGTTGAAGAGGCTGTGTTTCTTCCATTGTATGTCTTTGGCTCCTTTGTCGAATATCAGCTGGCTGTAGGCCTGTGGATTTATATCTGGATCTTCTATTCTGTTCCATTGGTCTTCGGGTCTGTTTTTGTGCCAGTACCATGCTGTCTTTGTTATTATAGCTCTGTAGTAGAGTTTGAAGTTCGGCATGGATAGCCCTCCCATATTGTCTTTATCCCCTAGAATTGTTTTGGCTATTCTAGGTCTTTTGTTGTTCCATATAAATTTTTGGACTGTTTTCTGTATTTCAGTGATGTACGTCATTGGGATTTTAATAGGAATTGCATTGAATTTGTATATTAGTTTTGGAAGTATCACCATCTTTACTATATTAAGTCGGCCTATCCAGGAGCATGGGAGGTCTTTCCATTTCCTAGTGTCTTCTGCAATTTCTTTCTTTAACTTTTTATAGTTCTCATTAAATAGTTCTTTTACATCTTTGGTTAGGTTAATTCCTAAATATTTTATTTTTTGGGAGGTTATTGTGAATGGGGTTGCTCCCTTTATTTCCCTCTCTTCCTGTGCGTTATCAGTGTATAGGAAGGCAACTGATTTTTGTGGGTTTATTTTGTATCCTGCTATTTTGCCGAAGTGACTTATGATTTCTAAAAGTTTGGGGATGGAGTTTTTGGGATCGTGGAGGTATAGTATCATGTCGTCTGCAAAAAGGGATAGTTTAACTTCTTCTTTCCCTATGCGGATCCCTTTAATGTCTTTTTCTTGCCTTATTGCCCTGGCTAAGGGTTCTAGGACTATGTTGAAGAGGAGTGGAGACAGTGGGCATCCTTGCCTTGTTCCTGTTTTTAGGAGGATTGGTTGTAGCTTTTCCCCATTAAGTATAATATTGGCTATTGGTCTGTCATAAATGGCTTTTATTGTTTTTAGAAATGTTCCTTCTATTCCTATTTTCTCCAGAGCTTTTAGCATGAATGAATGTTGAATTTTATCAAAGGCCTTTTCTGCATCTGTGGCGATAATCATGTGATTCTTGACCTTGGCTCTGTTGATATGCTGGATTACATTTATTGACTTACGTATGTTAAACCATCCCTGTGTCTCTGGGATGAAGCCTACCTGATCATAGTGTATTATTTTTTTTATGTGTTTCTGGATTCTGTTAGCTAGAATCTTGTTAAGGATCTTTGCATCTGTATTCATCAAGGAGATTGGCCTGTAATTCTCCTTTTTGGTTGGGTCTTTGCCTGGTTTGGGGATGAGTGTGATATTGGCTTCGTAGAATGAGTTTGGGATAGCTCCCTCCTTCTCTGTTTCTCTGAAGAGCTTGAGGAGTATGGGTATTAGTTCTTCTTTAAAGGTCTTATAGAATTCTGCTGTGAATCCATCTGGTCCTGGGCTTTTTTTTGTTGGAAGACTTTTGATAGCTTCCTGTATCTCATTATAGGATATTGGCTTATTTAATTGGTTAACTTCTTCTTTGCTCAGTTTGGGTAACTTGTATTTCTCTAAAAATGCATCCATTTCTGCCAGATTTTCTTCCTTTAGAGAGTATAGCTTTTGAAAGTAGTCTGTTAGAATTGTTTGGATATCTTGGGTACGTGTTGTGATGTTTCCCGTGGCATCCCTAATCCTATTAATATGGGTTTCCTCTCTTCTTTTTTTAATTAATCTTGCCAACGGGCCATCAATTTTGTTTATTTTTTCAAAGAACCAGCTTTTTGTTTGGTTTATTTTGGTTATGGTTTTCTGATTTTCTAATTGGTTAATCTCTGCTCTCAATTTGGTTATCTGGCTTCGTCTAGTAGCTTTAGGTCCCATTTTTTCTTGTTTTTCTAGCTGTTTTAGTTGCA
Organism: Dipodomys spectabilis; assembly: GCF_019054845.1. Taxonomy (NCBI): domain Eukaryota; kingdom Metazoa; phylum Chordata; class Mammalia; order Rodentia; family Heteromyidae; genus Dipodomys; species Dipodomys spectabilis. Next base: position 334,753 of record NW_024871047.1, read on the forward strand.
ACATGAGATTATTTACTTGGTCTGTCTCCATTCTCTTGATGTGGGCACTGAGGGCAATAAATTTGCCCCTCAGGACTGCTTTTGCTGTGTCCCACAAGTTTCTTTGTGAGGTGTTTTCATTTTCATTGAGTTGTAGGAAATGCTTTATTTCTTCTCTGATCTCTTGTTACCCAGGCCTTGTTAAGGAGTGTGCTGTTCAATTTCCATGTATTAGAGAAATTTCTGCGGTATGCTTTGTTATTGAGAGCTAGCTTGATTCTACTGTGGTCAGATAGGATACAGGGGATTATGTCGATCCCTTTGTATTTGCTTAAGTTCCTTGCATGAACTATGATATGGTCTATTTTGGAGAAAGTTCCATGAGCTGCTGAGAAGAATGTGTACTGTGTTGTTTTAGGGTGAAATACTCGGTAGATGTCAGTTAATTCCGCTTGAAGTATGGCCTCACTTAATTCAGTAGCTTCTTTGCCAATCCTCTGGTTGGTAGACCTGTCCTTTGGTGAGAGTGGCGTGTTAAAGTCTCCTAGTATTATCGTATTGGGATCTATTTTATTCTGTAAGTTTGAGAGCATTTGTTTAACATATCTGGGTGCACCGCTATTTGGGGCATATAAGTTGATGATGGTTATATCCTCCTCTTGGATTGTTCCCTTTATTAATATGTAGTGTCCGTCCTTGTCTTTCTGTACTGATTTTAATGAAAGGTTTATTTTGTCAGATATCAGGATAGCTACACCTGCTTTCTTATTGGGGGAATTTGATTGGTAGATCCTTTTCCACCCCTTCACTCTGAGTTTGTTTGTATGTTTGGCTGAGAGGTGGGTCTCCTAAAGGCAACAGATGGATGGGTCTTGTTTTCTGATCCAGTCCTCAATTCGTTTTCTTTTAATTGGCGAATCCAGCCCATTTATATTAAGAGAAAGTATAGAGAGATGCATTGTTGTCCCTGCCATTCTGTTTTCCTAAGTTTTTCTTCTTTCCTTTCTTCCTGTGCTTGCTCAGTTAGACTTTGAGTAATGCCTGTTTGGGGCAGGTCCCAGTTCCTGGTTGCTTTCTTCAGGTTGTGTCCCCCCTCTTAGAATTCTTTGTAATGCTGGCTTAATGTTTATGTATTCATTTAGTTTTTCTTTGCTATTAAAAGTTTTCAGTTCTCCATCGAATGTGAATGCTAGCTTTGCCGGGTATATCAGTCTGGGTTGGCAGTTATTGGCTCTCAGGGCTTGTATGGTGCTTTCCCAGGCTTTTCTTGCATTCATTGTTTGTGTGGAGAGATCTGCAGTGATTCTAATTTTTTTCCCGTTGTAGTATAGCTCCTTCTTCATTTTTGCTGCATGCAGGATTGTTTCCTTATTATTCAGATCCATCATTTTTACTACAATGTGTCTAGAAGTGTTTCTCCTGGGATCTTGCTTGTTGGGTGTTCGATAAGCTTTTGTGATGTAGTTAAGATGGTCGTTTTTGAGGTGGGGAAAATTTTCATTGACTATCTTGTTAAATAGGTGTTGTATTCCCTTGCTCTGGAATTCCTCACCTTTGTCCACTCCGATTATGCGAAGGTTAAATTTTTTAGCATTATCTGCTTGCTCTTGAATTTCCCTTTGGTTTAATTTGAGTGATTTTTCCATATCTGTCACTTTTTGGTCCAGTTGGTGTATTCTGTCTTCTGTATCTGACACTCTACCTTCCATTTCATTCACTCTGTTGACCGTGGCTTCTATTGTGGTTTGCATGGTGGAAATGGATCCCTTTATGGATTCAATGTTGGTTCTCAGAGTACTGATCTCACCTCTCAATGAGGTGAGATCAGTATGCATTACCTCTAATTTGGCGTTTATCTCACTTCTTACTGAGGTTTGTGCAGCTTCTATTTTTGCATCCAATTTTTGTTTGATATCCTGTATATCTTTTGATAGTTCATCCTTGTGCTCTTTCAATTTCTGATCCGTTTCTTGCTTTATTTCTTGAGTCATTGCCTCCAGCAACCCTTGGATGTAGTTTTTGTCTTCCATTCCTGCTTTGCTCCCACTGGGGCTCTCCCCTGCGTGGCTGCTGGCTTTTGAGGTGAGCTTGCTGTCCTGGGTAGTGGTAAACCTTGTGATTTTTCTCTGTGATTTTCGCATGGGGGTTCAGGAGACTGCTCTTCAATCTTGTTTTGGTGTGTCTGTCTTTGCTTGGTTGCTGATTCTGTATTGGTAGAGAGAGTCTGTGCCTGAACTGGATTCTGTTGGGAGCCTATTTCCAGCTGCTATTCTGACTTACTTAGGATTCTCAGCTCTCTGCTGTAGATTGCTGGCAATTCCCGCCTTTGGAAGGGTTGAGCAGCCTAGACTGCTTGTGTTTGCTCCTCCGGGTGCTCTTGGGAAGGTCAGATGCTCTGGATGCACTCTCCCAAATACTGGAGTCTGCTATGGACTCCTGATGTGTTTTTGTTTGTTTGTTTTGGGCTGGCTGTGGGCTTGAACTCTAGGTTTGGGTGCTGTCCCTCAGCTCTTCAGCTCAAGGCTGGCACCCTACCATTTGAGCCACAGCCCCACTTCTGACCCTTTTTGCTTTGTTCAGGCGCCGGTCCCCGGGCCTGGTTCCGGCCCCAGCCTGGAGCGCGCTCGTTAGGCCTGTGCTAATGTGTATACCACCTAGGTTATGCAGCCTGGAGGACACAGTTCAAATTTCTTCTACTGTTGGTAGTCTTGACCCAGGGGCGCTGTTCCTGGCTTGGGCATTTAAGCTCCCTTCCAGGGGCGCTCTTGCTCTGGCCTGGCCAGCAGAGTGTGCTCCACCGGCTGGTGGAGCTCTCGAACAGTTCCCAGTTTTAGTGGGTCCTGTGGTCCGGGTGTTGGGGTAGGGAGTCTAGGTCAGGGTCTGGGGATTCCCTCCAGCTCTGGTCTCCCTTGATGGATTCACTGTCCCCTGTGGGGTACTCACCCTGAAGGTCGTCAGTTGTTGTTGCAATCCGAGTTTAGTTGGGGTGGTTGCGGGCTGGGTTGGGCGGCCCCCGCAGGGTAGTTGCGATAGCGATTGGGCGGGTGGTCTGCCGACAGGTCCCTTTGTCGCACTGCTGGTGCTGGGTGGCTTTGGCGGGATGGAGCCTCTCCGCTCCGGTGGAGAGTGAGGGGTGGGGGTGGGATCCTCGTGGAGACTCCCGGCTGGTAGGTTTCTCTGTTCCTGGCGATCGGCTGTTCTGCAATCCGGTACCTGGTGATCTGCAAGCAGCCCCCTGTGTCTCTGGGGCTCCGGCAGCCCCCACAGGGCCGGCTGGCCGGCGGCTTGGCGCACTGCCGCGCGGCCAGTAAAGGTTGGGGGAGGGGTCTTCGCTCTTCTCTGTTCTGAATTTCTTCTTTTCCTCTCTTTCTTTTTTTGTTATTTTCCACCTCTGGTTTTTCTCTGAGTGTTTGTCTTTTTGTTGTTGTCGGTCTCTTGGGGAGATTAAGCGTTGGAACTCGAACTCTCTTTTTGGTTGGAGAGAGCTGTGGTGTTTCCCTACTGCCCCGTCGCCATCTTGGTCTCCCCGTGATTTAAATTTTTTACTAACATTTATACTATATGCAAAAGTGGTTTTACAACTTCATTATTGAACCAGACTATTTTGAATTTAAGTATATACATATTTTTACCAGTGAGTTTTATGTTTTCCTTGTGCTAATTACTTTTGTTTTAGATTGAAGAATTCCCTTTCACATTTCTTGTAAAGTTGATCTGGTAGTAATAAAATCTCATAGCTTTTGTTTCTTTAGGAATGTCTTTTCCTCTCCATTTCGAAATGGCAGTCTTAATTATAAAATATTTTGTTTGTACAAACTTAATATGAATGCATAAACTAATCATTTGTACATTTTTGTCTTTCCTTTGATGTGCTGGTCTTGGGGTTTGAACCCAAGGTCTGGGCACTGTCCCTTTTTTACTCAAGGCTAGTGCTCTACCACTTGAACCTCAGCTCCACTTCCAGCTTTTTAGTAGTTAATTGGAGATAAGTTTCATATACTTTCTTACCTGGATTGCCATTGAACTGTGATATTCAGAGCTCATCAGGTTGAGTAGCTAAGGTTACAGGCATGAACTACTGGCATTTGGCTCTTTGTCGTGTGTGTGTGTGTGTGTGTAATGCTGTAGCTTGAACTCAGAGCCTTATGCTTTCCCTTAACTTTTGTGCACAGGCTGATGCTCTACCAGCTGAGCCACTTTCACTTCTGGATTTTTGATAGTTAATTGGAAGTAAGAGTCCCACAAATTTGTTTGCTTCAGCTGACTTAGAACCAGGATCCTCAGATCTCAGCTTTCTGAGTAGCTAGGATTACAGGTGTGAGCCAGTAGCACCTGGCTTTTCTTTATCTTTTCCTTTCCTTTATCTTCAAGTCCTGGGCTTCCAATTGAGTTTTTCATTTTACTTACTGAACTTTTTCATTTATAGAATTTCAATTTGATGTTGTAATGATATCTATATCCTTATTGAGTTCCTCTCTCATATCTTCCTTTATTTTCCTTATTTTAGTTAGCTGTTTATTTGAATTCTCTTTAAGTACATACAGCTGTTTATTTGCATTCTCTTTCAATTCAGATGTTTATGCCTGTCCTCTTTAATTATTATTTTTTATGTTTAGGTTTAAAGTTTTATTTTTATTGTAAAGGTGATGTAAAGAGGGGTTATATTTATATAAGTCAGGTAATGAGTACATTTCTTTAAAAAAATTTTGTTTTAAAGGTGATGTACAGAAAGGGGTTTCAGTTACATAAGCCAAGTAATGAGTACATTTCCTTTTGAAGAGTGTTACCCCCTCCCTCTTTCTCTCTCAGTTTTTACCCTCCTGACTTTCCTCCTTCCCAAGTTTTGTAGTTCATTTTGTAGTGTCGAGTGTGTTTCAATGTTGAATTAGTTCACCCTTTGTCCCGCCATTTCTGTCCTTTCACTTCTCCTCAAATCAGATAAACATATACAAGACAAAGGGAACAGAAATAAAAAACAATAACAAAAGGGAATAAACCAAAGGAAAAGGAAAGAAGAAAAGAAAAAATAACTGAAAATAGTACAATAAAAAACCTCTTGGGGGGCTGGGAAGGTGGCTCAGTGGTAGAGCACTTGCCTTGCATGCTTGAGGCCCTGGGTTCGATTCCTCAGCACCACATAAGAAAAAAGCTGGAAGTGGCGCTGTGTGGCTCAAGTGGTAGAGTGCTAGCCTTGAGCTAAAGAGCTGAGGGACAGCGTCCAGGCCCAGAGTTCAGGCCCCACGACCGGACCCAAAAAAAAAAAAAACAAAAAAAAACCCAAAAACCTCTTGGGCTGGGAATGTGGCTTATTGGTAGTGTGCTTGCCTAATATGTATGAAGCTCTGGGTTCGATTCCTCAGTACCACATAAACAGAAAAAACTGAAGTTGCACTGTGGCTCAAGAGGTAGAGTGCTAGCTTTGAGCAAAAACAAGCTCAGGGACAGTGCCCAGGCCCTGAGTTCAGGCCCCAGGATTGGTAAAAAACAAACAAACCCCAAATAACTCTTGTTTCAATTTCTTGGCGTTTATTTTGATAAGCCTCATTTTATATGATCATATGCACATAGCTACTGAGCCCATGTGATCCTCTACATTTCTTTTTGAACATTGTCACCTCTTCCCTTGTTTTCTTCTAGTTTCCTCCCCTCCCCCCAACGTGCCTCTCCCACAGTTGTATAGTTCATTTTTAACATAGTGGCTAGTGAATATCACTGCTGCATTTGTTCATCATTTGTCCCACCATTTCTGTGCTCCCCCTTACTCCTTCCAAAACAGATAAACTTACATACAAGACAAAAAGTACAGAAATCAAAAACAGTGACAAAGGAAAGAAAAAACAACCCCTAAACAAAACAAAAACCCAAATCAAAATAACAAAAAAACCCTCTTTTTTCCATTTTTTGGAGTTCATTTTGATAAACATCATTTTATATGATCATACCCACATACCTATTGAGCCTTTGTGATCTTCTCCTAAGAATAGTTTCCTTTGTTCTCACTGTAGAGTCCTGTTTAATTTATCATGCCCAATTGTAATTTTTTCTTTTACAATCCATTGTGTTTACTTGTAGATTTATAGGCACATTCTTATTACTACAAATGAGGGAAACCATGCCACCTATGTTTCTTTGGGTTCAGTTTATTTCACTTAATATAATTTTTCCAAGTCTTTCCATTTCCTTACGAACAGTGCAATATCATTCTTTCTGATGGGAGAATAGAATTTCACTGTGTATATATACTGCATTTTCTTGATCCATTTGTCCACTGAGGGGCATCTGGGTTGATTCCATATCTTGGCTATGGTAATCAATACTGCAATGAACATGATTGTGTTGATAGCTTTAGTGTGGCCTGGTCTGTGGCCAATTGGATAAATGCCCAGGAGTGGAATTGCTGGGTCATAGGGAAGCTATATGTTTAGTCTTTTGAGAAACCTCTATACTACTTTTTAGAGTGGTTTACATTTCCATCAATAGTGTAGTAGCATTCCCTTTTGGCCTCATCCCTGCCAGCATCTATTATTGTTAGGTTTTTTTTTTTTTTTTTGATAATAGCCATTCTAACTGGGGTGAGTGGAATCTCAATATTGTTTTTATTTGCATTTGTTTTATTGCCAGAGATGTTGAACATTTCTTCATGTTTCTATCATCTATTAACAAATCTCTCCTTAAGTCTTTCACTTATTAATTGGGTTGTTGTTTCTTTGGAAATTGGTTTTTGAGGGGTTAATTTTTTTAGCTTTAATTATATTTTAGATATGAGGCCCTTGTCTGATGCATAACTAGTAAAGGTCTTTTCCCATTCTTTGGGCTTTCTATTCATCTTGCTAGCAATGTTCTTTGCCATGCAGAAACTCTTCAGTTTTATGAAATCTCATTTATCCAGTCTTTCTCTGGTTTGTTGTGATTCTGAGACTCTGTCTTATACTATAGGGTTCTTTAAATACAGGATGCTTTTGAGTTCATTATGTGAGATTTCATTTACTTCACTGTCTCTCAAGTTCTTTTTTGGCAGGGATTGGCCATGGGTCTTGAACTCTGGGCCTGGATGCTGTCCCTGAGCTCTTCAGCTTAAAGCTATCACTCTACTACTTGAGCCACAGCATCACTTCCAGTTTTCTGGTGGTTAATTGGAGATAAGAGTCTCATGGACTGGGCTGGGAAGGCGGCTCAGTGGTAGAGCGCTTGCCTTGCATGCTCAAGGCCCTGGGTTCGATTCCTGAGCACCACATAAGCAAAAAGAAAAAAGCCGGAAGTGGCGCTGTGTGGCTCAAGTGGTAGAGCGCTCACCTTGAGCTGAAGAGCGCAGGGACAGCACCCAAGCCCAGAGTTCAAGCCTCATGACTGACAAAAAAAAAAGAGTCTCATGGACTTTTCTGCCCAGGATGGCTTTGAACTGTGATCTTCAGATCTTAGCCTTCTGAGTAGCTAGGATTATAGGCATGAGCCACTGGCACCTGGCTCAACTTCTTTATTATAGGACTGTTGACTTTTTTTTTTGGTCAGTCGTGGGGCTTGGTCTCTGGGCCTGAGCGCTGTCCCTCAGCTCTTCAGCTCAAGGCTAGTGCTCTACCACTTGAGCCACAGTTCCACTTCCGGTTTTCTGATGGTTTATTGGAGATAAGAGTTTCTCGGAGTTTCCTGCTCTGGCTGGCTTTGAACCGTAATCCTCAGATCTCAGCCTCCTGGTGGCATGAGCCACCAGCGCCCTGCGAATTATTGACTTTTTGAGGAGACATATTGACTTTTTTCATATTACTTGGTTTCTACATTGGGATTTACACATCTGAGGCCAAGTTTATGGTTGGAGGTTTTAATGCTCTGTGCCCTTTCAGTTGAAGTATTTGTAATATTTAGGCAAGACAGGGTAGTATTTTTGTTGTGGGCATGTAGACACTCAAGACCCTTGACTATGCTCAAGACCCTTGACTATGCTCAAGACCCTTGACCCTATGCTCAAGACCCTTTATTTCCCTAAATGAGAAAAATATTAAGTCATTATGAGAATATAGTAATCTCTTAGAAAGAACAATTATTGCTACTGCTAGAATATCTTTAGAAGAATAAAGGAATAAAAGATAACATTTCATGAACTAGGACGACAGGAGTTAATAAAGCTAGGAATAGATAGCAGGTAAGAGGGATTATACTAATGGGTACTACAAGATGTATGGTGTAAAGGAATGGAAGGGGTGGCTAATGTAGGTAGAAAGGGTTAATGAGAAAGAAGGGGAATAGAAAAAGGGGGATAGAAAAGATTCCACTAAAAGCATAGTGAGAATAAAAGGAGAGAGAAAAGTGGATCTTGTAATTTAATAGCCTGCCAAAGGTAATGATAAGGGATTGTCAATGGGGGAACAGAGAAAGATTTTAAAAAAGAAGAATCTAATTTTGGTCAGAAGGAAAGTAGAAATGGGAGAGGGCACTAGGAAGGAAGGGAGAAGAGATGGTTAAAAATTCAATGTTTGAAAATGGGGGGGGGGCTGGGAAGGTGGCTCAGTGGTAGAGCGCTTGCCTTGCATGCATGAGGCCTTGGGTCCAATTCCTCAGAACGACATAAACAGAAAAAGCTGGAGGTGGCGCTGTGGCTCAAGTGGTAGAGTGCTAGCCTTGAGCTAGTGAGGGACAGTGCCCAGGCCCAGAGTTCAGGCCCCACAACTGACAAAAAAAAGAAAAAAGAAAAAAGAAAATGGGTATTTTGGTTCATGTATAATGACTGCAAAGAAATGAAAGGAAGGAAAGGACAGAAAAAGTATAAAATAGAGCAAAAGTACCCCTAAAGAAACAAAACCAAACAACTCTCCAAAAGACTAAGCCAGTAACAAAACAGTATTTTCCTTATTGTTGAGGAGGTTCCCTTTCCTCTCCAAAGCAGTGTTAAAAATGTGAAATGATTGAGAGGGGGTGTCTGGTTTGGGTATTTAGCTTGATGGCAGACTAGCCAATCAGGGCCTATAAGTCTCTGAGTTGAGACCTCAGTACAGAAAATACACTTAAAGTTTTGTATGCAATTATCCATGCTGTCTTCCAAAATTGGGACTCCTAAACCTTTCTCTGATTTCACTCCCCATTTAACCTGAGGTGCCCTCCAAATCTCCTGGGTCCCTGCCAATTCACAGACTATTCTTTTTTAGGCTGGTATGATTCCCCTATTAGAGATTAAAAAGTTGAGCTCTAGGGCTGTGGACAGTCTATGTGATCATGCCACTTTGGGTCCATGTCAAAATTTCCAGACTACTATCAGACTTGTGCTAGTTGTTAGGATTCTATTATTTGTCTCAGGAGAGTTTGCTGTGTCATGATTGGTGTGATCTTTTTGGTCTAGCATTCCCCATGGAATGCTAGACAATCTAGCACTTGGATCCTAGCTGCCATGATCAAACTTACCAGGTTTCCTATCAGCTATTTCCAGACTCCATGTTGCACCCATCAATGTCTGTCATTCTGCATCCACTGACATACATTGTTCCACATACACTGGGAGATGTTGATGTAATCAGGACCAATATACAAAAATTACTGGTGTTTTTACTATGTCGAAAACAAACTTTACAACTTTGGTGGGAGCAGGGAGGAGTTGGGGAGGTGGAGAGGAAAGGGATGGTAGGGGAAAAACAAAGGAGGGGATAACAATGCTTGATAGGAAATGGACTCATTACCTTGCTCATGTAACTGTAACCCCTCTGTACAAAAATATATAAAACATTACTGGTGTTTTTATATACCAATAACAAGATTTATGAGAAAGAGCTATGAAAACAAAATAATCAGACTATAATTGCTATAACAAATACCAGGAAATTAATGTAACTGTGGATTGAAAGACCTCTACAACAGACCGCTACAATAAAAAAAAATTGCTAAATCACTAGGTGCTGATGGCTAATGTCTGTAATCCTAGCTTTTCAGGAGGCTGACGTCTGAGGATTACATTCAATAGACAAAAACATTAATGTCTGTTTAGATCCTTTGCCTACTTTTAATATATGATGTTTTTGTCTATTGATGTTTAGGTGTCAAATATTTCTCCAATCCTGTATGTTGACTCTTTTTTTCCTGTTTATTCTTCCTTTGTTGTGCAGAAATTTGACTTAAAAACTATTACAAAACATCATTCTTTTACAAATAAATAGACAAAAATCAGTTATATCTATTTAAGATATCTATTATAATAATTACAAATAAAGGTCCACGTACTTTGGAATTATATATATATGTATCTGATAATAAATTTCTTTTCTTTTTAAATATATTTTCTATTTCTGTAAGTAGTTGTACAAAGGAGTTGCTATTCAACAGAGCAGTTTATGAATACAATGCCTCTTGATCCATGTCACCCCTTTTAGCATTCTCACCTTTCCTACCCCACCCCTTCCCTCACTTTTCTTAAGTTTTAGGTTATGGATTTATTTTTACAAGTTAACAAGGAAGTGTATGTGTACAATGCATCTTGATCTGTGTCATCCCTTCAACAGCTTCAACTCCTTTTAACCCATCTCTTCTTTATTTTTCTTAGTTCTTTATATTCAATGCTTTCTTGCCTGCCTACTCATTTTCCCTGTTCATTCTTCTACCCCTCTCCTCTTATCATACCCCCATTTGCAAGTACACATTTCCTGGTACTTATTTTACTAGGCTTTGGCTTAGACTTTCTAAAGAATTATACTATTTGTGTATTCTTAAACTCTAGCGTCTACCACTGTCAGTTTAGTGACTTATTTCCTAACAGTTCTTATGATAAAAGATTTTGAAGATATTCTACACTCCCAAGATTCTGTGAAAAGCCTCTTGAGTTTATAGAGAATTTGGAACAGTTTAAAGTCACTGAGTATATTTGAAGTTTGTAGCTACAGTGCTGACCTTCCAATGGTAGAGCATAATTCAGTTTAGATTTAGTAGAATTGGACATTCGTCTCAATTCTAACTATCTGGTCAGATCTATTCCTTAGGATTTCAGCCTCCTGAGCTGCAAAATTGGTGTTCTCTTTAAATCTTTCAGGAGTTGAGGTAAGGAGACTATTCATCACCATGTGGCCCCCTGGTGGGAAGAAGGTGCATTCTCCACTGGGATGTTGTTTCATTACCCTGCCCCTCTTATTTCCTCATTTAATCCATCTGAAGGTGACACTCTTACCCAGGCCCACTAAAGAGATCTGAAAGACAACACCAAGACAGAGCTGCTCTTGAATGCTGATGTTTTTCTCTTTGTCCAGGAATTATGAGGTCTAAGAAAACAGCTTCCTACTCTGTCTAGGAGTTTGAGGTCTTATCTTGTCATACTGAAGCAACAGACCTTTTAAACATTTCACGTAGCTTTGATATGCACCAGGGTTCCTCCTCAGCTCGCCTTTCTTCAAGGGTTATATTGCAAGAAAAGGTGAGGATTTTCACAGCAAATAAAAAGGGCTATCCTAGACTTTATTGTTTTCAGGGGGAAAAAAACCTGTTAGAAGGGAGGTGTTTACGACCCAGTGGTTACACTGGAATAAACCCTACAAGTTCCTTTCTCTCATCAATTTGGGACTGGTCTCCGGTGGGATAGATAATGGAGGGAAGTCTAATGATCTTTTCAGGAGAAGTGGATTCTCCTCTTTTTATCTGAAAAGTAGAGGAAGGGAGAGGTAGGTTGTTTGGGAGGAAGCTCTTCAGATTGGTGAGGAAAAGAACTGTTCAGTAATGTTTTCACAACTCTCATTCCAGTCTTTCCCTTTTTGTAAAGAAGTTTGATCGTGAAGGGCTGTGCCTGTGCAAGTGAATTTTTGGGTTTCCCTGAATAGTTTTTTGCCCTTGTTTGTCTACATTTTAAAGGCACACATACAGCACTAAAATTGGGAGACAATATGAGAGACACGGGGGAAAGGCCAGGGAATTTAATTCATTAAAAAAATTCCCCTAGAGCAAAAGATTGGGAAAAATCCAAGAAGCAATACAATAACCCCAGTGACTTTATATTTTCTAAATAAAAACCTAAACATCCTGACAGTTCAGCCTGGAGACTTTAAACTTGACACTGTAGGTGTTTTTGCATATCTTTGTGTAATGTGAGAGAGATTCACATGTAAATGACTTGGGAAGAAAAAAAAGTAATATAAGTTGGTGACTTTCCATCTTCACAAGCCCTTTTAGCTTTTTAGATTTTCCTTCCTATCTCGTAGAATTTTACTCACTTCTCCATTGTTTCTAGTCTCTCCTTCTCTTTTACCCTCATTTATATGGCAGGTACATTGTTCATTTTTTGAGCTTCTCTCTGGTTCTTCCAGGAGAAAAATATACTCCAAATTCTACCACTCAGGCAATTCTATTCTCCTTGAAATATCTTAGTCTCCCAATATTTAAAACAAGGCTGCTGAATTACAAGGAACCCTGGGTTAGATACTATGTGAACCAGTAATCCTAGTTAAGTCACAGTATATGGGAAGAAAATGAAAAATCACGGTGAATAAAAATAGAATATGTTAGCTGGGTGCCAGTGGCTCATGCCTATAATCATAGCTACTTAGGAGGCTGAGATCTGAAGATCTCAATTCTCAAAGCCAGACCCTGCAAGAAAGTCCATGGGACTCTTATCTCTAATTAACCACCAAAAAAGCTGAAAGTGGATCTGTGTTTCAAGTGGCAGAGTTCTAGTTTGAGCAAGAAACCTCTGGAATAGTACCCAGGCTCTGAGTTCAAGCCCCAGGACAAGCACCTAAAAAAAAAAGGATATGTTAGAAATACAGACTGATGCATTTCTTCAAATAGGTTGCTTGCACAATGTATTAGAAGCCATATTCAGAGAAATGCTTTTTCTACAACCATTTTGCTTGACCAAGGAAGACTTAACTAGCTAGCATTCTAAGGCCTGTTCACAAAAAGGCATAAAAATAAGATAATCCATGAAGGAGTTAACAGAGGACTGACTGGGGTGGGGGGATGTTAATAGGAACTTTTAAATATGTAAAGAGTAGCCAGGAGCTGGTGAGTCACACTTGTAATCTTAGCTACTCAGGAGGGTGAGATCTGAGGATCATGGTTTGAAGCCAACTCAGGCAGGAAAGTCCATGAGACTATCTCCACCAAACTAACAAAAAGGCAGAAGTATAGCTATGGCTAAAGTGGTAGAGTGCTAGCCTTGAGCAAAAGAAGCTTACCAACAGGGCCCAGGCCCTGAGTTCAAGCCCCATGTAATCTAGGTAGGCACTGGGGGCTCATGCCTGTAATCTTAGCTATTGAAGAGGCTTAGACAAGAGGACTGTAGTTCAAAGTTAACCCAGGCAAGAAAGGCCATAAGACTTCTAATCCCAATTAGCCACCCAAAAGCCAAAAGTCAGACTATGGGCTCAAGTGGTAGAGAACTGGTCTAGAAAAATTCTAATGGACAGCACCTTGGCCCTTACTTCAAACCTTAGGACTGGCACACACACACACACAAAAGTAATCCAGGGCTATTATCAATGTCTAATTTTAATTCTATTCTCACTGGTAGTATTTGGGACTTTATTCTTGATTTATTATTCCAGTCTTATTCAACTTTAAGTCAGAGTACCTGAAGTCTGTGAAAAATGTTGCTTTGATGACAATATGTGCTAACAAAACTGCTTGATAGATATCCTTTACCAGATTGCCTATTGCTCACAGTTTATTGTTGATCATTTCAGAAGATGTTTTTGAATATTAACCTAAGTTCTGTGAACATGAAAAGATATTGTTTTACTTTTTTCTTTTCAGTTTTGTTGCTTTCTGTTGAACACAAGGCCTTGTACACGCTAAGCAAGCACTCTACCACTGAACTACATCCCAGACTAATATATCATCTTAACATTTCTGAGGGGTTACTGAGATTTTAATTCAGAACTTTGCACTTGCTAAGCAGATACTCTACCACTCCAGCCATGCCCCTCAGTCCTATTGTTTTACTTTCTGATGTCTTCCAAGAATATGTGATACATACTTGTGGGACAGATGGGAAAGAAATATATTGAGACATTTGCAATTGTAATGAGACATTTTCCTTAGGATTCAAGGTAAATAGTGGGAAACTGCCCCAAAATTGTTAAAGATAGTACCCTTGTTATAGGTGGCCCCAGAAGAATTTAAGACCAGCATCGGCCGTGTGAATGCATGTTTGAAAAAGGCTCTCCCAGTCAATGTGAAATGGCTGCTGTGTGGATGTCTCTGTTGCTGTTGCACACTGGGTTGCAGCCTGTGGCCTGTTATTTGTCTCAACAAAAGAGTGAGTATAACCATTCTATTGTATAACCATAAGAACTGATACTTACTAAATACTTATGTTCCAGGAGGTTTCTGTATACTTTGAATGATTTATTTAATTCCCATATCAATGCTATCCTTATTTTAGAGTTGAAAACTAAGGAAGACTAAGTCATTTGTCCAATCTTTATATAATTTATCACTTCATATGAGTTTCTGGCATTTTCATTAAGGGCAACATACTTGCTATGTTTAAGTAAATGTAAATATAGGTAGACTGCTCGTTCTTTTTTTTGGGGGGGGGTCCGATCGTGGGGCCTGAACTCTGGGCCTGGGCGCTGTCCCTCAGCTCTTCAGCTCAAGGCTAGCGCTCTACCACTTGAGCCTCAGTCCCACTTCTGGCTTTTTCTGCTTATGTGGTGCTGAGGAATTGAACCCAGGGCCTCATGCATGCAAGGCAAGCGCTCTACCACTGAGCCACCTTCCCAGCCCCTGACTGCTTGTTCTTAAAAAAAGAAATAAAAAAAGAAAAAGAGTGAAACTATGAGTTAAAGTATTTCAAAGCTATACTACTTCTGACTTGAAGAAAAACAGAAGAAAATGTAACCTACAAAGTTGGATGGGGGAATCCTCTTTTTGAACATGTTATAATACCATTCTAGCATAGCATAGAATTAATTATGTAATGAATTTAAGACTGATGTCTTAATCTTGTCTTCTTTACAATTTCATTTTTCCTAGCTGCTCACAAAGTGAGTTGACTGGACCTTTATATATCTATAAGGGGGAGTCCGCACCAATCACAAGAGTCCCTTCATGCTTGTACCAAAAAAATGGTACAGTCCATTATGCAAATAAAAGTTGGTGCTTGAACCAATCATAGGCCTTCTATTGGTTTGAAGTACCCCCTCTGAGAGAAAGTGGCAGTCACAGCAGTTGGTTTTCTGTTAAGTCAAAATGGTTTATAAGTGACAGTTAATAACAGTTAAAACAACAGTTAGCCAAAAGAAAAGAAATATTCAAAGGAATACTTTAAAAAATTTATTTTTGTCTTGAGAAAGTTTTCTCCCTTGGAAAAACATCTTTAAAAATTGTAATTGAATCCAAATGGATCAAAGACCTTGAGGTAAAAGCAGATACCCTGAAAACATTACAGGAAGGAATAGGAGAAACTCTAGGGCTCTTTGACATAGGCTGAAATTTTCTTAATAAAGACCCAGAAACATAACAAATCAAAGTACGTTTGGACAAATGGGATTGCATGATACTGCAGAGCTTCTGCATGGCAAAGGACATAGCTAGCAAAATCAACAGAAAGCCATGGACTGGGAGAAGATCTTCAGTAGCCATACAATAGACAAGGGCCTTATATCTAAAATATACTTAGAACTCAAAAAATTAAATCCCCCAACAACAACTCCTCAAAGAAACAACTGCCCTAAAGACTGGGCTAAAGACTTAAAGAGAAACTTCTCTGAAGAGGAAATAGGAATGGCCAATAGACACATGAAGAAATGTCCATCTTCTCTAGCCATAAAAGAAATGTAAATCAAAACAACATTGCCATTCCACCTCACCCCAGTTAGAATGGCTATAATCAAGAACTCTAATTGCAACAGATCCTGGAGGAGATGTGGCCAAAGGGAAACCTTACTGCATTAGTTGGAGGGAGTGTAAACTTGTTCAACCACTCTGAAAAGCACTATAGAGGTTCGTTAAAAGACTCCACATAGAGCTCCCCTATGACCCAGCAATCTCACTTTTGGGCATTTACCCAAATGACCACAAACAAAGCCACACTAAAGCTACCAGCACAATTACGTTTATTGCAGCAGTATTTGCCATATCTAAGATATAGAACCAACCCAGATGCCCCTTAGTAAATGAATGGATCAAGAAAATGTGATTATATATATATATGGTGGAATTCTGTTCTTCCATCAGAAAGAGTGACACTGCCCCATTTGTAAGGAAATGGAAGGATTTGGAAAAAAATCATATTAAGTGAAGTAAGCCAGGCCCAAAGACACATAGGTCCCATGGTTTCCCTTATTTGCAATAACTAGTATATGTCTAGTACAAGCAGAAAAGCTCAAAAGCTATGTGCATAAGACCATATAAGATGATGCTAAGTGAAATGAACCCCAAGATAGGGACACAACTCGTTTTTTCTTTCTTGCTGTTGCTTTTAATGTATTTATAATGTATTATGTGATTTTTTTTTGTTCCTCTTGTATGTTCTTCCCCCTTGGTATAACCCCTGTTTTCACTGTATTTGATTCTGGTGCCCTGCATCTTGTATATAATATACATTTTTCTAATTTGGGGAGGGGAAGAAAAATAATAAAATGCTGAAATAAGGATACAGGTTGACCCATTGTAACAATGAGATGTACAATACACTATGTTGAAAATGAACTTTACAACTTGGGGGAGGTAGAGTTGGGGAGGTGGGGAAGGAAAGTATGATAGGAGAAAAACAAAAGAGGAGGTAACAATGCTTGATAGGAAATATGTTCATTACCTTACTCATGTAACCGTAACCCCTCTGTACAGAATTTTTATAATAAAAAATATATAAAAATTTTAAAAAAGATGATGCTAAGTGAAATGAACTCCAAGACCTGGAGACAAGAATTTTTTCTTTTCTTTTCTTTCTTTCTTTTTTTTTTGGTCCAGTCGTGGGGCCTGAACTCTGGGCCTGGGCACTGTCCATCAGCTCTTCAGCTCAAGGCTAGCGCTCTACCACTTGAGCCACAGCGCCACTTCCGGCTTTTTTTTTCTGCTTATGTGGTGCTGAGGAATCAAACCCAGGGCCTCAGGCATGCAAGGCAAGCGCTCTACCACTGAGCCACCTTCCCAGCCCCAAGAGTTTTTTCTTTATTGTTGTTCTCAATGTACTATATGATTTCCTTTTTCGTTTGTGTTTTTTTCTTTCTATGGTTTATCCCCTGTTGTCACTGTATTTGATTTTGGTACCCTGGGTATTGTATGTATGTTTATCTGAACTAGGGAAAGGAAGGGAAGGGAACAACAAAATGGTGAGTCAAAAGACAAAGGAGAATCTATGCAACAGCCATACTTAAAAGACAATAGGTTGGAAATGATCTGTACAACTTGGGTGTGTAGGGAGGTTAAGGGGAAGGAAAAAGGGAGCAAATGAGGGAGGGGTTAACAAGTTAGACAAGAGACGCAATCACTACCTTATTTATGTAACTGTAACCCCTCTGTATGTCACCTTGGCAATAAAATTAAAAAATAGGGCTGGGAAGGTGGCTCAGTGGTAGAGCGCTTGCCTTGCATGCATGAGGCCCTGGGTTCGATTCCTCAGCACCACATAAGCAAAAAGAAAAAAGCCGGAAGTGGCGCTGTGGTTCAAGTGGTAGAGCGCTAGCCTTGAGCTGAGGAACTGAGGGACAGCGCCCAGGCCCAGAGTTCAGGCCCACAACTGGACCGAAAAAAAAATTAAAAAATTAAAAATATAGTTACCACAGCACCATGTTATTGTATTTTTAACTCCAGTTTTGTATATGTACTCTTATATATGTACATGTTGAGTTGAATTTCTTCATATCTAATGATACCAATATATTTTAATATACTTCTTGACTAGTTGTAGACTCTCTTTCTAAAAGGAATGTCCAAATCTTAAATGAATTTTCAGCTTTTATTTTGGTTTTTATGAGTTTCCTATATAAACTACATATGTATATATAAACTATGTATATGTAGATATAACCTCTCTGTGGAGAAGAGAGAACATAATTTTACAGTCTATGGTTTCATTTAGTCACTTTCCAAATAGTGACTTTTGAAGAAATAGATTTTGTTTTGCTGCTAATACTGGGGCTTGACCTCAGGACCTGGGTGCTGTTCCTTAGCTTTTTTGCTCCAGGCTGGCACTCTACCACTTGAGCCATGATTCCACTTTCAGCTTTTGGTAGTTAGTGGGAGTTCAGAGTCTCACAAACTTTCCTGTGAGCTGGCTTTGAACTGTGATTCTCACATCTCAGCCCCTGAGTTGTACTACTTGTGAGAAGTGTCTTGTCAGATCATTTTCCCCTGCCCCCCTCCACCCTTTTTTTTGGTGGTATTGAGGTTTTGAATTCAAGGCCTAATGGATGCTAGTCTGGCATGATATTGCTGAACCATATTTCCAACTCTATTTTTTCACTGTTTTTTTTTTTTTTTTAGGATAGGGTCTTTGCTTCCTGCCCAGGAGTGTGCAGCTACATTTTGCTTACTTTTAAGTTTCCTGTCCTTGCTGGAATCACAAATGCCAGATACTGCATCCAGCTTCTCTCTATGGAGACAGAATCTTATGAGCTTTTTCTGCCAGGCTGGCCTGGAACCAGGCCTTTCAATTGCAGACTCCTATGCAGCTTGAAATGACAAGCATAGGTCATTGTACCCAGGTATGGATTGAGAAGGGGTCTCACAAACTTTCTTTGCTCAACCTGTCCTCAGACTGTGATACCCCCATTCTTAGTCTCCCAAGTAGCTAGGGTTACAGTCATGAGCCCCAAGCTTCGAGCTTATTTGCCCCTTTTTGGTTGCATTATTTGTTCTTTTAATATTAAAATTTTAAGGTCTTTATGGATTCTGGGTGTTAAATCTCTCTCAGATGCATAACTAGTGAAGATTTTCTTCAATCCTGTTGGTTATTTGTATATACTGTTGATTGATTTCTTTGTGGTGTAGAAGTTTTAAATTTGATGTAATTACATTGTCAAGTGTTGCTTTTGTTTACTGAGCCATATAATTTTTATTCAGGAAACCATTACCTGTGCCAGTATCTTAAAATGTTCCTCTGGGGTTTCTCCTGGTAATTTAAAATTTTTCAGGTCTTTTTTTTTAACAACAACAAAAAGCTTTATTGAATTACAAATTTTAAACGGATCACTTAATTTAAAAATGGGATTATTTTAACTTTATTATTTTACTCATTCTTTCAAAAATGTACTTTAAAGTGATAGCACAAAACTAACAAAGTAAAGGTGTGTTGGTACCCATGGACAAATCCATAACATGGACATTTCAGTGTTGTTTTCTGTATCTGTTAAAATGATCTGCAGAAGAAACAGAAGGAAGGTACAAAGTGGGTACAAGTATCTCTCCACAATTGTCTGAAAGGAGGAAGTCTCAGCATGATAAATGAGAGACTGTAATAGTGGCCTTTAAGAGAGTATCCCAAAGAAGCATGTAAACCCATCGTTTCTTATTCCTAACAGAATAAATGGTACAAACTTAAAAGCAAAACTTCATTGTAAGATCTATACTGTAAAACTACTTTCTATAGCCCATGTTTCAATTCATTGAACAATCTTATTCATAATATGATAGGAAAGTCAGCATGTAAGACTCAGGATAAAAACACCTTCTATCTCCATTGGGAGACTGCAGCTTTAATGACTTATATATGGTCCTTATGCTTAATTCTTGGTCAGTATAGATTTCCAAGTCAAAATCAAGTTAAGAATTGTTTACAACAGCTACATTATACTAAAATGCCAACAGTTCCTTTCCAGTATTATTCCTATGAGGAGAAAAATATATATCAGAAGCTTTTGCTTTTTGCCTATGAGAAAATTCATGAAAAAGCCTACCAAACAATAATTCTTCTACAAAACTAAATACACTGAAAAGCCAGACAGGCAATTTTCAGGTCTTACATTAATGTCTTTGACCAATTTTGAGTTATTTTTTTTTGTATAGGGTGAAAGAGGTCACGTTTCAATCTTCTACATATATACTCTATGGTTTAGCACTGTTGTCAAGAATCAGATGGTGCTAGGCGCCGGTGGCTCATGCCTGTAATACTAGCTGCTCGGGAGGCTGAGATCTGAGGATTGTGGTTTGAATCCAGCCAGGCTAAAAAAATCCCCATGAGAATCTTATCTCCAATTAACTACTAAAAACAAAACCAACCTGGAAGTGGTGCTGTGGCTCAAAGTGGTAGAGGGCTAGCCTTGAGCAAAAGAACTCAGAGACAGTGCCCAGGTCCTAAGTTCGAATCCCACAACTGACAAAAAAATCAGATGGCTATAGATGCATGAGTTTACTTCTGGGTACTCTATTGTATTCCATTTGTCTGTATGTCTGGTTTTGTGCCAGTATCATACTGTTTTTGTTGCTAGGACTCTGTAGTATATTTTCTCATCAAGTATTGTGATGCCTCCAGAGTTTGTTTGTTTGTTTGTTTTTGGTGCTGGTTCTGGGCCTTGAACTCAGGGCCTGGACACTTCTCTGAGCTTTTTTGCTCAAGATTAGTGCTATACCATTTGATTCAGAGCTCCACTTCTGGCTGTTTTTGGTGGTTAATTGGAGATGAGTCTCATGAACTTTCCTGCCTACGTTGGCTTTGAACCATGATCTTCAGATCTTAGTCTTCTGAGTAGCTAGTATCATAGGTGTGAGCCCCAGCACCTGATGAATTATGGTTTTCTAAGGATAGAATCATATTATCTTCATACATAGATAATTGAACTTTTTCTCCTTTCCTATTTATAATCCCCTTTGGATTTTTCTATTATTGATTGATAGTCAAAATTTTGAAAATGGTGAGAGAGAATAGTCTTGTCTGAGTCTTTATTTTAGCAGCAATGCTCTCAGGCTTTTCAAAATTCAGTAAGATATTGGATGTGGGCTTTTGTTGTTGTTGCTGTTGTTGAAGTATGATTCTTCTCATTCACATAGGAAGCTTCTAAGCCACCATCTTGTATTGCCACCAAAGGTCCATAGTGCTTTTTTTTTCAATCTTGGCTATTTTGGCTAGAACTCTATTGATAGAAGAGTATGCTAAAAATATTAAATACATTCTTGTTTAATTTCAGAACAAAGTAAGTATGTCTTCTATCATCACATTAATTACTACAATGAAAGTTTTTATTTTTTCTGTCTAGGGGCTTAAACTCAGGGACTGGGCATTGTCCCTAAGCTTTTTTTAGTCAAGGCTAGCATTCTACCACTAGAGCCATAACTCTAATTCCAGCTTTCTGTTGGTTAATTGGAGATAAGAGTCTCGTGGACTTTACTGCTTGACCTGGCTTCCAATTGCGATCCTCAGATCTCAGCCTTCTGCGTAGCTAGGATTACAAGTGTGAGCCATAGGCCCCCAGCTGCAATTGAAGTTTGGATCATACACTAAGCAGTATAAAGTCATAAGGAATGAAATGATTATGAAGAAAACAAAAAATATATCAGGCAAAAAAATCATGCACATATGAAGTCCAAAAGAATCTATAGACAGAGTTTGCAGATCATATCAACTTAGTAAGATCCTTGAACATCATCAGTATACAAAAATTAATTACATCTTCATATTCTTTTTTAACATTGTGATGAACAAAACCATCTTGTTATTAATGCATATATTAACTGTACAAAGGAAGTTTCACTGTGATATTTTACACATGCATATATTGTACTGTGATCAGATTGACCCCTCTATTGCTATTTTTCCTATCTCTTTCCCTTATTTTATTTTTTTTTGTTAGTTGTGGGGTTTGAACTCTGGGCCTGAGTGCTGTCCCTGAGCTCTTCAGCTCAAGGTGAGCATTCTACCACTTGAGCCACAGCGCCATTTTCGGTTTTCTGGTGGTTAATTGGAGATCAGAGTCTCACGAACTTTCCTGCTGGGCTGGCTTTGAACTGAGTTCCTCAGATCTTAGTCTCCTGACTAAGGATTACAGGCGTGAGCCACAGGTGCACCGCCCCTCCCCTATTTTTTAACAGCTTTCACCATTTTCATGGACACAATGTACTTCAAAATTAGTCACCTCCTATTCTCTTTTCTTCTCCCTTTGTTCTCCTCATCCCCCCCAAATAGTCCTACAATTACAATTAATCAACACACACACACACACACCCCACAACACACTTGAGGTCTGAATCTGGCTTCTTTTATTTACTTTTATCTGCATATTCTAATAGTAAGAAGAAAATGAAACCTTAAAATACACTACGGGATTCTGGCCAGGATGAAATAGCTTATACTTTAGTTTTTTTTTTTTTATTACAGCTAAATGCCCGGGCACAACAAATATAAACAACTCCAGAGGGTCTGGGAAGGTGGCTCGGTGGTAGAGCGCTTGCCTTGCATGCATGAGGCCCTCGGTTCGCTTACTCAGCACCACATAAGCAGAAAAAGCCAGAAGCGGGGCTGAGGCTCAAGTGGTAGAGTGCTAGTCTACAGCTGAAGAACTGAGGGACAGCGCCCAGGCCCAGAGTTCAGGCCCCACGACCGACAAAAAACAAACAAACAAACAAAACAACTCCAGAGTGGAAAAGAGGTGTGGAACTGCTTAGGGATCTTGAAATGTCAGGAACTTTGCCACTTTCTTGTTTTCCTTCTCTGTTATTTCCTTCCTTCCTTCCTTCCTTCCTTTCTTCCTTCCTTCCTTCCTTCCTTCCTTCCTTCCTTCCTTCCTTCCTTCCTTCCTTCCTTCCTTCCTTCCTTCCTTCTCTTTCCTTTCCTTCCTTTTATTATTTTTATTATTATATTAGGTACTGGTATGGGGGCTTGAACTCATTTATTTTCCACTCAAGATTTGAGGTCTACCACGTGAGCCATGCCTCCTGTTCCAACTTTTTGCTGGTTAGTTGGAGATAAGAGTTTCTCATTTTTTAACCCCCGGGGCTGGCTTTAAACCATTATCCTCAGATCTCAGCCTCCTGAGTAGTTAGGATTACACTGTGAGCAACCTATACCTGGCAATTTCCTCTTTGAATTTTGCCTTCAACACACCAGATTGGGTACTAGAGAATTCTGCAACTGAAAATTATCAACAAGCACAGAAAAAGACCTATTAGTGTTAATAGAACTTAATGAAGAACTAAACTTCCAGTCCTTACTGCTGTCATTGGGACCAAGAGGGTAGCAGGGCTTCCATCCTGACATAGTAACAGTAAATCAGTATTTGGTTTTCCTCACTGATGTCAGTGGGTCTAAGTACAGAGCTAAAATTCTACCCCCATGGGACAGTAACAAGTTACTGTGAGTTGACCATTGCTTTTCCAACCCCTGGTGTTAGCAGGGACTGATGAGCAGCTACATTGCCACCTCTCCCCCACAAGCAATAGGTGGTATGAGTTAGAATTCTGCAATTAGAAGTGGTATAAGCAGATTCCCCAAAGAATCTGAATTTATATTACCCCAACAGCAACAGGCATGTTATTTGGCAAAGTGATTCCGACTTCTGAGTCTGTCCTGCCCACCTCGGCCAGACAATACAATAGATCATACAAAGTGATGCCAGTCAGCACTTTTCCCCCTTGGAGCTCAAGGGAGAAGCAAAATATACAGCCTGGCCCAGTGGTAATGAGGTGTCAAAGACACAACAATGGGGCAGGGCAAAGCAATGTGAAGGGAACTGTGCTTTTGTGAGGATGAGTTCAGTAAAGCCCTGCAGAAAGCTCAACTTCTATCTTTACCTAGCAGCAATGAAATTATGTAAAGTGATGCTACTTGATACTTTGCTTTTCCACAGATCTGATGATAGAAGAAGCAAGCTGGAGGATGTCATTTACCATCTTATTTCCCCCAAAAAGGTGATATAAGGCATGCTTCTCTACTTAGTAGAATCAAGGCAGGAGGTAGCATGAAGTTGTCTAATCGGACTAATGTTAGCAAAGACAAGTAAGGATATGTCACAACCCTGGTAGAAAATAAGTCAGTCAAAACAAGATCCAATCCACACTTGGCTTTGTCTTAATTCTGTGATGCCTAGCAAAGAGCTTGACCTCAGGTCCAGGGTGCTTTCCCTGAGCTGATTTACTCAAGGTTAGCATTCTATCAGTTTAGTCACAGCTACATTTCCAACTTTTTTTTTTTTTTTTTGCCAGACCTAGGGCTTGAATTCAGGGCCTGGGTGCTTTCCCTGAGGTATTTGCTCACGGTGAGCATTCTACCACTTGAACCTCAGCTATATTTCCAACTTTTTTTTTTCATGCCAAACCTGGGGCTTAAAATCTGAGCCTGAGTGCTTTTCCTGGGCTATTTTGCTCAAGGATAACATTCAACCACTTGGGCTACAGATTGACTTCTAAACTTTTTTTTTTCGTGTCATTCCTTGGTCTTGAACTCAGGGCCTGAGTGCTATCCCTGAGCCTTTTTGCTCAAGAATAATATTCTGTCATGTGAGCAACAGCTCCATTTCCAACTTTTTTTTGAGGGCTGAGCCTATGGCTTGAACTCAGGGCCTTGGTGCTTTCCATGTGGTATTTTTTTTTTTTTTTACAGTTAATATCCTACCACTTGAGTCACAGCTCCATTTCCAACATTTTCTTTTGTGCCAGACCTGGGTCTTCAACTCAGGGACTGGGTGTTTTCCCTGACCTATTTTGCGGAAGGTTAGCCTTCTAACACGAGCCATAGCTATATTTACATCTTTTTTTGTGTGTGTGCCAGGCCTAGGGCTTGAACTCAGGGCCTGTATGCTTTCGATGAACTATTTTGCTCAAGGGTATTATTCTATGACTTGAGCCACAGCTCCACTGCCAACGTTTTTTTTTTTTTCAAGCTGGGCCTAGGTTGGGAACTGAAGTCTTGGGTGCTTTACCACCTGAGCTATTTTGCTGAAGATTAGCATTTTACCACTTGAAACAGTTCCACTTCTACCTGTTTTTAATGCTTGGCCTCGGCCTTGAGCTCTGGTCTTGAGTGCTTTCCCTGAGCTATTTTGCTCAAGGCTAGCATTCTAGCACTTGAGTGACAGCTTCACTTCCAAGTTTTTTGTTTTTGTTTTTTGTATAAGATCTTAGGCTTGAACTCAGGCCCTGGGTGCTTTCTCTGAGCTAATTTGCTTATTTACCATTCTACCATTTCAGCCACAGCTCCACTTCCAGGCTTTTCTTGGTGCCAGGCCTAGGACTTGAACTCAGGGCATGGGTGCTTTTCCTGGGTATTTAACTCAAAGTTAGCATTGTATCACTTGAGTCACAGCTCCATGTCATAGTAATATTTTCTTGTCTGGCTTAGGACTTAAACTCAGGGCCTGGATGCTTTCCCTGAGATATTTTGCTCAATATTAGCATTCTACCACTTGACTCACAGCTCCATTTCAATCTTCTTGGTTTGTGCTGGGCTTTCGGCTTGAACTCAGATGCTTTGTACTTTCTCTGAGGTATTTGCTCAAGGTCAGCATTCTAGGCAGGGAATGTGGCTTAGTACTTGTCTAGCATGCATAAAGCCCTGAGTTTGATTCCTCAGTACCACATAAAAGCCGGAAGTGACGCTGTGGCTCAAGTGGTAGAGTGCTAACCTTGAGCAAAAACAAGCTCAGGGACAGTGCCCTGGCCCTGAGTTCAAGCCCCAGTACTGACAATAAGAAATGTTAGCATTCTACCACTTGAGCCACACCTCCAATTCCATTTTTTTTTTTTAGTGCATGTCCGAGAACTTGAACTCAGGGCTTGGGTACTTTCCTTGAGCTAATTTGCTCAAGGTTAGCGTTCTATTAGTTCAGCCACAGTTCCACTTCCAACTTTTTTTTTTTGGGGGGGGGTCTGGTCGTGGAGCCTGAACTCTGGACCTGGGAGCTGACCCTCAGCTCTTCAGCTCAAGGCTAGCGCTCTACCACTTGAGCCACAGCGCCACTTACGGCTTTTTTCTTTTTGCTTATGTGGTGCTGAGGAATCGAACCCAGGGCCTCAGGCATGCAAGGCAAGCACTCTACCACTGAGCCAGCTTCCCAGCCCCCCAACTTTTTTTTAATGGTCCCAATCTAGGCCTTCAACTCAGGGGTATTTTGCTCAATGTTAGCATTCTACAGTTGAGTCACAACTCCACCTGAGACTTTTTTTTCATAGTGAACCAAGGCTTGAACTCTGGGCCTGGATGCTTTCCCTGTGCTATTTTTCTCAAGGTTAGCATTCAACCACTTGAGCCACAGCTTTACTTCCTATTTTCTTTAGGTGCTTGGACTAGGGTTTGAACTCGAGGTGGTCCAAGGGCTTAAATTCAGGGCCTGGGGGCTTTCCTTGAGTTATTGGCTCAAGGTGAGCATTCTACCACTTGAATCACACCTACATTTCTAACATTTTTTGTTCATGCCTAACCTAGGGCTTAAACTCTGGGCGTGGGTGCTTTCCCTGGCCTATTTTGCTCAAAGATAGCATTCAACCACTTGAGTCACAGCTCCACTTCTAAACTGCTTTTCTTGCAGATCCTGGGTCTTGAACATCAAAGCCTCAGTGCTATCCCTGCCTGATCTCTTTTACTCAACTTTGTATTCTACCAATTGATCCACAGCTCTACTTCCAAGTTTTTATTTGCACTTGTATGTGGACTTGAACTCATGGCCTGGTTGTTTTCCCTGGCTTTTTAACTCAAGGTTAGCATTCTATCAGCTGGAACTCAGGTGCTTTGTGCTTTCCCTGAGGTATTTGCTCAAGGTTAGCATTCTTACATTCTAGCTACACCTCCACTTCCATTTTTTTTTCTGTGCTGGTCCTAGGGCTTGATGTCAGGGCCTGGGTGCTTTCCCTGAGCTATTTTGCTCAAGTTTAGCAATGTACTACTTGAGCCACAGCTCTCATCTTATTTTGCTTGTGAGCCTAGGGCTTGAATTGAAGTGTTTGTTCAAGGTTAGAATTTTACCACTTGAGACACAGCTCCACTTATAAAATTTCCTGCTAGGCCTAGGCTTAAACTCAGGGCCAGGGTTCTTTCCCTGAGCTATTTTGCTCAAGGTTAGAATTCTAACACTTGAGCCACAGTTCCACTGACAAATTTTATTTGGTGTCAGGCCTAGGGCTTGAATGCAAGACCTGGCTGCTTTCCATGACATATTTTGCTCAAGGTGAGCTTTCTACTACTTAAGCCAAAATCTCACTTCCACATTTTTTATTTTCTGATGGGCCTAGGACTTTAACTCAGGGCCTGGTTGCTTTCCCTGGGGGGGGGGGGTAATTTTCTCAAGGTAGCAGTCTACCAGTTGAACCAGAGATCCATATCCAATTTTTTCATGTGGGACATAGAGTTTGAATGCAGGGCCTGGGTGCTTTCCTTGAGGTATTTTGCTCAAGGTTAGAATTCTACCACTTGAGCCACAACTCTACATTCAACTATTTTTTGGTGCCAATCCTAGGGCTTGAACTCAGGGCCTGGGTGCTTCCCCTGGCTATTTAACTAAAGGTTAGGTTCTATCACTTGAGACCCAGCTCCACGTTCAAGTATTTTTTCCTGTGTGGCATAGGACTTGAAGTCAGGGCCTGGATGTTTTGCCTGATCTGTTCTGCTCAAGGTTAGCATTCTACCACTTGAGCAACAGTTCCACTTTCAACATTTCTTTTTTGTGCTGGGACTAGGTATAAACTCAGGGCCTTAGTATTTTCCCTGTGCTATTTTGCCAAGCATAGCATTCTACCACTTGAGCCATAGCTCCATTTCCAACTTTTTGTTTCCTGTTGGGCCTAAGGCTTGAACTCAGGAACTGGGTGCTTTCCGTGAGGCATTTGTTCCAATTTAGCATTCTAGAACTTGAGCCATAGCTTCACTCCCATTTTTTTTTGGTGCTGGTCCTAGGGCTTTAATTCAGGGCCTGGGTGCTTTCCCTGAGTTAATTTGCTAAAGGTTAGCAGTATTCTACTTGAGCCACTGCTCCACTTCCAACATTTTTTGTTTTCATGCCTGGACTAAGGACAAACTCAGAGCCTGTGGTTCCATGATGTGTTTGGTGAAGGTGAGCACTGTACCTACTGAGCCAAAGCTCCACTTCCAAATTCTTTTTTCATGCTGGGATTAGAGATATACTTAGGGCTTTGGTGGTTTCCTTGAATTATTTTGCTCATGGTAGTCATTCTACTAATCAAGCTACAATTCCACTTACAACTTTTTTTCATGTGAAGCCTAGGGCTTGAACTCAGAGCCTGGTGCTTTCCCTTAGGTATTTTGCTCAAGGTTAGCATTGTTCCGTTTGAGCTACATCTCCAATTCTGTTTTTTTTACTGGTCTTGAACTTAGATCATGAGCTATTCTGCTCAAGGTTAGCATCCTAGCACTTGTGTCACAGCTTCATTTCCAAGTTGATTTTTCCATGTCTGGCCTAGGGCTTAAAGTCAGGGCCTGGGTACTTTCTCTGACCCAAATGCTCAAGGTTAGGCTTCTAAAACAGGAACCATATCTCCACCTCCTACTTTTTGTTTCTTGCCATGCCTAGGAATTGAACTCATGGCCTTGGTGCTTTCTCTGAGCTAATTTGCTTATTTACCATTCTATCACTTCAGCCACAGCTCCACTTCCACCTTTTCTTTTTATACCTGCACCTGGGCTTGAACTAAGGACCTAGATGCTTCCCCTGAGCTATTTTGCTCAATGTTAGCATTTTACCACTTGACCTACATCTCCACTTTCAACGTTTTTTGTTTTCATGCCAGGACTAGGGTTAAGCTCTAGGCCTGGTGCTTTCCTGGAGGTGTTTGCTCAAGCTTAGCATTCTGCAACTTGACCCCTATGTCCACTTCCAACTTCTTTTTTCGTGCTGGGCCTATGGCTTAAACTCTGAGGTGCTTTCTTTGAGGTATTTTCTCAGCATTAGCATATGTCACTTGAGCCACAGCTCCACTTTCGATTTTATTTTGTGCCATTCCTAGGTCTTAAGCTCAGGTCCTGGGTGCTTTCCCTTAATTAATTTGCTCATGGTTAGCATTCTTCCACTAGAGCTACAGATCCACTTCCAACTTTATTTTTGGAGCTGGGCCTAGGGCTTGAAATCAGAGCCTAGGTGCTTTCCCTAAGGTATTTTGTTCAAGGTTAGGATCCTACCACATGAGCCATAACTCCACTTCCAAATTTTTGTTTTGTGCCATGTCTAGGACTTGAACTCAGGGCATGGATACTTTCCTTGGTTATTTAACTTCAAGGTTAGCATTCTATCACTTGAGCCCCAGCTCCACTTCCAAGTTATTTTTTTTTTCCTGTATGGCCTAGGGCTTGAGGTCAAGGTCTGGGTGCTTTCTCAGTGCTATTTGGCTCAAGGTTAGAATTCTATGACTTGAACTACAGCCCCACTTCCAACTTTTTGTTTTATGCTGTGCCTAGGACTTGAAGTCAGAGCCTTGGGTGTTTTCCAAGTGCTATTTTGCTCAAGGTTACCATTCTACCACTGGAACCACAACTCCACTTTCAACTTCTTTTTTCTTTTTGTCAGTTGTGGGGCCTGAACTCTGGGCCTGGGCGCTGTCCCTCAGCTCTCATGATGAGTGTTCTACCACTTGAGCCACAGTGCCACTTCTGGCTTTTCTGCTTATGTGGTGCTGAGGAATCGAACCCAGGGCCTCATGCATGCAAGGCATGCATGCACTCTACCACTGAGCCACCTTCCCAGCCCTCAACTTTTTTATCCTAGGTCTTGTAATAAGCACCTGAGTGTTTTTGCTCAAGTATTTGGCTGAAGGTTAGCATTCTACCACTTGAGCCCCAGCTCCACTTCCAACTTTCTTTTTATTGTACTGGGTGTAGGGCTTGAACTCAGGACCAGAGTGCTTTCCTTGAGATATTTTGCTTGAAGTTAGAACTCTAGTACTTGAGTCCCAGCTCCTATTCCTACTTATTTTATGGCAAGTCTAAGTCTTGCATTCAGAGCCTGGGTTCTTTCTACCACTTGAGCCACAGCTTCTCTTTCAAGGTTGTGTGTGTGTGTGTGTGTGTGTGTGGTGTGCACGTGCGTGCACGTGTGTTGGTTCTAGTGCTTGAACTCAGGGCTCTGGTGCACTATTTTGTCTCTATTTTTTTCATAATGATCCTAGGTCTTGAACTAAGGGCCTGAATGCTTCCCATGTGGTATTTTGTTCACAGTTAGCATTCTACCACATGAGCCACAGCTCTAATTCCAGCTTCTTTTGTACTGGTCCTAGGTCTTGAACTCCAGGCTGAGTGCTATCCTTGATCTGTTTTGCTCAATTATAGCAGTCTATCACTTGAGTATAGTTCAACTTCCATCTTTATTTTTGGTGTTGGGCCTAGGGTTTGAACTCAGGGCATGGATGCTTTCCCTGAAGTATTTTGCTCAAGGTTAAGAGTCTACCACTTAAGCCATAGCTCTACTTCCAACTTTTTTTGTATGTGCCTGGCCTAGGGCTTGAACTCAGGGCCTAGGTGCTTTCCTTGAGCTATTTGCTCAAGGCTAGGATTCTAAAACATGAACCAAAGCTCCACTTCCAACTTTTTGTTTCATGTCATGCCTAGGACTTGAGCTTAGTGCCATAGCTCCACTTCCGACTGTTTTTCAGTGACTGTCCTAGGGTTTGAACTCAGGGCCTAGGTGCTTTCCCTGAGCTATTAATGAAGGTTAACATTCTTGAGCCAAAGCTGCACTTCCAACTTTTTTTTCCTGCTGTGCTAGGGCTTGAATTCAGGGCTTAAATGTTTTACCTGAGCTATTTTGCTCCAAGTTAACATCCTACCACTTCAGCCACAGCTCCGCTTCCAATATTTTTTGTCAGCTATGCCTAATACTTGAACTCAGGTCCTTGGTGCTTTTCCTGAGGTAGTTGCTCAAAATGAGCATTCTATCATTTGAGCCACAGCTCTGCTTCCAATGTTTTCTTTCGAGCCTGGCGTAGGGCTTGAATTCAGGACCTGGGTGCTTTCCCTGAGCTATTTTGCTCAAGGTTGGCATTCTACCACTTGACCCATGGCTCTTTTTCCAAGTACTTTTTCCTGCCTGGCCTAGGGATTGAATTCAGGTCCTGGGTGCTTTCCCTGAAATATTTTACTCAAGGTTAGCATTCTATCACTTGAGCCATGGCTCCACTTTCAAGTGTGCGTGTGTGTGCGTGTGCGTGTGCGTGTGTGTGTGTGTGTGTGTGTGTGTGTGTGGTGTGTGTGTGTGTGTGTGTGTGTGTGTGTGTGTGTGTGTGTGCCGGGCCTAGGGCTTGAAATCAGGGCCTGAGTGCTTTCCCTGGCTATTTAACTCAAGGTTTCCATTCTATCACTTGAGCCAAAACTCCACTTCCAAGTATTTTTTTCCTGCCTGGCCTAGGGCTTGAACTCAAGTCCTTGGTGCTTTCCCTGAGCTAATTTGCTCAAGGTTAGCATTCTACCCCTTGAGTCACAGTTCCACTTCCAACATTTTGTTTTGTGCGATGCCTAGGACTTGAACTCAAGGCCTGGATATTTTCCCTGAGCTAATTTGCTAAAAGTTAGAATTCTAACACTTGAGCCACATGTTCACTTACAACTTTTTATTTGGTGCTGAGCCTAGGGCTTGAACTCAGAGCCTGGGTGCTTTCCCTGAGCTATTTTGCTCAAGGTTAGTGTTCTTCCACCTGAGCCACAGCTCCACTTCCAAAGTTTTTCTTCATTACTGGCCTTGGACTTTAATTCAAGACCTGGGTTCTTTCCCTGAGGTAATTTGCTCAAGGTTAGGATTGTAACACAACCCACAGCTCCGTGTACCACTTTTTATTTGGGGCTGAGCCTTGAATTCAGGGCTTCCTAAGTAGTTAGGATTATAGGCATGAACCACTGACACTGGCCTTTTTTTCTTTGGTAGTACTGAGGGCCTTTTGAACCCATTGCCTAATGCTTGTTCAGATTGCTTGCTCAGCTATCACTCTACCACCTCTAGTCCTACTTTTACTGGTTATTTTGAAGATGGAGTCTCATAGACTCTTCAGCCCTGGCTGGCATCAACTTCAATCCTCTAGTTTTTAGTCTTCTGGTTTTTGGGGGGCTTTCCTGCTTGGGCTGGCTTGAAACCTCAATCAGGTTGTCAGCCTCCTGAGTAACTAGGATTACAGGTGTAAGCCATTCGTACCTGGTTTATCATTCTCTTTTTAAATACGCATATTCACTGCCCTTTCACTCTCTTTTCTTTCTTTCTTTCTTTCTTTTTTTTGGTCCGATCGTGGGGCCTGAATTCTGTGCCTGGGTGTTGTCCCTCAGCTCTTCAGCTCAAGGCTAGCACTCTACCACTTGAGCTACAGTGCCACTTCTGGCATTTTTTCTTTTTGCTTATGTGGTGCTGAGGAATCGAACCCAGGGCCTCAGGCATGCAAGGCAAGCACTCTACCACTGAGCCACCTTCCCAGCCCCTCACTCTCTTTTCTTATCCTACTTTCTCTTTCTGGTTCCCACTCACAAACAATCCTCCATTTTACTCTCATCATTTTTTAAGGCTTATTTTCCACATATGGGAGAAAATATTTCTCTTAGTATCTCCTTTAACACAATGACTTCCAGTTATGTCTAATTTCATGCTAATGAAGTAGTTTCATTCTTTATGGCTGAATATTATTCCATCCCATATATACATATGACACATTTTCTTGTCCGTTCATAAGCTGATGGACACCTAGGGTGATTCTATAATTTGATATTATGAATAGTGCTGCTCTAAGCATATAGCAATTGCGCAAGTATCTCTGTTATATGTTGGCTTACATTTCTGCAGATCTTTGCTCAGGAAGAAGTGAGAGGATTCCCCACTCTCTTGAAACAGTTTCTCTGTTCTTTGAAGTCTGAACAGGTAAAACCATAGAGTGTTGCCTGGGGGACTTAGCTCAGTAAAAGACAGCCCGCTCAGCACTTGGGAACCCCTGAGCCAGATCTCTGTCACAATAAATATCTTGCTGTTTGTGAGATAGCATAACAGCTGTTCATTTCTCATCTCCTTGTGGCCAGTGACTCCTGACATTTCTGTTTGTTCCAGAATGTCATGGAAATCCCTTTAGTCACACTCCTGTTAATTCTTAGTTTACCTTCTAATGGACTGACGTATTCTCATGTGAATGTGGTATACACCAACTCCAAATTTGCTTTCCAATAGACTCATGAGATTGTACCTGAGACTTGAGAAAGTGGCTCTTCACCATCAGTGGCTCCTTCAACTTACCCCATGTATGTGTTGGCTCTGGTTTGCAGATTACTATTCTGATGTCTTTCAGATTAGTATCTAACAACTCATTCTGAACTTCCCTTGCATGAGGTTCCACATATCTGAGATAACATACCACCACATACCATTGCATGTTATGGCTTGTATTATCCACTCAAGAAATTCTGTATCCATGAATATGAGTTCTAGTCTCACTACTTTCATGAATCCACATACAGATTCTCTCAGTGGCTATTTGCTTAGCCAGCATAGGAGAGAGGCAGAGCATTTTGGGCTTTAGAGATATAAAATTGCAAAGTTTCCTACCCTCATCACTGAGATAACTCTTATTTGTTTGGGGAGAGCTGGTACCAACTAAGGATTTGTTGAATAGTAACAGATTAGTAATGGTTTATTAATTGTAACAAATGTACTGCAATACTGCAAGATGCTAGTAATAGGAGAAAATTGTGTGGGAAAGAGGGGGCATATGGAAATTATACTTTCTGTTCAACTTTCCTGCAAACTTAAAACTACATTAAAAGCATAATGAAAAGATGGTTCTGAGCCAGGTTGCTGATGGCTCATGCCTGTAAATCCTAGCTACCCAGGAGGCTGTGATCTGAGGATTGTGGTTCAAAGCTAGCCTTGGCAGGATAGTCTTATCTCCAATTAACTACCCAAAAAGCTTGAAGTGGAGCTGTGGCTTGAGTGGTAGAGTGCTAGCCTGTGCAAATGAGCTCAAGGACAGTGCTCAGGCCCTGAGTTCAAGCCCAGGACTAGCACATACACAAAAAATTCTTCCCATACATAAAATTTCAGGCTGGGGGGTTTTAGTAGGGAGATTTACCAAATATCAAAGGAAGAAATAGTACTAATCTTATATTTTCCAGATAGTAGACAAAACTGAAACATTTCTCAACTCACAGGGAAATCAAAACTTTAGTATCATAATCTAATAAGAACATTACACGAATATATGTTATATATATAGTATCACCCAGGAACAATGATATAGAAATTCTCAGCAAATACTAGCAACTAGAATTCACAGATTATATTATATATTTTAGGTACATATGTACATATGCATATATGTACTGAGTAATATAGCCCTGAATAATATAGTCAAGTAGAGTTTTGTATTAATTAATATAAATCATAGCAATAAGTGGGAGTCAGGTGCTGGTGACTCATGTCTATAATCCTAGCTACTCAGGAGGCTGAGAGCTGAGGGTTGTGGTTCAAGGCCAGCCCAGGTAGGAAATTGTATGAGAGTCTTATCTCCAATTAACTGCCAAAAAAGCCAGAAGTGGAGCTGTGGCTCAAGTCCTAGAGCACCAGCCTTGAGTAAAAAAGCTAAGGGATAATGCCCATGCCCCAACTTCAAGTCCCAGTACTGGCACCAAAAAAAAAAAAAAAAAAAAAAAGAGTAAGAATTAAGGTCATCTAAATAGATTCAGGAAAAACATGTAATAAAGTTAAAAATCCATTCATCATAAAACATTAACCAATGTAGTAACTGAAGAGGAGTTATTAATGATTATACATTGTAAATTTTTAACCAAAAAGATATCTGGGAAATATTATATTTGATGACTAACTGTGGGAACCTTTTCCAGTGTCACAACATTGAGACAAAAGACCTATTAAAATATTTTGTATTTAGCATTATATTTCAGTTCCATAAGCATTAAGGCAAGATGGAATGTAAATCAGAAAAAGATTCCATATTTATAAATATATATGATATCAAGGTATTTATATGAAAGAAAATAGAATTCATAAATGATATTCATGATTGACTAAATGAGCATTTAAAAAGCAGATACTGGTGGCTCACATCTGTAATTTTAACTAGTTAGGAGGCTGAGATCTGGAAGGAAAGTTTGAAGCCAGCCCAGTTAGAAATGTCTAAGGGACTCTATCTCCCTTTAACAAGCAAATACACAGAGCTGTAGGCATGGCTCAAGTGATAGAGCACCAGTGGAGCAAGCTTGAAGCCTTGAACTTAACCTTTTTACTAAACAGGGCATCAAAATAAAATAATTTTAAAATAAAATACATCTTTATTCTAGAGTGGGCTCCAGGGGCTCATGCCTGTAATCCTAACTACTCAGGAGACTGAGTTCTAAGAGTCATGGTTCAAAGTGAGCCTGGGCAGGAAAGTCTGTGAGACTCTTACCTCTAATTAACCACCAAAAGCTGGAAATGGAGCTGTGGCTCAAGTGGTAGAGTGTTAACCTTGAGCACAAAAGCTCAGAGAGAGCATCCAGGCCTTGAGTTCAATCCTCAGGATTATCACACACACACACACACACACACACACACACACACACACACACACACACAGGCACAAGACATCTCAGGGCTCCTATGTTTGCACAAGGTCTGACAAGGTAATGTGATGACCACAAGGAACACATGAAGGGCTCTCTGGCTGGCTTTAGCCTGCAGGATTTGGTTTGAGGCCAATTCAGGCAGAAAAGTTTGTGAGATCCATACTCAACCCATAGCATGATGCAGGTATGTGGCCCATCATTTCAATTTACATGGAGGCTGAAATTGGGAAGATCTTCATTTCAGGCCATCCAGAGCAGAAATGCCTGCAAAACTTCTCTTCCAGAGAGGAATCTGGACATGATGACCCATGCCTATAACCCAGCAATGCAGGAAGCCTAATTAAGATCCTTTTCTAAAAATTATCAATGAAAAACAAGGCTGGAAGAGTGGCTCAGTGGTATCAATCCTCATAGTACAAGGCCTTAAGTTCAAGCCCCAGTAGAAAGAGAGAAAGAGAGAGAGAGAAAGAGAGAGAGAGAAAGAGAGAGAGAGAGAGAGACAGACAGACAGACAGAGACAGACAGAGACAGAGACAGAAAGACAGAGAGACAGAGACAGACACATAGACACACAGACACACAGACACACAGACACAGACACAGACACAGACACACACACACACACACACACACACACACACACACACACACACACACACACACACACACACACAGACAGAGAGAAACACAGAAGAGCTTTTAGAGCCCAAACAGCCACAGCTGGCATATTTTCTTTTTTAAAAGGTTTAAATAAGGGATTTTTCTTGTCAATGACTTTCATTGCACTGAATCAACAGTGTAAATGTATCATAATTTTCCCATTCCAAAGTTTATATGTGACCCTTCTCTATTAGGTTTTGTTACAGCAAGAACTTGATTAAAATTAAGAACCTAAACTTTTTCTATCACTAAAAAGTTCTAGTGTGTGAGCCAGGCCCTCCAAAACCTTAAGTGTAAATTATAGTGGACTTTAATGTCTGTTTATATTTAAATGTTGCTGAAGGCAAAGTTCAAATATTTATCTGGAAATCACCTGCACCAGTTGGTCTCTAGAGGCCCCAGTGTCTCTCACATGGTGCCTTCTAACAGATGGTGTTGATTCAGGTCCTCTGGTCTGGTCTTCTGTCATGAGCCGCTGCCCTGGCTTGAGAGAACTGTGTGTTCCTTGCAGAACTGTGTTTATAGCAGCTGCTGTTGGACAGAAACAAGCATGTTTGAAAAGGGTATGTGTATTGTGCTGTTGAATTTGAAGCTGCCTATTGTTGCTTTATTAAAGTGGCAATGGAACAGATAAATTTAATTCTACAGAGAAAGACATCTGAGTCCATGCCATTTATGACTCTTCAATCCTGAGGGTTATTGATGCTTACAGCTGGAAGTTGAGCTGGAGTCAGCCTTGCACCATGGGCTGTCTACCCATGTTATCTGCTCACAGGTCAATTTTCTCCCCATTCCACCCCTGCACATGTGGTCCTTGTTTCCTATATGCCTTTTCTTCTTTTTGCACCTGTACTGGGATTGGAACTCAGGGCTTCACACTCTTGCTTGGCTTTTTCCACTCAAGGCTGGTGCTCTACCCTTGAGCCGTGCCTCTATTCCGGCATTTCACTCATTAATTGTAGATGTAGTCTCATGGACTTTTCTGACTAGGTTGGCTTTACAATTCTTGAGGTCTCAGACGCCTGAGCAGCTAGAATTATAGGCCTGAGTTACCAATGCACAGCTTATACCTTTTCTAACTCCCCCACTGCTTAGTCAAAAGAGTTTGTCATTGTTTTGTGTATACACTATCATTCTTAAACATGGGTGATGGAAAAGTCATCTATATAAAAACACTGTCCATCAAAGAAATTAAAATAGCATTTCAATAAATACACCATTATGGATATAATAGAATGTACATGACATCTATCATGAGAGCTATAAACTCTTCATTGGGAAATTGAAGTATACCATGCTATGCAGAAATACAGTGACTTTGCTTAGACACTTACAGACCTATTGACTAATTTCAAAGCTTGGTTAGAAAAACACCTCTGAAAGAGTCATTATCCAGGTATAGATCCACACCTCTCTGATTCTGGAGTCCTAGAAGAATGTGAACACTGCTATACTTTAATAAATTGTTACATTGTTCAATTAAATATAGATGCTTTAACAATCAGCTAAACTGAACATGTGATTTGAATTATCTTGTGACACTGAAGAGTAATAATGGTATATATATGATATATGTAAGTAGGGAAAAAAGCAGGCAAAGCTCTCTAGTTACTGGAATTTGTTAGTCTTTTAGTAATTTCTCTGGTTTCATGTTTTGTATATAATATAAGTTCAGCTGATTCTTTGACAATTTGAGAGAACACACTGGTAGTTTTGCAACCTAAATGTCTCTTGAATATCGTTTTTGTTAACTTTTAAATGTTTACTAATACATTCATGTTTTACTTATAGTGTTAACTTTCATATGTTGGAACTAAAATTTTGAGAGGTGAGAGCAGGTCAGACCCTTTAGAATTATTCAAAAGGCATAAAAGGAATGTGGGAGATAAGAATCAGTCATTTGTATTTTTGTTTTACATGCAAATGTCTCATAAGAAGCAATTTCCTTTCACTTATTGGAACCCAGCATAGACAACGTATTGTACAGAGATGCCATCTAGTGTCCTGAAATAGTATCACTACTATTGGAATAAATTGGAAGTATGCGATTTTGTGTCTCCCAGGGGAGAACTGTGCTTAGCTGGAGACCAGAACAGATATTAATGAGATTTATTAAAATGCTGAGCCATAGGCTCACCATTGGCTGAATGTACTGAACCAAGATACACAAGGGTTTCTGTCAACTCCTATGGGATACTACTATTTATCCCCTCTCTTTTACAGAGCATTCACAATGTTAATTTGAAGTCTTCTTGAGGTTCTGAGGCTTATAAGTGAGAATAGGGAATTTTTTTTTCTGCCAATGTAACTAAACTTGTTTCAAAGTCCCTGTACTTCAGTGAGACAATCAAAATACCTAGAGTCTTAATAACCCTAGTTATTAAGAAGGTTGGAACCCGGAGGAATGAGGTTTGAAGCTAGCCTAGGCAGAAAATTCACCTCCAATTAACAAGCAGAATGCCTGATTCGAGGTGTAGCTCAAGTGGTATAGTACTAGCTGAGCAAGGGTATGAGCTCCTGAGTTTAAGCCCCGTGTTGACACAAACAAAAAAATACCTAAAAGGTATATTACTACAAATTAGGCTGTGAACAGTAGCTTTTTGACAAGAAACTGCAATTCACTTTTTTAGCAGTATTCTGAAACCAACATAATGTTTGTTTTCATGGAGTCAGTAAACTTATGAATATGAAAATCAACTGAGATATTGTTGCACACTTGTTAGGAAGAGTAAAATAAAAAATTCGTAAATGCCAAGAAAACAAATG
This sequence comes from Dipodomys spectabilis, assembly GCF_019054845.1. NCBI lineage: Eukaryota > Metazoa > Chordata > Mammalia > Rodentia > Heteromyidae > Dipodomys > Dipodomys spectabilis. The sequence goes on from NW_024871047.1 coordinate 373,511, forward strand.
ATATCACTCATGAGCATATATATTTGAAAGAGTATAAACATATAAAAGAGATACCTACATAGCTATCTCTGCTGCAGCATTATTCACAATAACCAAGCTTTCTCTTTTGGAGGCCTAGTGCTCCTCACGTCAAAAACAGTAACACACACAACGGATGATGAATCATAAATATTAGTGAAATTATGTTGCTTGAAGGAAAATGGGTGGTACTGAAGTGCAGCATTCTGAGATAAACCAAGTTCAAAAGACTGAATCTGGCATGTTTCAGTCATTTACAGACTGGTAAAACAAAAAGACATGACCATAAAGGAGACATTGTGTGGGTGGAATTAGTGGGAAGGAGGAGGAAAGAAAGGTGGTACTACAGGGCAAAGCAGGATTAAACTATGATCTCTAATAATTCTACGTATGTATGTATGTATGTATGTATGTATGTATCTACCTATCTAATTTTTTTTGCCTGTCTTGGAGCTTGAACTCAGGGCCTGGGCTCTGTCTCTGAACCTCTCTGTGCTCAAAGTTAGCATTCAACCAGTTGAGCCACAGGGCCACTTGTGTTTTTTTCTGTTTATGTGATACTGAGGAATCTAACCCAGGGTTTTACACATGCTAGGAAAGCACTCTACCATTAAGCCACATTCTCAGCCTCTATTTTATATAAATGTAATGTGCTATAAAATAGTGTCACAAAACTCTTAAATACTGTTTGCAAAAGGAGGATAAGGGAGGAATTTAAGATTAAAACAGAGTGGCTGAACTTGTTCAAAGACCAGTGTATGCACTTATGGAAATATCCAAATGAAAACCCCTTGTGCATTTACTGTATGCTAACACACAAAAAAGATGAAGGCATGAGGAAAGGGGAAAAAAAACACATGCAAAAAGGGAAAATATGTAGAATATACTAGATATAAATATAGTAAGAGAGAACATACTAAAAAATGTACAGAGAAAGAACAAAAGAGTTTGAAAAAATGACAGCTAACACAACTATAACAATGGGAGTAAAAACACCAGTCAATAGCTTTATTTTTTTAGTCAGGTGCCAGAGGCTCACACCCATAATCCTAGCAACTCAGAAGGCTGAGATTTGAGGATCTTAGTTCAATGTCAGCCTGGGCAGGAAAGTCTGAGACTCTCATGTCCAATTAACCAGCAAAAAGCCTGAAGTAGAGCTGTGGCTAACGTGGTAGAATGTCATCTTTGAGCCTAAAAAGCTAAAGGACAGTGTCCAGGCCCTAAGTTCAAGCCCCAATACCAGCAAGCAAAAGCCTTTTTCCTTTGTTAGTAAGGAGGGTTGACTCCTCCCCCACCTCAGCTTTTTTTTTTTTTTTTTTTAATGCAGATTACCTTGTAGAGAAGGCAGTTATTTGGATTGGGGCTGAGCCTGATGCCCAGCACTGCAAGAAAACCTTAATGCTGTTTGCAAGTTGACCTTTGTTCCCTCCTGGTTCCCCCGCATCTCATACCTCCCCAGCATCTCATTGCAGCTTATTTCCTCCTCATGGTTGTGTTTAGATCACTTTTGACTCAACTTGTGGATTCCTAGTTTCCTCCGGCTCTCAGAAACTTCCAATGTCTTTCATGCTCACTGCTGCTGTGTCCATGAACCTAAGTTCCAGTCCCAACTAGTTTTCTGGATCTACACAGTTTTTTTTTTTTTTTTTTTTTTGTCATGGGACCTGAACTCTGGGCCTGGGTGCTGTCCTTCAGCTCTTCATCTCAAGGCTCGTGCTTTACCACTTAAGTGCCACTTCTGGCTTTTTCTGCTTATGTGGTGCTGAGGAACTGAACCCAGTGCCTTGTGCATGCAAGGCAAGCCCTCTTCCACTGAGCCACCTTCCCAGCCCCAGTTTGGGTTTAAAATTAAAAAAAATTTTTTTTGCCAGTCATGGAGCTTGATCTCAGTGTCTGGGCACTGTTCCTGAGCTTCTTTTGCTCCAGGCTAGCACTCTACCACTGAGCCACAGTGCCACTTTCGGCTTTTTCTGTGTATGTGGTACTGAGGAATTGAACCCAGGGCATCATGCATGCTAGGCAAGCACTCTACCACTGAGTTTCATTCCCAGCCCAGTTTAGTTTTTTTTTTTTAACTGTACTTTTTTGTCTTCTCTTTTTTGGTACTTGAGATCAAACCCAGGACATTGCACTTGCTAGGCAAGCAGCTTTGCCACTGAGCTACATCCCAGCCCTCTAGGTCTACATTGACTCATGGGGTAATCTCTTACCTATTAGTGTAGGGCTAAGGAGCTTGCGAGGGGGGAGGGGCGAGGGTTGTAGATATAAAATTGCAGTGTCGTTTGTTCTCCATGGCTGAGCAGTTTGTCTTTAAGACCTGTCCTGAGAGAAGAATTAGAAAGCGCTGGAGGCCCTTTCTCTGAAGACTACTTGCCACACAGATCTCCTTTCTTAAATTTTATTTTTTTCACCATTCTGTGTACCAAGTTTGTGCAGTGGATGAGTCTCCAGGGGATGATTTCCTTTTCTCTTTGGCCTATAGCCCTGTTACGGAATTCTCCCTGGTCACTGCCATTTTGCTTAGCGTGTGTGTGTGTGTGTGTGTGTGTGTGTGTGTGTGCACACGCTGGCAAGTCTGCAGCTTGAACTCAGAGCCTAGGTGCTGTCCCTAAGCTTTTTGTTTCCCTCAAGGCTAGTGTTCTACCACTTGAGTCACAGCGCCACTTCTGGCTTTTTCTGAGTAGTTTACTGGAGATGAAAGTCTCATGGACGTTCTTGCCCAGGCTGGCTTCCTCAGATCTCAGCATCTTGAGTAGCTAGGATTATAGGTGTGAGACATTGGCACTAACTAGCACTCTAGATTCCTTTGTTTCTCTTTTAAATCTAAAGTTCTGTATTTATCACAATACCCGTCCTCTGCATCTGAAGAGTTTGGGTCAAATCACTCTGCTGAGGTGAACAAGTTGGCTTCATGAGTCAACTACCTCCGAGCTAGCACAGTAGAATGCCTGTAAGTATCACAGGGATGGGAATAGGCTGTGTTTTCTGAGATTCAAATTCAGATAAGGGCTCCCTTCTCAAGATGGCTTCTGTCTATAGCACCTTGAGGTTCACTGGGAGATATTATGTGGTCCTTTTTCAAAGTAAAGTGGCTGAATATTTTAGGTTACTTGCTGAAGTGAGATAAAAACAGGTGATAATGGTAAGACTTTCTGCTGATTGAGTTCTCTGGTGCTCTGTCTTTTACCTTAAAAGTTGCCTGCCTAAAGAATTCATTGAAATATTTTTCCTGGCCATAATTTTTCTTTATAAGCTTTTTACAGATTTATGGCATTCATTAATTCATATGCTTTTACACAGATTAGAATTTAAAATTTACGTTAGAATCCTGTTCACTGATAGTGCTTTTCTTTACTATTTATTTCATAATCTATACATCTCATTTGTCTACCAACCCATTTCTATCAATTGGGAATATGAAACAAATTGACAAGTAAATTAGGGCTAGAGGTATAACACTCATTTAGCATGCACTAAGCCCTGGGTTTAATCCTCAACACTCCAAATCTCAAAATAAACATTAACAAGTTTAAATAAACAATTAATTTCATATTCATTGAGACTAACCACCTATAGCATAGAAACAAGTGTTAAAATTGTTCTTACATTAAGTCCAAATTGATAAAATGGAAAGCAATGATTTTCATTAGAAAATTCAAACTTGTCTATTACCTAAAAGAAAAACAGCAAGATTTAGAACCAAACCACCTCATTGATCAGTATCACATACCAAAAATAGAAAAGATACTCTTTCAAGCACCTATGAAACTTCTATCACACTAGAATTTAAACAAATTAGAAAATCAAAATGAGGGAATGTGTTCCCTGATAATAATACATTCTCTTGGAAATTTAATAACAAAGATGCAGAGGCACTTGAAATATCTAATATTCATTCATGATAAAAATAGTTCATCCACTTAATATTATAGGCTAACTCCCCTAACTTGCTGAAGAATATTTACAAATATCCTATCTATATAAATCATAGTAAGTGATGAGAGATATTAGATCCTTTTGCTGTAAGACCAAGAACAAGACAAGTATATCTACTCGTTCACTCTTATTCAATATTTTGCTGGAAGTACTAGTAGTAAGGTAACAATGATAAGGTAAGAAAATTAGAAAAAGACAAATATTTGAAAAGAAAAAGTAACACTGTCTCTATTTGCAGATGGCATGATGGTCTGTATACCAAAATCTCAAAGGCGAAAGTGTGGTTCAAATGGTAGAGTACCTGCCTAGAAAGCACAAGGCCCTGAGTTCAAACATCAGTACTATTAAAAAAATGGAACTATTGGCCTAATATGGGTAGCTCATGCCTGTCTCAAGAGGCTGAAATCTGGAGTTTCATAATTTGAGCCAGCCCAGGCAGAAAAGTCTATAAGACTCCATCTCCAAAACAAAGCAGGGCCAGAGGCATAGCTTAAGTGGTGGAGCATTAGCTGAGCAAGCAAGCTAAGTGAGCTCAAAGCCCTGAGTTTAATCCCCAACACCATCAAAAATAAATATAAAATTCTAAGTAAAAAAATGAATTAATGACTAACCTGTGCATGCATAATTAATCTTCATATTGCTTCTTAGGACATTAATGTGACCTGAGGGTGGAGTTTTCAGCTGCTTGATATCAAGAAGTCATCCATCGGAAACATGCAGGGCTAAGTGAAGAGTCAGTGGCTTCAACTGGTTCAAGACAGACAAATGTGGCTTCTAAGGTTCTGAAAAACAACTTAGGCAAACATTATCATCAACGACCCATATGTCAGAGGTGTTTACTGCAGCAAAGCTAGTAATATTAACATATTACTCAATGGCTATACTTGGTGATTTTTTTTAAGTGAAGAAAAAGCCAGTTGCTAGCAACTCACGCCTGCACTCCTAGCTACTAAGGAGGCTAAGGTCTGAGGATTGTGGTTCAAAGCCAGCCTAGGCAGGAAAGTCCATGAGATGTTTATCTCCAAAAAAGTTTTTTTTTTTTTTTTTTTAAAGCCAGGGGCTGGGAAGGTGGTAGAGTGCTTGCCTAGCATGCGTGAGGACCTGGGTTCAATTCCTCAGTACCACATAAACAGTTAAAGCTGGAAATGGCACTGTGGCTCAAGTGGCAGAGTTCCAGCCTTGAGCAAAAGAAGCTCAGGGACAGTGCCCAGGCTCTGAGTTCAAGCCCCAGGTGTTGCACAGAAAAAATAACAAAAGTGCAGCAGATTAAGTCTAAAGAGCGTATTGGGGTTTTCCCTTGTTTCCAATGATGTGCTCTCTAAAATTCATGTAGAAACTTAGTCCTCAATGCAAATGTGGCCTTTGCAAGAGATTTAAACTTCTTCTCTTAAGAAATGGGGTTATATGGGCTGGGAAGGTGGCTCAGTGGTAGAGCACTTGCCTTGAATGCTCGAGGCCCTGGGTTCGATTCCTCAGCACCACATAAGCAAAAAATTAAAAGCCGGAAGTGGTGCTGTGGCTCAAGTGGTAGAGCGCTAGCCTTGAGCTGAAGAGCTGAGGGACACTGCCCAGGCCCAGAGTTCAGGCCCCACGACCGAACCTCCCCCCCCAAAAAAAGAAATGGGGTTATAAAAGGTGTCAGATTTTTTTTAAATTTTAAATTAAAACTTTTTTAATTGTAAAAATACTGTACAGAGGTGTTATAGTTACATGAGTAAGGTAATGAGTACATTTCCTATTGTTACCTCCTCCTTTGTTTTTCCCTTACCATCCCTCCCTACCTCTCCAACTCCTCCCACCCCCACCCTGAAATTGTAAAGTTCCTTTTCAACATGGGGTCTTGTACATCTCATTGATGCAATGATTCAACCTGTATCCTTATTTCAGCATTTTGTTATTTCCCTTCCTCTCCCCAAATTAGAAAAATGTATATACAAGATGCAGGGCACCCGAATCAAATACAGTGAAAATGGGTTAAACCATGGGAAAAGAACACACACACACACACACACACACACACACACACACACACACACACACACACCACACAGAGCTCAGGGACAGTGCCTGTGACCTGAGTTCAAACCCCAGAACTGTCAAAAAACCCAAAAGAAGTGAAAAGCATGTATAGAAAGTACCTGATTTTAAATAAAGTGATTAGGTTGAGACACACAAAGTTAGTAATGATGTGGTAACAACTTAGTCCTTGTAATGGATGAAAGAACATCTTACTGACTGGAACCTACACAAGCTCTCTGACTAGTGAAAATGTTAAAGACTTAAAGCTTATAATGTTTAATTTTAAGCTATGTTGCTGAGAGCAATGGAAGGGGAGACATATATAAAAAAGAATTGTATCCATTACTGAGTACCTGATTCATGTAACTATAACCCTTCTGTATATCAACTCTACCCTAACAAACAAAATGTCCTCTAGTACAAAAAAATACAAAAAAAAACTATGTTGCTATGCCAACTCTCTCACCTCCAGCAGCCCTAAGGTAATTGGGAAAGAGGAAGTGATTTCACAGTAGCCTCTTGATGTCATACATTCTTATTACCTATGAATTCTGTCTCTAAGTCAGTAGAGCTGCTGGTGCCCCAGGAGTGCACACTGTCTCTTCCCCCTGGAGCCAGTATGGAGCCTCTACTTCGTCTCTACTGTGTCTTTTTTTTCCTGCCTTACTGCTTTGTTGGTAAGTTATAGAAACTTAAACATCTATTTCACTTTCTTTTTCCCTTGAATGTCTAAAGTCCTACCTGCTTTTCCCCAACCTCCTTTCTCTTACTTCCTATTCATTTCTAAACTATTTTACACACCACACACCTCTTCTCCAGCAGCTGTTTCTCTTCTCATCCTATTCTGATTTTACATTTCTCCTTCGTCTCCACTTCATCCCTCTGCTTTCTCCTACTTGTTTTTAATCTCCCTGTGTTAGATGGAACATTTGGGGAGTACTATCCTTTATTCTAACTCTAGATTTCCTTTAATAAGTGCTCAGGAAAGGAGGGAGGAACCCAAGTATCAGATTGTGGTTATAGTAAGAATATTATTCACATTCACTCACACATAAGTAATAGTATGGTAAGTAATGTGAAAATTAAGCCATAGTGAGTAGGTAACTGAAACTTCCCACCTAAGGCCATTCAAACTAAGTAGGCTAACTCTAAAACTAGAAATGTGATAGCATTAAGAAAAATTGGTTTTCATTGTTATTTTTCCCTTCTCATTCTTACCATGCTTCCCCCCCATTTTTTTTCTTTTTTTTTTTTTTTTTACAGTGCCTAAAGATTCAAAATTGGGCGAGGGCTCATTGATTCTAGGCGCAGCATCATTGGATAGCCTAAGTGAAATACCATGGATGGCTTCGATATCCGGATCTTGTCAAGGAATTGTTTTGAGTCGGTGGTGGATCCTGTCTACTGCGAACTGTGTCAAGAAGAAGTGAGTAGGGGAAGAAGCAATGTTGGGTGGAGGGGATTCAATGAATTTTGTTTTCGTAACACCTATTGGTGTCTGCTTTCAGAGAAGCAGAGTGAGGAAGATGTTGATATGGATCTTTTTCTGGTACTGAAATCAAGTAAGGGGCTACTTACTATCCCTTTGTCAGCCTCTTCAGTTATTCATGCACTTTATTATTCCCTCACCTTATCATTCATTTTCTTAAAAACCATATAGTGCTCTTTGTCAGACTCAAAACTAAGTCCGCAGAGCCACACTTGATAGACATCTCTTTCATGACTTGTTGCTCTTAATGAGAATCATAGTATATTTAATCAAAGATAAAGGAAAGTCTCTGCCATCTAAGCAAACTATATTGCATCACAAATATAAGAACTACAAGCTATTCTGACTCTAGTTAATACTATCTTACCTATCACAAAGATTTTTTTAATCTTTATTGAAAAGGTGATGAGCAGAGGTGGTTACAGTTACATAAGTAAGGTAATGAGTACATTTGTTTTTTAATTTAATTAATTTATTTTTACATGGAATTTTAAAAAAATTTTATTTTATTGTAAAGATGCTGTACAGAGGGGTTACAGTTACATGAGTAAGGCAATGAATACATTACCTTGTTGTTGTCCCACTATCCCTTCCCCCCTCCCCCACCTGCCCCACTCCTCTCTACCCACCCCCCATCCCCTGCTCAAAGTTGTAAAGTTCATTTCCAATATGCTATCATGTTGGTATCATTGTTGCAATGGGTCATCCTGTGTCCTGTTTCACTGTTTTGTCATTCCCCTTCCCCTCCCCAGATTAGAAAACTGTATATACAAGATACAGGGGGCCAAAATCAAGTACAGTGACACAGGGGATATACCATAGGGGAAGAACATACAAAGGAAAAAAAATCACATAGTATATTTAAAACAACAACAGACCTCGTGTCCATATCTTGGGGTTCATTTCACTTAGCATCATCTTATATGGTCATATGTCATATAGTCATATTCTGCTCATCTGATAAGATTATCCTATACCTATACAAATTATTGCAAAGGAGGGAAACCATGGGACCTAAATTTCTTTGGGATTGGCTTACTTCACTTAATATAATTGAATTTGTAGATAGCCTTTGCAGTATTGCCATTTTCACAATGTTAATCCTACCTATCCACGAGCACGGAAGGTTTTTCCACTTCCTTAGTTCTGCTTTAATTTCCTTTTTCAGGGTTTTAAAGTTTTCATCATAGAGGCCTTTCACTTCTTTAGTTAACTCCTAGGTATTTTACTTTTTTGTGGGGCTATTACAAAAGGAGCTGCTGTCCTGATTTCAGCCGCACTCATCTCACTGTTGGCATACAGAAAAGCCATTGGGGGCTGGGAAGGTGGCTCAGTGGTAGAGCGCTTGCCTTGCATGCTTGAGGCCCTGGGTTTGATTCCTCAGCACCACATAAGCAGGAAAAAAAGCCAGAAGTGGTGCTGTGGCTCAAGTGGTAGAGTACTAGCCTTGAGCTGAGGAGCTGAGGAACAGCACCCAGGCCCAGAGTTCAGGCCCCACGACCGGACCCCCCAAAAAAAAATTAAAAAAAAAGAAAAGCCATTGGTTTTTGAGGGTTAATTTTATACCCTGCTACTTTGCCAAAGTTTCAAATCAGCTCGAGTAACTTAGGAGTGGAGTCCATGGGGTTCTTTAAACACAAGATCAGGTCATCTGCGAAGAGGGAGAGTTTTACTTCATGTTTCCCATTTGGATCCCCTTTATGTGTGCATCTTGTCTTATTGCTCTAGCTAGGCATTCTAATACTAAATTGAAGAGAAGTAGAGAGAGTGGACATCCTTGTCTTATTCTTGAGTTTAGAGGAAATGGCTTTAGCTTTTTGCCAGTAACTATAATGCTGGCTGTAGGTTTGTCATACACAGCCTTTATTGAGGAGTGTTCCATGGATTCCTAGTTTTTCCTAAGCCTTCATCATCAAGGGGTGTTGGATCTTGTCAAACGCTTTTTCTGCATCGATTGAGATAACCATGTGGTTCTTAGCTGTGCTCTTGTTGATGTGATGAATTATATTAATTGATTTGCGTATATTGAACCAGCTTTGCATCCCTGAAATGAATCCTGTTTGGTCGTGGTGTATGATTTTTTTTGATGAGTTGTTGAAGTCAATTGGCCAAAATAATGTTGAGAAGTTTTGCATCGATGTTCATCAAAGAAATAGGCCTATAGTTCTCTTTCCTTTTTTTTTTTTGCCGGTCATGGACCTGAACTCTGGGCCTGGGCGCTGTCCCTCGGCTCTTCAGCTCAAGGCGAGAGCTCTACCGCTTGAGCCACAGCGCCACTTCCAGCTTTTTCTGTTTATGTGGTGCTGAGGAATCGAACCCAGGGCCTCATGCATGCAAGGCAAGTACTCTACTACTGAGCCACCTTCCCAGCCTATAGTTCTCTTTCTTTGATGAGTCCCTGTCTGTTTTTGGGATGAGGGTTATGCTGGTTTCATAGAATGAGGTTGGTAGTGAACTTTCACTTTCAATTTCATTGAAGAGTTTGAGGAGTATTGGTGTGAGTTCTACTTTGAAGACTTTGTAGAATTAAGCTGTGAATCCATCTGGTCCTGATCCTTCCTTGGATGGGAAGTCTCATTGCTATTTCTATTTCCATGCTTGATATGTGTCTAGTTAGTTGGCTTAAATCTTCTTGGTTTAGTTTGAGTATATCAATATTTGTTAATATTCTTCCATTTCTTCCAAATTTTCACAATTGTTAGCATAAAGGTTTGAGAAGTATTCCCTTATGATATGAATCTTGGTTGTTTCTGTGGTGATATTTTGATTCTCTGATTTTATTTGGGTGTGTTCTCTTCGTTTTTTGGTTAGATTTGCTAAGTCTGTCAACTTTGTTAATTTTTTCAAAGAACCAACTGTTTGTTGATTCTTTCTATTTTTTTTACTCTAATTCATTTAATTCTGTTTTAATTTTAATTATTTGTTTCCATCTCCAGGATTGGGGTTGGCTTGTTGCTCTTTGTCAAGGAGCTGCAGGTGCATTATTAAATTTTTGATTTGAGATCTCTCCAATTGGTTGATGTAGGAACTCAAAGCTATAAATTTGTCTTTGCTGTGTCCCAAAGAAGCTGGTAATTTGTATGTTCATTTTTGTTAAATATCATAAACATTAGAATTTCTTTTATAATCTCTTCCATGACCCACTGGTGATTCAACAATGTGTTGTTCAGTTTCCATGTGTTACAGAATTTTCTTTGGTGGCTTTTGGTGGTGAACTCTAATTTTATTCCCTTGTGGTCTGAGAGGATGCAGGGAATAATTTTAATGTTTCTGAATTTGTACAGATTTGCTTTGTGATCTAAAATGTAGCCTATTTTGGAGAATGATCCATGTGGCTGAGAACATGTATTCTGATGCTGTTGGGTGAAATATTCGGTAGATGTCTGTTAAGTCTAGTTCTATGCAGTTGTTTAGATCTGAGGTTTCTTTTTTGTATATATTTATTCTTGAAAAATACTGTACAAAAGGTTTACAGTTACATGAGTAAGGTAATGAGTACATTTCCTATCAAGCTTTGTTACCTCCTCCTTTGTTTTTCTCCTACCATCTCTTCCCTCCCCACATTTCCAACTCCTCCCTCTCCCAACCTCGAAGTTGTAAGTTCCTTTTCAACATGGGTCTTGTACATCTCATTGATGCAATGATTCAACCTGTATCTTTATTTCCGCATTTTGTTATTTCCCTTCCCCTCCCCAAATTAGAAAAATGTATGTACAAAATTCAGGGCACTGGAATCAAATACAGTGAAAATGGGTTAAATCATGGGGGAAGAACATACAAAAGATGTAGGGTCTTCGACCGTCCTGCGGAAGACAGATGGGGTCCAAGGAAAGGTAAGTGCACAGCTTACCTGTTCCCCAGCTTCCCTTAGCCCCAGAGACAATCAGACGCAGCAGGGAGTCAAGTCAAGCAGGAACTCGTTTATTACCATACAGCAAGCACTTTTTAAAGCAAAAGACATGGGAGAGGAGGAAAAGGAACCAACCAATCACTGTAAATGTCACCCTATCATGCTCCTAAGCTTTCTATACTTTCCCTGCTGTCCACGAGCTGTTCATGCACTGATATCACTTAGCCTGATCATAGTATCCAATCAGATTTTAATGTAAACGACTTGGGCTCTGCCCACTCAACTTCCTCTCAGCGCCATCTTTGCTGCCCATGTGCCCTACAGATTCCCCCTTTTTGTTTTAATGGCAGACCCACCTCTTTGCTGAGGTTCAGGTCAGGGCACCTCTTACGAAGTTCGCCCAATTGGCACCTCTTCTTTCCAAGGTTTGCCTAAGGTAGGGGGTAATCTTCGGCACTGAGCTTATCATAATGGACACAGAGAGCCATGAGTTGGATCTCTTGGGCTCTATTCTTTTTAATATAACCTCAACCCCCACATCCTTCCCACCTTCCATTTAGTTATCCTTTTCCCCTCCTCTGTAAAGGTTATTTTAACAAGATTACATCGGTAAGAAGAGCATTGGCCATACAGGGGGTTTGAGGCAAGTCTGGGGGGTGAGATTCGCCAGATAAGGATAGGGAGGGCCCTTGTGCATGATACAAGAGGCCATCCCAGTTACCTCACATCCCCACCTAGCACAGTAATAAACATCAGTCCCACCACAGTTAGAAATGTTTGAAGCAGTTCGATTATTTCCTGGGCATATATAAAAGTCAGTATCTAGTAAGGTCGTCCTCTTCAGAACATGGGAGCAGCCTGGGTATTGGGGGTCCCACACATGAGGCACAATGAATCCTCGTAGGCGCCCACACTCAGGCCGTCCTTGGTGAAGGGGGTCCAATCTCCCACCTCCCAGGACCCTCTAGCCAGGTCACAGAGGTCAAAATGAAGGTCAGGACACCAGGTTGAAGGGACAGCTTCTCTTGTGGTGCTATTGATGATTTCTCCATTGCCAGTGCTGATCACTGCCCAGGTCACCCGTTGAGGTTGATGTAGATTTCATAGGGCCATTGCCAGGACTGGTAGGGTTAAGGACAGCCATCAGCTGGAGTATCACCATCTGCAATTGTTAAGGAACACAAGAGTTTCTCAAGGGCTGGTTGCCCTTGGGGATGGTTAGTGGTTATCTTTTTAGCTTTCCCTCTTTTAAACACAAGCCTCGGCCACCATAGCCATTTTCTTTCCTTGTTGGTTAGTTTATCCTTGGGCATCCTCCTGTATAGAGGAAATGGGTAAAAACTTAAGGTTCCTGGCTGGGATCCAAATGGGGGCTGTCTCCCCTATGGGAAAAACGCATCCAAATCCTCTGCCCATGGTAACTAGGGGGTCAGGTCCTCTCCATTGTTGTGTCAGGGGATCCTTCCACCTCACTTTCACTTGGGGCTTAGGGTTTAGTTGTCCTCAGTGCTTCTGAAATCTGGATTCAGTTGCTCCTTTTGAAAGATTTAAAATGTTAATAGTAAACAAAGCTATCTGTAACTGTATATAGGGGCTAACTCCCCCTTTTTGTTTTCATGATTGCTCCTTAAGATATTGGTGATTTCTTTCTAAAATTGCTTGGCCTTGGGGATTATAGGGAAATCCTGTAGTATGATTAATATGCCATTTGTCAAAAATTCTGACATTGCTTTACTAACAAAACAGGGTCCATTATCTTTTTTTTTTTGGTCCGGTCGTGGGGCCTGAACTCTGGGCCTGGGTGCTGTCCCTCAGCTCTTCAGCTCAAGGCTAGCATTCTACCACTTGAGCTACAGTGCCACTTCCGGCTTTTTTTTCTGCTTATGTGGTACTGAGGAATTGAACCCAGGGCCTCAGGCATGCAAGGCAAGCGCTCTACCGCTGAGCCACCTTCCCAGCCCGATTACCGGTTTTAACTTGGGCTGGTAGACCCAAGGTGGCAAAGCATTGAAGAAAATGTGCTTGTGAACATTTAGTTCTTTCTCCTGAATGTGCTGTGGCTCAACATGCTCCTGAGTAGGTATCTATAAAGACAAAGATATATTTAAACATACCAAAGGCTAGGAAATAAGTAACATCAGTTTGCCAGTGGATGTTAGGTTTAAGGCCCCTGGGAGGGGTTCCCCATCCTTCTAATAGGCCCCTAAGGGTATAGGGGCATTCCTACTAATTCCATCCTATCATTCACCCTGCGTAAATCTTGGAACATACACCAGGCTCCAGATGCTTTTTGGATAACAAATACGGGTGTGTTCCAGGACTCAGAGGGGCGAGTGTGCCCAAGGTTTATCTGTTCTTCCATCTGAAGGTGGAGGGCTACAAGCTCAGGTTTGGTCAATGGCCACTGCTCCACCCAAATAGGGCATCCCAGTTTCCACCTAATGGGAGGTACTCGGGGGCAGTGGCCTTTAGGATTGGGGGTGCACCTGAGTGGGTCCCTTATGTTCTTCTCTGTAATTATGAAAGTTAAAAAATCCTTTTCCTTAACTCCCTCTAGATCCCATTTAAGCCTTTGTGCTTCTTCTCCATATGACGCTTGATGGTCCGTAGTAACCATAGCATCCATTTGTCTTAGCATGTCTTGCCCTAGTAAATTGGCGGTGAGGTTTTTTTTTTTGCCACTAAAGGGCGTACCTTTCCCTGTTCTCCATCTGGGCTAGTTTGTTTCATAAGGGCAACCATCTCTTTGTACTGGGAGTTGCCCCCTACCCCCAATATCGGGGCCCCGGGTGCAAGCTTCCAGTCCAAGGGCACTTCCTCCTCCCTGAGTATGGTTCCATCTGCCCCCGTGTCAATTAGGCAGTGAAACCGCTTCCTGCCTATGAAAATACTCATTTTAGGGTGGAGTCTTTCCACGGCGGGGGGGGGGGGGTGGGGGTGGGAAGGGGGGACGGTCCAATGGGCCTGGGTAGTCCTGCCATGAGGCTGCCTGAGCCTTACAGCAAAGGGGGCTCCTCCTTGAGTTAACAGGGCTGGAGGACACCTATCCCCTAATTTAAAGGCTTCCAATCGAAATCAAATTTGGATCAACAATCCTTTTTCCAATGGTATCCCTTCTTGCACCTGGGGCAGGGTGTAGGGAGTGGTTTGGACCGCCCCTCCCCCCCCCCCGGCCAGTTGGGGGGGGGAGATTGTTGTGAGCAGTCCCTCTTAAAGTGCCCTTCCTGCCCTCATTTAAAACAAGTCCCTCTCTCCGATGGTCTTGGGGTTCCTTGGCCCTGGGCTGCCAGCGCCTGGGTAATAGCCTCAGTCATTGCAGATGTCTGAGCTTGTAAAGCTAAAGCTAGTGACTGGGTCTGGTGCTGTTGCGTTCCCACATCCTGCGAGGCCACCACCCATCTGCTCAGGGAACTCTCAATCCTGCACAGACCAGGCGGTGGTCTGCATTCATCCCTTCCCAAACCAGTAGCTTTACAGATTGATCCCAGAGGTCCCCTGCCGGCAGCCTGTGGTCAACACTCTGTTGGACTCGGTCTAAAAAATCAGGTAGAGGCTCACCCGGTTTTTGTCTCACTTCTGCTATGGGGGACTCAGTAGACCCATCATCCAGTTTGAACCACGCGGCAAGTCCTGCCTGCCTCACCTGGTCATGGTACGGGCCAGGTATTGCGGCCTGTTGGACTCCAGTGGAGTAGGCTTCCCCCATCCCTGTTAACATGGCGTAAGTAATAGGTATCCCGGGTTGAACCTGCCAGTTATTCTCCACTCGCACTCTACATTCCTCCTTAAAGAAGGCACACCATTTAATAAACTTAGAACTGGTGAGGACAGCTTTGGCCACATCCAGCCAGTCTTTAGGGACACACGGGTGATAAGCAATGTCCTATAATAGGGTCTGGGCCCAAGGAGAGTTTGGGCCATCCTCTGCCACCGCCTTGCGGAGCTCTTTAAGATCCTTAGCTTCCCATGGATACCATTCCAAGGGCCTGTTAGCTCCTGGAGCCGGATACGCTTGGGGAAGCAAATCCTGTGGCCCAGGGTCTGGGCTCCCGAGTGGCTCTTCCTTTACAGGGTAGGCCTTCGAGTAGGTTACTTCCCCAGCCCTCGGCCCCTCCGTGGAAGGTTGGTAGGGGTCCTGGTCTCGCAGGTCCCTCTGTAGGGTCACATAGGGCGCCATACCTCCCCCACAATCGGGGGAATAGGGTGGGGGCCTAGGACCGTCAGGGGCACTCGAGTCAGAGGGGGTAACCTTCACCCTCGTCTTGACTTCCACTGTGCATGCTTCTGTCTGATCAGTGCGTTCTTGGTTGAATTTGACCTATTCCTTTTTCTTTTCACTTCCCAAGTCCTCCTTTACTCCCTCTAGGCCTAATGTTGCCTCCTCCTCCTTCTTCTGTGAAATAGCATTACCCATACTAAGGGTTTCACTTACCCTGAGAGACCGCTTAGCCTCGGCCGGTATATTTTCCTTTTGTGCCCCATGTTGGGCACCAGATGTTGGGTCTTTGTCCATCCCGCAAAAGACAGATGGGGTCCAAGGAAAGGTAAGTGCGCAGCTCACCTGTTCCCCAGCCTCCCTTAACCCAGGAAACAATCAGAAGCCTCCCTTAGCCCCGAGACAATCAGACGCATCAGGGAGTCAAGTCAAGCAGGAACTCATTTATTACCACACAGCAAGCACTTTTTAAAGCAAAAGACTCTGTGGCATGGGAGGGGAGGAAAAGGAACCAAACAATCACTATAAATGTCACCCTATCATGCGCCCAAGCTTTCTATACTTTCCCTGTTGTCCACGAGCTGTTCATGCACTGATATCACTTCGCCTGATCGTGGTATCCAATCAGATTTTAACGTAAACAACTCAGGTGCTGCTCACTCAACTTCCTCTTAGCACCATCTTTGCTGCCCATGTGCCCTACAAAAAGAAATAAAAAAAATCACGTTACATTATAAATACATTAAAAACAACAGCAAGAAAGATTAAAACCACTTGTGTCTCTATCTTGGGGTTCATTTTGCTTAGCATCATCTTATATGGTAATATGTACATAGCTTTTGAACTTTTCTGCTTGCCCTAGACATATACTAGCTATTGCAAATAAGGGAAACCATGGTATCTATGTTTCTTTGGGCTTGGCTTACTTCACTTAATATAATTTTTTCCAAGTCTTTCCATTTCCTAACAAATGGGGCAGTGTCATTCTTTCTGATAGAGGCATAGAAGTCATATATATATGTATATATTATATTTTCTTGATCCATTCATTTACTGAGGGGCATCTGGGTTGGTTCCATATCTCAGCCATGGTAAGTAATGTTGCAATGAACACAGTTGTGTTGGTAGCTTTAGTGTAGCCTTGTTTGTAATCGTTTGGGTAAATGCCCAAATGTGGGATTGCTGGGTCATAAGGGAGATCTATGTGGAGTCTTTTTTTTTTTTTATTTTTTTTTATTTTATTTTTTTATTGTAAAGCTACTATACAGAGGGTTACAGTTACATGAGTGAGGTTATGAGTACACTTCCTCTTGAACATTGTTACCCCCTCCATTGTTTTCCCCCTACCATCCCCTCCCTCCCTCCCTTCCCCGAGGTTCTTTTTTTTTTTTTTTTTTTTGATTGTGATTAAATGATTACATAATTTCAAAGTCACAAGTTCATTCTAACTTCCCTGGAGCAAATTGTCTACCACAGTCTGTAATATATAACAGTGTTCACATGTTATATACCATATTTGTGATCAGCAGCATGAGGATATTTAGTAGTGGTTCAACCAGATGAGCGGGAGTTCTTTGTTTCTTAAGTCCTGTTAGTTTTGTCGTATCACTAACCTTTTGGATTTAGCATCCACTTATGAGGGAGACCATGTACCGTTTGTCTCTTCGTTCTTGGCTTACCTCGCTCAACATGATTCCTTCTAGCTCCATCCATTTCCCTGCAAATGCCATTATTTTGTCATTTCTAATGGCTGCATAATATTCCATTGTGTATAGATACCACAATTTTTGGATCCATTCATCTGTGGTGGGGCACCTAGGTTGTTTCCATATCCTAGCTATTGCGAACAGTGCTGCAATAAACATGGAGGTGCACGTGTCCTTGTATATTGGTTCCTGTTGTTCAGGGTAGATGCCTAGAAGTGGTATGACTGGGTCGTAAGGGAGGTCAATCTTTAGCTTTCTAAGGACCCTCCAGACTGCTTTCCAAAGTGGTTGTATAAGTGTACATTCCCACCAGCAGTGTAATAGGGTTCCTCTTTCTCCACATCCCCTCCAGCATTTGTCGTTGGCTGATTTGTGGATGTGGGACATTCTGACTGGGGTAAGGTGGTGTCTCAGGGTTGTCTTTATTTGCATTTCCTTCACCACCAGGGATGATGAACATTTCCTCATGTGTTTCTTTGCCATTTTTATTTCTTCATTTGAGAAGTCCCTCTTTAGTTCCCTTGCCCATTTAGTAATTGGTTTGTTAGGTTTGGGAGGGATTAGTTTCTTGAGTTCCCTGTATATACAGGATGTTAACCCCTTGTCTGATATATTGCTGGTAAATATTTTTTCCCAATTAGTTGGTTGTCTTTCTAGCTTAGTTGCGATAGATTTAGCTGTGCAGAAGCTTTTTATTTTAAGGTAGTCCCATTTGTCGAGTCTCTCTCCAACTTGTTGTGACCCTGGGACTCTGTTCAGGAAGTTCCTTCCTGTGCCTATTAGTTCAAGTGTCTCTCCTACTCTGTCCTGCAGTAGTTTCAGAGATTCAGGTTTAATGTTAAGGTCTTTAATCCATTTTGAGTTGATGTTGGTGCATGGTGATAGGCTGGGGTCCACTTTTAGTTTTCTGCATGTGGCTGCCCAGTTTTCCCAGCACCAGCGGTTGAAGAGGCTGTGTTTCTTCCATTGTATGTCTTTGGCTCCTTTGTCGAATATCAGCTGGCTGTAGGCCTGTGGATTTATATCTGGATCTTCTATTCTGTTCCATTGGTCTTCGGGTCTGTTTTTGTGCCAGTACCATGCTGTCTTTGTGATTATAGCTCTGTAGTAGAGTTTGAAGTTCGGCATGGATAGCCCTCCCATATTGTCTTTATCCCCTAGAATTGTTTTGGCTATTCTAGGTCTTTTGTTGTTCCATATGAATTTTTGGACTGTTTTCTGTATTTCAGTGATGTACGTCATTGGGATTTTAATAGGAATTGCATTGAATTTGTATATTAATTTTGGAAGTATCACCATCTTTACTATATTAAGTCGGCCTATCCAGGAGCATGGGAGGTCTTTCCATTTCCTAGTGTCTTCTGCAATTTCTTTCTTTAATTTTTTATAGTTCTCATTAAATAGTTCTTTTACATCTTTGGTTAGGTTAATTCCTAAATATTTTATTTTTTGGGAGGTTATTGTGAATGGGGTTGCTCCCTTTATTTCCCTCTCTTCCTGTGCGTTATCAGTGTATAGGAAGGCAACTGATTTTTGTGGGTTTATTTTGTATCCTGCTATTTTGCCGAAGTGACTTATGATTTCTAAAAGTTTGGGGATGGAGTTTTTGGGATCGTGGAGGTATAGTATCATGTCGTCTGCAAAAAGGGATAGTTTCACTTCTTCTTTCCCTATGCGGATCCCTTTAATGTCTTTTTCTTGCCTTATTGCCCTGGCTAAGGGTTCTAGGACTATGTTGAAGAGGAGTGGAGACAGTGGACATCCTTGCCTTGTTCCTGTTTTTAGGAGGATTGGTTGTAGCTTTTCCCCATTAAGTATAATATTGGCTATTGGTCTGTCATAAATGGCTTTTATTGTTTTTAGAAATGTTCCTTCTATTCCTATTTTCTCCAGAGCTTTTAGCATGAATGAATGTTGAATTTTATCAAAGGCCTTTTCTGCATCTGTGGCGATAATCATGTGATTCTTGACCTTGGCTCTGTTGATATGCTGGATTACATTTATTGACTTACGTATGTTAAACCATCCCTGTGTCTCTGGGATGAAGCCTACCTGATCATAGTGTATTATTTTTTTTATGTGTTTCTGGATTCTGTTAGCTAGAATCTTGTTAAGGATCTTTGCATCTGTGTTCATCAAGGAAATTGGCCTGTAATTCTCCTTTTTGGTTGGGTCTTTGCCTGGTTTGGGGATGAGTGTGATATTGGCTTCGTAGAATGAGTTTGGGATAGCTCCCTCCTTCTCTGTTTCTCTGAAGAGCTTGAGGAGTATGGGTATTAGTTCTTCTTTAAAGGTCTTATAGAATTCTGCTGTGAATCCATCTGGTCCTGGGCTTTTTTTTGTTGGAAGACTTTTGATAGCTTCCTGTATCTCATTATAGGATATTGGCTTATTTAATTGGTTAACTTCTTCTTTGCTCAGTTTGGGTAACTTGTATTTCTCTAAAAATGCATCCATTTCCGCCAGATTTTCTTCCTTTAGAGAGTATAGCTTTTGAAAGTAGTCTGTTAGAATTGTTTGGATATCTTGGGTACGTGTTGTGATGTTTCCCGTGGCATCCCTAATCCTATTAATATGGGTTTCCTCTCTTCTTTTTTTAATTAATCTTGCCAACGGGCCATCAATTTTGTTTATTTTTTCAAAGAACCAGCTTTTTGTTTGGTTTATTTTGGTTATGGTTTTCTGATTTTCTAATTGGTTAATCTCTGCTCTCAATTTGGTTATCTGGCTTCGTCTAGTAGCTTTAGGTCCCATTTTTTCTTGTTTTTCTAGCTGTTTTAGTTGCAACATGAGATTATTTACTTGGTCTGTCTCCATTCTCTTGATGTGGGCACTGAGGGCAATAAATTTGCCCCTCAGGACTGCTTTTGCTGTGTCCCACAAGTTTCTTTGTGAGGTGTTTTCATTTTCATTGAGTTCTAGGAAATGCTTTATTTCTTCTCTGATCTCTTCTGTTACCCAGGCCTTGTTAAGGAGTGTGCTGTTCAATTTCCATGTATTAGAGAAATTTCTGCGGTATGCTTTGTTATTGAGAGCTAGCTTGATTCCACTGTGGTCAGATAGGATACAGGGGATTATGTCGATCCCTTTGTATTTGCTTAAGTTCCTTGAATGAACTATGATATGGTCTATTTTGGAGAAAGTTCCATGAGCTGCTGAGAAGAATGTGTACTGTGTTGTTTTAGGGTGAAATACTCGGTAGATGTCAGTTAATTCCGCTTGAAGTATGGCCTCACTTAATTCGGTAGCCTCTTTGCCAATCCTCTGGTTGGTAGACCTGTCCTTTGGTGAGAGTGGCGTGTTAAAGTCTCCTAGTATTATCGTATTGGGATCTATTTTATTCTGTAAGTTTGAGAGCATTTGTTTAACATATCTGGGTGCACCGATATTTGGGGCATATAAGTTGATGATGGTTATATCCTCCTCTTGGATTGTTCCCTTTATTAATATGTAGTGTCCGTCCTTGTCTTTCTGTACTGATTTTAATGAAAAGTTTATTTTGTCAGATATCAGGATAGCTACACCTGCTTTCTTATTGGGGGAATTTGATTGGTAGATCCTTTTCCACCCCTTCACTCTGAGTTTGTATGTTTGGCTGAGAGGTGGGTCTCCTGAAGGCAACAGATGGATGGGTCTTGTTTTCTGATCCAGTCCTCAGTTCGTTTTCTTTTAATTGGCGAATTCAGCCCATTTATATTAAGAGAAAGTATAGAGAGATGCATTGTTGTCCCTGCCATTCCGTTTTCCTAAGTTTTTCTTCTTTCCTTTCCTCCTGTGCTTGCTCAGTTAGACTTTGAGTAATGCCTGTTTGGGGCAGGTCCCAGTTCCTGGTTGCTTTCTTCAGGTTGTGTCCCCCCTCTTAGAATTCTTTGTAATGCTGGCTTAATGTTTATGTATTCATTTAGTTTTTCTTTGCTATTAAAAGTTTTCAGTTCTCCATCGAATGTGAATGCTAGCTTTGCCGGGTATATCAGTCTGGGTTGGCAGTTATTGGCTCTCAGGGCTCGTATGGTGCTTTCCCAGGCTTTTCTTGCATTCATTGTTTGTGTGGAGAGATCTGCAGTGATTCTAATTTTTTTCCCGTTGTAGTATAGCTCCTTCTTCATTTTTGCTGCATGCAGGATTGTTTCCTTATTATTCAGATCCATCATTGTTACTATTATGTGCCTAGAAGTGTTTCTCCTGGGATCTTGCTTGTTGGGTGTTCGATAAGCTTTTGTGATGTAGTTAAGATGGTCGTTTTTGAGGTGGGGAAAATTTTCATTGACTATCTTGTTAAATAGGTGTTGCATTCCCTTGCTCTGGAATTCCTCACCTTCATCCACTCCGATTATGCGAAGGTTAAATTTTTTAGCATTATCTGCTTGCTCTTGAATTTCCCTTTGGTTTAATTTGAGTGATTTTTCCATATCTGTCACTTTTTGGTCCAGTTGGTGTATTCTGTCTTCTGTATCTGACACTCTACCTTCCATTTCATTCACTCTGTTGACCGTGGCTTCTATTGTGGTTTGCATGGTGGAAATGGATCCCTTTATGGATTCAATGTTGGTTCTCAGAGTACTGATCTCACCTCTCAATGAGGTGATATCAGTATGCATTACCTCTAATTTGGCGTTTATCTCACTTCTTACTGAGGTTTGTGCAGCTTCTATTTTTGCATCCAATTTTTGTTTGATATCCTGTATATCTTTTGATAGTTCATCCTTGTGCTCTTTCAATTTCTGATCCATTTCTTGCTTTATTTCTTGAGTCATTGCCTCCAGCAACCCTTGGATGTAGTTTTTGTCTTCCATTCCTGCTTTGCTCCCACTGGGGCTCTCCCCTGCGTGGCTGCTGGCTTTTGAGGTGAGCTTGCTGTCCTGGGTAGTGGTAAACCTTGTGATTTTTCTCTGTGATTTTCGCATGGGGGTTCAGGAGACTGCTCTTCAATCTTGTTTTGGTGTGTCTGTCTTTGCTTGGTTGCTGATTCTGTATTGGTAGAGAGAGTCTGTGTCTGATCTGGATTCTGTTGGGAGCCTATTTCCAGCTGCTATTCACTTAGGATTCTCAGCTCTCTGCTGTAGCAATTCCCGCCTTTGGAAGGGTTGAGCAGCCTAGACTGCTTGTGTTTGCTCCTGCGGGTGCTCTTGGGAAGATCAGATGCTCTGGATGCACTCTCCCAAATACTGGAGTCTGCTATGGGCTCCTGATGTGTTTTTGTTTGTTTGTTTTGGGCTGGTTGTGGGCTTGAACTCTAGGTTTGGGTGCTGTCCCTCAGCTCTTCAGCTCAGGGCTGGCACCCTACCATTTGGGCCACAGCCCCACTTCTGACCCTTTTTGCTTTGTTCAGGCGCCGGTCCCCTGGCCTGGTTCCGGCCCCAGCCTGGAGCGCGCTCGTTAGGCCTGTGCTAATGTGTATACCACCTAGGTTATGCAGCCTGGAGGACACAGTTCAAATTTCTTCTACTGTTGGTAGTCTTGACCCAGGGGCACTGTTCCTGGCTTGAGCATTTAAGCTCCCTTCCCGGGGCGCTCTTGCTCTGGCCTGGCCAGCAGAGTGTGCTCCACCGGCTGGTGGGGCTCTCGAACAGTTCCCAGTTTTAGTGGGTCCTGTGGTCCGGGTGTTGGGGTAGGGAGTCTAGGTCAGGGTCTGGGGATTCCCTCCAGCTCTGGTCTCCCTTGATGGATTCCCTGTCCCCTGATGGGTACTCACCCTGTAGGTCGTCAGTTGTTGTTGCAGTCCGTCAGTTGTTGTTGCAGTCCGAGTTCAGTTGGGGTGGTTGCGGGCTGGGTTTGGCGGCCCCCCGCCGGGTCGTTGCGATCGCGATTGGGCGGGTGGTCTGCGGACAGGTCCCTTTGTGGCGCTGCTGGTGCCGGGCGGCTTTGGCGGGATGGAGCCTCTCCGCTCCGGTGGAGAGTGATGGGTGGGGTGGGATTCTCCTGGAGACTCCCGGCTGGTAGGTTTCTCTGTTCCTGGCGATCCGCTGTTCTGCAATCCGGTACCTGGTGATCTGCAAGCAGCCCCCTGTGTCTCTGTGGCTCCGGCAGCCCCCGCCGGGCCGGCTGGCCGGCGGCTTGGCGCACTGCCGCGCGGCCAGTAAAGGTTGGGGGAGGGGTCTTCGCTCTTCTCTGTTCTGAAATTCTTCTTTTCCTCTCTTTCTTTTTTTGTTATTTTCCACCTCTGGTTTTTCTCTGAGTGTTCGTCTTTTTGTTGTTGTCGGTCTCTTGGGGAGATTAAAGGTTGGAACTCGAACTCTCTTTTTGGTTGGAGAGAGCTGTGGCGTTTCCCTACTGCCCCGTCGCCATCTTGAGAACTCCTCCTATGTGGAGTCTTTTGAGGAACCTCCATACTGCTTTCCAAAGTGGTTGAACAAGTTTACACTCCCACCAACAATGCAGTAGGGTTTCCTTTTGGCAACATCCCCTCCAGCATCTGTTGTTATTAAAGTTCTTGATTGTAGCCATTCTAAGGTGAGGTGGAATATCAATGTTGTTTTGATTTGCATCTCTTTTATGGTCAGAGAAGTGGAGCATTTCTTCGTGTGTCTATTGGCCACTCTTATTCCTCTTTAGAGAAGTTTCTCTTTAAGTCTTAGCCCACTTATTAATTGGGCAGTTGTTTCTTTGAGGATTTCTTGTTGGGGGATTTAATTTTTGAGTTCTAAGTATATATTAGATATGAGGCCCTTGTCCATTGTATGGCTAGTGAAGATCTACTCCCAATCCGTGGGCTTTCTATTGATCTTGTTAGCTATGTCCTGTGCCATGCAGAAGCTCTGCAGTTTTAGGCAATCCCATTTGTCTAACCTTTCTCTGATTTGTTGTGTTTCTGGGTCTTTATTAAGAAAATTTCAGCCTGTGCCAAGGAGCCCTAGGGTTTCTCCTATTCCTTCCTGTAATGTTTTCAGGGTGTCTGCTTTGACTTCAAGGTCTTTGATTCATTTGGAGTTGATTCTGGGAGACGGGGATTATATACAGTTTTAATCAGTGATCCAATCTGTCATGAAGTTTGAATCTGGACCAAAGGCATAACTCAATGGGCCATTTTGACCCAGTCAAAATGAATACCGATACAGTCCAGCTCAACAACAAACCAGTAGGAATCAGTGGACTATGGAAATTAAAAAAAGATCAGAGGACCAAAAATTAAGAGGTTTAAGGAGAATTAGGAGAAAATAAGATTTGAGGAATGTAGGGAAGGAAAGGAAGAGAGGGAAGGTAAGATGTGAATTCAGCAATAGGAAAAAGATAAAGAAAAAACGAAGAGAAAAAACAAAAAGAAGGAAAAAATATAAAAAAATTAAAAAGAAAAAAATTATAAAAAGTATAAACAAACAATACTACAATTAAAGGTACTAAGATTGAGAAATTGTGAATTGAGTAATCGATGTCTGAATTAAGTATGGACACAGTGAAGGAGAAGGCCTAATAATCACTCTTAGCTAACTAGCTGGGGTTGAACAGAACAATTAAGTAGAGAAAAAAGAAACAAAAAGAACAAAAGGGTAAAAGGAAAAAAATAAAAATACTGAAAAAAGTAGAATTTTTTTTTTTATAAATTTATTAGAGCCAGGTGCCGGTGGCTCACGCCTGTAATCCTAGCTACTCAGGAGGCTGAGATCTGAGGATCGGGGTTCAAAGCCAGCCTGGGCAGGAAAGTCCGTGAGACTCTTATTTCCAATTAAACACTAGAAAATTGGAAGTGGTGCTGTGGCTCAACTGGTAGAGCGCTCACTTTGAGCTGAAGAGCACAAGGACAGTGCCCAAGCCGAGTTCAAGCCCCATGACTGACAAAAAAAATCATTAGAAAAAAGAACTCTTCAACTTATTTGGGATATCTTGTGTCTCCCCGTCTTTGATCCATTTGAGGTCTTTGATCCATTTGGAGATGATTCTGTTGCCGGGTTATATATAAGGATCTAGCTTTAGTTTTCTGCAGGTGTTTAACCAATTTTGCCGCACCATTTACTGAAGAGGCTGTCTTTCTTCCATTCTGTTTTTTTAAATCTCCCTTATGGAAGATTAGGTGGCTATAGGTGTGTTGGTTCATTTGTGGATCTTCAATTCTGTTCCATTGGTCCTCAGGTCTGTTTTTGTGCCAGTACCAAGCTGTTTTGATTACTATGGCTTTGTAGTAGTTTGAAATTTGGTATTGGTATTCCTCCAGCACTGTTCTTTCTGTTAAGGATTGTTTTTGCTATTTGGGGTCTTTTATGATTTTTTTGGTTGCTTCTATTTGATTGAAGAATAAGGTTGGAATATTGATAGGTATTGCATTGAATTTGTAGATAGCCTTTGGCAGTATTGCCATTTTCCAGATGTTAATCCTCCCAATCCAGGAGCATGGGAGGTTTTTCCACTTCCTTAGTTCTGCTTTAATATCCTTTTTCAAGTTTTTGAAGTTTTCATCGTAGAGGTCCTTCACTTCTTTAGTTAACTCCTAGATATTTTATTTTTTGTGAGAACAGCAGTATTTATAAGGCGAAGGTCCTGTACCAGGCGGAACAAGCCATTAGTTTTGGCTACTGTTAAGATGGGGGTATTATAGGGGGAGTTAGTAGGGGTGTAATAGCCCTTTTCTTAGAAGTCTTTTATAATTGGTTGCAGTCCCAGAAGACTGCGTGCAATGAGGGAGTGAGTACTGGAGTTATGAAGTGAAGCATTGGGGGCCCCTCAGAGAGATATGAATAGGAGGGTGGTGTTTAGCAGAAGAGGGATTGTGGGTATCCCACACCTTGGGGTCTATCTTGGTGGGTGGAAAAGGGAAATCCAAAGGGTCGCTAGGTGAGCCTACTAAAGTCATCAACAAAGAGATCATAGGGGAGACCAAATCAATATCACATTGTGCTAGTTGGGAAGGGCATAGGGTAATAGAGGCTCCAAATTTGGCCAAAAGGCCTCTATCCAGCAGTGGAGTTGCATAGTGGGGAATAACAAGGAAGGAGTGACAGAAGGTCACTCCTGAAAAAAGTCAAATTGCAGGGTTTTTTTTTGGGGGGGGTTGTATGGTTTTCCCCTCTACCCTGACTATGGAGGTATTTGCTAGGTAAGTCTGGCCATGGAACTCAGTGAGCACTGAATAATAGCACCTATGTCTACCAAAAGCGAGATCATTTTACCTGCAACTATGATTGTCATCCTGGGCTCCTGTGTGGTGATGGGAGATGTCGGGGCCAGGAGTCCAGGGCCGCCTCAGTCTTCTCTGGCAGCCAGTCCCAGAATGTCAGGAGTAGGCAATGGGGCCTTAGTGGATGGCCACCATCCCTGAAGGATGATGGACAGTCCACAGCCCAAAGCCTGAAACCTTGCACTTGGGGCATGGTCAGGTTGGCTCACATGACTGTGGGCAGGCTGGGCCCCTGTGGCCTAACTGGCCACATCAGTAGCATGGCTTCTTCAGGGGGCAGGTTCCCCTGCATTGCCCCTTTCAACCACAGACATAGCAGGGCTCAGGTGGATCCCCTTGGGAAGAGGTTGGTTGCAAGGCTGGAGGCTGGTAGATTTTGGCTAGCATCTGGTACTTGAGCTGTTTGGCCTTTTTCTCCTTGCCGTGATACACCTTAAAAGCCACCTCTATAGCCTCACCAGTGGGTGTTAGGGGCACCTGTCTAGTTTTTTAAAAACTTTATCCCAGATGTCTGGAGCAGATTTATTAATAAAATGAGTCATTAAACAGCATTGTCCATCCACAGACTCAGGATCTAGGTTAGTATATTGAAGGAGGGTCTGACTCAGTCTGGCCCAAAAGGCAGATGGGTTTTCATTTTTGTCTTGTATGACTGTGGCCATTTTGTCATAGTTGATGGCTGTGTGGCCTGCCTGTTTGAGGCCCTCCATGATACAGGCAATAAATTGATTTTGCCTTTGGTGACCATCCTGGGAATTGTAATTCCAGTGAGGCTCCTGGTCAGGCACTGACTGCCTCAGTCCCAATTGGGTGACTGAGGGTAGTCTGGTGGGTCTCATCTGCATAGTGGTGGGCCTTTTCCCAAACATCCCGCTGTTCCCCTGGTAAAAGGGTATTACTCAAGATTAAATATACATCACGCCAGGTTACCTCATACAATAGGAATACATGCCACAGCTCCTTGATATAGGCAGTGGGATTGGCGGAGAAAGACCCCAGGTGCATCTCAATCTGTGTTAGGTCATTTAATGAGAATGACTTATGCACTGTGACTATGCCTTTGGCCTCTGCCACCTTGCTTAACAGGAGAATGTGGACTGAGGTGGAACTCTGAGCTGTAGCAGGCTCTTGGGTCTGGATAAGGATGGTCCTCAATGTTTCTGCAAGGCACAGAAACAACCTCCAGGGCATCTTTCAGCTGAGACAGCTGGTTCACAGTGGCCAGGACAGGGTGCTTTTGTCCTGTGGGGGAAGAAGGATGCCAACGGAAGGGGGCCTTGGCCTTGGATGGTGCGGGAGTGGAGGGTGCGGGAGCAGGTGACCAGTGGGCTGAGGGCTGCTGGCTCAATGGCGGGGTAAGGGGCTGCCACCTCCAGTGGAAGTCCCGCCCCCCCCCCCTTAAGTGGAAGTCCTACCTCCTTTAGTGGAAGTCCCACCTCTTCTGTCACAGTAGGAGGGGCTATTGCCCCATGTGTTCGAAATGGGGGCGACTCATCAACAGGATCTGGAATAGAGTTTGGGTTATAAGCTGGTGGCCTTGTGGCCAGGAGGAGTTGGGCAGGAGAATTTAAGGACTCAGGAAGAAGTTTAGTTTGGAGGAAGGAGAGAAAAAAAGAGATAGCATCTATGTAACTGGCCTCCTTTAACCTGCCCAACCACCTGCAGAAGCTGGATAGATCCCGTACGATATCAGGATTCAGTGTCCCATGAATGGGCCAGTGACTATTTGGTCCAGATCTCAGTACAGAAGTATATGAGCTCCTGTGAATCAATGACAGGTTCAAGTTGGAGCACTTTTAGATTATTTAAGGACAACCCTAGGGGGAGTCCTGAGGAATGTCCCACCCCTATGGTAAGTGACCTGGAACCAAAAGCTTGCTTCAGAGCATCCTCAGCAGTGCAATTTGGCTCAAAAAGTGGGAAACAACCAGTGGGAAATGTTGCCACATTTCTTCAAAGCATCCCTCGCCCCACAAATTATAGAGTTCATTTCTAACCTAGCATCTTGTGGGTATCATTGTTGTATTGGTTCACCCTTTGTCCTTTGTTTCTTCATTTTGTTATTCCCCTTCCCTCACCCAAATCAGGTAGACATATAAACCACACACAGGGTACCGGAATCAAACACTGTGACTACAGGTAATAAGCCAAAGGGGAAAAGAAAAAAAGAATTTCATAGAGTACATTAAAAACAACAACATAAAAAAACCCCTCTTGTTCCATATCTTGGAGTTCATTTTGATTAGCATCGTTTTATATGGTCATATGAATATCCTATTGAGCTATTTTGATCCTCTGTTGGGGCTGTCCTAGACATATACTAATAGTTACATCATTTATACTTTTGACCTCTGCATTCACACAAGAAAGCGTACTGGAGAATCTTCATTTTCATTAGCATTAATTGCTTGTCATGAATATTTTCTTTAGGAAAATGTCTCATCTGGATATTTCAGGAATCAATGACCCAGAGAATATCCAACACGGGCAGCGTATATGTATTCATCCTAAATTTGATCCTGAAGGTGGAAAAGATCCTGTGAAAGCAGATATTGGCTTGATTCTTCTTGATGAGGCTCTTGAATCTGACACTATATCACTGTCTCAATCTCCAAATGTATCCTTGAAAAGCTGTGCTAGATGTCAATATGACAATTGCCAGGTGTATCAATTTAAAAGTAAGTAAAAAGAGCTAAGCTGCAATATTTTGTAAGTTTAGCTTCAGTAATTTTCCAAGAAAATTAATGTTCTGGAGGTGAGAGAAATCTCTAGAGGAAAATTGGAGAACTTAAGTCCAGGAGACTCTAATTCATTGGCGATTAAACTGAAGCATAAGGGAGGAACAGATTATCCCTGAGTGTAAACAATATTTCAACCAATAAGTAGAAAGCAGATTAAAGAAGGTGTGAGAGGTTCAGAAAGTGCAAGGAAAAAAAATATGGTGTAAAAGGAGAGGAAGAAAATGGAGGTGAAAGGGAAAATGTCTTGGGAAGACTATGGGATTTGCATTTGAGTGATGATGACAAATCAAGCCAGAGATTGGGTAGCCTGTATCTCAATATTATCCATCATTCATTCCATTAGGTAGCAAGGACTTTGTATCTGCCCGAGTGAAGAAAGTACCAATTCATCTTCTGGATCTATCGGTCTGCCACCACGAACAATCTGACCTGAAGAAGAATGAAGGATTTTGCATTCAAGGCCAACTACTCCAAGACTGTTGGGTATTTATACCACTAGGGCAAATAGGAAGAATGGGAGGGAAATGTAAATATATAGAATTTTATAAATGTGAGAGTGAAGAAAATTTGACAAAGGCAAGTAAATGAATCTGGGAAGTTTCATTGGATATTTAAGAGGCAAAGATTTTACCACAGGGAACACTTTTGAAGCTAGTGATTAAATTCAGAGAAAGGAGTTGGTGCTATTTAGGGGATGAGAATGGGGTAAATTGCTATTAAAGGCAAACCCTGGCAAAAACTTAGTGAAGTCTTATTGCAGTTAATAAGCTGAGTGGGGTGGCATATGCCTCTCATTTTAGCTATTCAGGAGGCATAAATAGGATCGCAATTTAGGCCAGTCAACAAAATACAAGTCCCTCTTTGAAAAAACGAAATAAAGCAAAAAGGGCTAAAGGCATGGATCAAGAGATAAATGTCTGCCTAGTAAACATGCCCTGAATTCAAAATCTCAGTAGGGCATAAAAGACATGAAAATACATGAGATATTTTAAATGTTATAGCCTCTTTGTATGCACTATAATAAACAGAAGATGGTTCAAACTTAAGTGTGAGAAAGTTTAAAAGATTTAGGTCACCCATCACACACTGAAAGGATGCAGAAAATAAAACCCAGTACTGGGCTTATAATGTAATATACTAGTATGATAGAGGGCATATGAAATGTAGCAAGATATCCTGGATAACTTGAAAGCATGTACAGACATTATATTGAAAGATTTCAAGATAAACCTAGAACTGGGAAGATTGTTGACTGCATTAGTGAAGGATGGGATGTGCATGAGAGATGAGGACTTAAGTAAACTTGCATGGAACTGTATTTTATTGAGAGGTAAACAGTGAATACAAAATTAAGGAGGTCATAGCTAGGACTTCTGAACAACTAATCACAAGAGATAAAGTGTCAATATTATTTCTGTAGATACATTGAGTATTAGCCCTTGTGCCAATCTGTAGAAACATACTGTTGTAGCAGTACTTTTTTAATGTCCTGGTCCTGGGGCTTGAACTCAGGGCCTAAGCACTGTCCCTGAACTTTTTTGCTCAAGGTTAGTACTTTATCACTTGACCTACAGCTTTATGTCTGGCTTTTTGGTGATTAATTGGAGATAAGAGTCTCCCAGACTTTCCTGCCTAGGCTGGCTTTGCACCCTGATCCTCAGATCTTAGCCTCTTGAGTAGCTGGTATTATAGGCATGGGCCACCATTAAATTTGAGGCTGGACACTAGTAACTCATACTTGTAATCCCAGGTACTCAGGAGGCTAAGATATAAGGATCAGGGTTCAAAACCAGGCTGAGCAGGAAAGTCTGGGAGACTCATCTCCAATTAAGCAACAAAAAAGCCAGAAATGGAGCTATGGCACAAGTGATAGAGTGCTAGCCTTGAGCAAAAAAGCTTAAGGACAGCACCCAGGTCCTGAGTTTGAGATAAGTCTTAGGCATCTATATTCAGTTGGTTGTAGAGTCTGAAGGCTTCTAATTAGCCCTAACATTTGCTACATTCTCCTTTCTTTTCTGTGTTTCAATTATGTGTGCCCCTGCTTTAAAGTGTTAACTCTTAGAAGCTCCTTGTGCCTTACACAGCTCATGAATTGTATGAATAGCTGACTACATAAGTGATATGTGTGTGTACGTAATGCTATAATATATACACACACACACACATACACACACATATATATTTCTTTTTTTTCTTGGTTTCCTTACTCAGGTACAGCAAGCTAGTCCCATCCTATGTTTTCTAAAGAACCATTTGGAACTGGTAGGCCTGGTACATAGGGCTTCAAATATATGTCATTACCCTGCCATCATCGTCAGGACAGCTCCCTACTTTACCTGGCTGAAACGATTTATCAAGGCATCCAAGAAGCAAACAAATTCCCCGCCATCAAATATCCGTTGTAGGGTAGAGAGTGATCATATTCCCCCAATCCTGCACGGCCCGGAGTATACTCCAACCATGGTCTCACATAAGCATTCGATAGATTCTTTGGACATTTCCGTACCAACGAAACCATTAAAAGATTCCTCTGGAATGTTCACTTTGAAAGAGGTGCAAACTTCCACTGAAAGTCATAAACATACTCTTGGAAGAAGCCAAGTTTCAAAAGTTGGCAAATTTCTAGTTGAGCCGATGCGGACAGCCCCTATTGCCAGATTTTCAGAAAGTGACAGAAATAATTCAGTCCAATATCATCGAATGACCCCTTCACATGATAAGGATTTTTCAAGGGACTCTGTAATAGCTTCCACAGCTAAATCTTCTTTACCTCAGCTCATTTCTGATACATCTTCAGCATATGATTCCAATAAGCCTGATACAGGAAAAGCTTCGAGTTCTTCTGAGGAAACATGGAACCGAGTCATGGCCGAAATAATCAAACAGTGGAGTCCCCCCCTAGAGGAAGAGGCTCAATCCACAAATGCCCATAGCACTAGCAAAGCTGGATCTTGGGTTCAATCTAGTGGCAATACGGGTAAATATGACAGTACAAGTAAATATGGTACAGAAACTACTGCAAATATGGAGGGGTACATGGATTCCTTGATGTCTTATACGGGTAATTCTTGGAGCAAAACTAAGCCATCACGAGTTCCTTCAGAGGTCCCCTGGGAGTTTTTAACACCAGATGAAACCATGAAGAAATCTAAGTCCTGGCATACTATTTTTAAAGGTGATAATGCAGATTCACAAGTTATTGGTAGCACATGGATTCCTCCAACTGGAACAGTTGAACCATGGAAATCCTCTACTCAATATCATCATACTATGAGGGCCCACACTCGCAATCCAACTGATTCAGTAAGATTCCAATCTCGTCCTACAACACCGAAGGAGAATTTCCACATGCTACCAAGAGCCAAAGTGTATGCATCTAAATCTCCTAAAATAGTTACATATGGGCATACCAATGATGATTTTGAGGACAAGGACACCGGATATCATGTTCAATCTACTATAACCCCATCACAAGGCCGCTCTCCCATTGGGCCCAGGATTCATCCTACAACTGACTTTGAACTGGACTTTGTTGAATAACATAATGGAAAGAAATCAAAGTTCTTTATGGACTTAAGTCCCTTACTGAGACTTATTTACTCTCACAACATTTAAAACATTGTTTTAATGGAAAACCATGTAAAATGTATAACCTTGAAGAAATTAAAATAACCAGCTGAAAACAGTTGCTGGTTTTGTGAATTAACCATTGTTTTCTGTTGTGCTTTTTCATCTTTTAAGAGGGTTAATGGTTAGTTTTTTTTTTAGCAAAAAAGTTACATGCAGATCAACTTCATATTTTAAAGGTTTATATTTGAAAATGATATTCTGAGATAATTGTAGAGTCACATACATTTTCAAGAATTATATGGAGAGGTTCCATGTCTACTGACATATTTCCCTAATTTAAGGAATCTTGGACATCTCATTGTAAAACAAATGTTACAACTTTGGTGGGGTGAGGGTGTGAGGGGTTGGAAAGTTGCGGGGTGGGGGTAGGGGAGTGTGGGGGGGGGGTGGAGAGGGGAAGGGATGGTATGGGGAAGCAGAAGGAGGCAACAATGCTTGATAAGAAATGTACTCACTATCTTGTCCATGTAATTGTAACCCCTCTGTATGGTATTTTCACAATAATTTTTTAAAAAAGGAATCTTGGAACAGAAATGGAGGGACAAAGGGTGAACAAGTGCAGCAGTGGTACTCAGTAAACACTACGAAAGTGATCTATACAACTTTGGGGTGGGAATGGGAGGGGGAAACTAGGACCGAGCAAAGGAAGGGGTGACACTGCCCAGAAAGAAATATACTCATTACCAGACATATGAAATGCTAACCCTTCTACCAACTTAATAATAAATGACAAAAATTAATAAAAACTTTAGAACATGATTTTATAAGTATAACATTCCAATTAGGATATTAATGTAGATGCAAGTCATCCATCTTATTTACATTTCCCAGGTTTTATGTGTGTGTGCTTTTCTGGTGCAATTTTATCATGCATGTTGATCCATCAGGATAGAGAAAAGTTCTATCACCACAAAGATCCCCCAGGTTAGCATTTTCCAGTCCTAGCCCCTACCTTCCCACCAGAACCTTGTCTCTCTTAACATCCATTAATCAATCTGTTCTCCATCTCAGTCACTTAGTCACCTTGAGAATTAAAAATGGAGTCATATAGTATTTGACCTTTTGGAGTCTTTGACTTTTTTTTTTTTTTTTGGTCAATCGTGGTGCTTGAACTCTGGGCCTGGGTGCTGTCCCTCAACTCTTCAACACAAGACTAGTGCTCTACCGCTTGAGCCACAGCACCACTTCTGGTTTTCTCAGTGGTTTATTGGAGATAAGAGTCTCATGGCCCTTCCTGCCCAGGCTGGCTATGAACTGTGATTCTCAGATCACAACCCTCTGAGTACCTAGGATTACAGGCATGAGCCACCACGTCTGGCTTTCTTTGACTTTTTTTACTCAGCATAATTCTTTCAAGATTCATCTAAGTTATTGCATGTATCAATCTTTTCATTTGTTCAACTATCTTCCAAAAAGTGGATGGGCCACTTCTTCAGCCATTCATACACTGAAGGTTATCTGGATTGTTTCTAATTTTAATATTATAAGTAATATTTTCTATGGATATCAATATACAAACAGTGATCCTCAGATTTCAGCATCTTAAGTAGCTAGGATTGTAGGCATGCACCACCAGTGCCTGGTCATATTAAAATTTGTATTGATCTAATTGTACATTTACATTCAATTGGCTGAAATCTGAGTATTGAGGTTTGAAGCCAGCCTGGGCAGAAACGTCCATGAGACTCTTACTTCCAATTAACCACCAAAAAATCCAGAAAGGCAGCTGTGGCTCAAGTGATAGAGCCTTGAGCAAAAAAAGATCATGGATACTCCCCCATGGTATAACCTTTGCTTTCATTGTATTTGATGTTGGTATAATTTGTGGAGGGGAAGGGCAAAAACAGTTGAAATAGGGATACAGGTGGACCCATTGTACCAATGAGATGTACAAGACATTATGTCAAAAAACAAACTTTACAACTTTGCCCGGGGGGGGGGGGGGCGGCGGAGGGAGGGAGGATGGGAAGGGATGGGAAGGGATGGGAAGGGGAAATAAAGGAGGAGGCAACAATGCTTGATAAGAAATGTACTCATTACTTTGCCTATGTAACCCCTCTGTACAATATTTGCACAATAAAAAATTAAAAAAAATAAAAAATAAAAAAATAAAAAGATCATGGACAGCTCCTAGTCTCTGAGCTCATGCCTCAGGACAGAGAGATTCAATGAATACTTTTTTCAGTTTTCATTAATAGTAATATTTTCACAAAACTATAGCATTATATCACAAATCCCAATTTTTGTTTTATTTATACTGTTTTTGTGCATGTGTCTCAAATTCTAAAAAATGAAATCATTTGTTTCAGTATTTTGGTATTTTAGTTATTCAAGACTCTGAGCAGTCCCATGACCACAGCTACCTGCTTCCTACTAACTTACCCTTTACCTCTGGGGTCTCTAATCTGTCCTATAGTTCTATGATTTGATCACTTGAATGTGTGAATGATACTTTTTCATTATGTAAATTTTGGGGATTGATTTTAGTTCTTTTCTGCTAAGCATATTTTTCTGATGACTCAAGGAAATATGTTCAAGAGGGTTTCAAATTTTTTTTCAGTAAGTAGTAACACATGTACTATAGTGTGTTTAAGCTTTCAGTTGTTGAAAAGATAACTGTTGTATTCAGTTTGGGTCTTATACTTGTAAAGTACAAGTATTTTGTGTAAATGTATTAATTTTCTAGGAATATGCAAGACTACAGGTTCTGGTCACATAATTTTAGTTTTATAAGAAACTGCCCTGGCTGCAAATGTGGCTTAGTGATAGAGTGCTTGCCTAGCATGCATGAAGCCCTGGGTTCAGTTCCCCAGTAACACATACACAGAAAAAACTAGCAGTGGTGTTATGACTCAAGTGGTAGAATGCTAGCAAAAGAAGCTCAGGGACAGTGCCCAGGCCCTGAGTTCAAGCCCCAGGACTGGCAAAAAAGGGAAGCTTCCCAATTAGTAAGTAAACAAAAATATATGGAAAGAAATGGCAAGAACATTAAACTGGTAAAGCAGAAAATATCTAGAAAGAAGAAAGTAATGTCAAAAATGAATTAAAAGAAAACAAATTGTACTTATAGTAATACATAATATGAAAAATCAACGAAATTTCCCCCTGAAAATGAAAATTAGAGTATGAGCCAGGCACCAGTGGCTCACATCTGTAATCCTAACTACTTAGGAGGCTGAGATCTGCGAATCATGGTTCAAAGCAAGAAAGTCCATGAGACTCTTATCTCCAATAAACTACTCAAAAAAGCTGGAAGTAGCCCTGTGGCTCAAGTGGTAGAGCACCAGCCTTGAACAAAAGAAGCTGAGGGACACCACCCAGGCCCAGGGTTTCCAGCACCAGAGCTGGCAATTTAAAAAAAGGCAATTGGAGTATTTTCAGATGCCGTAGCTCATGCGTATAATTCTAGCTACTCACGAGGCTAAGATTTTGAGGATTGCCCTTTGAAGCCAGCCCAGGCAGAAAAGTCCATGAAGACTTTGATTTCTAATTAACCACCAAAAAGCCAGAAGTAGAGCTATGGCTTAAGTTGTAGAGCACTAGCCTTGAGCAAAAAAGAAAAAAAAATCTCAGGGATAGTGCCCAGGCCTTGACTTGAGACCCCACAACAGTACACAAAAAATTAGAGATTAGAAGAGTTATTAAAAGGAAAAACAAGAATACCAGTAGGCGGAATACAACTAGGTGAAAGGTGACACATCACATAACAACCTCAACAGAACATGAATGTCTACACTAACATTCCATAAAGATTTTAATAGAAAATTCTATTACCGGGATACAGACATAAGATGATTATTCCATCAGGAAGATACACACACACACACACACACACACACACACACACACACATTTTTAGATGTAAAATGTAGCCTTTTTTCTTCTTGCAGAATTAGATCACATACAGAATTTTCTGGTATTAGGGTTAGAACTCAAGGTCTTGTGCTTGCAAGCCAGGTGTTTTCCCACTTGAGCCACACCCTCAGCTTCTTTTGCCTTTGTTTTCCCCAGTCTCTTTTGCCTTTGATATTTTTCAAGTAGGGTCTTGTATTTATGCCTGGGCTGGCCTAGAACCCTAATCTTCCCAATCTCAACCTCCCATGCCACTGGGATGACAGATATGTGTTACTGTGCCCAGTTATTAGCTGAGATATGGAGTCTCATGATTTTTTTTTGCCTGGGCAAAAAACTGTGACCCTCCTCATCACCACTTCTCAAATTGCTAAGTCTTTCAACTTTTTTTTTTTTACTGGTCGTTGGGCTTGAACTCATGGTCTGAACACTGTCCCTGAGCATTTTGCTCAGGGCTGGCACTCTACCACTTGAGCCACAAATCCACTTCTGGCTTTTTTTGGGTGCTTAATTGGAGATAAGAGACACAGACTCTCTTGCCTGGGCTGCCTTTGAACTGTGATCCTTAGATCTAAGTCTTCTGAATAGCTAGGATTATAGGCATGGGCCCCCAACTTCCAGCAAGTCTTTCCTTTTAAAACATTATTTCTTTCAAGAATTTTGTCACTTCAATAAAAAGCTGACTAGCACAACTCCCATCACATAAGCAATTCATTTATACTACTTTAACAACAACTATAAATTTTTTCATTACAGATGTAAATTGTGGAAAAGGCATAATACAAAATTAACCCCTAACTAATGATTAAATGCATTCACATAATTGCATATTTCTATACTTCTTCATCTTGTAAAACTGAAACTCGATGATGTAGGAAGAAGAAAGAGCATTGCTTAGTATTTATGTGCAAATACCTATTTCCCAATCTATGTAGACATGGGTGAGTAGACAGCTCTCAAAATGTATCCAGAAACCCAGGTACTAGACAATAAAGCCCACATGATGTTTGACAGCAGAGCTTCTTCTCTGGACCAGTAGGCAAGTCTTGTATTTAGATCCTCTGCTCGGCTTCTGGATAGAACCTCTCTCAGTGGGATAGGAGTCTCCAAGCGGATGAAGGATTTGAGAGCTTCCTGAATAGAGAAGCAAGTGGATTCCCTCTGGGTAAGATCACTGACTCAGTTCTTACTGGGACAAAAAGGTGGATCTGTTCCATGTTGAACGTCAAAGTTTACGTTTTTTACCTCTATTGCAAATAGGTTTACTCTAAGAGTTAGACTGGTTTTCCAAAGATCCAATTAAATACACACACATCAAGACATATATAAGCATATGGCCCAACAAATGTATATGTAAACACATGCATATTAATGCAGGAGAATTCAAGGACTTATTTGTAAGGCTAATGTATATTAAAAATGGGAATACTTTGGAGTATAATAACTTTTGAACATAATTTCAAAATTAAGAACTCAACTTTAAGAAAACACTTACACTCCACATTAACATCTCCCCATTTCCCTACCCGTCCTCGGTCTTGACCATTTTACTTTCTGTTTCTATGAGTCTGACTACTTTAGATACATTAATCTATAGAAGTAAAATCATGTCATATTTATCTTCTTGATACTGCATCACTTCACATAACATTTACAAGTTTCATTCATGTGACATACAAAAGGATCTACTTCTCTGTGAAGGCTGAATAATATTTTGTTGTCTCTATATGTCACATTTTGTTTCTCTAATTATCCATCTTATTGGTTATGAATAATGCTATGATGAACATGGATGCATATATGTCCCTTCAAGGTCCTGTTTGCAGTTCTTTTGGGCATGTACCCAATAGTGAAATCTCTCACTCTAGGGTCATTTTGTGATTCTTACTTTTTTTGGGGGGGGTGGTCATGGGGCTTGAATTCTTGGCCTGGGTGCTGTCCCTGCGCTCTTCAGCTCAACGCTAACAATCTACCACTTGAGCCACAGTGCCACTTCCATTTTTCTGGTGGCTTATTGGAGATCAGAGTTTCATAGACTTTCCTGTCTGGGCTGGCTTTGAACCGTGATCCTCAGATCTCAGCCTTCTGAGTAGCTAGGATTACAGGAGTGAGCCACCGGCACCTGGCTTGTTTTTATGTCTTTTAAAAAATATACATTTATTATCTTTAAATAATTGTACAGAAAGGTTACCATTCAACAAATCAGTTTATAAGTAGAATTCATCTTGATCAGTCATCATTTTCATTATTTTCCTCCATACCTCCCAACCCAATCCCTCTCTTTATTTTTCCTAGTTTTATAGGGTATGCAGTGACTATTATGACTGTCTTTTCCCTCTTTTCCTCTCTTCATTCATTTCTCCCTTGTATGTCTTTTTTTTGCCGGTCCTGGGGGTTTAACTCAGAGCCTGGGGCTCTGTCCCTGAACCTCTCTGTGCTCAAGACTAGTTGACTACCAATTGAGCCACAGTGCCACTTCCAGCTTTTTCTGAGTAGTTTATTGGAGAAAGGTTTCATGGACTTTCCTGCCCAGGCTGGCTCTGAACACTGATCCTAGGCTCTCAGCCTCCTCAGTAGCTAGGATTATAGGCTTGAGCCACCGGTGCCCGGCTTCCTATGTTTTCTTTTAAGAAATGTCTATTCACG
Source organism: Dipodomys spectabilis (assembly GCF_019054845.1). NCBI lineage: Eukaryota > Metazoa > Chordata > Mammalia > Rodentia > Heteromyidae > Dipodomys > Dipodomys spectabilis. The sequence goes on from NW_024871047.1 coordinate 412,720, forward strand.
TCTTTTGCCTAATTTTTACTCAGGTTATTTGCTATGGAGTTGTAAGAGGTTCTCATTGTTTTGGAAACTAGTCCCTTGTCAACTCTATGACTTGAAAAATTCTCTCATTTTGTCCAGTTCACTGTGCTGATTGATTAATGTGCTGTGAAGCACCCTTTTAGTTTGAGAGTCACACTTGAAATTTTTGCTTCCAAAGTCATTTCCATTAAATCATTGCCAATACCAATTTATAAAGCTTCCTCTTTAATTTTTCTTCTAGGAAGAAAACTAGAAGGGTCTCATGTTTAGGTCTTTATTTCATTTTAGTTGATTTTGTTTAAGGAAGAGTCCAATTTCATTCTTTTGCATATGGATATCCAGTTTCCTCAAAACCCTTTGTTGAAGAGATTATCATTTTCTCCGTGTATATTCTCAATATAGAAGATCATTTGACCACATATGTATAGGTTAACTTCTGGGCTCCCTGTCCTGTTCAATTATCTAGATCATTCCGGTGCTATGCCATTAGAACACTGTTTTAATTTCTTTACCTTTGTTTGAAACAAGGAAGCATGATGATGCATCCAGCATTGTTCTTTTTCTTTCTTTCTTTTTTTTTTTTTTTGGGTCCGGTCGTGGGGCCTGAACTCTGGGCCTGGGTGCTGTCCCTCAGTTCTTCAGCTCAAGGCTAGTGTTCTACCACTTGAGCCATAGCACCACTTCCGGCTTTTTTCTTTTTGCTTATGTGGTCTGAGGAATCGAACCCAGGGCCTCAAGCATGCAAGGCAAGCGCTCTACCACTGAGCCACCTTCCCAGCCCCAAGCATTGTTCTTTTTCATGACCACTTTGACTCTTCTGTGTCTTTGTTGTTCTAAATGTATTTGGGAATATTTTCTGTGATCCTATAAGGTGCTGCTGAAATTTTTATGAGAGCCAAATTGAATCTGTAGATCTCTTTATATGGTATGGCCATTTTAGCAATATTAAGTATCCCATTCTGTATGACTATAGGATGTCTTTCTATTCATTTGTGCTTTCTTTGAATTGTTTTTATCAGTTTCATGTAGTTTCCAGTATACAAGTCTTTTACATCCTTGATAAACATATTCTAAATTATTTTAATATTTTTACTTCTTACAAGTTGTCATGTCGAAAACGAACTTTACAACTTTGGTGTGGGGGGGCGAGAATTGGGTGGGGGGGGTGGGAGGAGGCTGGGAAGGGATGTGAAGGGGAAACAAAGGAGGAGGTTGCAATGCTTGATAAGAGATGTACTCATTATCTTGCCCATGTAATTGTAACCCCTCTGTACAGTATGTTCACAAAAAATAAAAAAAAAAACCTCAAAAAAACCCAAAAAAATATTTTTACTTCATTATAAAGAGATATTTTCTTAATTTCTTTTTGGGCAGTTCTATCTCAGTACAGAGAAATACAATTTTGAATGATGACTTTGTATCCTACAACTATATTGACTTGTGTATTAAAAGCTTGCTATCTTTTTCTTTCTTTTCTATCTTTGCTTTTGTTGCTTGGGCTTTTGAGGTTATTCCTATTGCGTCAGACCAACATCATAAAGTTTTCTCTTTAAGTTTTCTTCTAAGAAAAAAGATGGAAGGGTCTTATGTTTAGATCCTTATTAGTAACACATATCAATTGTATGAATTAATTACATTCACTGGGATATCTGCATGCATGTCTATATTGGCCATGGAAGATGTCCATCACTCTTCTATCAAGTTGTTACTCTCAGGTACTATCTTTTTATTGTAGTTTCCACATATGAAAGAGAATGTGATACTTGTTATTGTGTATATGGCTTATTTCACTTAAATTATCTTTTGGATCCATCCATTGTACTTGAAATGATAGCACTCAATTCTTTTTATGGCTAAATAATAATTCATGGTACATATATATATATATATGTCATATTTTCTTTATCAGTCAGTTCATAGGTTATCAGGCATCTGCTATAGGCATATTATCATATATACAGCTATTATGGATGACACAGTAAACAGAAGAATGTATTGATCTCTTTTTGCATGCTATCTTCATTTCCTTTCTATATACACCCAAGAATTACATAGGTGGATCATATGTTAGCTCTATTTTTAAGTTTGGAGGAACCCCCATAGTGTTTTCCACGGTGGTTATACTAATTTATATTCCCACCAAGAGAATGTAAGACTTCCCTTTTTCTCCATATCATCACCAGCATTTATTTATTTATTTGCTTGCTTGTTTATTTATTTATATGTAATAAAACCCAGGCTAACTGGAGTGAGTTATTATCACATTGAAGTTTTGATTTGCATTTCCCTAATTAATGATATTAAGTATTTGCTCATTTATATTGGCCATTTGAAAAGTATATATCTAAATCATTTGCCCATTTTTAAATTTTGTTTTTATTAACACCTGTTGTACAAAGTGGTTTCCTTTGACATGTCCCAGTTTGTATACCATGAATCTTGATCAGACTCATGTTTTCCTTCATTCTTCCTCATTCCCCTCCTCTATTTCCAAACCAGTCTCAGCAAGGTTCACTGTTCCATTTTCGTACATTCACATAAAGTGATTTCATCCTTCTTCAGTCTCTCCATACACTCTCTTCCCTCACAGTAGTACCCACACTGCGGACAAAACCTGTTAACCTTTTTTCTCTTCCTGTCATTCATTTTTAAGTGTATTTTAATTGTTCAAAGAGGTTTCATGGTGGTATTTCACACACGCATACATAGTATTTCAGTGGATCAAACCTCTAAGTCTCACTTTCCCATCCACTTACCTCCTATTATTTAATAGCTTTCTGTGAGTTTTGTTTTCCTATCTTCATTTCACAGATGTAATATATTTGGGTATAATTCAGTCTCTAACATTCTTTTCCCTCACTACTCACTCATCCACTCAGTCTCAGAATTACCAACATTTTCTAGGTTTATGTGTATGTATATATGATCTTGTGTGTGTTTATACATGTTTATTTGTTAGGTCTAGCATGTACATATGAGAGGAAATGTAACCTATATTCCTTTGATCTTAGCTTACTTTATTTAATGTGATGATCTTTGTATTAATTTTCCTGCAAACAACTTAACTTCATTCTTCTTTATGACTGAATAGTAGCTGGTTGTGAATATGTAACACATTTCCTTGATTCTTGAATTAGTTGTAGGGCATTTAGGTTGATTTCATTCATTGGCTATTGTGAGCAGTGCTACAATGAACGTGAGTGTACACATGCCTCCATTGTACCCTGATTTACTGTCATTTGGACATACATACTAGGGTGGTGTGGTAGGGTCATAAGGTAGGTCTACTTTTAGTTTTTTACAAGTGACATACTAATTTCCATAATGGTTGCACTCGTTCACTATCTCACCAACAGTGTAAAAGGGTTCTTTTTCTCTGTACCCTCACCAGCATTTGTTGGTTCTAAAACAAATTTATAGAGGTGATTTTACAACTTAGAAAGTGTAATTTTAAAAAATTATTGACTTATGTATTACATGTCATATAAAAGTGTATTACATGTCACACAAAATATACCCAAATGGAGTTATTTTTAAAATAAAGGTGATAAGAACATTTGTGGTATAGTTAATTGGAAATTTCTGGGTTCTGGGGGAGTCATATGTTTAGACTTAGTCAATAATGCCAAATAGTTTTCTAATGACTTTAAAACAGTTTATGCTCCCAGTAGCAATACCTAGAGTCCTAGCTAGGTATGGTGGTGCACGCATGTAATCAGGAGGTAAAGATCAAAAGTATCTTTATTTTTTTATTTTTTTATTTTTTTTTTAAAGATTCTTTTTTTTTTTTTTTTTTTTTTTTTAATTTTTGGTCAGTTGTGGGCCTGAACTCTGGGCCTGGGCACTGTCCCTTAGCTCTTCAGCTCAAGGCAAGTGCTCTACCACTTGAGCCATAACACCACTTCCGGCTTTTTCTGTTTATGTGGTGCTGAGGAATCGAACCCAGGGCCTCATGCATGCAAGGCAAGCACTACCACTGAGCCACCTTCCCAGCCCGATCAAAAGTATCTTAAGCTTGAGGCCAACCTAGGTAAAACGTTAGTGAGAACTTAATCTCAGTAAACAAGTCGGGTATGGTAGCATACACTTATAATCCCATCTCAACTCTGTAAGTAGTAGATGACTGTCCCTGGGGAAACATGAGATCTACCTAAAAAAATAAATTCAGACAGATGCTAGTAATCTATAATTCGAGCTACCCAGGAAGTTGAGACATGGCAAATTCCAGTTCAAAGCCAGCCCAGATAGAAAAGTTCTCAAAACACCATCTCCAGTTAACTAGCAAAAGGTCAGGCTGGAGGTGTGGCTCAAGTTGTAGAACATATACTATGAACAAACAGACCAAGCAAGCATGAGTCTCCTGAATTGAAGTCCTAGAACAAATAAACAATACCACCATCACTACTACTACCACCACCACCACCACCATCACTACTACTGTTAATAATAATAATAAAGTCAAAGGGCCGGGGATATGGCTCAAATGGTAGGGTATTTATTAATCAAGTACAAGGTCCTGAGTTCAAATCCCCAGTAGCACCAAAATATAATGTATGTTGTATCTATATATACATATTTGTTGTATACATATACATAAAGGTTGTATATATGTATATATACACACACATATATATCTTGATTTTTCTGTACCTTTGCAAAAATTTAGAATTATTAAACTTTAATTTATTTTTGTGCTCTGGAATTGAACTGAGGACCTTGCCCATGCTAGACAAGCATTCTACCAATTCAGCCAGTGCCCCGGCCCCTTTTGCATTTTATTTTTGAGCTAGGAATTACTAGCTGCTTTGAACTCACAATCCTCTTGCCTCTGCTTTACAAGTGGGGATAATAGAATGTGTGCTACCACAAAAAGCTTGGAATTTACTATTAATTTAGCCACGGCCTTTTAAAAAATTTTTATTATTAAGGTGTTGTACAGAGGGGTTACAGTTACATGAGTAAGGCCATGAGTCCATTACTTGTCGATCATGGTTACCCCTTCCCTTCCTTGTTGTTCTCTCATTATTCCTTCCCTCCCCCACCTCCCACACTCCTACCCTCACTCCCCTTCACCACTCAAAGTTGTAAAGTTCGTTTCCAATATACTGTCCTGTGGGTATCCTTGTTGCAATGAGTCATCCGTGACCTTGTACCCTCCCCAGATTAGACAAATGTATATATACAAGATGCAAGGTACCAAAATCAAGTACAGTGACAACAGGAGATATGCCATAAGGGAAAGAACATACAAAGGAAACAGCAACAACAACAAAATGAAATCATATAGTATCATTTTATATGGTCATTTGTACATAGTTTTTTGAGCTTTTCAGCTCACCTGATAAGATTATCCTATATGTATACTAATTATTGCAAATAAGGGAAACCATGGGACCTATATTTCTTTGGGACTGGGTAACTTCACTTAATATGATTTTTTTCCAAGTCTTTCCATTTCCTAACAAATGGGGCAATGTCATTCTTTCTGATGGAAGCATAGAATTCCATTGTACATATGTACAACATTTTCTTGATCCATTCATCTACTGAGGGGCATCTGGGTTGGTTCCATATCTTAGCTATGTTGTGCTGGTGGACTTAGTATGATCTTGTTTGTGATCATATGCCCAGAAGTGGGATTGCTGGGTCATAGAGGAGCTCTATGTGGAGTCTTTTGAGGAACCTCCATACTGCTTTCCAGAGTGGTTGAACAAGTTTACACTCCCACCAACAATGCAGTAGGGTTCCCTTTAGGCCATATCCCCTCTAATAATCTGTCATTATTAGATTTTTTTTATTATAACCATTCTAACTGGGGTGAGGTGGAATTTCAATGTTGTTTTGATTTGCATTTCTTTTATAGCTAGGGAGGTTGAGCATTTCTTCATGTGTCTACTGGTCATTCTTACTTCCTCTTCACAGAAGTTTCTAAGTCTTTAGCCCACTTATTAATGGGGCGGTTGTTTCTTTGTGGATTTGTTGTTGGGGGAATTTAATTTTTTGAGTTCTAAGTATATTTTAGATATGACACCCTTGTCTATTGTATGGCTAATAAAGATCTTCTCCCAGTCCGTGGGCTTTCTATTTATCTTGCTATCTATGTCCTTTGCCATGCAGGAGCTCTGCAGTTTCATGCAATCTCAGTTGGCCAACCTTTCTTTGATTTGTTGTACTTCTGGATCTTTATTAAGAAAATTTTGGTCTGTGCCAAGGAGACCTAGAGTTTCTCCTATTCCTTCCTGTAATGTTTTCAGGGTATCTGTTTTGACTCCGAGGTCTCTGATCCATTTGGAGTTGATTCTGGTGCAGGGTGATATATAAGGATCTAGCTTTAGTTTTCTACAAGTGATTAACCAATTTTGCCAGCACCCTTTACTGAAGAGGCTGTCTTTCCTCCATTCTATTTTTTTTTATCTCCCTTATGAAAGATTAAGTGGCTATAGGTCTGTGGGTTCATTTCTGGGCCTTCGGTTCTATTCCATTGGTCTTCAGGTCTATTCTTGTGCCAGAACCGAGCTGTTTTGATTACTATGGCTTTGTAATAGAGTTTGAAGTCTGTTATTATTATTCCTCCAGAACTGTTCTTTTTACTAAGGATTATTTTTGCTATGCAGGGTCTTTTATTGTTCCATATGAATTTTGAGGTTGTTTCTTCTATTTCGTTGAAGAATGAGGTTGGGATATTGATGGGTATTGCATTGAATTTATAGATAGCCTTTGGCAGAATTGCCATTTTCACAATGTTAATCCTCCTTATCCAGGAGCATGGGAGGTTTTCCACTTCCTTAGTTCTGCTTTAATTTCCTCTTTCAGGTTTTTAAAGTTTTCATCATAGAGATCCTTCACTTCTTTAGTTAACTTGTTATTTTATTTTTTGTGGGACTATTACAAAAGGAGTTGCTTTCCTGATTTCAGCTGCGCTCTTCTCATTATTGGCATACAGGAAATCTATTGATTTTCTTTTTTAGAATAAGCATTTATTTGTTTTGCATAACTATTTTTTGGGGGGTCTGGTCATGGGGCCTGAACTCTGGGCCTGGGCACTGTCCCTCAGCTCTTCGGCTCAAGGCTAGCACTCTACCACTTGAGCCACAATGTCACTTCTAGCTTTTTCCTTTTTGCTTATGTGGTGCTGAGGAATCGAACCCAGGACCTCATGCATGCAAGGCAAGTGCTTTACCACTGAGCCACCTTCTCAGCTCTGCGTAACTATGTTTATAAGAATATTATATACATATTTTGCTTAGTTTTCATATTAATTTATTTTTATTATCTTTAAGTAGTAGTACAAATGGATTTCAATTTAACAGGTCAGTTTTTTTTTTCACAGCCAATTTAGCAGATTTTAATTGCTTTGTAAAATATTTCAGAAAAATATCAACTTAATTTATGGTTTTTCATTGCTGTTTGTTTTGGTTCTGGGTACAACAGTTACACAAGTGCTTTAAAAGCAAACGGAAGTAACATTTTCTCCAACCTGGAAAGCAGTCTCTCAAACCAATGCAACTTTTCTTCCCTCTTTGTTCTTCCAGTCTTTTTACTTTCTCATATTTCTAGGTGCTTTCCCTTAACTTTCTTGGAGAAAACTCATCATTTGAGTCACTCCTTTGCTGCTGGTTCATCCAGGCCCTGGCAACAGGTCAGTTTATGAGTAAAATGCAACTTGATTAATGTCAAATGTTGACTTTTTTTTTTTTTTGGGTCCGGTCGTGGAGCCTGAACTCTGGGCCTGGGCGCTGTCCCTCAGCTCTTCAGCTCAAGGCTAGCACTCTACCACTTGAGCCACAGAGCCACTTCCAGCTTTTTTCTTTTTGCTTATGTGGTGCTGAGGAATCGAACCCAGGGCCTCAGGCATGCAAGGCAAGCGCTCTACCACTGAGCCACCTTCCCAGCCCTGTTGACATTTTTATCATACTGTTTTATGTCTTTGTTGTTTCATTATGGTAAAATATGCATAAAAACTATCCAGGAATGTAGCTCACTGGGAGAAGGTGTGTCTATCATGCACAAGGCTCTTGGTTCAATCGTTAGTACTGGGGGAAAAAGCAGAGAAAATAAGTGAAGAACATTTCTCCTTATCCTTTTTTTTTTTTTTTTTTTTTTTGGGTCCGGTCGTGGGGCCTGAACTCTGGGCTTGGGCGTTGTCCCTCAGCTCTTCAGCTCAAGGCTAGCGTTCTACCACTTGAGCCACAGCGCCACTTCCGGCTTTTTTCTTTTTGCTTATGTGGTGCTGAGGAATTGAACCCAGGGCCTCAGGCATGCAAGGCAAGCGCTCTACCACTGAGCCACCTTCCCAGCCCCTTTCTCCTTATCCTTGATAGTATATTTAGTCTAACTGCACAAAATGTTTAAGTAGCAATGAATTTTACTTTAACATTATATTGTTGGATTGTATTTAAGGACATTAGGGTATACTGATAAGAAAATGTTTATAAACTAGTCTATCCCAATTTTTATTTTAAAAAATCCTCAGCCTAAAAACAAATATGTGTTCAAACCACTTCAAAAGAAAAGGATCCCAAAGTCCACAAATGAGCATGCATGATTCAGGGAATGTTGCAGGGAATGTTGCATTCAGGGAATGTTTCCCTTTCCCCAGGAAAGGGAAACTTTGAGTAACAAGACTTGTAACTATAGAACTACTAGATTGCTAATGGCTTGCACTACATGAAAATAAATAAATGAATCTATAAACTGACATAATCTAGAAATAAATGTAGTATGTAACAGCTCATCTGTGTGTTGGTAGAACAATAAAAACTATTCTTTAAGATTGAAAATCAAGAATAGACCCTTAAAGGCATTAACTTTGTTTAATTAATAAATGACCAGCAGCCCAGCAGTAGTGCCCCACGCCTGTATTCCTAGGTACTCAGGACACTAAGATTTGATGATTGCTGTTTGAAGCCAGCCTGGGCAGGAAAGTCCATGAGATTTTTATCTCCAATTAACCAGCACAAGGCTGGAAATGGAGGTGTGTCTCAAATAGTAGAGTGCTAGCTTTGAGTGGAAAAGCTAATGGATAGTGTTCAGGCCTTGAGTTCAAGCCCCAGTACTAGCACAAAAGTACATGCACACCCACCACACACACACACACACACACACACACACACACACACACACACAATTAGCATGGTAAATATAAAGAAAATAAACATTACCAATGATTCCTACATAGAGGATTCTTCTAGTTATTATTGCACAGTAATATTGATAGTCTTGGATTTTCTCTTAAAATTTCTCATGGCTTTTAGAGCAAGTATGAAGAAAGAAGAAATGGAGTCAGTTTAAGACTGGGTTTATTTATTGATAAGCCAGGCGACTGGTTGGCTCTTTCATGGCTCATCAGTTACTTAGGTGGACACATTGTATTGGTTTTTCCTCAGAGGCTCTTCACCTTCACTTGTGTCTCACCTCTCCCTTCTCTCATAGGAAATTAAAATTTTCCAATTTCACATCATATACCTTGTCGAAAGAAAAACAGAATACGGATTGCCTAAATCACTGGCAGTTACATCATCCAAAGTTCATCATGGCTAATTGTTTTGGTATTTTTAAACGTTTTTGGACCTGTTTGTAATTTCCTCTACCACTCACTGCTGTCCTCTCCAGAGATCCAGGTTAATAATCAGAGGGCTGTAGGACACGTGGGTGCTTTATTTTCTTCCACTTTCTAGCATGCTTTTAGTCACTATTTTCTCTTAGCGTTTTTGAAATTATAAAAGTATGTCAGTTGGAGAAATGCAATGAATATTAAACAGTGAGTTTCTAGAAAACGCCATAGGGAGATGGGATGGAGGATGATTCGGGATTGGGAGTGAATCAGCCATATTAGAGAACTTGGGAAGGTGAGTAGAGCTGAATATTTGATAGAGCTCATAATTTACTGGCTCTGCATTTGTCAATCATCGCATCCTGGCAAATGAGATTCTAATCTGCTCTAGCAGAGTTGTGGGAGGGGAAATGGGGTGACGCAGCAAGCTAGATGCACCAAGACAATTTATCCAAGAGACAGCTACACAATCATATTGCGGCTTTGAGGTTTTTTTTTTTTTAATTTTTTTTTCTTTTGCTCTCCTGGCTGCAGTAGCTGCTAGCAGCTGCCCGCTGCGGCTCTCTGCAGTGGTTGGTGCACTCCTTCAGGACCATCACAGGAGCCATCGCCAGCGCCATCCCCACCCGGGCCACCACTGCTCGCTCCAGTTCCCCAGTTGCAGCTCTCCGCCTCAGCACTGCGGATTAGCCCTAAGGCAACCTGTTCCCACGCTCAGCTCAGCTCCAGCCACCGCTGCCCGGGCCGCATCTGCCTCGGATATTTTGGTGAGTGTCAGGTTTCCTGATTTCGCGGAGTCACCTTAGGCGAGCGGTTGGAAAAAATGGCTGAGTTAGCTGAACCCAGCGTACTGTCCGAATGCAGTCTGGAAGAGGTTGACAGCGTGGTAATGATGGAGGGATCCGGGGAACTAGTGCCGGGCGGTGAAGAGCCTGCCGCTGGGCCTGGAGATGATGGGGAGCACTTTGAAGGAGCCACAGCTGGGCTTGGGAAAGAAGGGGAGAAAAGTGAAGGCACTGCTGCCGGGTCCGGGTCCGAGAAAGATGGGGAGAAAGGTGGAGATTCGGAGAAGGCAGAATCAGAACGCCCAAAAGGACTCATTGGTTATCTTTTAGATACAGACTTTGTTGAAAGTCTCCCTGTGAAAGTGAAGTACCGGGTGCTGGCCCTTAAAAAGCTTCAAACTCGAGCGGCCAATTTAGAAGCAAAATTCCTGAGGGAATTTCATGACATTGAAAGAAAGTTTGCTGAAATGTATCAACCTTTACTGGAAAAAAGACGTCAGATCATCAATGCAATCTATGAGCCTACAGAAGACGAATGCAAATATAAATTAGAGCCCGAAAACGAGGAGGAAGAAGAGGAAGAAGAAACGGATGATAGCGAAGACATGCCTTATCATGAGGAGGCCATGGTACATGAGTTTGTAAATGAAGAGGAGGATTATGAGGACTATTATTATGACTATGCCATTGAAGAAGAGGAGGAGGAGGAGGAGGAGGAGGAGGAGGAGGAAGCTAGTGTCGCTGCGGCCACTGGAGGAGAAGAGAATAAAGAGGATCCTAAGGGAATTCCAGATTTTTGGCTGACTGTTTTAAAAAACGTTGAAGCCCTCACTCCTTGGATTAAGAAATATGACGAGCCTATTCTCAAGCTCCTGACAGATATTAAAGTAAAGCTTTCAGATCCTGGTGAGCCGCTGAGTTTTACACTAGAATTCCACTTCAAGCCCAATGAATATTTCAAAAATGAGCTGCTGACCAAAACCTACGTGCTGAAGTCGAGGCTAGATTGCTACGATCCCCATCCCTACAGGGGAACCGCAATAGAGTATTCCACAGGCTGTGACATAGATTGGAATGAAGGAAAGAATGTCACTATGAAGACCATCACCAAGAAGCAAAAACATCGCATCTGGGGAACAATCCGAACTGTGACTGAGGATTTCCCAAAGGAGTCATTCTTCAATTTTTTCTCTCCTCATGGCATCAACTTGAAGGGAGGAAATAGAAATGAAGATTTTTTACTTGGTCACAATCTGCGTACATACATAATTCCAAGATCAGTGTTGTTTTTTTCGGGTGATGCCCTTGAGTCTCAGCAGGAGGGTGTAGTTAGGGAAGTTAATGATGCAATTTATGACAAAATTATTTACGATAATTGGATGGCTGCGATTGAGGAGGTTAAAGCCTGTTGCAAAAATCTTGAGGCATTGGTGGAAGATATTGATCGTTAAAGCAGAGTACATACAGATAGCCCTGAAATTATCTAGTTACTCAAGATGTAAAAAATCAATTGGAGTCTTATAATCTGTATTTCTCTTGTACTGTAAGAAAGTATGTCTCGGAAATGTTAAAAACTTAAATTCTAATGAATTTGGCCTTGCATTTTAGTGGAAGAATGTGTTTAAGGCATGTGGACTGTGATAAATGATTTAAGACATTAACACAGTGCTGTGTAGTTTAATCTTCCTGAAGTCTTGTTGTCATGTAACTATTAATCTGTGCCTGTGAATATGATCAGAAATGCTAAATGAAATCAATATTCGTTTGCAAAGAAAAAATTTTTGGAACCAACCCATGGGGTTTTACTGCTGTTTTGGGGAGCTTTTTTGGTTTGTTTTTGTTTTCTTAGTCCTTTAGCTAGTGGGTTTCATTTTGTTGTGATTTTTTTTTTTTTGCAGTAGAAATTTAGTGCAATTTTAAATTTGAATGCTTAAGAAGAGACCTGTATATGGTTAAGAATTTCAGGTAAAAACTACATTTATTGTTACTAATAGCTTCTATACAGACTTGTATGTTATGTGACTGTGATAAATAATAAAACATAGCTGTATTGAGATTCCTGTTCATTAAAGAAGTGTTAGTAACAGTATTTTTCCAAAGTTTGTAAATATTGTTCTGTGTAATTGTATGAACTGTGATTCCAGTGTATAACACTTTTCCTGCAGTAGGTTCAATCATTCATTGAATGTGGACATTTTACCATGTTGGAAAGATATTTATTTCATGTTCTTCACTGAAAATAAAATGAATAAAAATTTCAGGGCATTTAATGCTTTCAAATTGATTTTCTATTACAAAAGTAACATGCTTATTGGAGATCGTGGGCAAAATATTAAAAATATATATTAATTAAAACTAAAAGCCAAGAGCTCCAGGCATGACACCAGTGGTAGAGTGTTTGACTAGTATGCATGGGGGCCTGAGTTCAAACCCCAGCACTCTCCCTTCCCAAAAGCCATTTTATAATTCACCAAAGATAAGCACTATTTATATATTATTTATTTCTCACAGTTATTTTGGTTATGTGGTTATACATGCATGATTTATATATATATATACACACACATGCATACTAGCACTATGCTAAGATGTACAAGGAAGTATATCTTCTATTATTTATAACTGATGTCATTCTAATCTCAAGTCCACTTCCATGCCACAGAGTTGTAAGGAAACAAAAACTCCAACTTCAACTCCCCCAGATTCTTCTCCCAAAGGTTAGGCCCTTTTTAATTAGGAGTACTGTTATCATGCATTAAAAAATCAAATCAGGAACAAAGGTGGGGCCATGGATCTAGTGGTAGAGTGCCTGTCTGTCTAGTAAAGGTGAGTCCCTGAGTTCAAACCCCAGTAAGACCCCACCCCCAATAAAATCAGGAATGAGTGTACCTCTCCTATTTCAGAGGTCACTTGGGGATCATACGATTTCTCCTGTCCATAAGCTACAATGTAAAGGGGTTTCTTCACCATTTACCTGGAGGACAGCCCGGGATACATTAGCTATAGCTCTTGTGCCAAAGGTCTCCTGCCAAAGGCAGGCACAAGTATGGTTGAACAAGCTTTCTTTATTCCCCACGGCAGCAATGAAGAACACACAGTGGAATGAATCAGGAAGTAGGGGTTAAGAACATATTTCAGGGGCTGGGAAGGTGGCTCAGTGGTAGAGCACTTGCCTTGTATGCATGAGGCCCTGGGTTCGATTCCTCAGAACCACATAAGGAAAAAAAAAGCCAGAAGTGGCGCTGTGGCTCAAGTGGTAGAGCACTAGCCTTGAGCTGTTCAGGCCCCACGACCGGACCAAAAAAAAAAAAAAAGAACATATTTCAGAATTTAGTCTTTGGTTGTGAGATTTAGAATAGTGTCTTAAAAAATAGGAGCTTACTCTTGGGGAATGCTAACAGAAAATTGGGGCTGTTTTATTATTAATAGATGAATAAATCTTATCCATAAAGAGGATAAATCTTATCCATAGAGAGGATAGACAAGAACGAAGATGAAACTATAATCTATAAAGGAGAGTATCAGCTCATTTTAACCTGCATTTTTTTTAGAAGGGGTTGGTATGTGGGTGGAACAGTAACCTTGTTTTTTCACTGCTGAGACAAAATGAACAGATCTTGCTATATCTCCATTTATTATCCTACAGTAATTTTGTTTGAGATTGGTATTCTGTGAAATGGTTTCTTACAGGAGACTAACATAACCTACCTGTGAGTATCAGGCTAGCTTCTTTGTTGCTGTTGTTGGTTGTGGGACTTGAACTCTGGGCCTGGATGCTGTCCCTGAACTCTTAAACTCAAAGCAAGCACTCTACCACTTGAGCCACAGTGCCACTTCCAGTTTTCTGGTGGTTAATTGGAGATAAGAGTCTCATGGACTTTCCTGCTTCAGCTGGCTTTGAACCATGACCCTCAGATCTCAGCCTCCTGAGTAGCTAGGATTACAGGAGTGAGCCACTGGTGTCCGGCACAGGTTACCTTCTTTTTCTTTTTGGGGTCTGGTCATGGGGCCTGAACTCTGGGCCTGGGCACTGTCCCTCAGCTCTTCAGCTCAAGGCTAGCGCTCTACCACTTGAGCCACAGCGCCACTTCCGGCTTTTTTCTTTTTGCTTATGTGGTGCTGAGGAATAGAACCCAGGGCCTCATGCATGCAAGGCAAGCACTCTACCACTGAGCCACCTTCCCAGCCCTCAGGTTACCTTCTTGATGTTAGGGCTGCTTCTAATTTTCCTTTGAGGCTGTCATCACTCCTAAAGCATTTAGGACTAGTATAAGGATCCTTTAAAACATAAGGGTAGTTCACCAGCCACAGGCTACCTGACAGTACCCTTTCTTAGAGTGTAGGACCAAAATATGTCTAAAAAATAAAATTTTACCTTAGTATTTTTTATTGTGAAAATACCATGCAGAGGGGTTACAATTACATGGGAAAGGTAATGAGTACATTTCTTATCAAGTATTGTAGCCTCCTCCTTTGTTCCCTTTCCCATTCCTTCCCATCCCCATCTCCCCCCCGCCCCCGCCAAAGTTGTAAAGTTTGTTTTTTGACATAACATCTTGTACATCTCATTGTTGCAATGGGTCCACCTGTATCCCTATTTAAACAATTTGTTTTTGCCTTTCCTCTCCACAAATTATACCAACATCAAATACAGTGAAAACAGGGATTATACCATGGGGGAGGGACATACAAAGCAACAAAGAAATATCTTATAAATATGTTAGAAACAATTGCAAGAAAGAAAAAAAAACATTTGAGTCCTTATCTTGGGGTTCATTTTGCCTAACATCAACTTATCTGATCGTTTCTGCTTGCTTCAGACATATATTAGTTATTGCAAATAAGGGAAAACATGGTACCTATGTTTCGAGGGCCCGGCTTACTTAATATAATTTTTTCCAAGTGTTTCCATTTCCTAACAAATGGGCAATGCCATTCTTTCTGATGGAGCCATAGAATTCTATTGTGTATATATACCATATTTTCTTGATCCACTCATCTACTGAGGGGCATCTGGGTTGGTTCCATATCTTAGCTATGGTAAATAATGCTGCAATAAACATAGTTGTGCTGGTAGTTTTAGTATGGTCTTGTTTGTGATCATTTGGGTAAATGCCTAAAAGTGGGATTGCTGGGTCATAGGGGAGCTCTATGGGGAGTCTTTTGAGGAACCTCCATACTACTTTTCAAAGTGGTTGAACAAGTTTATACTATACTACCACCAACAATGCAGTAGGGTTCCCTTCCGGCCACATCTCCAGCATCTGTTGTTATTAGAGTTCTTGATTATGCCATTCTAACAGGGGTGAGGTGGTATCTCAATGTTGTTTTGATTTGCATTTCTTTTATGGCTAAGGAGGTTGAGCATTTCTTCATGTGTCTATTGGCCATCCTTCTTTCTTCTTCAGAGAAGTTTCTCTCTAAGTGTTTAGCCCACTTATTTATTGGGCAGTTGTTTCTTTGAGGATTTGTTTTTGGGAGATTTAATTTTTTGAGTTCCAGATATATTTTAGATATGAGACCTTTGTCCGTTGTATGGCTAGTAAAGATCTTCTCCCAATCCGTGGGCTTTCTATTGATCTTGCTATCTATGTCTTTTGCCATTCAGAAGCTCTGCAACTTCATCCAATCCGATTTGTCCAACCTTTCTTTGATTTGTTTTGTTTCTAGATCTCTATTAAGAAAATTTCTGTTTGTGCCAAGGAGACCTAGGGTTTCTCCTGTTCCTTCCTGTAATGTTTTCAGGTTGTCTGCTTTGACTCTGAGGTCTTTGATCCATTTGGAGTTGATTCTGGTGCAGGGTGATATATAAGAATATAGCTTTAGTTTTCTACAGGTGTTTAACCAATTTTGCCAGCACCATTTACTGAAGAGGCTGTCTTTCTTCCATTCTATTTTTTTTTAGCTCCCTTATCGAAGATTAGATGGCTATATGTCTGTTGGTTCATTTCTGGGTTTTCAATTCTATTCCATTGGTCCTTAGGTCTGTTCTTGTGCCAGTACCAAGCTGTTTTGATTACTATGGCTCTGTAGTAGAGTTTGAAATTTGGTATTGATATTCCTCCAGCACTGTCCTTTCTGTTAAAGATCATTTTTACTATTCAAGGTCTTTTATTTTTGGATTACCTCTTCTCTTTCCTTGAAGAATGAGGTTGGAATATTGATAGGTATCCCACTGAATTTGTAGATAGCCTTGGGAAGTATTGCCATTTGCATGATGTTGATCTTTCCAATCTAGGAGCATGAGAGGTTTTTCCACTTTATAAGTTCTGTTTTGATTTCCTTTTTCAGGTTTTTAGAGTGTTCATCATAGAGGTCCTTCACTTCTTTGGTTGTTAATTCCTAGGTATTTTATGTTTTGTGGGACTATTATGAATGGAGTTGCTTTCCTGATTTTAGCCACGCTCTTCTCATTATTGGCATACAGAAAAGCCATTGATTTTTGAGGGTTAATTTTATACCCTGCTATATACTTGCCAAAGTTTTGAGTCAGCTCGAGTAATTTGGGATTGGAATTCGTGGGATTCTTTAAATATAAGATCATGTCATCTGCAAAGAGGGAGAATTTTACTTCATCTTTCCCTGTTTGCATCTTGTCTTATTGTTGTAGCTAGGCATTCTAAAAAAGTAATGGAGACTCTTAATTAACCAGCCAATAGCCAAAAGTGGAGGTATGGCTCAAGTGGCAGAGCCTCAGCCTTGAGCAAAAGAGCTAAAAGAGAACAAGAGCCCCTGAGTTTAAGCCCAATACTGGCACATAAGAAAACTTCCCCTAAATTATGAAGGTCATACAGACAAAGTGTAATCCACTTTTCTCCATCCTGCTTGTTCACACACTGGTGCTCTCTCTCTCACTCTGTCTCTCTCTCTCTCTCTTTCTCTCTCCGTCCCTCCCCCTCCCCCGTGTGTGTGCGTGCGTGCGTGCGTGCGTGTGTGTGTGTGTGTGTGTGTGTGTACGAAAGCAAGTGAGATAGAAAATGAAATCGCATAGGAGTACATGACAACAAAATGACCACTTATCATAAAGAACTCTAGTTCTTCTAAATCATTGCCCTTTGGGTGTGTGCTTATATACAGATAAGAACTGGGAAAAGAGGAGATTGAATCCTCTGTCTGCTCTAGTTTAATGAGTGTGCCTATGTCTGTGTGCACACAAGGCAACCAAAAGAAATTAGTGCCCTGCTGAAACTGGCTTTTCATTGAGCATAACGAAAAATCTTGAAATTCACCAAAGTTGTCTTTATCAATAGTTCATTCCAGTTTATTGCTAGTTTCCCATTTGGATCGATGTAAAGTATATAGTTGTCAATCATTCACTGATTTACAAATATTTTGTTTGCCCTTCAAATTTTATCAGTATAAATTACAATTCCATGAACATCCATGTCTAATTTTTCCTATGTACATAGGTCAATTTTTTGTATGGTAAATGTGGGCTTAATTTTAAGGACACTGTATTTTCCAGTGTTTGTATCATTTTATATTTCAACCACCATTTTATGAGAAATCCAGCTTAAATATACTCTTTGATATAACTATTTAGAATTTTAGTTGTTTTACTATGGTTTTAACTTACATTTCAATAGTGCCTAATGACGGCGAACATTTTTCCCACATGTATATTTGCCATTTTTGCTTGGGAAAAACAAATTATTTTCTCCTCTACCTTCACATCACAACAATTAGCACAGAAGAATTGCACCCACGAAAGATGTGAGAATATCTTCCCACCATGGACCAACATATAGTAAGTTCTACTGTGGGCAGCAATTGGGTGTCTTCTAAATCAACTCAATTCTGATACTCTGAACTTGTAGATAGTGTCAGTTCCCATAACTTCAGGGCTCAGTTCCCAATATTGTCACCCCACCCCTTTAGATTCCATCTGAAAACCCCTGATTGTTTTGCATGTATTTCTGATTGACAAGCTACCAACCAGGCTTTCCACTAACCTCTTCCTCTGATTCAATTAATTTGATCCAGTAGTTCACCATATCATTCCTTCGAAGAATTTCTGTGTGCTTGGTGACCCGGCTCTCCAGACACTGGGGTTGTTTTTGTCTTTTTATTTTTATTTCACTGATACTTGATAACTGATTGCTTGCTTGGCTGGCATTTTACCACTTAAACCACACCTCAGTTTCAGCTCTTTGCTGGTTAGTTTTGAAGATGGAGCATTTTAGACATTTCTGCCTGGGCTGACTTTGAATTGTGACCCTTCAGATCTTAATCTCTCGAGCTAGGATTATAGGAATTAGCTACCAGGCCTGGCTTTTGGGGGGGGGTTTAGTGGAAGATTTATTATGTAGCTAATTTGGCTATTTTTTTTCCAGAGCTGAGGACTGAACTCAGCCTGTGCTTGCCAGGCAGGTACTTGTCTGCTGAGCTAAACTCCTAGCCCCGTATCATTGGCTATTGATGATCAACTTTATCTTCAGCCCCCTTCTCCTCCATATAATTCTGTTACACAGGAGTTTTAGGCTCCATGCCCAAATTCCTAAGTCTATATGGTAATCTGCCCCCTCACCGCAACATACCAAATGAAGAAGCAAGAATAGGGGAAATTAAAGAAAGATTTAATTAACAAAGCAGGAAGAGGAAAGGTATGCATTTCATCCCATGTTCCCCATACAGACATTTGTTATAGGTTTAATAGAAGAGGAAAAAAATCAGATACAATCCCAACTACAGTCATTCTGCTGTTTCTTTCCTTAAGGTTATTTTCTGTTGTAAAAACGTTATCAATTAATCTTGTCCTTCCTAGAACCCAAGGTAATTATAGCACAGACCCTCGGAATCAAGGAAGCATACAAAAGAGAGGCCAGAATGTGAAGCTATTATCCTACTAGCAATTAATTCCTGGGCTCAAGTAGGGAGTTTGTGTTTTTGCAGCAAAAGCAGCTTTTGAGTACCTGTTATAGTTTGGGACTGGAAAATCTGCTTGAGTGTTTTCTGTGATTGTAAGTCCACCTAGCTTCAATTAGACAAATTTAGTCCCTTTTGTGAAGGACTCTATTTTTGTCTGGCAGGAAGGTTGCTTTGTTTTACAGAAATTGTTCTTCTGAAGTGAATCTTACTTTTCTACTCATTTGCATCATTATTTCCCATAAGACCATGCCATCAACTGTCCCTGAAAGTTTATTCTGCACCTGTTGCTCATGCCAATAAAATGAATTTAGGTTTGTCAAAGAACAGCAGAAACTTTATTCTTATGTCAAAGAATAGAAAAGGAAGAGCTCATGTTGTATAGGTAACTTCTCCCAGAGGTGGGACAAGAGAATTTCCTTTTTATGGCAAAAAGAGGGCAGATGTCCTCGGACCAGGCAGGAAAAGAATTATATGCCAGTTTTCTTTTACATTTACCATCTTTTTGCACACAGTCTATCACCACCTTGGATTTTTCTAATTCTGGTTGGTTTTATGGTTAGGTGTTCATCTGGGCTTCCATGACTGAAACTACAGTTTTACATCCCAGGCTGAAACTCTAGGGGTTCCACATCTCATCCCTATATGTCAAATGAAAAGATGTGATGAATGGCAGAATACAGTTTGTTATGTGACAGCTAAACAAAGGCATCTTTAGTGATAGGTTAAATAGGGAGAATGGGGGAGGGGCAGAAAGTGGGAAAGGTATGTGTGGTTAGCATGGTCCAAGTCACAGGCTTGTTCCGAGGTGGTCAAAGGTGACCTCAGAAGGAGCTTTGATACAATAAGCCATTGATGCCCAACAGGTGGTTCAGTCCAGCCTGGATTCCAAGATGAGTATAAAGGGACTGCAGGAGAGAGTGGCTCAGGATAAAAGGACATAGATTTAAAAATAAAGTAGTCTGAGCTGCCTAGCCATTAGCTAGCCTGTTCTGAGTCAATTTATGGGTCCAGTAAGGAGTCAATGTTTCTCAGAAAAAAAGTCGTCTTAATGCAGTTCTCAAAAACCCATAAGCGCCAGGTCCCAGTGGCTCATGCCTGTAATCCTAGCTACTCAGGAGACAGATCTGAGAGTCATGGTTCTAAGGCAGCCTGGGCAGGAAAGTTCTTGAGACTCTTATCTCCCATTAACTACCAGAAAACCGGAAGTAGCACTGTGGTTCAAATGGTAGTCTTGTGCCCAGATAAGGATCCCCAAAGACCACCAAGGAGCCGATTCTGATGCAAGTACACGAGAGTCGTTTATTGCAAGCTGGAGCCTGGACTCACAACTGTCCCTGATGCAACAGGTCAGAGTTGAGAGCCCCCACCCTTCCTCTAGCAGGGTTTGTATAGGGTTTTTAGGGACTTCTATGCGTCATTGCAACACTTAACACATCATACCACACCGCGGGAAAATCATAAAATAATTCTAAAAGATGATTAGCGTAACCAGTGGCGGGACCTAACCAGGTACTGGGGATTGGCTGGTTCATGGGGTTGATGCTCTTCAAAATGATTGGCTAAAGCAGATGGTCTGAGCCGCAACCTAGTGGATTTTAACTTGCAGGAACATGTGGAACTTTGGGTTTTTCCCGTTATCTGCTGATTAACTATAGTTGGCGGAACTTACTGTAGAGAGTTGTTCCTGGAATTTGGGCCTAAGGGGATCAAGGGCAGTTGCTGACACATTTCCTGGACAAAATGGAATCCAAACCTAAAATTGCTATATTTTGTTCAAAGACAGGGCCTAGGCCCTGAGTTCAAGCCCCAGGACCAGCAAAAAAAAGAGAGAGAAAACATAAAATCAAACAAAGAAAAAAAACACCAAGAAGGAGAGTTACTAAGAATTGTTTAAGTGACAATTTCCCTCCTCTCTCTATGCCCTACTCCTCCTTCTTGAAGAGTACACAGGAAAAATGGTCTGGCTTCTATAGCTTCTACTGATGAGAATGTATACCATCATAGGGCCTACTATAAGAGTGGACCCTTTTCCTATCTAGCTTAAGATGAATCCACTTGTTACTAGGTTGAAATCCCAGTTTCTCTTATCCCTTGGCCACAACCATCTGGAGTTTAACAGATTCCAACCTTTTTCTTATATAGTTCAAAATTTAGTAAGAATATTAACAATGTGGTCACAAAGGCAAAAAATCCCAGATTCTTACATGTCAAACAAAGAATTGAATGAAGACACCTATAAAAGTAATGTGACAATAGAGGAGTTTAATAAAAGGACACTGGGAAGAGAAACAGCTGGCTGGAGCTAGACAGCTCCAGTTCAGGTATAGTTCAGCTTTCTAGGACCAGAAAAGTATGATAATACTTCATAGTAATGATAGTAGATAGATCTTCATGAAATAAGGCATCATGGCCTGGTAAATTTTGGAAAAGATTGACACATGTACATAGTTGCCATCCCATAATTTTTTTTTTGGGTCCGGTCGTGGGGCCTGAACTCTGGGCCTGGGCGCTGTCCCTCAGCTCTTCAGCTCAAGGCTAGCGTTCTACCACTTGAGCCACAGCGCCACTTCTGGCTTTTTGCTTATGTGGTGCTTAGGAATCGAACCCAAGGCCTCATGCATGCAAGGCAAGCGCTCTACCATTAAGCCACCTTCCCAGCCGCCCATCCCATAATTTCTTAAAATTACTTTATTGTTTTGGTGATACACAGCATGGTTACCTTTACATACAAGTAACAAGTACATTCCCTTTCCTTTTGCTTAGTATCATCTGTTCCTTCATTGTCTCCCATTCCCTCCCTCCCATCTCTACCCATGAATTGTTTGGTTCACTTTCATCAATGACCAGTGCAGCTGATTCTGTGCCCTCCCTCTACCTTCCCTCAGATGTGCACATGTGTACATCGTAGATGAGGTAAAGAATACAGAGTCATCTAAAAACAAAAAGACAAATTAAAAAAGGCCATTTCTTTCCTAATCTTAAGAGTTTGTTTCAGTATGTATATTATTTTATATACATATGAAAAGATGCTTGGTTATTACAATTTGGTGCTTTTCTCCTAAGATTATCCTCTTTTGGTCTCACTGTACATGGATGTCTAAAATCCTGCATACTTTGTTATATTCCATTGTGTTTTAAATCTAAATTCCGCATATCGGGGAGAACATGTGCCATTTGTCTCTCTGCTCTTGGCTTACCTCACCCAGCTGATTTGTTCTAGTTCCATCCATTTCCCTGTGAATGCTATTATTTTATCCTTTGTAATGGCTGTGTAAAATTCCATTGTATGTAGGTACCACAATTGTTTTGATCCAGTGATCTATTGTGGAGCATCTAGGTTGTTTCCATATCTTGGCTATTGTGAATAGTACAGCAA
This sequence comes from Dipodomys spectabilis, assembly GCF_019054845.1. Taxonomy (NCBI): domain Eukaryota; kingdom Metazoa; phylum Chordata; class Mammalia; order Rodentia; family Heteromyidae; genus Dipodomys; species Dipodomys spectabilis. Next base: position 435,320 of record NW_024871047.1, read on the forward strand.
TGAACATGGAGGTGCAGGTGTCCTTGTCATATCCTGGTTCATCCATTCTATAATTTTAAGTATATGTAAGAGATTCGACATATATGCATGAACATGAAGGAGTTTGGTCTGAAAAGGTCAGGCCAAGGACATAAACTTTTCCACTGTGCAGGTGCCTCAGTTTGGCTCAAGGGTTTTCTACCTAAGGAAGAATTTCTAATATCAAATAGACCACTGATTGACCACAAGGAAGAGTAGTTATGGAAGTGATAGGGAGGAAATAAGACTCATGGATATTTCCCAGAATGTAACTAGGAGAGAGGACTGATTTAGCCTTTGTCCTGTAACTAACTTGCTTCAATTTCTCCCGAGAGACAAATTCTTTTTGGTTTGCGAAAAGTGTGTCATTTTCTATAACTTCATTGATGCTGACATGGGGCTGTAGACTCTACCTGTCAAGATCCTATCTCTTGTCCTGCACTAGTTATAGTAGGAGGGGGTGGATGGCCACCAGACACCTGAACTGTTGTGTATAATCGATGTCTTTTAAGTTTTCGGGCACTTCAAGAACAGGTTGAAATCCTTATAGGAGGAAGAATTGCTCCTGTTTGTTGATGACTTGCTGTCTAAAGAAATCAATATTCCCCTGCTTTCACTGTATTTGATGTCAGTATAATTTGTGGAGGGGAAGGGCAATAACAAATCGTTTAAATAGGGATACAGGTGGACTCACTGCAACAATGAGATGTACAAGTCGTTATGTCGAAAAACGAACTTTACAACTTTGGTCGGGGGCAGGGGGAGGATTGGGGAGATGTGGAGGGATGGGAAGGGATGGGAAGGGGAAACAAAGGAGGAGGCTACAATGATTGATAAGAAATGTACTCATTACCTTGCCCATGTAATTGTAACCCCTCTGTACAGTATTTTCACAATAAAAAAAGAAATTAAAATACAAAACCCCACCAAAATGAAAAAAATCAATATGTTGTTGTAGTAGTCATGGTCCAAAGTTCATTTTCCTCAGAAAATGAACAGGAGGATTAAATTAGTGATAAATAGTCACAACCATTTCAGGAGCTGGTCCTTAAAGGAACCCTACCATCCATACACAGTAATAACTTTGTGTACTAGATAAGAGGCCTAATTTATATAATCTATGACCTTTTCTGAGGTATTAACATAAAAGCAACATTCCTCCTTAGGTAGGAAGGAGGCTTTGCCCCTGACTGTTCACAGATCTAAGGCAATTATCGTTTGTCAAACAATGCCCGTCAACAAATCTACTAGTGGGTCAGTATAAGATCCTAGAGTTCATTAGACCATTCCTCGAGTGTCTTGGCAAGTTGTACTGACATACATATGGAGGCACTTCTCATGGTTGTTCCAGCCAATTACAAAGTCCCAGTAATTAGGGGTATCAGCAGGAGAACTATTGAGAGAAATTAAAAAAAAGAGCCTGGCTAGGTAGCCAGGGAATCAGGGCAAAGACTCCCCTTCCAGACAGATTCTGCGTTCTTCACAATGGCCTTGAGCAGTCCTAGGTATCACATCATCATGGCCTTGAGCAGTCGAGCATGTGGGCCCTTGGACATCATGCCATGTCTCATTAACCCTAGAAGACTTGCACGTGTACAATGGGCTGATTTGATCCCAGGCATGTGCACTGGAATGGGCAGCCAATTAGAGAGGCTAAAGGACAAATGGAGAACTGGTGCAGGTTGTGTGAAGCCTCTGTAATCAGAAGACTAGGACTGCTAGGGCCTCAGGCTGTTCAATGATCTTTAGAATCACATAGCTCTCTCCTAGAGAGGCCCTATTAACCCCTGCACAATGCACTCCAAGAAGTGTCCTCCCTTGACCCCTGCTGTCTAACAGTTATGTTTATCTTTTTCTTCAACACATCTTCACCATTTTACTTCTCTCTGTGTGTCCATAGACCATTCTCAGAAACCATAGAGAAAAAGGACCTAATTGGTCCTTTATCCAGTATTTTAGTGTTAGTACACTACCATCTTTTGGTGTTACCCTCTTTTGATATTGTCTTTTTTCTATTACATATCTGGGCATCCAGGTGTTTTCATTAGCATAATACACTTCACTGTATCTCAACCCAGAAGAGAGGCAGGGAACTCTCAAAAGAGGAGGAATTTATTTAAAAAAATGTCTGATTTCTAATTCAGCAAGGAAAGTCAGGGGTGAAATTATGAATCTTTTGTTTTCCTTCAACCCCAATTACAATCTCAGCATGGGTAGAGGGTTTTCCCATATAAGAGAGCAGACAGGAATAGCATGCCCTCATATCAAAAAGGAATGGAGTTTGCTTACCCTGAGACACATGGTTATTTGAAATTCTTCATGGGAAATGGAGAATCTCTGTAAGGGCTGCAAAGGGTATCCCAGGTATCCTCTGTCTGATTCTCAATATGTCCTTAGAACTGGGAATAGAGACAGTCAATTCTCCAATGCCCTGCTTCTGCTCCCATTTCAGAGCAGAGTTGACAGGATCAAGGAGGGGTACCAAGCAATCCCTTGAGAAATACCTGTTTGTTTTTTTTTTTACATTTGTGGCAGGTGGACTTTCCAGGCTTACCCTTCTCCCTCTAAGACATCCTGGGGCTTGTGAGGGCTTCCTCATTTATGGCTGCCTTAACTCTGCCTCAACTCTGCCTCACCTTTCTTCCTTTTGCTGATTCTTTCCGCCCCCCCCCATCCTCCAAATCTCAATTGTTATACACTATGAAGGGATTATCCAATAATTGAGTTTTAATAATCTGTAGGCTCAACTGAATGAAGCTTTTGTCTGGGATTGATAGGAGGATAATACGTACTAGGAGTGCTACTCTTTCCTATGTTGGTGCATTTTCTTAAGGCATCTTCTAATCTCTTATATAAAGACATGAAGTTTTCCTCTGTTTCCTGAATAATACCTCTAATTCTATCATAATCGGTATATTTTATTATACCTGCTTTCATACCTCTTCAGAGACCCCCATATTTCATACCATTCATATTCCTCTTGGGTGTTATAGTCCCATTTAGGTTCATGCTCAGGGACCATGTCTGCTCCTGTCCAACAATTACTTGGGTCCCTAGCAAGTACCTCATCTGCCTGTCTCCTTCTAGCTGTGAGAATTTTTTATGTAAAAGATGCAGCCATTTGTAAAGATGAACTGGATTTTTTTCCTCTGGGGGAAAAATAATCTGATGTTAGTATGAGAGTTTGGAATCCGGACACAAATTTGTTTGGGTCCTCTGAATAGTTAAAATTGTTTTTATATCATTGGATGTCAGCCACTGAGTAGGGAGTCAGAACTCTAATGGTATCTTTTTGTCCTACCACCTATTGGAGATCCAATAAGACTGCCAGTGTCTATGAATGAGGGTCTCCATTCCTGATAGGAAGAGGACTAGAGAGTATAGGAGGGGTCATTAGAGGTTTCTCAAAACTTCCCCTGAGAAATAAGTGAACCTCCCAGAAGAGGACATCTATCTTTTCCTCTTTCAATTTTTGCTTCTTGGATCTAGGGGTTCCCTTACAGAGGGAAGAGTCCCAGAACACTGTCATAAAACCTGTATATTGGTACTTCAGTACACTTCCTCTTTTCCTAGAATAATGGCAAGATGGTATTAAAATGTAGACTTCCATTTCTGGTCCTTTTTTCTTGGTTCTCCAGATGGTATTTGGCCAGTCTACATTACTATAAAATATGAGCTGCTGCTTCTCCTCCTCCTCCTCCTCCTCCTTTCTCCTCTTCCTCTTCTTCTAATGCTGCTTCTGCTTCTTCTTTTCCTTCTCCTTCTCCTTCTTCGTTTCCTCCCCCTCCTCCTCTTCTTCCTCTTTCTCCCCCTCTTTCTCTTCCTCCTCTTCCTCTTCTTCTTATGTTAGCAGATTTTAAGGAGTCCCAGCGCAGCCAAGCAGAAATTCTGCAGGAATAGAACTGGATTCTATCCATGTTATCTGTTGTAAATGGGAGACAAGGAGAGGTGTGATACCCCTCTTTTGTCTGTGGAAGATGAGCAGCTTCAGAAAGAGGAGTAGAACTGCTAGAGTTCCTTGGCCATAGTTCCTCCATCTTGAGACCCCTGATCAACATGTTGCTTAGCTTCAGCTTCCAGAATAAACTCTTCTCCTCCTAATGTGACCCTGTCACTTTCCATTTAGCTCAATTGCAAGCTAGTTACCTAGCAACCCCCAAAATGGCCCAACAGCATCAATTTCTGTACCCTAATAACTCTCACAGTTCTTTCCACTAACCTCCAAACAAATACCTCCACCTTGTAAGTGGCCGTGGGGCTCTGACTTTTTCTGGAAATCCCAAACCACAGGTTTTCTCTCCTCAATAAAACCTGTGCTGATAGTGAGCATTTTCTCATCCATTTATGCCTTTCCAGTCTAATAGGAACCACTATTACTAACCTGGGGGTGGATCTCTGGAAATCTATCAGGTGTTCCCATGGAAGACTCAGGACCTAAGGGCTAAAGTTCAGAGATCTCTGACTAGGAGAGAGTGTAGATCCCCTATGACAAGTGAATATATCACTTGACAACCAGTGTCATCTAAAGTCTATTTCCCATTAAAATTGGTCGATTTGGGTGGCTATCTTAGTTGCTAGCATAAAAGCTATTATATCATTCCAGCATTGGAAAGCCTAGGGGAACAAGGCTTAGGAGATATCAAAGAAAGCCCAAACTGTTAGAGGAATGGAGTGCTTTAGTGGACACCAGAGAAATCTAGGTCACAAGAGAAATCAGAGACCAGCCCAACAGAGAAAGCCCAAATTATCAAGGACAAGACAAGACATAAAGGAGCAGGATTTCTTTGCAGCTGCACAAACTAACAGAAAGGAAAACAATTGAGACTACGACAAAGAGGTATCAAAGCAAAGAGAAAGATACACAGAGACAAAGAGGTCAGAAAAGTTCTCACCACACCAAACAAGACAGTACACAGACATGGTCTTAACTCCAGTGTGGCTGGCCAAGTTGACACACTCAAAAGTGAAGTAGCAAAGTAAGGAATTTAATAAAGAGAGAGAAAAAAAATACTATGAATGAGCATGTGGTTGCAAAAGTTCAACTTTCTAGGGCTAGGAGAGTGTGGGAGGAATTCACAGTAAGGATAGTGGGCTGATCTTAGGGAAATGAGGATCATTTGTTAGATTTTTGGAAGGAATCTGCACATGCACAAAGTTGCCATCCCATAATTTTAAGTATATGTGTGAGATGCAACCCATATTCATGAGCCCTTCAGAAAGGGTTTGGTCTGAAAAGCTCAGATCACCTAATAATGCAGTTTCCACTGTGCTGATGCCTTGATTTGGCAAGGGTTTTCTACCTTTAGGGAGAAGTTTTAATCTCAGACTACTAGTTTCCCACAAGGAAGAGTGGCTACGGGAAATACCAGAGTGGAGTTAATGCTCATGGGTGTTTCCAGAATGTGACTAGAGGAGGGGATTGGTTTCTGTATTCTTTCCTTATAAATAACCCACTTCAAGAGGAGAATGGCCACTAAGAGGCTTACAAAATGGAGGGACAAAGTCTAACTGGGAATCATCATTTTTAGTACTTTTTAAATTTTAGAGGCAGTGTTTTCACTTTGGTAGAATTTATATGATTATTTATTTGGCTTCCTTATAAATGATATTTATGTTTATTTTTACTTCATGTGTAGCAGCAGGTGTTACTGATTGTACATATGCTCCTTGTTCTACCAGGAGGCAATTGGTGCTGACTTAGTTTTCAAGAATCATACAGGCAAAGGAAGAGGAATCAATCAAATATACTGAACAACCATCTTTGGCCATGATGGTTAATAACAAGAGTGGGATTAGTCCAAGATGTAATAGGCTATTGCCAGATAGGTGTCAGTATTTTTTTGCATAGTTGTAGTGACCTCTGTGCAAACTGGTGGCCTGGATGTCTTTTGTGATGTCTATTTGTCAAAAAAATCACAAGCTTGGTGCCAGTGGCTCATGCCTATAATCGTAGCTACTCAGGAGCCTGAGATCCAAGGATTGCAGTTCAAAGCCAGACAAGGCAGGAAACTCTGTGATACTCTTATCTCCAATAAAACTACCCACAAAAGCCAGAAGTGGCACTGTGGCTCAAGTGGTAGAGTGCTAGCCTTGAGCAAAAGAAGCTCAGGGACAGTGCCTAGGCCCAGATTTTAAGCTCCAGGACTGGCAAAAAAAATATCTAAGAACTATTCCAGCTTTATTCACTTTTGGGCATGATTGACACAAGTAACACCATAGCTATCCTATTTTGGCATTTCTGATGCATGCCTCCTCTTTATTTTTTTTCTAATAACATTGCTGATCAACCATCCTTGTCATATTTTGAGTTTTTGTTGTTGTTGCAATGGACCTGTCTTGTTGTTGGAGGAGAAGTGATTGATAATTGGAAGTCAGGGTGATATCTCTAGCTAAATTTGAGTAACAAAAAATGATAGGAGTCGTTCTCAGGTTATGCTTATTTGGAATCAATTATTAATATTTATTCTGTACAGATGTATTATTCCAAAATACCAGGCCAACATATTTTGTTAGGAATTTAACTTTTACAAAATTTCAACAGGCAACAAGGACAAAATTTAAAGAGAAAATGCAAGACAAAACAAATAAGAACAAAACAAATGTAGTTTATTGATAGTTTTGAATTAAAAAACAATTTTCTACATTCTTTTTTAATAAGTTTTTTATTGTGAAAAACTGTACAGAGGGGTTACAGTTACATGAGCAAGATAATGAGTACATTTCTTATCAAGCATTGTTGTCTCCTCCTATTTAGGCATTTTGAAGAAACAATTTTCTATATTCTTTACCAATGACAAAATAAAACTTTGTAAATTGAACTTAATTTTACCAGGAAACTACTTAAAAGTACCTGTTGAGTCTTTTTCAAAAGTCCAAATTAAAATGCTTTAAAGAGCAAAACTGTGGGTGACAAAAATACTTAGAATAGCCATGCTTAAAATGTTGATGAAACTAGGTGCCCAAGGCTCACACCTGAAATCCTAGTACTCAGGAGACTAAGATCTGAAGATCATGGTTTGAAGCCAGCTCAGGCAGAAAAGTCCACGAGATTCTGGCCTATGGTTTAATCACCAAATACGGAAAATGGATCTGTTTGAAGCGGTACAGTGCTCTAGCCTTGAGCACAAAGCTCAAGGATAGTACTCAGGTTCTGAGTTCAACTCTAGAACTGGAACACACAAAAAATGTTGATAAGAATTCAACCATTGAGAAAGAAATTATTTTCACTGCCTACAATATTTTAAGACTAATCAGCATTAGCAGGATTATACCGGGACCATAAGACTTTTATACATTTTACTAATAACTCCATATATTGCTTTAAACATAGAAAATTAGACTGTGGTTTTATATTATTGTGTTAATGTTCAATTCTTATAAAACAATATAAATAGATTTCTAATTATAGTCGTTAATCACACACAAGCTTTCTGTCATAAGATTTACCCACTTTCAAACTGCTCAATCCTTTGTGATTTGCTTAAGCCTTTTGTTTTGCCTTATCTTTCTCCCTATTCTGGAACAATTCAGTCAGTTTATTTTATTTTATTTTTGGTGTCCATCCTGTGGCTTGAACTCAGTGCTTGGGCACTGTTCCTGAGCTTTTTTTGCTCAAGGCTATTGCTCTACCACTTGAGCTACAGTTCTATTTGGGCTTTTTGCTAGTTTAGTGGAGATAAAAGTTTTACAGACTTTCCTGTCCAGGCTGGCTTTGTACTGTGATCCTCAGATTTCAGCCGCTTGAGTATTTAGAACTGCAGGCATGAGCCATCGGCATCCAGCTCAAGTCAGTCATTTTAAGAAAAACATATGATACAAAATCCTTTCTTATCCAAAACATTCTCCTTATCTCAATAAAAGAATATTTTTTGTTGTTTTTATATAGTTATTCTCATCAAAATATATCTTAATTTTATTTTGTCTTTTTACACATATATGTGTTAATTAGTTTTAAGATTTTAATAATTTTATTTATTTATTTTGGGTCCGGTCATGGGGCTTGAACTCTGGGCCTGGGCGCTGTCCCTCAGCTCTTCAGCTCAAGGCTAGAGCTCTACCACTTGAGCCACAACACTACTTCTGGCTTTTTTCTTTTTGCTTATGTGTTGCTGAGGAATTGAATCCAGGGCCTCATGCATGCAAGGCAAGCACTCTACCACTGAGCTACCTTCCCAGCCCTTTAATAATTTTATTTTTAAATAAAGACCCAGAAAAAAAATCTTGAATTGTTGGCCAAATACCAACATTTTATGAAAAGATATGCATTGAAAGGCTCAAATATACTGCCCCTTTAAAAAGAAATTTTAAGAAGTCAAAAGTATTAAATTCATAGATGACAGTCTATATTACAGTTCTTTACCTTATGCAGAAATGACTGGTGGCATAATCTATTAGACAATATGGTTGGCAGAAGCTGTGGTGAGGGGTGTGCCGTAGAGCATAACACACCTGTTGGCCAACAGGGCAGAGTTAATGAATGACTCTTAAAATTAACTGCAAAGCCAAATGTCTGACCAGGAGGCCAACTAGGATACATCTAATTTTGTGAGCCATATTATTTTCATTCTCTCTGGAAAACATTCTGTTTTCATGCAAGACAAATACAACGATGACAATTCACTCAATTTTTGCTTTTCTTTAAAAACATTTTCCCTTTGATAAAAAGTAATGTTGTTAGGAATGATAATGTTAGACACAAAATTCTAAGTTGGTGGTGTTCTGTGCATTTCATTATTTAACAATTTAATATTTAATTCTGTCTTCTTTCTTGTATAATTTTTTCTTTGTCGATCATGGGGCTTGAACTCCTGGGTGCTGTCCCTCAGCTCTTCAGCTCAAGGTTAGCTCTCTACCACTTGGGTTACAGTGCCACTTCTCCTTGTATAATTTTTAAAAGACAAGTCATATTTAATTATTATTCTTGTTCTTTTGACTGCATTTTTTTTGGTCTTTTCTTTTTTGGTACTGGGGATCGAACCCATGGCGTTGCACTTGCTAGGCAAGCGCTTTGCCACTGAGCTACATCCCAGCCCTATTCTTGTTCTTTTGTATGTTAGAGTTTCCCCCCTCATTTTCTTTCAAGATTCTTTCTAAAAATTTAATTTTATTGTCAAGGTGATGTGTGGAGGGGTTATAGTTACATTCATAAGGCAATGAGTACATTTCTTGTTGAATATTGTCATCTCCTTCGTTTTTCTCCCACCTTCACTCCCACCCAATCCTCCCCTCAAGTTGTAAAGTTCATTTCCAACATATTGTCTTGTGAGTATCACTGTTGGCATTGGTTCATCCTTTGTCTCACCATTTCGTTGTTCCCTTCCCTTCCCTTCCCTAATTCAGATAAACATATATACAACACACAGGGTTTTTAATTCATCTGATTTTCTGTATTCTGAACATGATATGTACAGGTTTTGCCTTTTGGTATTTATTCTGCTTGAGATTCTCCAAGCTTCTGGATCAGTGGTTTGGATCTGTGGGGCTTGAACTCTGGGCCTCATATTTACTCTGCTGTCAGTCTACCACTTGATCAATGCCTCCAGCCATCATCAACAGCTTCTTGGGGACAGAAGGTGAAATGATCCCAGAGTCTCTGGGGGCATGGATGAGGCGCACCAGCCCAGAACCGCAGCGTCCTGTCACCTTGCACAGGACAGTGTGAGGTTTGCTAATCTTGTTCCTCCAGTAGTCTCGCTGCACAGGGACAATGGAGAGCTTGGCCAAGATGATGGCCCCCAACATGGCAGTAGCAACCTCCTTGGAGCACTTAACACCCAGATTAACATGGTCATTGTAGTCACCAATGGCTATAAATGCCTTGAACCTGGGCGTTGGCCAGCTTGAGTCTGCTTCTGCATGGGCATAATCTTCAACACCTCATCCTTGAGTGACACAGCCAGGAAGAAGTCAATAATCTCAGACTCCTTGATGGGCAGGGAGAAAAGATAGATCTCCTTCAAAGACTTGATCTTCATGTCCTTAACCAGGAAGCCCAGTTTGGTGACAGGGATCCATTCCTTGTCTTCAGCCTTGCCTCCATGAGCCCCATGGCTGTGACCATGGCCTGTACCATGGCCACGACCTTGACTCTGGAGGCCACTACTGAAGCCTCCACAGAAGTGGCCAAGGCTTCCCAAGCCTGGGCCTCCGGGGACCTCCAGGCCCTCCCACTACACCGCCATCATCCACCATTTGGTGTTTTCCTGGAGAAGGACTCTTGCACTTTTCTGTTCATTCTGGCTTCAAGCTGTTATCTTCTAGATCACAACTTCCCAAGTTGTTAGGTATGAGCCACAGGCACCTGACTTCAGTGTGGGGACTTTTTTTTGTGTCAGTCCTTGGGCTTGACCTTAGCCTTGACATTGTCTCTGAGATTTTTTTAAACATTTTTAAGACATCTACCACTTGGGCCACAGCTCCCCTTCTAGACTTTTAGTGGTTAATCAGAGATAAGAATTTCATGGATTTTACATATGCTCATAAAATGGATTTACTTCTAGGCCAGGGTATTCTGAGATCTTCATCGTTTATTTGAGAAGACAAAAGCACAGTTTGCTAATGCCACCAAGCCCAGGGCCATGAGCAATGTGTCTACTGTTGAACAATTTTGATTTATTCCTTGTTACAGCAAGAGAAAATGTGTATGAAGGGGTAACACAGGACATCTCAGATAGTCTAAAGAAAAGGGCTAAATAGCAGGCCTTAGACTTAAAGGGAAGCTTGCAAGGCTGGACTTTAGTTGTTTTCCTGGAATTTGATTAGTATATAGTTTCCTACCCTGGTGAATTTCCTTTAACTGATAAATATGGCCCACTGTGTGTCAGTGATTGTACAGTTGGGTATATGTTAGATATATTTTCCTTCTGAATATGTAAATTAAGTTCATGTTAAGCAGATGGTGCCTATAGGACTAGCTGCCACCTCCTCTTTTAGGAAGGCAAAAACCAAACTGTGGACATCAGTCTCTAAAGAACTTCCTGATAGATGACACATTGCAGGCATTGCCACAACTTTTAAGAAGTGTACCCTACTTGAGTCCACTGAAAGGGGAGTCTTAAAAACTCATGATAGCTTTCTCTAGACTTCCCAAAACCATCCCCTTTGCTGATTTTGGTCTCTGTTCATTGTAACAAACCTTAGCCTGAGTATGACAACAAGTGCATTATTCCAGTGAATCACTAATCCTGGCAGTAGTTGTGGGAGACTTCTGACGTTATTGACTTTAAAAGTAGGCTTGGATAGAATGACTCAGACTCATTGAAATATCACAGATACACTGGGAAAGGAAGGATGATTTGTCAGGGGAGACCCTTTGATGCCTGGATGTCACAGACTGCTCCACACTGTGAAATAACATCTGAGCTGTGTTCTGTTGTAAGATTTAAAAGTTACCTGTAGAATGGTCAAGTGACAAATACTACCTCAGAAGATTGTTTCTCCTGATCATTACTTTGGACTTGCCAGCAAGCTAAAATAAGAAGACTAAAAAGCACTTCTTGATTTATATCTTTGCTATTTAGTTCTGTTTTCCAAGAAGGAGGAGAAAAGTTTCAAGCATTTCTAAAGAGAAGCTCAGAAGGGGCTAGACATGTCTAAGGAACATGAATTGCTCTTTCCTCCAAGTGTGTGGAGAAGGGAGGAGGAAAGGTAAAACAGTCTCCAGGACTGCAGCAATGTTTTCGATAAACCAGATGAAAAGAAAAATTTTTTTTAAAGAAAATGACTTTTTAATCATTAAATGAAATGTACTTAAACTGCCCTCCTATTCCACATGGAATTCCATTGAGTCTCTCAAAAATTGCATTGTTAAAAAAAATTGCATTGTTTACTCTGCAAGGACTGAACTTACTGACAGAGGTTTGGATAAACTTGAGAAGGTTAAAAAAGAGGGTAGAGGCTGAGCTGCGAATGTGGCTTAGCGGCAGAGTACTTGCCTACCATGCATTATGTCCTGGGTTCCAGTCCTCAGTACCACGCAAACAGAAAAAGCTGGAAGTGGTGCTATGGCTCAAGTGGTAGAGTGCTAGCCTTGAGCAAAAGAAGCTCAGGAACCATGCCAAGGCCCTGAGTTCACGCCCCAGAACTGGCAAAAATAAAAATAAAAAAGAGGAGGGGGGATAAAAAAATCACCTTAGAGGGAATTGAACAAAATGGAGGGTGAGTAAGATACTGTTAAAGTATCTCCCTACAGACATTAAATTGAATAGTGAGTCATACCAAACTACCAGGGCAAGAGCTACCAGGACAAGGAGATCAGGCAAGAGTCCACAGACTTCCTTTTAGTATAAAAAAATGAAAAGAAAGATACATTGAAGAAAGTAGCAAGGGAAGTGTTGCTTCCTACTCCCATTCAAAACAAGTGTTTTGCAAGGAGCCTCCCACTTGGGAGAGCCAGAGCAAATTGAGTACAGGTCTTGGAAACTGAGCCTCAGGTGGGCCATGGGGAAACACTGTGCTGGGCAAAGTCCTGTGACCTATCAAGTCAATGCCTACAGACTGAGCTTTTGGAACAACTTCAGGCAGGTAACAAAAAGACTTCTCTGACCGCTCCTCCAACATTAGTAGTAGAATGGCAAATGGGATTACACCCACTGGGTAGCAGGACACAAAAGCCAGCACAGAGCTTTGTCTCAGAACCTAATCATCAGGCCTGCCTTGGTTAAGCTAAGACTGAGCAGAAACAGGCTCTGTATAAAGGCCAAAGTAAAGGCTCACAGTATGAATCTTTACACCAGCTCCAGCACCAGGCAGAGATGGAAGTGCCTGTAGGACAGACCTGAGTTTTCCTTATATCAGTACTAACTTTGGATTGGGCCTACCGAACACTCCCTACTTCCAAGATTCTACAGGCCTTTGCAAGTAAGAAATTTAGGTGAGACTCAGCTTAGTATCAGCTTTGGTGGTGAAGGAGTTCTTTCCACTACCCACCATCCAACTTCATCAGCCCAGTTATCATTAGGCCACTTCTCATAGAGAAGTGTCCAGAAGTTCCCTGCCATCAGGAAGAGATCTGTGCCTCAGTGGGACAGACTTAGGTTTCACCTGCAACACCATCCCATGCACCCCTGAGATTATGAAAGTCCTTAAGACTATGAGGCACAGACATGACCCAGCTTAACACTAGCCTAGATGGCCAAGTGTCTATGTTCACCAATATTCACCAACCTCACACAACATAAAATGATATAAGACCCCATTTCTTGGGAGGTAGGATAAAGTAACAAGCACAAGACTTCCCTGGAACTTTGTTCTGGAACTAGTGAAACACTGGGCAGACACTAAAAGCTCTCCATCTTCAGATCTGCCCGTGGACAACTTCTAGAACACCTCCAGTACCATGAGAAAGCACATGGTGTCAGACTATTAGATTTCTATTCCAGTTAGCATGGCCTGTGGCTTGTTACCATGCACTCAGTAGGTCATGCTGTTCTAGGTGGGTTGTAGGCTCAGGATCTGACACAGCTCAGTAGCTTTGGTGACAACAGATGTTGCTGAGAAGCCTGGGGCTGGCCCATCTGTAGTGACTGCTCAGAGTCTAGAAGAATTCTGTAGTATCTGACTATAGACACTGGATGAGGCATCTGGGCCTTCCCTGGTCCCACAGACAAGCTTGTGGAGACAGGCTACTGTCTCTGGGTACTGTCCTAAGTCTTTCTGAACAAAAGTAAAATGATATCAGATAAACAATCTGTCATTGCATCACAAGGAACTATTTACATAAGAACAAACCAAACCCCAAATTAGCACAAGGAAAAAAAATGAGGTCAGAGTAGTACCAGACGTCAGTGACTCACGTGTAAACCTAACTATTCAGGAGGCTGAGTCCTGGAGAATCATGATTCAAAGCTATCTCAGGCAGAAAAGTCTGCAAGAGTCTCTCCAATTAACCAGTAAATTGCTAGACTGGAGGTGTGGCTCAAGTGGTAGTCACCCTAGCAAGCAAACTTAGCATGTGAAGGTCAAGCCTCAGTACCAGCACAAAAACTAAAATAAACTCAGCCCAGAAATAAATGAAATGAAGATGATAAACAATAACAAAAAATCAGCGAAACAAAAAGCAGGTTCTTTTTACTAGTCTTGAGGCTTAAACTCATAGTCTGGGCATTGTTCCTGAATTTTTGTGCCCAAGGCTAGTGCTATACCATTTGAGCCACAACTCCACTTCTGGCTTATTGGTGGTTAATTGGAGATAGTCTTATGGACTTTCCTGCCAGGGTTGGCTTTGAACCATGATCCTTAGATCTCAGCATCCTGACTATCTAGGATACAGGCATGAACCACTGGCACCAAGGAAGAACAGTTTCTTTGAAAAAATAAAACGTACAAATTTTTTGTTTTGCCAATCCTAGGGCTTGAACTCTGGGCCTGGGTACTGTTCCTGAGCTTCTTCTGCTCAAGGCTAGTGCTTCATCACTTGAGCCACAGGGTCATTTCAGTCTTTTTCTGAATAGTTTATTGAAGATGAGATTTTCCTGCCCAGGCTGCCTTCAAGCTGAACTCCTCAGATCTCAGATCAGTGATGAGAAGGGAAATATTATAACTGATACCACAGAAGTACAAACTCATAGGTTATTATGAATTATTATATGCTAATAAATCTGATAATCTTGAGAAATAGAATATGATTAACACTAGCCTAGGTGGCCAAGTGTTTACCAATACTACACCAACTTCACACAGCATAGTACTATGTAATACATTTGTTAGGAGGAAAGGCAGAGTTGTAAGACAAAAATTTGTAGACATACATACCTTACTAAGATTCAATCGTGTCAGTTGTGGGGCTTAAACACTTAGGCTTAGGCACTGTCCTTGAGCCTCTCTGTATTCAAGGCTAACACTCTACCACTGGAGGCACAGCATCACTCCTGGTTTTGTCAGTGGTTAATTAAAGAGTTTCATGAGGACTTCTCAGGCTGGCTTTGAACCGCAATCCTCAGATCTCAGCCTCCTGAGTAGCTAGGATTACAGGGATGAGCCACTGGCACTTGGTCATGAATATACTTTAAAAACAAAAAGAGGGCTGGGAAGGTGGCTCAGTAGTAGAGTGCTTGCCTTGCATGCCTGAGGCCCTGGGTTCGATTCCTCAGCACCACATAAGCAAAAAGAAAAAAGCCAGAAGTGGCACTGTGGCTCAAGTGGTAGAGCGCTAGCCTTGAGCTGAAGAGCTGAGGGACAGTGCCCAGGCACAGAGTTCAGGCCCCACGACCGGGCCCAAAAATAAATAAATAAATAAATGACGCACTGGTAGCTTGCATCTATAATGGCTATCTACTTAGTAGGCTGCAATCTGAGAACAAGATTCAAAGCCAGTTCAAGCAGGAAAGTCCAAGAAAGTCTATCTCCAATTAACCAATAAATGCTGGACTGGAAGTGTTGCTCAGATGGCAGAGCACTGGAGATGAGGAAAAAAATCCAAGCCAGAGTGAAAAGGCCTGAATTCAAGTCCCAGCACCATCTCACACCAAAACAAAAAAGACGATTATAAAGAAACAGATTGATCAGTAACGAAAACCTCGTCATCAACCAGGCACTAGTGGCTCATGCCTGTAATCTTAGCTACCCAGGATGCTGAGATCTGAGAATACGGTTCAAAGCCAGTCCTGGCAAGAAAGTCTGTGAGATTCTTATCTCCAATTAACTACCAATAAACTAAAAGTGGGGAAAAAAACCCAGAAGTGGAACTGTGGTTCAAGTGGTAGAACATAGCCTTGAGCAAAAGAAGCTCAGGGACAGCACTTAGGTCTTGAGTTCTCAAACTCCAGGACCAACACACACACACACACACACACACACACACACACACACACAGTCACACATATTCATACAGCTTTGCCATTAAAGAAAAACACAGAACCACATGGCTTCACTGCTTAATTCTACCAAACATACAATGACAATATCAATTTTCCTTAAGTTTTATTCCAAAAACTTGCAGAATGAAGTTGTCTAAACACATTCTTTGAGGCCAGATTATCCTGACATTAAACCAGGTAAGGACACAACACCAAAGAAATTATAGGAAAAAAGGACATAGTTAGCAAGATCAATAGAAAGCCTATGGATTGGGAGAAGAACTAGACTAGCCATATAATAGACAAGGGTCTCATATCTAAAATATACTTAGAACTCAAAAAATTAAATTCCCCAACAACAAATCCTCAAAGAAACAACTGCCCAATAAATAAGTGGGCTAAACACTTAGAGAGAAACTTCTCTGAAGAGGAAAGAAGGATGGTCAATAGACACATGAAGAAATGCTCAACCTCTCTAGCCATAAAAGAAATGCAAATCAAAACAACATTGAGTTACCACCTCAGCCCAGTTAGAATGGCTATAATCAAGAACTCTAATAGCAACAGATGCTGGAGGGGATGTGGACAGAAGGGAACCCTACTGCATTGTTGGTGGGATGTAAACTTGTTCAACCACTTTGGAAAGTAGTATGGAGGTTCCTCAAAAGATTCCACATAGAGCTCTCCTATGACCCAGCAATCCCACTTTTGGGCATTTACCCAAATGATCACAAACAAGACCATACTAAAACTACCAGCACAACTATATTTATTGCAGCATTATTTACCATAGCTAAGATATGGAACCAACCCAGATGCTCCTCAGTAGATGAGTGGATCAAGAAAATGTGGCATATATACATAATGGAATTCTATACCTCCATCAGAAAGAATGACAGTGCCCCATTTGTTAGGAAATGGAAGACTTGGAAAAAAATTATATTAAGTAGAGTAAACCAGGCCCAAAGAAACAGGTCCCATAGTTTCCCTTATTTGCAATAACTAGTATATGTCTGAGACAAGCAGAAAAGGTCAGATACGATGATCTTAGGGGAAATGAACGCCAAGATAAGGACGCAAGTGGTTTTTTCTTTCTTGCTATTGTTTCTAACATATTTATATTCTTTTTTTGTGTGTGAAAATCCTGTACAGAGGGGTTACAATTACATGGGCAAGATAATGAGTACATTTCTTATCAAGCATTGTAGCCTCCTCCTTTGTTTCCCCTTCCCATTCTAACATATTTATAAGGTGATTGTTTTGTTGCTTTGTATGTCCCTCCTCCACGGTATAATCCCTGTTTTCACTGTATTTGATGTTGGTATAATTTGTGGAGGGGAAGGGAAAAAACAAATTGTTTAACTGGGGATGCAGGTGGATCCATTGCAACAATGAGATGTACAAAATGCTATGGTGAAAAATGAACTTTACAACTTTGGCGGGGATGGGGGGCGGGAAGGGGCAGGGAGGAGTGTAGTCGTGGAGATGGGAGGGCAGGGATGGTAGGGGAAAAACAAAGGAGGAGGCAACAATGCTTGATAAGAAGTGTACTTATTACCTTGCTCATATAATTGTAACCCCTCTGTATGGTATTTTCACAATAAAAAAACATTAAAAATTATAGGCCAATATCCATGTTAAATACAGACACAAAGAGACTCAACAAAATACTACTAGGTAAGTTCAGCATATAACAAATATTAGTCGCCATTATCAAATGGGGCTTATCTCAGTGATGCAACTGGACAGTTTTGCCACAAGTATATGTTTAATATACACAAATAAATAAATGTGATACACTACATTAACAGACTGAAGAACAAAGCCATATGGTCATCACAGTTGATACAGAAAAAAAGAACCTAATCAAACTAACTAACTTTTCATGGTAAAAACTCTGAAGTTAGGCACAGAGGAGTCTATTTCAACACAATAAAGATGATGTATAATAAACTAATAGCTAACAGTATACTATGTAAAGGAAATGCTGAAAGCTTTTACTCTAAGATCTAAAACAAGACAAGGACTCATATTTTCAACACTTATTCAACTTCAACTTGGTGCTGTATAGTCTAGCTAAAGCAACCAATAAGAAAGAAAAATAAAGAACATCAAAATTGGAAAAGGAGAAGTCGAATGATCACTGAAGTTGATATGATCTTATATAAAGAAAGACCCAGGTGAACATGGTAGTACATGCTTATAATTATAGCTTTTTGGGAGACAGATCTAGAGGATAGCAGTTTGAGGCCAGTCTGCAAAAAGTTACTGAGACTCTCTTTCAACTAGCAAGTTGGGCATGGTGATTCACACTTTTAATTCCAGTTACATGAGTGGCATAAGTAGGATTGTAATCTGAGGCAGGCCTCAGGCAAAAAAAGTTGCACGATGGTATTAAAATAATGAAAGCAGAAAAGTTGATGTGGAGGGAATATACTGCTGGTGTTTTGTTTTGTGGTTTTAGTTCATCCGGCCTACTCTGGGTGACTGTTGGACAATCCCTTTCTCAGTGTTTTTGCCAAGATAGTAGGTTATATAGCTTATACAATCCTTTCCAGGAAGTTGTCAAAACAGGGGTAGGCAGGGCTATGCTTGACTTGAGAAGAATAGTTTCTGCAAAATGAAGTAAAACAAACAGCTTTTCTGACAGACAATAAGGCGCCCTTCACAAAATGGAATAGGTTAGGTTAATTTGAGTTGGGGGCTTTACACATCACTATAAGTAGCAATGATATACATTTCAAAAAGCAATCCAAAGTTGGATGTCAATGGCTCATGCCTGTAATCCTAGCTACTTAGGTGGCTGAGATCTGAGAATATAGGTTCAAAGCCAACCCAGGCAGGAAAGTCTGTGAGACTCTGATCTCCAATAAGCCATCAGAAAACCAGAAATGGCGCTGTGGCTCAAGTGATAGAGTGCGTGCCTTGAGCTGAAGAGCTCAGGGACAGCGTCCAGGCCCAAAGTTCAAGCCCCATTACCGACAAAAAAAAAAAAAAAAAAAGAATCAGAAAAGATTTTGAAAGTTTTCACCACAAAGAAATGATGATTGAGATCAATATGCTTAACCTGATTTAAGCATTACATAATGTACATATAAGTGAAACATTATATGGCACCATATAAATGTGCAGCTTTTATGTTTCTGTTTTTTGTGGTACATCATATATCATGTATAAACAGCACATAAAGAGAACATATATAGCATGTCATATATAATATATAACATGCGACAGATAATATATATTATATTTAATACTGAATATATGAAATGTAGTATATATTATATAACATAATACATAATGTATGTATGTATGCACTCATGTGCATATATTATACATTATATTTATGTGTTATAAACATGCACATATATGTACATGCATGTGTATAAATGTACACATAATTATATTCCATATGGATATATTCATAGATACATGTATATGCATATATCCCTATGTACATATTATATATGTCAATATTATCATGTATATGTCTATATCATATATACAACATATATAGTGATACACATCTTATACATTATATTTATATTTCATATATTACATTATATTAAATATTACAATATGCATCATATATCACATATATTATACTATCTATCTTATTTCTCATACTATATATTATATATTACATATATTATGATAATATATGCTCATATATCATATATCATATGTCATAAATCATACTATTCATAATATATCATATATTCTCCATCATGTTACACACATATCATATATGATATAAATATGACATTATATATATTATATAAAGCACATATAACATAACAAATATTATATATAAATATATATGATGGATATGTGATATATTTAATATATGTGATATGTAAATATAATAGGCATGTGATATAATATATAATATACAACATATAACACGATTTATTGGTATTTAATATAACTGAGCATAATATGTGTGATATATGATATATAACATATATAAAATATGTAATATGTGATATGTAATATATGTATTATAACATACAATGTAATATATAATGCACAAAATACAAAATATAGAATACAGACTATAACACATATAATTATGTTATAATATATTGACATATGTATATATAATGTATCTATAGGTGAATATATGCATGTATGTAAATACACATGGAGGGTATATCATATATCACAATATATACTAATATATAGT
Organism: Dipodomys spectabilis; assembly: GCF_019054845.1. Taxonomy (NCBI): domain Eukaryota; kingdom Metazoa; phylum Chordata; class Mammalia; order Rodentia; family Heteromyidae; genus Dipodomys; species Dipodomys spectabilis. The sequence continues at coordinate 455,318 of NW_024871047.1, forward strand.
ATATATTAATATACAGCACTTTTAATATTTTGTGTATCTGTCAAAAATAAAAAAATATTACTGGGAAAATGTTTTTAAAATATTATTGGAAGAAAATCAGCTTTCTATTGTATAGTTATTTTAAGTTAAGTGCATGGCTAGTAACAATTAATGCAAAATGTATATGCTTGAAATTTCATAAACGATAGTGAGATCATCATGGTCCAGGAAATCTGCAAAGATAAAAGGGCAATACAACCCAACTTCCTTTTAGCTGTTCATGAGTAGATTGGAATTTAAACTCTTTGGACATCAGGAAGCAAATAAGTCCATATAACCTATTGTTTTCGTATGATTATTGCTTTCTAGAGACTGTGGAAAAAGAAAGACAGATATTGTGAGAAGATTAGCAAATCCACATGGAGATACAACTTTGAAACATTAAATATAGTTTTAGCTTTTACTTTCATGATGAATCTTTCTTGAAATTAAATGTCTGACCATTATAGGCTGTAGAATTTTTTTCTGATAGTTTTGAGGTCAAATTTTGGACTCTAAGATTGACAAAATCAAAAAAGGCCTACAAAAGTCTTGCTTGTCAATTAAACATGGAACACAATTGAATGGTTTTACAATGTATGCTCTTTGCTGGTGACTAAGAGCTCTTTCTTGCTTGGAATCCTGAATTTGCAGATGTCAATTGCCTGTACCTGGCTAATCTAAAACCTGTTGGTATAAGCTGTTTCAACCTTAGCACTGACTACTCTGAACTGAAATTGGATAAAATTGCCTGTGCAATTAAAAGTGCTGTGTGTGAATATATATTATATATTAGTGTATGTATGTATGTATATAAGAATGTCCACCGAGAGAATGCTACAGATTTAAGAAAACAGCCTGGTGCTGTTTGCATACACCTGAAATCCTAGCTACTCAGTAGGCTGAGATCTGAGGATCAATGGTTTGAAACCAGCCCAAACAGAAAATCTGTGAGACTCTTGTGTCCAATTAAACAGCAATAAGCTAGAAGGGATGCTGTGGCTCAAGCGGTAGAGCACCAGACTTGAGAGAAAAAGTTAAGTGAAGGCATGAGGCCCTGATTTCAAGCTGCAGTGCTAGCGAAAGAAAGAAAGAAAGAGAGAGAGAGAAAGGAAGGAAGGAAGGAGAGAGAGAGAGAGGCAGGGAGGGAGGGAGGGAGGGTTGGACAGGGATGGGAAAGAGGGAGAGAGGAAGGAAGGAAGACTGAAGGAAGGAAGGAAGGAAGGAAGGAAGGAGGGAGGGAGGGAGGGAGGGAAGGAAGGAAGGAAGGAAGGAAGGAAGGAAGGAAGGAAGGAAGGAAGGAAGGAAGGAAATAAATCCCTCTGTGTAACTGAAAACATTCTGGATGCTGGCCCAGGGCAAAGGGCTTACTCTCTTATGAGACCTTTAAAATATGAGGGATTGAGGATTTTTTAAACCATAATGTAAGGCCCAGTCCTGGATGGCAAGCAGACTCCACCCTCCTTGCCTCAAGGTCTCTGCCCAGTACCTGCATTACCTAGGCAACTGGCACACCTGGAAGAGGTCACTTCTGCATCCGCTGAGGTCACGTCTGGATTCGATGTGGCCACACCTTCCCCGCCCCTACCCTAGATAAGGCCTAGCCCAGGGCCAGATGCCCTCTTTCCCAGGTCTCTCCCAGCCCCGTGGAGGGCCAACATGGCCTGGTGCCAGCCAGAATGATGAATAAACCTACCCCTTACCTGAATACCACGTGTGTGGTGTGGTGTGGTTCTTACTTGGCCACCTCTTTTTAAAAACCTAACACATTTTTATTAGTATCTTTTTTTTTTGGGGGGGGTCAGGTCGTGGGGCCTGAACTCTGGGTCTGGGCGCTGTCCCTCAGCTCTTCAGCTCAAGGCTAGTGCTCTACCACTTGAGCCACAGCATCACTTCTGGCTTTTTTCTTTTTGCTTATGTGGTGCTGAGGAATTGAACCCAGGGCCTCAGGCATGCAAGGCAAGCGCTCTACCACTGAGCCACCTTCCCAGCCCCCTGTTAGCATCTTTTAATTATATTTTCCTACATGCTTATACTTAATGTACCCCAAACAAATTCATCCACTCTATTAATTGCATTCTTGTAAATTCCAGCTGAAAGTGAAGTAAGCAAGCCAGGTCTGGCCAGTGCCATATTGGCTACATGGTGGATGGTAGGGTCTGGCATCTTGTCTTCATGCTGAGGGAAGGACTCCTCCCTCACATCACCTGCCTCCCAGGTAATGGGCGTGCCCAGACCCCTGGAGGCAGGGTCAGGCACTTGGCTGATAGGTTACTGAATCTGTCAGTCTACTGCCTGGGACTGGGAATTTCCTGAGGATCTGCCCCCTGTGTTGACCTATTTAGGCCCAGACCAGCCTGGTCGTTGGACTCCATGCCACGTGTATCTCCGTGATCGTGCCCTGTGTTCTGTCTCTTTGCTCATCTCGAGTCATCATGGCGTCCCAGTTTAGCTCTACATTGGAGCTGAATTGGCTTGTTGGTATTGTTTTCCTTATTTCTTTCCTCTTTAGCATGTTTCCTAGCAGTGTTGTGTGTATTTGTGTGCTGCAGGCCTTTGTAACAACTGGCGGCCTGCAGCCTGATAACTGTATAATAAAGACTCCAATATTTTATACTTTAAAATGTGGCTTCTGGGATGATTTACCTTACAACATATGGCACCCAACGTGGGGCCCCAGTGCCAAGAAGGGCATCTGGGTTCTTAGAAGCCACTGGCGGATGATCTTGGTGGGCTGGCTGCCATGGGATGGAAACTGCTACAGGGGAGGCGCACCCCCTGAGAAGTTCCAGGGCCCTGTGGTCTTTCCCACTCTGACAGCCAGTTCATTGATGCCAGATTTGCCATCCAAATGTCTTTTGGGAGTCACTTAGAAATCTTCCAGAAGTAAGCCTCTGTTTCTGTGTCCTGTACTCTGTCCTATATTGTGTTTATATGTTTTCTGAAACTGGGGGCTGGTCCATCTGGAAATTGAAGAGGATAGGGGAGCAGATGTGCTCAGTAACCCGCCCTTCTTCCTCTCGATTGATGAATCTGAGAGGTTCTGGTGGTGCTGAATGGAAGAGGCTCACTCGGCAGACTCCGGTACTGTGGAGACTTTTGCAGCTTCTGTGACTCTCATACAGCAGGGAGTTCTGGATAAGGTTGTGTTGGGACCCACTCATGGTGGGAGAGGCCCCAGCTCAGCCGGCTTTTTCTGTTTGTCTTGGTCTTGTATCTCTTCTTGTGTTTGGTTTGGTGTCTTTATGGGGGAAATCAAAGCCTGCTATGTGTTGTATCCCCCTTCTGCCAGGAGGCATTTCAGAGAGTGCTGGCAGCTGAGGGCCTGGTTCAAACAACTAGCTAATCTTAGCATAAATTCAGTGCTCCTGGCTAAAATTGGTGAAAAAAGTCAGGCAGCCTGGTGGACTGAGAGAGTAGCTTCTGGTAATCTCTCCCTTCTTCCAGTTGATGGTATTCAAAAGGTCAGTTGTTGTGTAAAATGCTCTAGACAATTGGGACAAAACTACGGTCAAGTGCTGGGTGGGTCAAATTTGGGCACCCAGGAACCTCCCCCACCCATCATTCTTCAATAGAAATATTTGAGGGCTGGGAAGGTGGCTCAGTGGTAGAGTGCTTGCCTTGCATGCATGAGGTCCTGGCTTCAATTCCTCAGCACCACATAAGCAAAAAAGAAAAAAGCTGGAAGTTGCACTGTGGCTCAAGTAGTAGAGCACTAGCCTTGAGCTGAAGAGCTGAGGGACAGTGCCCAAGCCCAGAGTTCAGGCCCCACGACCGGAAACACCCCCCCCCCCAAATACAAATATTTGAGATGCTAATATGCCTTGGTAGAACAAGCTAGCCATGGAAAAAGTAGACCAGCAAAGTAATTTGTTAGAAATTTTGTCTCAAATCTTGGTTGTTGAGAGTAAGATTGGCAAAAAAAAAAAAAAAAAAATCTCTTGCCACTAAAAAAATCAGGAAAATGTATGGCTGATATTCATTTTGCACACTTTAAGGTCTTTGTGCACAAAAATGTATGTATGAACTTGTTAAGATAAAAATTGTCATCATAGGTGCTGGGAAGGTGGCTCAGTGGTAGAGTGCTTGCCTTGCATGCATGAGGCCCTGGGTTCGATTCTTCAGCACCACATAAGCAGAAAAAAAATTGTCATCATGAGGGGCTGGGAAGGTGGCTCAGTGGTAGAGCGCTTGCCTTGGATGCATGAGGCCCTGGGTTCAATTCCTCAGCACCACATAAGCAAAAAGAAAAGAGCCAGAAGTGGCACTGTGGCTCAAGTGGTAGAGCACTAGCCTTAAGCTGAAGAGCTGAGGGACAGGGCCCAGGCCAAGAGTTCAGGCCCCACGACCGGACCCAAAAAAAAATGTCATCATGAGCCAGGCGCCAGTGGCTCATACCTGTAATCCTAGCTACTCAGGAGTCTGGGATCTGAGGATCTCGGTTCAAAGTCAGCCCGGGCAGGAAAGTCCGTGAGACTCTTATCTCCAATAAACCACTAGAAAACAGGAAGTGGCGCTGTGACTCAAGAGGTAGAGCCCTTGCATTGAGCTGAAGAGCTGAGGGACAGTGCCCAGGCCCAGAGTTCAAGCCCCACGACTGACAAAAAAAAATGTCATCATGATGTTCAAAAATGTATAAGTTAAGTTTAAACTGCAAGAAAGGTCAGCAAGTTTGGACCTTACCAAAAGTGTAAAAGGGTTATTGCATTTGTTTTAAAGAACTTTAGTTAAAAGATTGATTTTGTAAGGATTCTTTAATCTGGAAACCAAAAATCTGATATTTTGATGCATAAGGCTGTTTGCATTGTAATCAAGTTATCTGGCTTAGCAAAACGCATTGGAAATTTGAGATTTATTTCCCACCACTGCTAAAATTTGGGAGTCACTGTTAGAATTTGGATGTAAAGTTTTGTTTACCACTGTTAAAGACATTGCTTCTTCTGTGTGTCTAAACTGCTTGGGCTCTCAGTCAGAGATTAATGTTAGGTTTTTAAAAAGAGGTAGCCGAGTAAGAACAGCACCACGCACATGGTATTCAGGTAAGGGGTAGGTTTATTCAGTAGACCTGCTGAGACCAGGCCAAGTTAGCCCTCCATGTGGCTGGGAAAGGCCTGGGAGAAAGCTGGGAAATAGGGAGAGCTGGGAAAGAGCTGAGAAGGAAGGAGCTGAGAAAGAGTATCTGGGCCTGGGTTAGGCCTCATCTAGGGTATGGGAGGAGAAAGGTGTGGCCACATCAAATTCAGATGTGACCTCTTCCAGGTGTGCCAGTTGCCTAGGTAACACAGGTACTGGGTGGAGACTTTGCTGCGAGGAGGGTGGACTCTTCTCACCATCGAGGAGCAGACCTTACAATTAAAAAGGATAGGAAAATTTAGGATGAGCCTATGTGCTTATCTTCAGGGATGAGGGGTGCTCTGGAAAAGGTGCATGCAGCTCAGCAGCTCCATGCATGGTGGGACAGGCCCTGGAGGGAGTCCACGCATGGTGGAAGAGGGCAAGCTGGCATAAAGGAAAGGTGCAGTTGCTCAGTGGCCCTATGCATGGTGGGATAGCCCCTGGGGGAGTTCATGCATGGTGGAAGAGGGTAAGCTGGCACAAAGGCAGTTCATCTAACCCTACAGAGTCAGATTGGGTGTATGCCCATTCTGTAGGACAGGCCAACAGGCCCATCTTCGTCCTGTCTCTTTTTCCATGCAGATGGACACTGGAAACCTGATGGTAAAAATTGGTGTTTAATATTTCTAAAACTGCCCCTTAGGATGTATTTAAATTGAAAAAGTTTTAAAGAAGAGTTTAAAAGAGTTTATTTATGGGATGTAATTTGATTTCTATGCTATTTTTGCAATTGGATGTAGTTTTAAAAGGACAAAAGTTGCTAAGTCTAGATTCTTGGTACAGTGTTAGTGCTTATAATTCTTGCATTAAGAAAAACTGCTGGGGGCTGGCTCAGTGGTAGAGCGCTTGCCTTGCATGCATGAGGCCCTGGGTTCGATTCCTCAGCACCACATACGCAAAAAGAAAAAAGCTGGAAGTGGTGCTGTGGCTCAAGTGGTAGAGCGCTAGCCTTGAGCTGAAGAGCTGAGGGACAGTGCCCAGGCCCAGAGTTCAGGCCCCACAACTGGACCCCCCCCCCAAAAAAAAAGAAAAGAAAGAAAAACTGCTGATTTCTTAACTATAACTCATACTGAAAAAAAAAAGGTGTCCAGTTTTTTGTTTTTTTTTTTAAAAAAACCTTTGGCTGAGAGGTAATTGTGCCCACCGTTCCAATGGGGCATTTAAATGCAAATTAACGTCACTTTAGGTAAAGGGATTAAAAATGGCATCCCCATTGTAAAAATTAGGAAGTACTAAAGGAGTGGCTGGCCTCCCTGGTAAAGCTTAAAATTAAAATTGTCCTAAAAGTTCCATTAAAAATCCAAAAAAGGCCCAGTGTTGGTAGCTCGCGCCTGTAATCCTAGCTAGTCAGGAGGCTGAGATCTGAGGATCGAGGTTCAAAACCAACCTGGGCTGGAAAGTCTGTGAAACTCTGATGTCCAATAAGCCAGAAAACCAGAAGTGGATTTGTAGCTCAAGTGGTAGAGTGCTCCCCTTGAGCTGAAGAGCTGAGGGACAGTGCTCAGGCCCAGACTTCAAGCCCCATGACCCCCCCCCCCCAAAAAAAAAATCCAAAAAGGTAAATTAAGATTACGAAAATGATTGTTTCATTGCTATTCCAGTTTTCCCTTATAGGTTTTTTTTTTGTAACAGTTTCCAGCAGGCCCACAGGTTTGTCAGATGTTTGCCCTTAATAAATTCCAGGTAAGGAGATGGGAAGGTGGCTCAGTGGAGAGTGCTTGGCTTACATGCATGAAGCTCTAGGTTCAATTCCTCAGTACCACATAAACAAAAAAGCCAGAAGTGGCGCTGTGGCTCAAGTAGGCCAAGAGTTCAAGCCCCATGACCAGCAAAAAGGTTCTAGGTTAGACCATGCTTATAGATCTACTTCCAGTGACCATCTTTGTTGCTTTTAATTGGAGTTAAGTGGCCATATGTATAAGACTCATTGATCTGAAAACTGGTTCAAAGCCACCCTGGGCAGAGAAAGGTCCCTGAGAGATTGCCAACACTAATCTACCAGCAAAGTGCTGGAAAATCTGAGTTGCTTTGGAGCTCAAAGTGGCAGAGTGCTAACCTTGAGCTGGAGAGCTGAGGGAAAGTGCTCAAACCGAGTTCAAGTCCAGCAACTGACTAAGGAAAATACCAAGGGTGCATTTATTCCAGTATGGAGAAAGGTACTCCTGGGACCTTGGCAAATGATGGAGCATCCTGAGGCAGTAAGCCACTGCTTGGATGGCAGAAGTGGTGTCAGATCCTGCAGTCATTTGTGCATGGCCCTTCAAAAATTGTTCAGAGCCAGGAGGTCATGGGAAGATAGTCTGTAAGCATGCCTAATGTCCATAATTGTCTACCTTGTAAAGGGACAGGAACTTGCTAGTCTATGTGATATTAAAAAGCTAAGGTTGTAAAATGTGGGGGATAGTTTAAAAGTCCCAACTCCCATGTATTTGCTAAAAGCTCTAATTGGCAGTAACTTTTGGGCTGGCAACAGCCACCTAAATTCATCTATTCAGGAAAGAAGGTTGTGGACCTGAGATTGTGTCCGTCCTAAATTCATCTATTCAGGAAAGAAGGTTGTGGACCTGAGATTGTGTCCGTATTGAGATTTGTCTAAAGACCTACACAGGTAACTTAGGCCTGGTTAGGGTCACTAGAGATCAAGTTCCTAAGCCAGCCAGAAAGACGCTTTTGCAAGCCAGTGTGCTAAACAAGCTACACTACTGTAGCCAGAGAAAAGGTCTGTGCATTTGTTAAAATTTAAATGTTGATAATTTCCAGTAAAATATTGCTCCTAATAACATCTCATCCTGGCAACCCCTTGGTAAATTAGGCTAAGGCTATAGGTTCCTGAGTAGGTAGTCTCAATGTCCCTGAGTCAGCTTGAAGAAGTTCTCTGGTAATTAAAAAGTTGTCACCTTGGTAAATTATCGAGGAGGAGCTACTGCCTAAACTGTCTTAATAACTAGTGTATGTCAGAGTCAAGCAGAAAAGGTCAGATAAGTTGATCCTAGGGAAATGAACCCTAAGATATGTATTCAAATGTTTTTTTTTTTCTTTCAGGTGATTGTTTCTAACACATTTATAAGATTATTTCTTTGTTGCTTTGTATGTCCCTCCCCCATGGTATAACCCCTGCTTTCACTGTATTTGAGATTGGTATAATTTGTGGAGGGGAAGGGAAAAAACAAATCATTTAAATAGGGATACAAGTGGACCCATTGCAACAATGAGATATACAAGTCGTTATGTGGAAAAAACGAACTTTACAACTTTGGTGGGGGGGAAGAGGATTGGGTGGGGGGAGGGAGGGAGGATGGGAAGGGATAGGAAGGGGAAACAAAGGAGGAGGGTACAATGCTTGATAAGAAATGTACTCATTATCTTGCCCATGTAATTGTAACCCCTCTGTACAGTATTTTCACAATAAAAATAAAAACTTAAATTAAAAAAAAAACAACAAAAAACCCCAAAAACCAATGGGGCTCCAGCCTTCAATAGTCAGTGTACAACCAGGAAGGTAATAGGAAATTTCACTAAAGTCAGACCTTAGGTTAAGCTTCTTTAACCAGTTTGTGCAGAAATGGCAGGTACCTCAGCAGGAAGTGCAACAATCTACCCAAGCTGCTGGGAGACATTGCTGCTGCTGTCCAGCCCATCTCTTCTAATCTGGAGATTCCTGTTTGAGTAAAGTTCAAAACCGGCCTGGCAGCATCTGGAGGAAACTACTTCATCCTGACCATCTCTACCATGATCAAAGTGGACTGGACTCCTCCTTGCCTGACTCCATCACTTGCAACTGATAACTGGCAAAAGACTGTTATAGATCTGCCTAACCTAAGACTTTGGTTGCAGGACATTCTTTTGTGGGACATCGATTTGTAAATCATAACCTGCCTAACATGGGAAAACAGTGCAAAGTCCCCTGACTGTATGGGTACCAACCATATGGAGCCAACTTTTAACTGCTGGAGACTCCATAAATTACAGGAATAAACAGCCTAGGCAAAAATTTGGTCCTTTTACAGAGAAATCAGTGATTTGATTTCATGTACATAAGAAAAAAGGAGGGAATGAAGTAAGGAGGCCAGGTCTGGCCAGTGCCATATTGGCCACATGGTGGATGATAGGGTCTGGCATCTTATCTTCATGCTAGGGGAAGGAACCCCCCCCCCATTACCTGCCTCCTAGGTAGGTGTGCCTGGACCCCAAGAGGCAGGGGCAGGCACTTGGCTGATAGGTTACTGATTCTGTCAGTCTAGTGCTTGGGACTGGGAATTTCCTGAGGATCTGCTTCTTGTGCCAACCTATTTAGGCCCGGACTAGCTTAGCCAGACTCCATGCCACGTGTATCTCTATGATCGTGTCCTGTGTTCTATCTCCTTGCTCGTCTCCAGTCATCACTGAGTCCCAATTTGGCTTTCCATTGGAGCTGAGTTGGCTTGTTGGTATCGCTCTTGTTATTTCTTTCCTCTTTAGCATGTTTCCTAGCTAGGTTATGTGTACTTGCATGTAACATGCCTTTGTAACTACTGGTGGCCTGCAGCCTTTTAACTGTGTAATAAAGACTCCAATATTCTGTATTTTAAAATGTGGCTTTGGGGATGATTTACCTTACTACAAAAGTTACAATATTGAAGGATGTTGCTGACTTGCTCTGTTTGGCTCTCTGGATTAGTTGCAGTACGTGTTTTCTTGGTATCTACAACTTAGTAAGGTAGCTTATTCGACACAAATATTTCCAAAAAGGTATTGTTCTTTTTGTGACCATTCATTGGATAAATGACTATGACAAAAAGAAGTGTGGGTTATATAAAGTTTTGAAAATCTAGGTTTTGGTCAGGACCTAATCTGGACAAGTCAGATCAAATTGTTTTTTTTTTTTTTCCTATGAAAATGAATAGAACACACTCAAGATGAATGGTCTGGATGAGACCAGAACAGTTGGGAAAATGTAAATCACAAATACTGAATGAGACACATTAATTTTTTTGCTTTTTTGTTTTTTTTTACTGTAAAAATGGTGTACAGGGGGGTTACAGTTACATGAGTAAGGTAATGAGTACATTTCCTATCCAGCATTGTTATCTCCTCATTTGTTTATCCCCTACCATCCCTTCCCTCCCCACCTCCCCAACTACTCCCTCCCCCCTCCCAAGTTGTAAAGTTCGTTTTCAACATAGAGTCTTGTACATCTCATTGTTACAATGGGTAAACCTTTATTTTAGCATTTTGATATTTCCCTTCCCCTCCCCAAATTAGAAAAAATGTGTATACAAGATGTAGGGCACCGACATCAAATAGAGTGAAAACAGGGGTTATACAGGAGAAACATTAATTTTATAACAACAGAAACAACAACCACAAAACAGAAGTAGACTCCTAGAGAGGCAGGAAAGAGGGGATCAAGGCATTAGAGACCTTGGTTTTTCAGATCTGCTTGCTGGAAGCTTTTTCTTACCTCACTAAAGAAAGCTTGAGTGTTGTTTTCAACACTGCTGAGAGTGCTTTAAATGGAAATTGACTGCTGAGCCTAATATTACACCCATCAGTGCTGATTATGGGATAACAGAGGGTGGGCCTAGCACCTGCACTTTCTATGCAGACAGCCTCCAGGTGATAGATCCACATGAGGTAGATGCAGTGCTGTCATAGACAAGCAAAACTGGTTGTCAAGGACCAAAATCAATTAACTGGACTAGACTGGGAACCCTGGGGCAGGAAGTCCCTCCGTGGGAGACCATCTTAGAAGCCTTGTTAACCTGTAAATTCTGCTTGTGTTTCTTCATTGGGATATCTTAACAATTTACACTTTTCTCCTGCAGGGGTACCAGTTGTGCCCTCTAGCATTGGTCTTCTTGTTTGTGTTTTTTATGTCTGTTACCTTAGCACCAGAAGACATTCAAGTCATTTTTGACTTTCTAGTTAGAGTTGATTTGTGCCTATGGGATGCCTCAGATCCCTAAGAGTTAATTTAAAAACTTAGATGGTAGTCAGGAGGCTGAGATCTGATGATCACAGTCTGATGCCAGCTTGGGTAGATAAACCTATGAGATTCTCATCTCCAATTAACTAACAAAAAAGACACAAGTGGAATTATGGCTCAAAGAGTAGATGACCAGCCTTGAGTAAATAAGCCAAGCAACAGTTTGAGTCCATGAGTTCAAGCCCCAGCTCTCTGTCACACACACACACACACACACACACACACACACACACACACACCTACATATCTACCTTAGGTGGGAAGTCATTTGGCTGCCTAAAGTAAACACCTTTGATTTTTATGCACTGGTTAAATTTGGGATTCTTTTTTTTTGGGGGGGGGGTCTGGTCGTGGGGCCTGAACTCTGGGCCTGGGCGCCGTCCCTCAGCTCTTCAGCTCAAGGCTAGCACTGTACCACTTGAGCCACAGCACCACTTCTGGCTTTTTTCTTTTTGCTCATGTGGTACTGAGGAATCGAACCCAGGGCCTCATGCATGCAAGGCAAGCGCTCTACCACTGAGCCATCTTCCCAGCCCCAAATCTGGGATTCTTAAAGGGCGTAGATGGAAATTTATACTGTAGGTTAGCCTTGCCCTACTGAATGGGATCCTATTGTTCAATAAAGTCATTGTTCAAGAGACGAGGGAGTGGATGTGCAGAAGAGAGTTAAAATAACAGGTATGTAATTGCTAAAAAAGAAAATCTTGCTTTCAATTCATGCTTTGAAGTCTGAGAATTTGTCTGGGAACCACTTCTCTATCCAAATAAAATAATAAACTTCCCTAATTGACACATATGAGTTGGTATTTGAAAAGTTTTTGTGAAAACAGTATGGTTTATGGTGAACACCTGGAGTATGGGATTGATTGATTGATTGAATGAATGAATGAATGATTGATTTAGTGCTGGTATGAGGGATTGAACTCAGAGCCCAGGTACTGTAACTTAGCTTTTTTTACTCAAGAGTGGTGCTCTAACACTTGAACCACAGCTCCACTTCCACTTTAATAGAGTTAAGAACCTTAAGGACTTTTCTGCCTGGGCTGCCTTCAAACTAGGATCCTTAAATCTCAGTCTCTTGAATAGATAGGATTACAGGTGTGACTCACCAGCACTGGGTGAGTATGGGATTTTCTACATGCTAGGCAGAGGGCCATGTAATTATCTCCCAGTAAAAAACTGGGAAATTCAGTCTCTGATGAGTTTCCACTAAACAAGACTCCATGAGTGTTATAACTTATTAGTGGATAGTAAGTGGATAGTGTGATACCTCTCAGGAAGGCCTCTTGGAACTTTGCACATGCACCTGGTTTCCTCTGGCCTTTGCCCAGTGGAACATCTCTGTTCATTTTATTTAAATCCTTTGGCTAAAAGAAATCCTAGCTATCAGTACCCTATATGCTGAGTGCTGTTTGATCCTGGGAAATCACATATATTGGAGGTTCAGAGGGAATTAGGATGGGATTTGTATTGTGTTAAGCAATTAGGGTAAGGATTTAAGCAAGCTAAGATATTGCGGTGGATTAGGTGATGTCAGGAGGTGGAAATAATACTCTGACTGCATAACTTTTTTGTTTTTGTTTTTTGTTTTCAGCTGGTTGTGGGGCCTGAACTCTGGGCCTGGGTGCTGTCCCTCAGCTCTTCAACTCAAGGTGAGCACTGTACCACTTGAGCCACAGCGCCACTTCCAGCCTTTTCTGCTTATGTGGTGCTGAAGAATGGAACCCAGGGCCTCATGCATGCAAGGCAAGCACTCTACCACTGAGCCATCTTCCCAGCCCTGCATATCTTTCTAAATGTGTTATCTAGAGAGGGAAGACCAGAGTGAGGCTAAGACTGCAGCTGGTAGAGCTGCAGCGGTTACTACTGCTGGCCAGGATAGGTTAATATTTGTTTTCGCTTTGAACAATACTTATATGCTTCCTTATGTTTAGACACAATTAGAGAAAAGTGTCCTTTTTGTCTCAAACCATCACTGTCAAACTGTCACAATGGCCTTCTCACAGGCTGGTGCTGTGAGATTATCCATATGAAGCAGGAGAACACTTGCAAGTGCTAGTTAGCTCTCTATGTAGGTGGCTGCTATTCTCAAGACTATTATCTATCTATACCAGTTTCTCCTGGGGAAGGAATTTTGAGACTTATTTTTTAGAGGAATTTTAAAAATTGTATTGGATTATATTAGTTATGCAGGGGAGAGGGTTCATTGTTACATCTCCTTACATGTGAATGCTGCATTCCAATCAATTTTACTCCCTCCATTATACTCCCTGCATCTTTGCCTCTAAGAAATAGCATCCCCAACAGGTTTCCTTGTTCCGTTTCCATAGTTTCCAATAGTCTATTCTGACAGTATTCAATCTTCTTTATCCGCTCCCTCCAGCTAGCTCCCAACGCCTACAGAGTTACTTTCTCTTCCTTCCATCCCCCGATCGATCATCACCTTTGTTCTTTGTGCTGCTCTCATATATACTTGCAATGTGTTACAGTCATTCATCATCTTTCCTAGATGATATTTAATAAATGTAACTGGTCTGGATAGATCGTGAACAAGAATTTAGGGAACCTGTGATTTATTCTCAATTTTACTACTGACTCATCATATGACTCAGACTACAATTTCCCAGATGAAGAAGCTATTGGTGAGGGTGTATTGTGAGGATTTTATAATGAATTATGGGCTCATCATAAGACTCTCAAGTTCCAAACAAAAAGGCATTTATGAAACATACTTTGAAATATTGAGTTTTTTGTAAATAAATATATATATGTATATACATCTATACACATATTTGTTGTTGTTGCTTGTGGGACTTGAAGTCTAGGCCTGGACTCGGTCCTTCAGATCTTTAGCTGAAGGCAAGCACTATACCAGTTGAGCCACAGCACCACTTCTGGTTTTCTGGTGGTTTATTCGAGATAAGAGTCTCACAGACTTTCCTGCCCAGGCTGGCTTTGAACCTCTATCCTTAGATCTCAGCCTCCTGAGTAGCTAGGTTTACAGGCATGAGCCACCAGTGCCTGGTTAATAAGTATTTTTTAAAATAGAAAAATAAAGTTTTGTTTATATGTAATTTAAAATTTTACTTAGAATTTACAAATTAAGGTTGTATATGATTATCAGGAATAATGTGCTCTTTGGAAATGTGAACACATTTAGAATGGCATATATAGAACTAATAAACCAATAGTACTTCACATACTAACCTTTTTGTGATAAGAACACTTAAAGTCTAGAAGTAAATAATTTCTTCCTGTAAATTCATAATGTAGTCTTTTACTTCCCAAATGTTTATCTTGAATTTAAGTATAATAAAGCCAGAAAGTATGGAAAAGTTAAAACATGGAAAAACACCTAACAAATGTTGCATATAGGATTTTATTTTCATTATTCAGTTCTACATGTTAGTAATAGTGACACAATTAAACAACCTCTATAAGACAAGGAATAGTGTGAATTGGGCTTAAGAAAATAAATTCTGTGTGCTTATTTTAGCATGTTATTGGGGGGCTGGTGCATTAATTGGTTTTGGTGGTGAAGTGGTAGGAGTATAGTGGAGGTATAAAAGCCAAGTGAAACCTTCTGACCTCTATGCACAGAGACATCAAATCCAGAACTGCATTGGCTTGATGTTTTCTTCATTTTATTATGAAGATTGCAGGGAGAACATTTTTATAGCAGTTACATTGAAATCACAAGACAATCATCAATTTGTTGAAGATTCTTTTTGATTTTCTTTATGAAGCCATCTTTATGAAGCCATCTTTATGAAGCCCATGGATTATTCTATGAACTTATATAATAAAATAACCCCCTCTGACTTAAATTGCTCTTTATTGTGAAGATCTATTTCTATGTACCACATAGGTGAAAGATATGAAGAAAGAAAAAGAAAGAAAGCAGTAAGCAAGCAAGCAAGAAAGAAAAAAAAGACTGGTTACTAGAAAGTGTATTTGTGATACTGCTGTCTTAGTTCTTATTTGATGTAATTTAGAAGGTCAAGCTAGACAATGTTGGTGGCTCACACCTGTAATCCTAAGTACTCAGGAGGTTGATATATGAGGATCACAGTTCAAAGCCAGGCCTGACAGGAAAGACCATGAGACTCTTATATTTATCCAATTAACCACCAAAAAAGCTGCAAGTGGAGCTGTGACTCAAGTAGTAGAGCACTAGCCTTGAGGAATAAAAGAAGGCTAATCTATTATTCTGCTTCAATGCCATATTCTGAAATTCAAATTATTATACTGCTACATGGGACTTTCTTCACTAAACTTTATAATATTTACAGCAAAGGTAAAGGATGTTCACAGTTAAAGACAAGCTGGAGAAAACTTCACTCTCAGAAGATCAATATTTTGGCTAATTTATATTTATACATATGAAAATTTATACACACATAAAGCCTTTTACAAAGAAGTTTTATGCTGGATAAAAACTTTACTGAAAGGTTGGACAAATGGGATTGCATGAAACTGCAGAGCTTCTACATGGCAAAGGACATGGAAGCAAGATCAATAGAAAGCCCACGGATTGGGAGGAGATCTTCACTAGCCATACAACAGACAAGGGTCTTATATCTAAAATATACTAGGAGAGCTCACACCAATATTCCTCCAACTCTTCAATGAAAAAGAAAGAGAAAGTTCACTACCGAACTCATTGTATGAAACCATCATAACCCTCATCCCAAAACCAGGCAGGGACTCATCAAAGAAAGAGAACTATACACCCATTTCTTTGATGAACATTGATGCAAAACTTCTCAACAAAATTTTGACCAATCGACTTCAACAATTCATCCAAAAAATCATACACCACGATCAAACAGGATTCATTTCAGGGATGCAAAGCTGGTTCAATATACCCAAATCAATTAATATAATTCATCACATCAACAAGAGAAAGGATAAGAAACACATGGATATCTCAATAGATACAGAAAAAGCATTTGACAAGATCCAACACCCCTTTCTGATGAAGGTTCTGGAAAAATTAGGAATCCATGGAACATTCCTCAATACAATAAAGGCTGTATATGACAAACCTACAGCCAGCATTATACTTAATGGTGAAAAAACTAAAGCCATTTCCTCTTAACTCAGGAACAAGATAAGGATGTCCACTCTCTCCTCTTCAATTTACTGTTAGAATGCCTAGCTACAGCAATAAGACAAGATGCAAACAAAAGGGATCCAAATAGGGAAAGAAGAAGTAAAACTCTCCCTCTTTGCAGATGACATGATCTTGTATTTAAAGAATCCCATGAACTCCACTCCCAAATTACTCAAGCTGATTCAAAACTTTGGCAAAGTAGCAGGGTATAAAATTAACCCTCAAAAATCAATGGCTTTTCTGTATGCCAACAATGAGAAGAGTGAGGCTGAAATCAGGAAAGCAACTCCATTCATATTAGTCTCACAAAATATAAAATACCTAGGAATTAACCAAAGAAGTGAAGGACCTCTATGATGAAAACTTTAAAAACCTGAAAAAGGAAATCAAAACAGAACTTATAAGGTGGAAAAACCTCTCATGCTCCTGGATTGGAAGAATCAACATTGTGAAAATGGCAAAACTTCCCAAGGCTATCTACAAATTCAATGTGATACCTATCAATATTCCAACCTCATTCTTCAAGGAAATAGAACAGGCAATCCAAAAATTCATATGGAACAATAAAAGACCCTGAATAGCAAAAACGATTCTTAACAGAAAGAACAGTGCTGGAATATCAATACCAAATTTCAAACTCTACTACAAAGCCATAGAAATCAAAACAGCTTGGTACTGGCACAAGACCAGACCTCAGGACCAATGGAATAGAATTGAAAACCCAGAAATGAACCCACAGACCTATAGCCATCTAATCTTCAATAAGGGAGCTAAAGAATGGAAGAAAGACACCCTCTTTGGTAAATGGTGCTGGCAAAATTAGTTAATCACTTGATGAAAACTAAAGCTAGATCCTTATATATCATCCTGTACCAGAATCAACTTCAAATGGATTAAAGACCTCGGAGTCAAAGCAGACACTCTGAAAACATTACAGGACAGAATAAGAGAAACCCTAGGTCTCCTTGGCACAGGCCAAAATTTTCTTAAAAGAGACTCAGAAACACAACAAATCAAAGAAAGGTTGGACAAATGGGATTGCATGAAGTTGCAGTTGCATGGTAAAGGACATAGCTAGCAAGATCAACAGAAAGCCCATGGATTGGGAGAAGATCTTCACTAGCCATACAATGGACAAGGGTCTCATATCTAAAATATACCTGGAACTCAAAAATTAAATCCCCCAACAACAAATGCTCAAAGAAATAACTGCCTGATAAATAAGTGGGCTAAAGACTTAAAGAGAAACTTCTCAGAAGAAGAAAGAAGGATGACCAATAGACACATGTAGAAATGCTCAACCTCCCTAGCCATAAAAGAAATGCAAATCAAAACAACATTGAGATACCATCTCATCCCCGTTAGAATGGCTATAATCAAGAACTCTAATAACAACAGATGCTGGAGGGGATGTGGACAGAAGGGGACCCTACTGCATTGTTGGTGGGAGTGTAAACTTGTTCAACCACTTTGGAAAGCAGTAGGGAGATTCCTCAAAAGACTCCACATAGACCTCCCCTATGACCCAGCAATCCCACTTTTGGGCATTTACCCAAATGTTTACAAACAAGGCCACACTAAAGCTACCAGCACAACTATGTTTATTGCAGCATTATTTACCATAGCTAAGATATGGTAACCAACCCAGATGCCCCTCAGTAGATGAATGGATTAAGAAAATGTGGTATATATACACAATGGAATTCTATGCCTCCATCAGAAAGAATGCCATTGCCCCATTTGTTAGGAAATGTAAAGACTTGGAAAAAATTATATTACATGAAGTAAGCGAGGCCCAAAGAAATAGGTTCCATGGTTTCCCTTATTTGCAATAACTAGTATATGTCTGAGACAAGCAGAAATGGTCAGATAAGTTGATGTTAAGCGAAATGAACCCCAAGTTAAGTACTCAAATACTTTTTCTTTCTTGTGATTGTTTCTAACATATTTATAAGATAACCCTTTGTTGCTTTTTATGTCCCTCTCCCATGGTATAACCCCTGTTTCCACTGTATTTGATGTGGGTATAATTTGTGGAGGGGAAGGAAAAAAACAAATCGTTTAAATAGGGATACAGGTGGACCCATTGCAACAATGAGATGTACAAGATGCTATGTTGAAAAACGAACTTTATAACTTTGGTGCGGGAAGGGATGGGAGGGCAGGGTTGGTAAGCAGAAGCAACAGAGGAGGCAACAATGCTTGATAAGAAATGTTCTCTTTACCTTGCCCATGTAATTGTAACCCCTCTGTATGTTATTTTTACAATAAATTAAAAATAAAATAAAATATACTTAGAACTCAAAAAATTAAATCCCCCAACGACAAATCCTCAAAGAAACAACTGTCCAATTAATAAGTGGGCTAAAGACTTAAAGAAATACCTCTCTGAAGAGGAAGTATGAGTGGCCAATAGATACATGAAGAAATGCTCCACTTCTCTAGCCATAAAAGAAATGCAAATCAAAATAACATTGAGAATCCACCTCACCTCAGTTAGAATGGATATAATCAAGAAATCTAATAACAACAGATGCTGGATGGGATGTGGCCAAAACGGAACCCTACTGCATTGTTTGTGGGAGTGTAAACTTCAACCACTTTGGAAAGCAGTATGGAGGTTCCTCAAAAGATTCCACATAGAGCTCCCCTATGACCCAGCAATCCCACTTTTGGGCGTTTACCTGAATGATCACAAACAAGGCCATACTAAAGCTACCAGCACAACCATGTTTATTGCAGCATTATTCACCATAGGTAAGATATGGAACCAACCCAGATGCCCCTCAGTAGATGAGTGGTTCAAAAAAACATGGTATATAGATGAATTCTATGCTTCCATCAGAAAGAATGACATTGTCCCATTTGTTAGGAAATGGAAAGACTTGGGTTTTGCTTTTGTTTTTGTTTTGGTTGGTCGTGGGACTTGAACTCTGGGCCTCATGCTGTCCCTCAGCTCTTCAGCTCAAGGCGAGTGCTCTACCACTTGAGCTACAGCGCCACTCCCAGGAAATGGAAAGACTTGGAAAAAATATATTAAATGAAGGAAGCCAGGCCCAAAGAAATGTAAGTCCCGTGGTTTCCTTTATTTGCAATAACTAGTAAATGTCTAGGACAAGCAGAAAAGGTCAAAAGCTATCTATATATGACCATATAAGATGATGCTAAGCAAAATGAACCCCAAGATAGGGACACAAGAGGTTTTATCTATGTTGCTGTTTTTTTTTGTTGTTGTTGTTGGTCGTGGGATCTGAACTCTAGGCCTGGGCGCTCTCCCTCAGCTCTTCAGCTCAAGGCTAACGCTCTACCACTTGAGCCACAGTGCGACTTTCAGCTTTTTCTGCTTATGTAGTGCGGAGGAATCAAACCCAGGCCCTTATGAATGCAAGGCAAGCACTCTACCACTGAGCTACCTTCCCAGCCCTGTTGCTGTTGTTTTTAATGTACTTATAGTGTACTATGTGATTTTTTTGTTTCTTTTGTATGTTCTTCCCCCATGGTATAACCCCTGTTTTCACTGAATTTGATTCCTGTGTCCTGCATCTTGTATGTACATTTTTCTAATTTGGGGAGGGGAAGGGAAATAGCAAAATGCTGAAATAAGGATACAGGTTGACCCATCGTAACAATGAGATATACAAGACACTATGTTGAAAATGAACTTTACAACTGGGGGGGGGGAGGGAGGAGTTGGGGAGGTAGGGAAAAAAGGGATGGTAGGGGAAAAACAAAGGAGGGGGTAACAATGCTCAATAGGAAGTGTACTTATTACCTTACTCATTTAACTAACACCTCTGTAAAGTATCCTTACAATAAAAAAAAATACTTAAAAGTTTTCTGACAATTTTGTAAGATTGAATCAATCACATTTTATTTAAAGGCAATTTCTGAGTTGCAATGGAAACTATAAGTTTAAACAGAAGTCGTTCAATAGTGTTACTTGTATTCGTACTTGGATCTCATGCAGAGTTGTATAAGCTTAGCTTTCTTCTCTTTCTTTCTTTCTTTCTTTCTTTCTTTCTTTCTTTCTTTCTTTCTTTCTTTCTTTCTTTCTTTCTTTCTTTCTTTCTTTCTTTCTTTCTTTCCTTCTTTCTTTCTTTCCTTCTTTCTTTCCTTCTTTCTTTCTTTCTTTCTTTCTTTCTTTCTTTCTTTCTTTCTTTCTTTCTTTCTTTCTTTCTTTCTTTCTTTCTTTCTTTCTTCCTTTCTCTCTCTTTCTTCCTTTCTCTCTCTTTCTTCCTGTCTCTCTTTTTTTACCAGTCCTGGAACTTGAACTCAGGGCCTTGGTGTTGGTGTTGTCCGTGAACTTTTTTGCTAAAGGCTACTGCTCTACCACTTGAGCCACAGCTTTACTTCCAGCTTTTTGCTAGAGAATAGTTTCATAGATTTAATGTCTGGGCTAGCTTCAAACTGTGATCCTCAGATCTTAGCCTCTTGAGTAGCTAGGATTACAGGCATGAGCCACCAGTGCCCAGTGAGTCTTAACCTTCTTAATCCTCTGAAAACTGCTTTTGTTTCTCAAAGCATATGAGCACAGAAAGAATAATTGTAAAGAATCATATAATTAGAAACAAAATGCATATATTTTCCTTTTTTCCCTCTGATGGGTAATTTTTCTTTCATATATCTATCTAGATCTACATATTTATCTATATATTTATAGACACTATTGTTTTTAGTTCTATTAATACAGTAATATATTTGTCTGCTGATATAGATTCAAAAATGTTGGCTTACTTTTTCTTTAGAAATTAGATGATGCACTGGGCTCCAGTGGCTCATGACTGTAATCCTAGCTACTCAGAAGGTTAAGATATGAAGATCGTGGTTTCAAGCCATCCAGGCAGAAAAGTCTGTGGGACTCTTATCTCAAATTAACCACCAGAAAACCTCAAGTGGAGCTGTTGCTTAAAGTGGTAGACTGGCAGCCTTGAATAAAAAAGCTAAGGGACAGTGCCCAGGTCTTTAGTTCAAGCCCCAATTCCAGCATACACACAAAAAGAAGATTGCTTGTATCTATAGAGAGGAATTTACAAATTTTAAGTCACATGAGTGAATCTGTTCTTTACTTCCATTAATTTACTATTGACTAAATAATCAAAATACTAATGAATAATCTTTTGAAATCATAATTTTGATGACTATTTTTGAAATGTAAAGTTATTATGATAGGAATATGAGAGGAAATGGACCAATATGGAAGAGTCTATGCTATATGACCTCAGTTTCTTTTTTAATGTCTATAATGTCTAATTGTTGTACATGTACAATGTAAAGAAAGGCATGCACTTGTATCTTTGTATCAATTATTTCAGAATGCTTAAATTGCTCCAAGTTTCATTGTCTACTATAAATACATTTTTCTAAAATGAGTACAAATTAGATTTATCGGAAAAGGAAAGGAGATTTTACAATTTTAGGGTTTTTTTGTGCAGGTCCTGGGGCTTGAACTCAGGGTCTGGACACTGTCCCTGAGCTTTTGTGCTCAAGAATAGTACTCTACTACTTGAACCACAGCTCCACTTCCAGTTTTTTGTTGGTTAATTGGAGATAAGAGTCTCACAAACTGGGCTGGCTTCAAACTGCAATCCTCAGATCTGCCTGGGCTGGCTTCAAACTGCAATCCTCAGATCTCAGCCTCCTGAGTAGCTTGGATTATAGGCACCTGGCTGAATTATAGATTCAAAAAAATGACAACAAAGCAATTCTAGAATTCAGAATGGAAATACAAAACTAACACTTGAACCTGGGTCTTGCTTAACACTTCACATATAGAGAGGGAACATATCTCAACATAATAAAGGCTATGTATGATAGACCAACAGCCAACATCATACTAAATGATGAAAAACTAGAACCATTTCCTCTAAAATCAGGAACAAGACAACTCTTTCCACTCCTTTTCAATATAGTACTGGAATTCCTAGACAAATCAATAAGACAAAAGAAAGACATAGGGATTCATATAGGGAAAGAAGTCAAACTATCCCTATTTGCAAAGAGCATGATGTATGTGAAGGACCTGAGAGATTCCATTCCCAAGCTCCTAGAGCTAATCAATAACTTTGGCAAAATAGCAGGATGCAAAATCAACCCACAAAAATCAGTACTTTCACTGGGAGCCAGTGGCTCATGCCTGTAATCCTAGTTACTCAAGAGGCTGAGATCTGAGGATAGAGGTTCAAAGCCAGCCTGGGAAGAAAAGGCTGTGACACTCTTATCTCCTATTAACCACCAGAAAACTGGAATTGGTGCTGTAGCTCAAGTGGTAGAGGGCTAGCCTTGAGCTCAAGAGATCAAGGACAGTGCCCAAGCCCAGAGTTTGAACCCCATGACCGACAAAAAGAAAGAAAGAAAAAAAGAAAGAAAGAAAAGAAAAGAAAATTGAGTAGCTTCTCTGTATACCAACAGTATATAATCAGGAGGTAATCAGGAAAACACTTGCATTTGGGATAAAATAAAATATTTAGGAATAGCCAAGTGCTGGTGGCTCACACCTATAATCCTACATACTCAGGAGGCTGAGATATGAGGATCACAGTTTGAAGCCAGCAGAAAAGTCAGTGAAACTCTTGTCTCCAATAACTTACTCAGGAAAAGCCAGAAGTGGTGCTATGGCTCAAGCCTTGAGCACAAAGAGCCCCAGGGACAGAGTCCAGACCCTGAGTTCAAGCCCAAGGAATAGCAAAAACTTTAGGAATAAACCTAACCAAGAAGGAAAATGACCCCTTTAGTGAAACCTATAAAAATCTGAAGAAATAAAATCAAAGATGACATCAGGAAATGGAAAGACCTTCCATGTTCAGGGATAGGTAGAATTAATATCATGAAAATGGCCATGAGCTACAAATTCAGTGCAATCCCCATCAAAATCCCAATGATGTTCTTCATCCAGATAGAGAAAACAATCCAAAAATTCATATGAACAACAAAAGACTTAAATAGCCAAAGCAATTTTAGACCAAAAAAAGCAGTGCTGATGCTATCACAATTCTACACCTCAAGCTCTACTAACAAAACTAGCTTGGTACTGGCACAAAAAGAGACCTGAGGGTCAATGGAAGAGACTAGAAGATCCAGAAATAAAGCCACATATGTACAGTCATCTTATATTTGATAAGGGAGCCAAAAATATGTGTTGGCCAAAAGCTTCTTTGATAACTGGTGTTGGCAAAACTGGACATCCATATGTAGAAAACTAAAAGTGGATCCCTGTCTATCACTATGCACAAATATCAACTCAAAGTGGATCAAAGACCTCAACATTGGACCTGAAATTTTGAAATTACTGCAAGAAGGAGTAGGAGAAACACTGAACTTATAGGCATAGGCAGAAATTTTTTGAAAAGAGACCCAGGGGCTTAGCAAATAAAAGAAAGATTTGACAAATGGAATTATATATATAAAAAATTCTTCACCACAGCAAAGGACATAGTTACTAAAATACAAAGACAGCCAACAGACAGGGAGATCTTTATCAGAAATACATCTGACAAAGGCCTACTTTCCAATATATGCAGGACCTCAAAAAATTAATCCCCGAAACTAATAAACCAATCAATAAATGGGCAAATGAGCTAACAAGAGACTTCTCAGAAGATGTAAAAATGGCAAATAAACACATAAAGAAATATTCAATATCCCTGGACATAAAGGAAATGAAAATCAAAATAAGTTTGAGATTTTTGTCTCACCCAGTTAGATTGGACAAAATCAATAATTCAAACAACTAATGCTGTTGGTGGGAATGTAAACTAGTACAACCACTCTGGAAGGCAGTTTGGAGGTTCCACAAAACACTAAACAAGAACTATCCTATTACCCAGCCATACCACTTGTCAGCATCTACTCAGAATAGTACAACAGTCAGGAGGATATCATAAAGATACTTGCACATTCATGTTCATTGCTGCACTATTCACCATAACCAATTTATGGAAACAGTCCTGATGCCCTAAAACAGATTGAGTGGATCGAAAAAATGTGGTACCTACACACAATGGAATTTAACATAGTCATTAGAAAGAATAATATTAAGTCATTTTTAAGGAAATGGATGGACCTAGAACAAATCATGTTAAGTGAGGTAAGCCAAGCACAGAGGGACAACAGCATGGTTTCTTTCATATGCAGAAGCTAGATCTAAAATACAACTCAACATGATAACTTATACCAGGCTCTATGCATTTACATACAAACAAACTGACTAAAGGATGATACTCTTAAGGAAGGAACCTAAAGGTATAACTCCTCTAAACATCTAAAATACTATTTACCAAAATGACTTCCAGGAAATAGAAACATGTTTTTGTTATTGTTATTGTTATTTGTTGCCTGGGGGGGGGGGCAAAAGGAGGATACAGTAATGGATGGAAGAAGGGTGAACAAATGCAGTCATAATATTCAATATACACTATATAAAAAATGAACTCTGCAACTTGTGGACAAGGACAGGTGAGGGAAACTAGGGGAATGTAAAGGAAGGGGGTGATATGTCTAAGAAGAACCGGGCTTATGGAATTGTAACTTCTCTCTACAACTCCTTAATAATAACAGTATAGTTTTTGAAAAGGACATCAAAGCAATGCCATACTCTGTTATGGAAATATGGGACTAAAGCTTAAACCTGGAACTTGACTGAGCTTCACATATTGTATTATTGAGTCTTCTGTTTTCATTCCAAAAAATTTTTTTTGGTCAGTCATGGGGCTTGCACTCTGGGCCTCCACATTGTCCCTGAGCTCTTCATCTCAAGGTGAGCTTCTCTATCACTGAGCCACAGTACCACTTCCAGTTTTCTGGTGGTTAATTGGAGATGAGTCTCACGGACTTTCCTGCCCAGGCTGACTTTGGACCACGATCCTCAGCTCTCAGCCTCCTGAGTAGCTAGGATTACAGGCATGAGCTACCAGTGCCAGCTTGTTTTCATTCAATTTTAAATTATATATCTTTTAATCAAGTATAGACATGAGAAACTGCTTAATTCCTGATAAGCTATTCACTGAGGTAAATGGCATTTTTATTTTTTCTTTCTTATTTTTATGATTTAAAAAATTATTTTAAGTAGCTGTACAAAGGAGTTGCCTTTTAAAAAAGCAGTTCATGAATACAATGCATCTTGATCAATGTCACTCCTTTTAACATTCTCACCCTTCTTACCCTCCCCACCCCATTCCTCATTCTTCTTAATTTTATAGGATATACATTGAATTGTTGACTACATTCTCTCCTTTGTTCATGTACTCCTTTCCACTTGATACCACCTCACTCCTTTCAAGGTATCTACTTCCCGGTGTTTGTTGAACTTTCACTTTGCCTTTCTAAGGAATTATATACTACTTGAGTTATCCCTTCAATTCAGTTAATGACACGTTTTATTTGTTGTATGTTGTATTTAAGCTCTTTGCCCTAACCTCCACATAAGACAGTCTCAGGGACCCTACTAATTTTGTGGTCTCTAACATGAGCCTTTTGGGCCAATGTTCTTTGTTTTCTTCTAAACTCATTCCTCCTCCTCAAGACCACTTAATGCAAATTTGGAAATGCAGAAAAGTGGCACAGGCCCCACATCAAACATAAAATTAATCTTTCATTAGTCCCTTAGAAATTCATCATCTAAAGGAGGATGCTGTGAGGTTAAGTGAAGAGAAGCATTAAGTCATTATTGCATTTATAATTTTTTAAAACGAAAGCACACTCACAAATCTAAAAGCTGGAAAGAAATATACTAACACTCCGAATTGTTCTGTCATCATAACACTGAATAATGAGCAGCTAAATCTGGGATATACTAATCCTCTTGAAAATTAAAATATTATGCATGATCTGTTGTGCTTTCTGTACCTTAAGGAATTTGTAATATAAAACACTATGCTATCTATTGAACACATTACCATGTCTGTAACCTTTTCTGTGGTTCTAATTATTAAATACTATATTTCGGCAAAAGGCAGGGGCATGGTTTAAGTTGAAGAGCCCTAGATGTCAGCAAGCATGCTGAGGAAATACAAGACTCTGACTTCAAGATCCAGTATCAGCTCCCTCCTCAAGGCAGTTGTACAGCAGTGCCTTGGGATTTAGTGCCCTGTTAGTGAATCATACATAGTCATCACAAGTATTTGTACCCACCACCTCATTCCAGCTCTTCCCTCTCTTTTGCAGG
The DNA here is from genome assembly GCF_019054845.1 of Dipodomys spectabilis. Classification (NCBI taxonomy): domain Eukaryota; kingdom Metazoa; phylum Chordata; class Mammalia; order Rodentia; family Heteromyidae; genus Dipodomys; species Dipodomys spectabilis. Next base: position 481,691 of record NW_024871047.1, read on the forward strand.
AAACATTACTGGGGTTGATGGAGACTTGGAAAAGTACATAACCTACATAGAACTTTTTTTTTATTGTGAAAATACTGTACAGAGGGGTTAAAATTACATGGGCGTGATAATGAGTACATTTCTTATCAAGCATTGTAGCCTCCTCCTTTGTTTCCCCTTTCCATCCCTTCCTATCCTCCCCCTGCTCCCCCACCCAATCCTCTTCCCTCCCCACCAAAGTTGTAAAGTTCGTTTTCCATGACAACTTGTACATCTCATTGTTGCAATGGGTCCACCTGTATCCTTATTTAAACGAGTTGTTTTTTCTCTTCCCCTCCACAAATTATACCAACATCAAATACAGTGAAAGCAAGGGTTATACTGTGGGGGAGGGACATACAAAGCAACAAAGAAATAATCTTATAAATGTGTTAGAAACAATCGCATGAAAGAAAAAAACATTTGAATACATATCTTAGGGTTCATTTCCCTAACATCAACTTATCTGACCTTTTCTGCTTGACTCGGACATATACTAGTTCTTGCAAATAAGGGAAACCATGGGACCTATGTTTCTTTGGGCCTGGCTTACTTCACTTAATATAATTTTTTCCAAGTCTTTCCATTGCCTAACAAATGGGGCAATGTCATTCTTTCTGATGGAGGCATAGAATTCCATTGTGTATATATACCACATTTTCTTGATCCATTCATCTACTGAGGGGCATCTGGGTTGGTTACCATATCTTAGCTATGGTAAATAATGCTGCAATAAACATAGTCATTCTGGTAGCTTTAGTGTGGTCTTGTTTGTGATCATTTGGGTAAATGCCCAAAAGTGAGATTGCTGGGCCATAGGGGAGCTCTATGTGGAGTCTTTTGAAGAACCTCCATACTGCTTTCCAAAGTGGTTGAACAAGTTTAAACTCCCACCAACAATGCAGTAAGGTTCCCTTCTGTCCACATCCCCTCCAGCATCTGTTGTTATTAGAGTTTTTGATTATAGCCATTCTAACTGGGGTGAGGTGGTATCTCAATGTGTTTTGATTTGCATTTCTTTTATGGCTAGGGAGGTTGAGCATTTCTTCATGTATCTATTGGCCATCCTTCTTTCCTCTTCAGAGAAGTCTCTCTTTAAGACTTTTTTTTTGGGGGGGGAGGTCTGGTCGTGGGGCCTGAACTCTGAGCCTGGGCACTGTCCCTCAACTCTTCAGCTCAAGGCTAGTAATCTACCACTTGAGCCACAGCACCACTTCTGACTTTTTTCTTTTTTGCTTATGTGGTGCTGAGGAATCGAACCCAGGGTCTCATGCATGCAAGGCAAGTGTTCTACCACTGAGCCATCTCCCAGCCTTCTCTTTAAGTCTTTAGCCCACTTATTTATTGGGCAGTTGTTTCTTTGAAGATTTGTTGCTGGGGGATTTAATTTTTTGAGTTCCAGGTATATTTTAGATATGAGACCCTTGTCCATTGTATGGCTAGTGAAGATCTTCTCCCAATCCATGGGCTTTCTATTGATCTTGCTAGCTATGTCTTTTGCCATGCAGAAGCTCTGCAATTTCATGCAATCCAATTTTGTCCAACCTTTCTTTGATTTGTGGTGTTTCTGGGTCTCTATTAAGAAAATTTCTGCCTTTGCCAAGGAGACCTAGGGTTTCTCCTATTCTGCTTTGACCCTAAGGTCTTTGATCCATTTGGAGTTGATTCTGGTGCAGGGTGATATATAAGGATCTAGCTTTAGTTTTCTACAAGTAGTTAACTAATTTTGCCAGCACCATTTGCTGAAGAGGCTGTCTTTCTTCCATTCTATTTTTTCAGCTCCCTTATGGCTATAGGTCTGTAGGTTCATTTCTGGGTTTTCAATTCGATTCCATTTGTCCTGAGGTCTGGTCTTGTGCCAGTACCAAAATGTTTTTTTTTTTTTTTTACATTTTTTTTTTATTGTAAAGATACTATACAGAGGGTTACAGTTACATGAGTGAGGTAATGAGTACACTTCCTCTTGAACATTGTTACCCCCTCCATTGTTTTCCCCCTACCATCCCCTCCCTCCCTCCCTTCCCCGAGGTTCTTTTTTTTTTTTGATTGTGATTAAGTGATTACATAATTTCAAAGTTACAAGTTCATTCTAACTTCCCTGGAGCAAATTGTCTACCACAGTCTGTAATATATAACAGTGTTCACATGTTATATACCATATTTGTGGTCAGCAGCATGGGGATATTTAGTAGTGGTTCAACCAGATGAGCGGGAGTTCTTTGTTTCTTAAGTCCTGTTAGTTTTGTCGTATCACCTAACATTTTGGATTTAGCATCCACTTATCAGGGAGACCATGTACCGTTTGTCTCTTCGTTCTTGGCTTACCTCGCTCAACATGATTCCTTCTAGCTCCATCCATTTCCCTGCAAATGCCATTATTTTGTCATTTCTAATGGCTGCATAATATTCCATTGTGTATAGATACCACAATTTTTGGATCCATTCATCTGTGGTGGGGCATCTAGGTTGTTTCCATATCCTAGCTATTGTGAACAGTGCTGCAATAAACATGGAGGTGCACGTGTCCTTGTATATTGGTTCCTGTTGTTCAGGGTAGATGCCTAGAAGTGGTATGACTGGGTCGTAAGGGAGGTCAATCTTTAGCTTTCTAAGGACCCTCCAGACTGCTTTCCAAAGTGGTTGTATAAGTGTACATTCCCACCAGCAGTGTAATAGGGTTCCTCTTTCTCCACATCCCCTCCAGCATTTGTCGTTGGCTGATTTGTGGATGTGGGACATTCTGACTGGGGTAAGGTGGTATCTCAGGGTTGTCTTTATTTGCATTTCCTTCACCACCAGGGATGATGAACATTTCCTCATGTGTTTCTTTGCCATTTTTATTTCTTCATTTGAGAAGTCCCTCTTTAGTTCCCTTGCCCATTTAGTAATTGGTTTTTAGGTTTGGGAGGGATTAGTTTCTTGATGTTAACCCCTTGTCTGATATATTGCTGGTAAATATTTTTTCCCAATTAGTTGGTTGTCTTTCTAGCTTAGTTGCGATAGATTTAGCTGTGCAGAAGCTTTTTATTTTAAGGTAGTCCCATTTGTCGAGTCTCTCTCCAACTTGTTGTGACCCTGGGACTCTGTTCAGGAAGTTCCTTCCTGTGCCTATTAGTTCAAGTGTCTCTCCTACTCTGTCCTGCAGTAGTTTCAGAGATTCAGGTTTAATGTTAAGGTCTTTAATCCATTTTGAGTTGATGTTGGTGCATGGTGATAGGCTGTGGTCCACTTTTAGTTTTCTGCATGTGGCTGCCCAGTTTTCCCAGCACCAGCGGTTGAAGAGGCTATGTTTCTTCCATTGTATGTCTTTGGCTCCTTTGTCGAATATCAGCTGGCTGTAGGCCTGTGGATTTATTTCTGGATCTTCTATTCTGTTCCATTGGTCTTCGGGTCTGTTTTTGTGCCAGTACCATGCTGTCTTTGTTATTATAGCTCTGTAGTAGAGTTTGAAGTTCGGCATGGATAGCCCTCCCATATTGTCTTTATCCCCTAGAATTGTTTTGGCTATTCTAGGTCTTTTGTTGTTCCATATAAATTTTTGGACTGTTTTCTGTATTTCAGTGATGTACGTCATTGGGATTTTAATAGGAATTGCATTGAATTTGTATATTAGCTTTGGAAGTATTACCATCTTTACTATATTAAGTCGGCCTATCCAGGACCATGGGAGATCTTTCCATTTCCTAGTGTCTTCTGCAATTTCTTTCTTTAACTTTTCATAGTTCTCATTAAATAGTTCTTTTACATCTTTGGTTAGGTTAATTCCTAAATATTTTATTTTTTGGGAGGTTATTGTGAATGGGGTTGCTCCCTTTATTTCCCTCTCTTCCTGTGCGTTATCAGTGTATAGGAAGGCAACTGATTTTTGTGGGTTTATTTTGTATCCTGCTATTTTGCCGAAGTGACTTATGATTTCTAAAAGTTTGGGGATGGAGTTTTTGGGATCGTGGAGGTATAGTATCATGTCGTCTGCAAAAAGGGATAGTTTCACTTCTTCTTTCCCTATGCGGATCCCTTTAATGTCTTTTTCTTGCCTTATTGCCCTGGCTAAGAGTTCTAGGACTATGTTGAAGAGGAGTGGAGACAGTGGGCATCCTTGCCTTGTTCCTGTTTTTAGGAGGATTGGTTGTAGCTTTTCCCCATTAAGTATAATATTGGCTATTGGTCTGTCATAAATGGCTTTTATTGTTTTTAGAAATGTTCCTTCTATTCCTATTTTCTCCAGAGCTTTTAGCATGAATGAATGCTGAATTTTATCAAAGGCCTTTTCTGCATCTGTGGCGATAATCATGTGATTCTTGACCTTGGCTCTGTTGATATGCTGGATTACATTTATTGACTTACGTATGTTAAACCATCCCTGTGTCTCTGGGATGAAGCCTACCTGATCATAGTGTATTATTTTTTTTTATGTGTTTCTGGATTCTGTTAGCTAGAATCTTGTTAAGGATCTTTGCATCTGTGTTCATCAAGGAAATTGGCCTGTAATTCTCCTTTTTGGTTGGGTCTTTGCCTGGTTTGGGGATGAGTGTGATATTGGCTTCGTAGAATGAGTTTGGGATAGCTCCCTCCTTCTCTGTTTCTCTGAAGAGCTTGAGGAGTATGGGTATTAGTTCTTCTTTAAAGGTCTTATAGAATTCTGCTGTGAATCCATCTGGTCCTGGGCTTTTTTTTTGTTGGAAGACTTTTGATAGCTTCCTGTATCTCATTATAGGATATTGGCTTATTTAATTTGTTAACTTCTTCTTTGTTCAGTTTGGGCAACTTGTATTTCTCTAAAAATGCATCCATTTCCACCAGATTTTCTTCCTTTAGAGAGTATAGCTTTTGAAAGTAGTCTGTTAGAATTGTTTGGATATCTTGGGTACGTGTTGTGATGTTTCCCGTGGCATCCCTAATCCTATTAATATGGGTTTCCTCTCTTCTTTTTTTAATTAATCTTGCCAATGGGCCATCAATTTTGTTTATTTTTTCAAAGAACCAGCTTTTTGTTTGGTTTATTTTGGTTATGGTTTTCTGATTTTCTAATTGGTTAATCTCTGCTCTTAATTTGGTTATCTGGCTTCGTCTAGTAGCTTTAGGTCCCATTTTTTCTTGTTTTTCTAGCTGTTTTAGTTGCAACATGAGATTATTTACTTGGTCTGTCTCCATTCTCTTGATGTGGGCACTGAGGGCAATAAATTTGCCCCTCAGGACTGCTTTTGCTGTGTCCCACAAGTTTCTTTGTGAGGTGTTTTCATTTTCATTGAGTTGTAGGAAATGCTTTATTTCTTCTCTGATCTCTTCTGTTACCCAGGCCTTGTTAAGGAGTGTGCTGTTCAATTTCCATGTATTAGAGAAATTTCTGCGGTATGCTTTGTTATTGAGAGCTAGCTTGATTCCACTGTGGTCAGATAGGATACAGGAGATTATGTCGATCCCTTTGTATTTGCTTAAGTTCCTTGCATGAACTATGATATGGTCTATTTTGGAGAAAGTTCCATGAGCTGCTGAGAAGAATGTGTACTGTGTTGTTTTAGGGTGAAATACTCGGTAGATGTCAGTTAATTCCGCTTGAAGTATGGCCTCACTTAATTCGGTAGCTTCTTTGCCAATCCTCTGGTTGGTAGACCTGTCCTTTGGTGAGAGTGGCGTGTTAAAGTCTCCTAGTATTATCGTATTGGGATCTATTTTATTCTGTAAGTTTGAGAGCATTTGTTTGACATATCTGGGTGCACCGATATTTGGGGCATATAAGTTGATGATGGTTATATCCTCCTCTTGGATTGTTCCCTTTATTAATATGTAGTGTCCGTCCTTGTCTTTCTGTACTGATTTTAATGAAAAGTTTATTTTGTCAGATATCAGGATAGCTACACCTGCTTTCTTACTGGGCGCATTTGATTGGTAGATCCTTTTCCACCCCTTCACTCTGAATTTGTTAGTATGTTTGGCTGAGAGGTGGGTCTCCTGAAGGCAACAGATGGATGGGTCTTGTTTTCTGATCCAGTCCTCAGTTCGTTTTCTTTTAATTGGCGAATTCAGCCCGTTTATATTAAGAGAAAGTATAGAGAGATGCATTGTTGTCCCCGCCATTCCGTTTTCCTAAGTTTTTCTTCTTTCCTTTCCTCCTGTGCTTGCTCAGTTAGACTTTGAGTAATGCCTGTTTGGGGCAGGTCCCAGTTCCTGGTTGCTTTCTTCAGGTTGTGTCCCCCCTCTTAGAATTCTTTGTAATGCTGGCTTAATGTTTATGTATTCATTTAGTTTTTCTTTGCTATTAAAAGTTTTCAGTTCTCCATCGAATGTGAATGCTAGCTTTGCCGGGTATATCAGTCTGGGTTGGCAGTTATTGGCTCTCAGGGCTCGTATGGTGCTTTCCCAGGCTTTTCTTGCATTCATTGTTTGTGTGGAGAGATCTGCAGTGATTCTAATTTTTTTCCCGTTGTAGTATAGCTCCTTCTTCATTTTTGCTGCATGCAGTATTGTTTCCTTATTATTCAGATCCATCATTTTTACTATAATGTGTCTAGAAGTGTTTCTCCTGGGATCTTGCTTGTTGGGTGTTCGATAAGCTTTTGTGATGTAGTTAAGATGGTCGTTTTTGAGGTGAGGAAAATTTTCATTGACTATCTTGTTAAATAGGTGTTGCATTCCCTTGCTCTGGAATTCCTCACCTTCGTCCACTCCGATTATGCGAAGGTTAAATTTTTTAGCATTATCTGCTTGCTCTTGAATTTCCCTTTGGTTTAATTTGAGTGATTTTTCCATATCTGTCACTTTTTGGTCCAGTTGGTGTATTCTGTCTTCTGTATCTGACACTCTACCTTCCATTTCATTCAATCTGTTGACCGTGGCTTCTATTGTGGTTTGCATGGAGGAAATGGATCCCTTTATGGATTCAATGTTGGTTCTCAGAGTACTGATCTCACCTCTCAATGAAGTGAGATCAGTATGCATTACCTCTAATTTGGCGTTTATCTCACTTCTTACTGAGGTTTGTGCAGCTTCTATTTTTGCATCCAACTTTTGTTTGATATCCTGTATATCTTTTGATAGTTCATCCTTGTGCTCTTTCAATTTCTGATCCATTTCTCGCTTTATTTCTTGAGTCATTGCCTCCAGCAACCCTTGGATGTAGCTTTTGTCTTCCATTCTTGCTTTGCTCCCACTGGGGCTCTCCCCTGCGTGGCTGCTGGCTTTTGAGGTGAGCTTGCTGTCCTGGGCAGTGGTAAACCTTGTGATTTTTCTCTGTGATTTTCGCATGGGGGTTCAGGAGACTGCTCTTCAATTTTGTTTTGGTGTGTCTGTCTTTGCTTGGTTGCTGATTCTGTATTGGTAGAGAGAGTCTGTGCCTGATCTGGATTCTGTTGGGAGCCTATTTCCAGCTGCTATTCTGACTTACTTAGGATTCTCAGCTCTCTGCTGTAGATTGCTGGCAATTCCCACCTTTGGAAGGGTTGAGCAGCCTTGACTGCTTGTGTTTGCTCCTACGGGTGCTCTTGGGAAGTTCAGATGCTCTGGATGCACTCTTCCAAATACTGGAGTCTGCTATGGGCTCCTGATGTGTTTTTGTTTGTTTGTTTTGGGCTGGTTGTGGGCTTGAACTCTAGGTTTGGGTGCTGTCCCTCAGCTCTTCAGCTCAAGGCTGGCACCCTACCATTTGAGCCACAGCACCACTTCTGACCCTTTTTGCTTTTGTGATGCTGAGGAATCAGATCCAGGGCCTCATACGTCCAAGACTATCACTCTATTGCTGAGCCGCCTTAACAGCCTGAGCTCCTGCTTACTATCAGGTGCTGGCAGCCTGTGTTGCCCAATTCCCAGCCTAGGGTATATGGGTGGAGTTTTGGTGGGGTTTGGGCTTCTCTTGTCCTGAGCCTCCAGGTCTTTTGTTGTCACAGGTGTGCTTCCCGGGTTTATGCTCAGCTTTTTACTTCAGTTGGGAGGAGTTGGTTGTGTTGTTCAGGTGCCGGGTCCCCGGGCCTGGTTCAGGCCCCAGCCTGGAGCGCGCTCGTTAGGCCTGTGCTAATGTGTATACCACCTAGGTTATGCAGCCTGGAGGACACAGTTCAAATTTCTTCTACTGTTGGTAGTCTTGACCCAGGGGTGCTGTTCCTGGCTTGGGCATTTAAGCTCCCTTCCAGGGGCGCTCTTGCTCTGGCCTGGCCAGCAGAGTGTGCTCCACCGGCTGGTGGAGCTCTCGAACAGTTCCCAGTTTTAGTGGGTCCTGTGGTCCGGGTATTGGGGTAGGGAGTCTAGGTCAGGGTCTGGGGATTCCCTCCAGCTCTGGTCTCCCTTGAGGGATTCACTGTCCCCTGTGGGGTACTCACCCTGTAGGTCGTCAGTTGTTGTTGCAATCCGAGTTCAGTTGGGGTGGTTGCGGGCTGGGTTGGGCGGCCCCCGCAGGGTCGTTGCGATAGCGATTGGGCGGGTGGTCTGCCGACAGGTCCCTTTGTCGCGCTGCTGGTGCCGGGCGGCTTTGGCGGGATGGAGCCTCTCCGCTCCGGTGGAGAGTGAGGGGTGGGGGTGGGATCCTCGTGGAGACTCCCGGCTGGTAGGTTTCTCTGTTCCTGGCGATCCACTGTTCTGCAATCCGGTACCTGGTGATCTGCAAGCAGCCCCCTGTGTCTCTGGGGCTCCGGCAGCCCCTGCCGGGCCGGCTGGCCGGCGGCTTGGCGCACTGCCGCGCGGCCAGTAAAGGTTGGGGGAGGGGTCTTCGCTCTTCTCTGTTCTGAAATTCTTCTTTTCCTCTCTTTCTTTTTTGTTATTTTCCACCTCTGGTTTTTCTCTGAGTGTTCGTCTTTTTGTTGTTGTCGGTCTCTTGGGGAGATTAAGCGTTGGAACTCGAACTCTCTTTTTGGTTGGAGAGAGCTGTGGCGTTTCCCTACTGCCCCGTCGCCATCTTCCCAAACTGTTTTGATTACTATGGCTTTGTAGTAGAGTTTGAAATTTGGTATTGATATTCCTCCAGCACTGTTCTTTCTGTTGAGGATTGTTTTTGCTATTCGGGGTCCTTTATTGTTCCATATGAATTTTTGGATTGCCTCTTTTATTTCCTTGAAGAATGAGTTTGGAATATTGATAGGTATCGCATTGAATTTGTAGATAGCCTTGGGAAGTATTGCCATTTTCATGATGTTGATCTTTCCAATCCAGTATCATGGGAGTTTTTGACACTTTCTAAGTTCTGTTTTGATTTCCTTTTTCAGGTTTTTAAAGTTTTCATCATAGAGGTCCTTCACTTCTTTGGTTAAGTTAATTCCTAGGTATTTTATTTTTTGTCGGGCTATTACAAATGGAGTTGCTTCTTAATTTCAGCCACACTTTTCTCATTGTTGGCATACAGAAAAGCCATTGATTTTTGAGGGTTAATTTTATACCCTGCTACTTTGCCAAAGTTTTGAATCAGCTTGAGTAATTTGGGAGTGAAGTCCATGGGATTCTTTAAATACAAGATCATGTCATCTGCAAAGAGGGAGAGTTTTACTTCTTCTTTCCCTATTTGGATCCCCTTTATGTTTGCATCTTATCTTATTGCTGTAGCTAGGCATTCTAATACTAGATTGAAGAGAAGTAGAGAGAGTGGACATCCTTATCTTGTTCCTGAGTTAAGAGGAAATGGCTTTAGGTTTTCACCATTAAGTATAATGCTGGCTGTAGGTTTGTCATATGCAGTCTTTATTGTATTGAGGAATGTTCCATGGATTCCTAATTTTCCCAGAACCTTCATCAGAAAGGGGTGTTGGATTTTGTCAAATGCTTTTTCTGCATCTATTGAGATATCCATGTGTTTCTTATCCTTTCTCTTGTTGATGTGATGAATTATATTAATTGATTTGGGTATATTGAACCAGCTTTGCATCCCTGAAATGAATCCTGTTTGATCATGGTGTATGACTTTTTGGATGAATTGTTGAAGTTGATTGGTCAAAATTTTGTTGAGAAGTTTTGCATCAATGTTCATCAAAGAAATGGGTGTATAGTTCTCTTTCTTTGATAAGTCCCTGCCTGGTTTTGGGATGAGGGTTATGATGGCTTCATAGAATGAGTTCGGTAGTGAACTTTCTCTTTCAATTTCATTGAAGAGTTGGAGGAGTATTGGCATGACCTCTGCTTTGAAGTACTTGTAGAATTCCGCTGTAAAACCATCTGGTCCTGGGCTTTTCTTAGGTGGGAGGTCTCTTATTGCTGTTTCTATTTCAATGCTTGATATGGGCCTGTTAAGATGGTTTAACTCATCTTGGTTTAGTTTCGGCATGTCAATATTTGCTAGGAAAAGGTCCATTTCTGCCAAGTTCTCAAACTTATTAGCATTATATAGAACTTTTGAAAAGGCAATTAATCAATGGGTGATATCATTACCTAAAGATCTTTACTATTTTGGTGTTTTTCTCCTCCTCTTTTGTTCATGTATATGAATAATGTTTTCCAGCCACATTTCTAGCATCTAAAAACTCCCTTCACCTCTTTCCTTTGCTCTTCTAAGTTAAAAGTATGTCCCCCTCCCGCCCCGCCCCCAGTTTATTTAACATTCACGTTAGAACAGTTACAGCCAGTTCCTCTTGCACCTAGTTTTTCTCTGCAAATCTCTCAGTGCTAGCTAGAAATTCTGAGAGCCACAGCCACATGGAAGGTGGGTGGTGCTAGAGGTGTAATGATCTACTCATTTATTGGACGACAGATTGTCGATCACAGTTGATCAGCAAATAGGGTAAGCTAAAATGCAAAAGAAAAAAGAAAAGGGTTTACACTTCATCTTTTCCACAATCTGCGTGGCACCCCTCCTCCGTTTGCCACGGCAGCAGGTAGCAAATGTGTTTGGTCGACACTGCAGTCTGGGCTGGTTATGGTCTGGCACCCACCGAATCCCTTGCTGCTCCCTTCCCCTCTGCAGGAGCAGCCACTGCCACTTCTGCCTGCGTCTTAGCCCTTGCTGCCTGAGGCCCATGCCATGCCAAGCTGTCTCCTTCACTTCGGTGAGTCTTTGCCTGCCAAAAACCTAAAGATGGAAGGGTTTGGGGAACAGGGTGCTGCAGGCGACCTGGGCCCGCTGCTGTGTGCAGTGGCAGCCTCAGGTTCTTCTTTTAATGCTGACTTTATTGAGACTCTGCCGCTGGCTGTCAAGTGCCGAGTGTATGCTCTTAAAAAGCTCCAGGCCAAATCAGCTGGCCTCGAGGCCAAGTACCTCAGAGAATTTCATTCCAGCGAGAGGAAGTTTGCCAGGATCTATGGCCCTTTATTGGAGAAGAGACGCCAGATCATCAATGCCCTGTATGAGCCCACGAAAGAGGAGTGTGAGGACAAGTCCAAGGACATGGACTTTAACTGTAACGAAGTGGCAGATGACCCAGAGGTCAAATTGCATGGTCTGCAGGACAATCTAGACTATGAAGACTTGGAGGAGTATTGTCAGGAGGACTCCGTGGATGCACAGGACGTGTTTGGAGAGTATGACGAGATGGAGGCACATAATATAGACGAGGAAAAAAGAGGATCCTAAAGGGATCCCCGATTTTTGGCTCACTGTTTTGACGAATATTCACAAGCTCACTCCTCTGATTAAGAAGTACGATGAGCCCATTCTGAAGTTCTTGCAAGATGTGAAAGTCAAGTTTTCCAAACCCAATGAGCTGCTCGCCTTCACGCTAGAATTTCACTTTGAACCTAATGACTACCTCACAAATGAAGTGCTCACCAAAACATACACACTCAAGTCCAAGCTTGATTACTCAGACCCCCACCCATTCAGGGGCTCAGCTGTGGAGCATTGTGTTGGTTGCAAGATAGACTGGAAGGAGGGCCGAACGTCACTGTGCAAATGGTCCTGAAAAAGGAGAGGCACAGGTTTTGGGGACTGATGCATACCACCACTCAGGAATTTCCTCGAGAGTCCTTCAATTTCTTCAATGCTCTTAGGTGGTGCCTGGATGCTGAGGAAAATGAGGAAGATGTTTTCATCGCTCATACTTTGTGCACCTTTGTCATCCCAAGAGCTGTGTTATATTTCACAGGAGAAGCCATTGAAGCGGAGCAAGAGAGGATGATCAGGGAAACTAATAACCCAGTTTCTTCCAGAAACCCTGGAGAGACCTGGGTGGCCGCTGTTCATGGTGCTAAAGTTTGAGACCACAGTGCTCAGGCAGAAAACGTCGATCGCTAAGTAGTTGTACGGTTGCGCTCCTTCTTTAAAAATTGGCATTTTCAATCATTAAACTTCAACCATAAGTTACTAGCAGACTGAAAAATACATGCTTCTTCTTGGTAGTCTCAATATAAAAGGTGTCCAAATATATGTCACAATGCATTTTACCTAGTAATCCAGTAGGAGCAAATTTTGCCAAGAAATGAAAAATAGTGTATTCGCTAAGCATGCACCTCATTACCGTAAATCCATGGCTTTTGTCTGGTTGCTGTTGGTCTCCAACTACAGAAAATCACCAGAATTTGTAACAGATCTATATGTTTGGAATTTTTTTTTTCTTGAAAAGCAAACTGAATAAGATAGCTTCCTGTCTCCAGTCCTCACACAGTAAATGGTCTTTATTCGTTGTTGTAGAAATTCACCATTATCCTAACAAATGACACTTGATTTCTAATTTGAGAAACTGCTAGAATATAAACAATAATAAACATTTGCATCAAACTCACACTTAGTGTTCACGACTGTTGCCTGGTTTATAGGCTCCTGTATCTAGGTAATCTAGTGATCTACTCAGAACCTGCTTACCAGTGAGTTATGCTTACAACCATTTTTCTTAATGCCTGCCATGCATTCTACCACATACTTCTGCTAAGTGGAGCTAAAGTGTACATTTTCATGTCTGGAATATTCTAATCATTCTTGTAAATATATTACCAGACAATATTAGTTAAGCTTTATTTTCCTCACTTTTTTCATTTCACAATAAAGACCAATACAAATGTTAAACATCACCAACTTGTGTCAACTTTTTCATTGGAGGTTTCAGCAGGCTGGACTTAGCCATTACGTTTAGAATACACTGTGCCTTGGGTCTTCTTTTCAGAGTCCACAAAAGGAATTTCCATCCAAATAATTTCCACATGCCCCAAAGTGATATAATAGAATCATATGGTAGTCCTATTTTTGGTTTCTTAAGAAATCCCCACACATTTCCATAGTGGCTAGATTAATTTCAAAAAGGAGATGGAGCTGGGCACAGGTGGTTTATGCTTATAATCCTAGCTGCCCAGGAGGCTGAAAGCTAAGGAATAAGATTGGAAGCCAGTTTGGGCAGATAAATCCTAAGACTCTTATCTCCAATTAACCTGTAAAAAACAAGAAGTAGAGGTGTGGTTCAAGCAGTAGAGCAATGTCAGCCAAAAAGCTGAGTGAAAGCAGGAGCCCCAGAGTTCAAGCCTTGATACTAGCATTCAAGCATGCATACACACATACATAGAGAGGCGGGGGGGGGGGGGGAAGGAGAAGGAGAGGGAGAGGGAGAAACAGAGAAAAGAGTCAGAAAGAAATGAAAACATTGAGATGGGGGAGAAATGAAGATATGGAGCCTTGAATGGACAGGAAAAGACCTGACTGACCAGGTGAGATGGGCTCAATAAGAATGAAAATAGAGAGGGATAGGACCAGATCTCACCTGGATCCTAGTTTAGGAGAGATTAGAGTGAGTTCTGTGAGAGAAAGAAAAGAAGAAAACCCATATAAACACATTTTAAAGAGGAGATGTTGGAAATTGGAATTGAGAAGTAGGTAAGATGTCTGAACAGCACAGAATCCAAAAATGAAGCTGCAATCCTTATCAGAGTTGGAAGATCATTTCTTGATTAGAGGTTATATAAAGTCTGGCTTTTCAGGGTGCTGTTGGCTCACGAGGGTAATCCTAGCTACTCAGGAGGCTGAGATTTGAGGATTACAGTTCAAAGCCAGCCTGATCAGGAAAGTCCATGAGACTCTTATCTCCAATTAACCACCAGAAAGTTGGAAAGCAGTGCTGTGGCACAAACTGGTATAGTGCTAGCCTTGAGCAGAAGTGCACAGGGACAGTACCCAGGCCCTGAGTTCAAGCCCACCCCCCAAAGCCTGCCTTTATGGATTTGCAAAAACATCAGAAGGAGAACTGAAGCTTCAACCTATTATAACTAACATTTTGTGTGTGTGTGTGTGTTTGTGTGTGTGTGTGTGTGTGTGTAAGAGCGAGAGAGAACGTGCTAGTTCTGAGGCTCAAACTCAAGGCCTTGAACTCTCAACTGGGCAATTTTGCCCACTGCTTAGTACTCTACCAACTTATCTGTATCTCCAGTTCTGGCTTTTTTTGGTTAAGCAGAATCTTGGGATTTTTCTGCCTGGGTTGGCTTTGAATCAAGGTCTTCAGATTATAGCCTCCTGACTAGCTAGGATTTAGTTGTGACCTACATAGTCCCTGGCTATACCTTAACCTTAATCATGTTCTTTTGTGGACAAAATACTATGTACGAGAGCAGAAAAAGAACCTGGCTAGGGAGTCAGGGCAAAGATCCATCCCATAGGGCTTCTTACATCCCTCACCAAGGCCAAGTCACCCATGTAGGATCCTAACACAGTGCCTCTGCAAGACTCACATGTGAACAACTAGACTGATTGGACCCCGGAGGTGTGCGCCAAAACAGGCACCCAGTCAGAGAAGTTAAAAGACACATGGAAAGCTAGTACAAGCTGCAGGGAGCCTCTGATTGGGACTGGGGACTGATACAGCCTGCAGACTGTCCAAGAACTGTCTAATGAATCTTTGCAGTTTTACCTCTTCTTCCTCTCTGTGGACTCATTCTTCCATATCATAGAGATAAATCCCAGAGAGACAATACCTGACAACACCTGATCCAGGTGTTGCAAATTTTCACTATCACTCGGTGAGAACTGTGTATATATTAATGAGCAATCTCCAAGATAGAATGACAATAGCAAGATACTGAAGTCTATTGTGCTAACATTTTTATAAAATTTAAAAAGATTTTAAGAGGATCTGACCATGAGTTTATCACATACTCTTCTGAGATACTAGTAATAATGACTGCCTCTGTGGATGGGAATGAGGGGGAAAGGGTTACAGAATGACCTGCTCTTTATGCTTTTCTCTCTTTTGAACTTATTATCACATATATATAGTAGCGTAGGTATGGAAAACTGAGTACCTAGGGAGGGCTTTGGGAAAAGAACACAGTTAGGACTGGATTAGTCTACCTGACTAATGGATTAATTTCTTATTTGTTTGCTTGATTACTACCCTTTACTTTCAATTACTGGTTGCTTCTGAGCAACGGATGAGAAATATGGTCTGTTAATATGGAAAAAAACACACACACAAAAATCCTGGATCCTAAGTTTGTAGAAATGATTGAGGAAACTTTTCTCTCTTTAATTTTTATTGTTATTATAAAGGTGATTTACAGAGGGGTTACAGTTACATAAGTTAGCTAATGAATGCATTTCTTTTTGGACAATGTCACCCTTTCCCTTGCTCTCTCCCAGTTTTTCCTTCCCATCCCCATCCACAAGTTGTATAGTTCATTTTCAACATAGTGTCTAGTGAGTAAGTACCACTGCTGCATTTGTTCACCCATTGTCCCTCCATTTCTGTTCTCTCCCTTACCCTCCCAAAGACAGATAAATGAATAAACAGTACAAAAACAAAAGAAATGAAGGTAAAACCTCTTGTTTCCATTTCCTGGAGTTCATTTCAAGAAATATTATTTTATATGATCACAGGCACATAGGCATTGGACTTTTGTGTTTGTTCCCTAAGAGTATCCTCTTTTGGTCTCACTGTGTACGAATGCTTAGGGTCCTATATAAGTTATCATGTCTCAGTGTATTTTAGATCTAGCTTCTGCATATGAAAGAAAACATGGGCTGTTTGTTTCTCTGAGCTTGGCTTACCTCACTTAACATGATTTGTTCTAGGTCCATCCATTTCCTTGCAAATGACACAATATTATTCTTTCTAATGACTATGTAAAATTCCATTGTGGTAGGTACCACATTTTTTGGATCCATTCATCTGTTGAAGGGCATCAGAGCTGTTTCCATAAATTGGTTATGGTGAATAGTGCAGCAATGAACATGAATGTGCAAGTATCTTTATGATATCCTGACTATTGTACTATTCTGAATAGATGCTGACAAGTGGTATGGCTGGGTAATAGGGTAGTTCGATGTTTAGTGTTTTGCGGAACCTTCAAACTGCCTTCCAGAGTGGTTGTACTAGTTTACATTCCCACCAACAGTGCCATAGGGTTACTTTCCCCCCATATCACCATCAGCATTAGTTGTTTGAATTCTTGCTCTTGTCCAATCTAACTGGGGTGAGACAAAAATCTCAAACTTATTTTGATTTTCATTTCCTTTATGTCCAGGGATATTGAACATTTCTTTATGTGTTTATTTGCCATTTTTACATCTTCTGAGAAGTCTCTCTTTAGCTCATTTGCCCATTTATTGATTGGTTTATTAGTTTCGGGGATTAATTTTTTGAGGTCCTTGCATATATTGGAAATTAGGCCTTTGTCAGATGTATTTCTGCTAAAAATCTTTTCCCAGTCTGTTTGCTGTCTTTGTATTTTAGTAACTATGTCCTTTGCTGTGGTGAAGAATTTTTTTTATATATAATTCCATTTGTCAAATCTTTCTTTTATTTGCTAAGCCCCTGGGACTCTTTTCAAAAAATTTCTGCCTTTGGGGGCTGGGAAGGTGGCTCAGTGGTAGAGTGCTTGCCTTGCATGCATGAGGCCCTGAGTTTGATTCCTCAGCACCATATAAGCAGAAAAAGCCAGAAGTGGCGCTGTGGCTCAAGTGGTAGGGCACTAGCCTTGAGCTGAAGAGCTGAGGGACAGCGCCCAGGCCCAGAGTTCAGGCCCTACAACCAACAACAACAAAATCTTCCTATGCCTATAAATCCAGTGTTTCTCCTATTCCTTCTTGCAGTAATTTCAAAGTTTCAGGTCTGATGTTGAGGTCTTTGATCCACTTTGAGTTGATATTTGTGCATGGTGATAGATAGGGATCCACTTTTAGTTTTCTGTATATGAATGTCCAGTTTTCCCACCACCAATTATTGAAGAGGCTTTTTCACTGTATATCTTTGGCTGTCTTATAAAATAGTAAATAACTGTAAGTATATAGTTTTATGTCTGGGTCTTCTAGTCTGTCCCATTGATCTTCAGCTCTATTTTTGTGTGGGACTTTTATTTTTGTGTGTGCCAATACTGAGACTTGAACTCATTTGCCTTTCTTTTGCTTAAAGCTGGTTATCTCCACTTGAGCTATCCATCCACATCCAGTTTTTGCTGGTTAATTGGAGATAAGAATCTCATATACTTACTTGCCTAGGGTGGCTTTGAGCCTCTGTCCTCAAATTTCAGTCTCTTAAGCAGTTAGGATTACAGGCATGAGACACTAACACCTGGCAAGTGAGAGGACTGTTAAGAACAGGAACATCTAATACTGAATCACACATGGTTTTTAGTGTTGTACTGTACGTTTTAATCCCTTATCTCATATATTGGGTAAAATCTGTTACATATATGAAAAGCTTCTGATGTGGTCTGGGAGAGGCATCAAGTGAAAGAGGATAGCCATTATGTCTATCAACCTAACTTACTCAGGAAAATGCATAGCCAGGAGCCAGCACTGATTGGATTCCCCTTCACAACTATGACCCTAGATACTCAGGAGGCTGATTTCTGAGGATCGCAGTTCAAAGCCAGCCTAGGAAGGAAAGTCTGTAAGACTCCTCCAATAAACAACCTAAAAGAGACAGAATTGGAGCTCCGACTCAAGTGGTACAGTGCTAACCTTGAGCAAAAGAAGCCCAGGGACAAAACCAAGGCCCCAAATTCAAGCCCCAGGACTAGTGCGATGCACACACACACTCACACACTCACACACACACACACAATATTGATTAGTGTAAAAGTTTAAATCTCAAATGTGTGTGTGTGTGTGTTCCTTTAAAATGTAGGGCTTGGCATACAATTTAATTTATGAGTTTCTTAGTAAGAACAAAACTGCTTGATTATTAACTATCCCATTGCTTAGTAGGTATGTGAGTTCTTTGGCAAGTCCTTGTTTCACAATGTGTAAAGCAGATACAACAATATTCTATGCAAATATATTTTATATTCCTAGGAAACGCCCTCTGGTCAAATATCCTTTTGTTTTGGGAAAATATTGCTCCCCTTTCCACTCCTGGAATGTTGGTTGTACAGGAGAGTTGTGTCTCTCACCACAGAAGTGCTCATGTGACTCAGGACAATACCATTTGAGTATTCCTCTGGAAATTTTCCAGTTGTATCTGAAAGAGGCAATCTTATTTAGTCTCAAGTGGTGGATTTGGATGAACTCAGTACAAGGCTCTGGAGCTAACCACACACTCTCATCCTTAAGATGAAATTTGAAGACGCACAAACTTCTTCCACAGCTTTTGATTTCCCAGAGCTGTGACATTCACATTTTCCATTCATTCTTTGTTTTAATAAGTGCTGAATTAGCTATAGAGAGTTAATTTTTTATCATATGTAGGAAAATTCTATCTACCTTACTAAATTACATCCATGTTCACAGGATGCCAAATGTTACTGAGATAATATGGTAAATGCTTCTCCTAATGCATTATGCATGGTAGACATTGGATGACTTAGTAGCCTTGGCATAAGAATAAAGAAATAGTGATATTTATTCACATCCTTCAAAGCGTAGAGTTGGTAACTAGAGAACCCTATGCAGGTAAAATTGGGTATGCACATGTTGAAAGGAGTTAGTAGCTAAATTGGACCAGTCAGATTGGGTTTGATTTGGGGGAAGCCAAGGAATAGCTGTGCTTTAAGGTATAAGAGATGGATTTTGTGGACAGTATTATCCCCAAGGACAACTTAATATGTAAACAAATAATAAAAAAAATGTATTATCAAGCTAGGCCCTGGTGGCTGACACCTGTAATGCTAGCTACTTTGGGAGCCAGAGATCTGAGGATTGTGATTTGATGCCAGGAATGTCCATGAGATCAAAAAACAACTGCAAGTAGAGGTGTGCCTTAAATGATAATTTCAGCCCTGAGTAAAAAAGCTAAGGAACAGGGGCTGAAGAGTTGGCTCAGTGGTAGAGTGCTTTCCTTGCATGCGTGAGGCCCTGGGTTTGATTCCTCAGCACCACATAAGCAGAAAATGCCGGAAATGGCTCTGTGGCTCAAGTGGTAGAGTGCTAGCCTTTGAGCTGAAGATCTGAGAGACAGTGCCCAGGCCCAGAGTTCAAGCTTCAGTATTAACATAAAAAAAGAGTACTATATATTTACTCAGTATATAGTTTACTAATTGATTATAGTTTAATTATAATTGAATTAATTATAATGCCTTACCCTTTGAATTATTTAAAATGAATCATTTTGATCCAGAAAATATTTGGATGGATTTCTTTCTCTTTTCTGTTTGCCAGCCTGAGCACCAAATCTAAGCTTCTTTTTGCTCAAGGCTAGCACTCTACCACTTGAGCCACAGTGCCACTTCTGGCCTTTTCTGTTTAATGTGGTGCTGAGGAATCGAACCCAGGGCTTTGTGCATGCTAGGCAAACACTCTACTACTAAACCACATTTCCAGCCCTTTGGATGGTGTCAACCATTGCATTATAGACTTATATCTACTAATCAGGTTTTAACATTTCTGATTTTGCTAAAATTGATAGTCATGAAAATGAAGTTTCCAAAAATTGTACGGGAAATGCTGTAAAGTTCTCTGAAGAAGCCACATTGGTGCTGAAGATTCCACAGAAAGATTGACTGGCTGTAGTCCCTTTTAACAGGCATTTATTCCAAGCACCAGTAGCTCATTCCTGTAATCCTAGCTATTTGGGAAGATAAGATCTTGAGGACCTTGGTTTGAAGCCAGCTTAGGCAGAAAAGTTTGTTTGACTCCATCTCCAAAATAATAAGCAAAAACCATGCTGGAGATGTGGCTTAAGTGGTAGAGTACCAGCCACAAGCAATCACAATGTTCCGAGTTCAAGCCCTGGCACCAGAAAAATAGTTATTGATAACCAACCTGTTTATTAATATAACATCTTATGATTACTAAGTTAAACATTTGAATGCATTATTAAATTTAGCGGATCTCTAACCTCCACCAACCCTAAAGCTAAGAACGTTATAATATCTGAAATATATGGAAGAGACTTTCTGGTGTGCTGTAGCCTACCTACTCAATGCGCCAGACATTTAGTTAGTAAATGCATTGATTTATGATTTTCTTTTGTACAATGACAATGTAACCTCTCCCACAGTAGAGCATACAGTTTAGAGTAACCAGAATCTGTGTTTCCAAGCCTTGGCCACTCATATTTGGCTCAGACTTAATTGTCTCTTATTCCTTTTAGAGCAAGAACTGTGTTTTGCATAGACAGCCAATACATAGTTGTTTTGGTGATCATTACTTCAATAACTGTAAAATATGCACTTAGATTGTTTTATTTGGCTGCCTATATATATCCTGCTTATTCTACTAGTTCTGTACTGTGAAGGGTAAGCAATTTAGCTACCATTCCTATTATTATTATTATTATTGTGCCAGTAGTGGGGCTTGCACTCAGGGTCTGGAAGCTGTCCCATAATTTTTTATTTCTTTCAAAGCTGGTGTTTTACCACTTGAGCCACAGCTCCACTTCCTTTTTTTGCATTGCCAGCCTCGGTCTTCAATTCAAGGCCTGGGTGCTTTCCCTAAGATAGTTGGCTCAAGTTTGGCCCTCTACCACTTGAGCCATAGCTCCACTTCCAATTTTTTTTGAGTCCATCCTAAGCTTGAGCTTAGGGCCTGGGTGCTGTCCCTGTGCTATTTTGTTCAAGGTTCACGTTCTACCACTTGAGCCACAGCTCTACTTCCAACTTCTTTTTAGGTGCTGGGTCTAGGGTTTGAACTCAAGGCAGCCCAAGGGCTTGGATTCAGGGCCTGGGTGCTTTCCCTGAGGTATTTACTTAAGGTTAGCATTGTACCATTTGAACCACATCTCTCCTTTACTTTTTTGGCTACAGGGCCTAAAGCTTGAACTCAGAGCCTGGGTGCTTTCTCTGAGGTGTTGTTTGCTCAAGTTTAGAATTTTACCACTTGACCCCCAGCTACACTTGCATACTTTTTCCCTTCTTAGTCTATGGTTTAAACTAAAGGCCTGAGTGCTTTCCTTGAGCAAATCTCCTCAATGTTAGCATTCTACTACTTTAGTCAAATCTGCACTTTCAACTTTTTGTTTCATGCTGGGCCTAGGGCTTAAACTCGGGGCCTGGGTGCTTTCCCTGAGCTATTTTGGTCAAGCTTAGCATTCTACCACTTGAGCCACAGGTCCACTTCCAAATTTTTGTTTTGTGCCATCCCTAGGGATTGAACTCAGGGACTGGGTGCTTTTCCTGTGCTATTTTGCTCCATTTCCAACCTTTTCTTCCCTGCAGGGCCTATGGCTTGAACTCAGGGCCTGTGTGCTTTCCCTGAGCCAATTTTCTCAAGGTTAGCATTATACCACTTAACCTACAGCTCCATTTCCAATTTTTTTTCATTCCCATAGCAGGACTTGAACTCTGAGCCTGGGTGCTTTCCCTGCCTATTTAACTCAAGGTTGATACACTATCACATGAGCCACAACTCAAACTCAGGGTTTGGTTGCTTTTCCTGAGGTATTTTGTTAAAGGTTAGCATTCCACCACTTGAGCCACAACTCCACTTCCTACTTTTACTTTTGTTGGTCATGGGGCTTGAACTCTGGGCTTCGGTGCTGTCCCTCAGCTCTTCAACTCAAGGCAAGTGCTCTACCACTTGAGCCATGGCGGCACTTCTGGTTATCTGGTGGCTTATTGGAGATAAGAGTCTCATGGACTTTTCCTACCTGGCCCAGCTTTGAACCACAATCCTCAGATCTTAGCCTCCTGAGTAGCTAGGAACACAGCCATAGGCCACCAGTGCCCAGTCCTACTTTTTTAAAATTACCATCCTAGGGCTTAAACTCAGGTTCTGTGTGTTCCTTGAGGTATTTGGCTCAAGGTTAGCATTTTACCTCTAGAACCACAGCTCAACTTCCAACTTTTTCTTTCCTGCAGGGACTAGGGCTTGAACTCAAGGTATGGGTACTTCTGCTGAGATATTTTGCTCAAGGTTTACTTTCCACTTCTTGAAAACATCTTCACTGCAATTTTTTTCTTGTCAATCCTGGGTTGTGAATTCAGGGCCTGAGTGCTATCTCTGAGCTTTGTTTTTTTAAAATCAAGAATAGCCTTCTTTTGTATGTTTTTTATTGTAAAAATAGTATACAAAGGGGTTACAGTTAAATGAGTAAGGTAATGAGTACATTCAAGAATAGCATTCTATCACTTGAGCCACAGCTCCACTTCCAGCTTTTTGGTGGTTAATTGGAGATGAGTCTCATAGATTGCCTTTCTCAGGCTGGCTTTGAACAACTTAAGGAGGCTTAAGGCTCCTTAGTAGCTAGGATTACAAGCATGAACCATTAGCACTTCACTCATTCCTTTTTCTCATCTCCAAATATCAGTCCCTTTTAATTTTTACTGTTCATGTTAGTCACGTTCATAGCTTTGCATATGCTTAAAGTTTTATTTCTTGAATAACAGCCTTCGTACTTTGACTTCCCATTTCTTTACTTCTCTATTACACCTCCATTAAGGGTATAATACATTTGACATTTATAAGTACTCCAATAATTTTTACCTATAATCAGTAATATGTTCAGATAGGAAATTATATAAGCCTGACAATGGTGCCTCATACCTGTAATCCTAGCTACTCAGAAGGCTGAGATCTGAGGATTACAGTTCAAAGCCAGCCTGGGCAGAAAAATCTGTGAAATTGTTATCTTGAATTAGCCACCAAATATCCGAAGTGGAGGTGTGCTTCTAGTGGTAGGATGCCTGCCTTCAGTGAAAAAGCTAAGGGACAGTGACTAGGCTATGAGTTCAAACCCCAGTATAGGTACAAAAAAAGTTAGGCACCAGTGGCTCATACTTATAATTCTAACTACTAAGGTGGATCTGAGGATTGAGGTTCTCAATCTACCCAGAGAGACAAATTCTCAAGACTCTTATATCTAACTACAAAAAGCCAGAAGTAGAGCTATGGCCCAAGTGATAGAGCATTACTGTTGAGCAAAAAAGCTGAAAGATAGCACCTAGGCCCTGAGTTTAAGCCCCAGTACTGACACACAAAAAAGTTATGCAAGTCATTGTATACTACTAGTATTCTTTTCAGAGAAATTGTACATAGTTCAAATTTTCTGAGTCACTGCTTATTATGAAATTATCTGTTTTCCTCATACAGGACCGATAACAGGACCAATAGTAGCATAGAATTCTAGCCACCTTCTTTGAATGATAAGATTAACTCTTAATTTTTTTGGTGTTAGAGGATGAGGTATGAGTTGGAAAGGATACAAATTTATAAAGGAGGAAGTATTTTGGGGGGGGTCAATTATAGGGCTTAAATTCAGAGCCTGGGTGCTGTCCCTAAGCTTTTTTGCTCAAGGCTAGTGCTCTACCACTTTGAGCTACAGCTCCACTTCCAGGTGTTGTTGCTTTTTTTAGTGGGGGGAGGGTAGTTAATTGGAGATAAGAGTCTCATGGAATTTTTTGCCCACGCTGTCTTTAAACTGTAATCCTCAGATCTCAGCCTCCTGAATAGCTAGAATTATAGGTGTGAGCCACCAGTGCCTGGCTAAAAACTTTATTTTTAAGATATTATATTGACATGTTAAATTGAAGCCCCTTTGTACAACTATTTAAATATTTTTAAAAAATCTTATACTATCTTAAATTAATGAGGGAGGGGATTAAACTGACAAAGGTCAGGTAAGCAGAAGGAAAAGTCCTGTTCATAAAGATATGGTAGCTAATAAAAGAAGTAGCTAATTTGTTAAATGGCTAAGTTAAGGGGCTTACATACCCAAGTTAGTAAAGGGAGGAGGTTGAAGCAGCTCTTTTGGAAAGAGTAAGCAGGTTTCTTTAGGAAAGCCAAATAAGATATGGAAAATTGGGATAATATTTATGATAATATTTATGCATCTAGCTGCAAACATTGGTATAAGAAGAGTAAGATTTACATCATGTCAGCCCCTCAAGTAGGAATTACTGTCTTTCTTGCATTATGTCACCAAAACTACATCACATTGTAATCAAAGATGAATAAAATATTTTTCTTTACCTAAAAAAGCCCCAAATGCATGTGAGAGCAATTCTGTCATCTTTTTCATGGCCGTGAAACTCCTGAGAGATTTGTTGTGGCTTCAATTCTCAGAAATTGTTATTTTGAACACATAAGGAAGGTTTTTCTGTACCTGTTGAGTCTCAAATATCTCCAGTTTAAAAGAATCTTCCTACCAGTTCTAGGTTTTCTAATTTTATTACAAAATCATTAAGGGAAATATGAGGAAATGAGTTTTATATACTTGGTATGTCACTGTCTTAAGTATATTGGACATAACAATTTGTTTACTCCAAACAAAGCCCCATTAAGTAGGTACTATTACCATTTTTGTTCTATGAAGAGGAAGTTCAGGACATTTAAGTAACTTGCCAAAGGTTTCAGAACTGGTGATGATAGACCTAAGCCTTGAATGTGATATCAAATTTGATACATTATATACTGAAGAATGTAGAGGCAGTTTTCAAAAATTGTAAACAGCTACCATAACTATCTACCAAATAGTTATATCAATGATTTAGGCAAAGCTGAGTCGTCAGATTGTAACTGGAGTTCTAGGCTACAGACATAACTCCAGGAGTTCAAACCTATCAGGTCCAGCCACTCACAGAGAAAGATTTATTACACTGCAGAAGCATGTTACAGGAAAAGAGAAAAGGCAAAGTAAAGCATGTTAGCCCATCTTTGGGGAATAGACATGAGGTTTGTGTTTAAATACTCTTGCTGTTGCTTGGCTTTTTCCATTCAAGCCTAGTGATTTTCCACTTGAGCCACACTTCCCCTTTTTGCTGGTTAATTGGTAATAGGAATCTCACAGACTTTCTGCCCAAGCTGGATTTAAACCATGATCTTCAGAACTCAGCCTCTGGAGTAGCTAGGATTGTAGGCGTGAGCCACTAATGCCCGTACATTTCTTTTTGAACAATGTCACTCCTTCCTTTGCTCTCTCCCAGTTTTTCCCTCCCACCCCATCTACAAGTTATATAGGCCATTTTCAACATAGTGTCTAGTGAGTATCATGGCTGAATTTGTTTACCTTTGTCCTATTTTCTGGAGTTCATTTAGATAAGTACTAATTTATATGATTATATGCACATAGCTATTGAGCCTTGGTAACACTGTCCTAAGAATATTCCCTTTGGTCTCACTCTGTGTGAATGCCTAGAGACCTGTATAATTTATCATATCCCAGTGTATTTTTTTTCTTTCCATCCAGTGTGTTTACCTGTAGATTTATGGGAACATTCTAGTTACCACAAATGAAGGAAACCATGCAACCTATGTTGCTCTGGGTCTGGCTTACTTTGCTTAATATAATTTTTCCAAGTCTCTCCATTTCCTTAAGAAATGTACAGTATCATTCTTCCTGATGGATAAGTAGAATTCCATTGTCTATATATAACACATTTTCTTGATCCATTCATCCACTGTGGGGGGGGGGTAAGGGGGGGAAACCTTTTTGACTGTCTTGTTCAGAAGAATGCCAAGAACATGATGCTATGTGACTTTAAAGTCAAGTTTGCAAAAGCATTGTACAGCTTCTGTCTAGTTCTCTTGAAATTCTTGCTCTTAGGATCCTGTTATCATGCTGTGGGAAACCTAAACAGCCATTGCTCCTCCATGACCAGTTCCATGTTAGTGATGCTTTGTGGCTTTTGAGCCTTTATAGCTTCTTCTTGGAACAGAAATGGGATATTTATTTCAAATAAAATATGAATTAAAGTATAGAGCTTAATAACAATGTATTAATAATGTTTCTTTACTTGTGACAAGCACGTGTCTTGGAATATTCTTTTTTGGAATCCAGTAATGTACTATATGGAAACCAGAGCAGCTCTGGTTTAGTTTAGTTTAGTTTAGCAGGCCACTGATTTAGTTTTCTGAGTTCCCAGACAACAGGCAGCACCAAATTACCAACCATGTTGTTACCTTCTTTTCATTCTGCCAATACTGGGGCTTGAACTCAGGTTCTCTGGCTCTCAGCAATTTCTGCACAAGGCTGGTGCTCTCCCTCTTGAGCCATATTTCTATTTCTGGTTTTTTTGGTGGTTAATTAGAGATGAGTGTCATGGAATTCTTTGCATGGGCTGATTTTGAACCGTGATCCTCAGATCCAAGCCTCTGGAGTAGATAGAATTATAGGCATGAGCCACTGCTGGCCAGCTTTAAAGGGTATTTTTTAATGTAGTGATCAAACTGTAAGGATAAACAACTAAGAGATTAGAACTAGGAATCCAGAGAGTGAAACCAAGAATACCAATTTACAAGGCATGAGAATGAGCTTATTCAACACATGAGTAACCTGTAACCAACACTTTTTCAAGATTCTGGTTGAATAGTGACAAGAATGTGTCCTTTGTTTCCCATAAATTGAAATAAGTTGTCTATAAATGTTATGAGCTGGATACCATGACTCAAACCCAGCCATGGCAGGAGGCATAAATAAGAGGATGATTACCTAGGCCAGTGTAGATACTGTACAATACTGGTAAGACACTGTCTTAAGAGTAGCTAAAGCAAAAAGAGCTGAAGGTGTGACTCAGGTTTTAGAGCACCTATGCAGCAAGGATGAGGCCTTCAATTCAAACCATAGTACTACCAAAAAAATCTTATGACTGTCTGACAATTGTATATTGGTAAACTGAATGGTAGATGTCTTATCTGTTCTGATGTCAGACAAGGTCATACAGAGAGTTCCTGGAAAGATGTTCCCAGTAATCATGTGGACAATTTGCTGTCAGAGGACAAAAAAATCAAAGCCAATTAATGTGCTAAAAGCAAATGGAGGTGAAAGGACATGAGACACTCTGTAAACAAAAATCTCTTTAGCAATTGGACTAGTTCAGATTAAATGGCCATGGAAAAGCAGAATTCTACTAGATGTAAACAAATCTAAAAGGTTACGAGAAAACTTCTTTCATTTATACTTCCAGTAAATGTTTGCCGGCTACCTCCTCTGTATGAATCACAGAATAATTATATCTAAGGTACAAATTTGATTGGAAAGGTTGGACACTGGAGGAAAAAATAATCAGTGAATTTCATGACGTGAAAGCAGGAAAATCCAATGAACAGTAACCTTACTATGTCCTAGAAAAAGTTTCAGAACATTAGTGGTAATAAAAAAAAAGTATCCAAGCTAGGTGCAGGTGGCACACACCTATAATACATGAGGCCAAGATCTGAGGATCATAGTTCGAAGCCAGCCCAGTCAAACAAATGTGCAAGACCCTTATCTCCAATTACCTAGCAAAATGATGGAAGTGGAGGTGTGGCTCAAGTGGCAGAGTGCCAGCCTTGAGTAAAATGACAAGTAATAGGTGAGGTTTTGAATTCAAGCACCACTACCAGAACACACAAAAAAGGAAGACTCAGTCAAGCATAGGAAGGCAGAGGCCTACAGAGGAGCCCTCATTCTCCTGCCATTGACTCCTTCTCCTGGGCTAATAGAAAGAGCTGCTATCAGCTCCCCCATTCCCAACAGTCAAAATAGGACTAAAATCTGTGATTTCCTTCAGAAGAGAGAGCTAAACATTAAGAAGTACAGAGAAGGGGGCAGAGTGGCCCAGATAGATACTTGTGGCCATAGGCTTTGCTGCTTGTGAATGAAAAGCTTTAGATTTTTCTCTCCAATGCTCATCTCTGGGGTAAGAATAGGGCTCTCAGACTGAAATGATCCCAGAACATATTGAAGGAAATAGACTGAAGAGATAGAGACAGAGGTTTTGAAACAATTCCCTTCATATCTATCTTCCTATTTACCTAATCTGAGGCCAGGTCTATTGTGGTCTTCAACTCATACCCCCAAATGCCACTTCTCCTTATCTTGGTTCCTTCCCTTGATCAAAATCTTTACTTCTCCAAGATTCCTATTCATCTTCAATTCAGAATAGTTTGTTTATAATTCTCTTGATGTGGTTAGTGAGGTGTATTGGGAGAAACAAATGGTATCTCTAGTACAGAGACAGTTAATGCATTCTTTTCCTAAAGATGCCATAAGAAAGAGCTATAAACCACATAGTCTGAAATAGAAATTCATTATCTAGCAGATCTAGAAACTAGATCTCCAAAATCAAGGTGTCAGTAGAGTCATGCTCCTTCAGAAAACTGTTTGGGGATCTTGCTTTGCCTCCCCTAGTTTCTGGTGGTTTCTGGTGATCTTCAATGCTCTTTGGTTTGCAGTGTTATAGAAAGAATTATTCAATTATACTCATTAAAGCATAATCAGAGAGACTTTATTCAGTATAATCCTGATAGGTATAGATTCACTGGAGTTGGAGAACGGTATTAGGCTCAGTGTGAATACATGGGAACTTATAAACAAGGAACATGTTGGAGGTTAGAAAATAACTAAGAAAAAACTTCAGGGGTAGGAATGATGCTAGGTAAACCTCTCTAAAAGGATTCCTGATGAAGACAGGTTAGGATTATCTCATCAAATAAGGAATGACAGAAGAACGTGTTACAAAAGTGAAGGATGGTCAGATACTGGAGTTAGGTGGTAAATTGACTCATAGGGTTCTTTGCCAACCAAGGATTTTATAAAGTAAGGAAGTACACAGGTGAGTCTGAGAGAGGGTTCAGGAGCCTTAATAAAGTTTGGCTACATAGAATATCCTAGTCAGGTCCTCTCTTGCTTATGAAATAAAGAGACATTGCTTTCTCCTTTGAACAATAGAGGTCCATTTTCTCACTTAGTCACTTTTTATTCATTAGGAATCATCCAGATCATCTGTTGAAACTTAGCAGAAGATAGTATCTGCTACACGAAGTCAGGTATTTAATGAGGAGGAACTTATATAAAAATGAGTGAAATTTAAATTATTACTGTACTTGGAAATCTAATTTCTGAATCTAGAGAGAAGCTAACTCAGATTTCAATCCAACAGACTTCCTGACTTGCACTTTGAATGTCTCTGAAGGTAGCATCAGATGATTTTATGTATTTATTTATTATTTATTTATTTATTTTATTGTGAAAATACCATACAGAGGGGTTACAATTACATGAGCAAAAGTAATGAGTACATTTCTTACCAAGCATTGCTGCCTCCTCTCTTGTTTCCCCTTCCCATCCCCCTCCCCAGCATCAGATGTTTTGATAACTTACTTCTAACCTGGCCTTCAAGACCATCATACCTGGGAGGAGAGGGGGGCATTGGTGGCTAACACCTCATCCTGTCCAACTACTCTTGGATCCAAGTGAAGTGTGGGGTCTGCTGGCACCTCCTCCAGATATACACATACACTTACATATGCACTGTGAACATGTCCTCTTCATATACAACAGAGGACTACATCATCTCCTCTGCTGCATCCTGAGAAACATAGCAAGTCAACACCCTGGCAGGAAATGTATATGTCACATTCCATAAAGGTCATAGTGGCTATGGTCATCTCTCTGTCTTGACCTCAGTGCAGGCTGGGGCTTTGCCCTCAAATGCAATTATCCTGCTAAGGCTTCAGGGACACCTTGCAAGGGGGTACGAAATAAAGCAGGTTCCAGGTGCAAAGAAAACATTAACAAAACCTTAAATTAAATCACTCATTTCATTTCCGGTGGCTCACACCTGTAATCCTAGCTACTCAGGAGGCTGAGATCTGAGGATCATAGTTCAAAGCCAGCCTGGGCAGGAAAGTCAGTAAGACTCTCATCTTCAATTATCACCAAAAAAACAAAAGTGAATCTGTGGCTCAAGAGGTAGAACACAAGCCATGAGAAAAATAAGTTCAGTGACAGTAAAAACCCAGTCCTAGCACCAAAACTATTGTTCATTTTGAAAGATTATTTGGTTAAAGAGTAAATTTATGATTCACTATCCCAAATAACTCAGAATGCTTTGAAGTAGTTGAGGGTCACCAGCCCTTGAATGATCAGCTTCAGAAGCCCAGCAAATGCAGTAGGATATGTATTGGAAGAGACTGAAGCATCAGATCCAGCTTTGGTGAACTCCATGGGATCATAGGGAGTAGAGAGACTGGGGTACTTTCTACAGGGCCCTGGAATCCTGGGTCTGTGCAGGTACAAGTGGCATTGCTGAGATGAATGAGAATCTCAGATATGAGTTCTTGACATGTGAGGAAGAGCTGTAAGTCTTTTGGGGGAAAGGGTGGAGAAACATTGAGAGCATTGAGGAGAGAAAGGAAGGAATCCAGTTTCAGACCCAAATCCCATGCATAATCTGTTAGGTTGTCTACAGGATCTATTGTAGACCAGGGGCTGGCCCAGCCATGCACTGTGTACGGTGGTGCTTTCCCTCACAGCCTAGGTACTTGCATGCACAGAAGGCCTACTCTTAGCAGGCAGCTTATCTCTAACTTCATGCCCCACTGTTTAGGATGCTCTTGGCAGTAAGATGACCCCTGTATGCTGACTTCTGGCCCCTGGCATTGTGCCAAAGAGAATGGGAGGGTGAGATGAACCTGCATAGGCCCACTCCTCTATTGTGAAGATTTTCCCAGCATTAGAGAAATACTGTACAATCTCTGGAATGATTTAACAACAGAAGCCCTAGCTGCTGGAAACACACACACACACACACACACACACACACACGCATATGCATATCACATCACATTTTCAGAAGCCTTCATCCACTTTCTCAGGACCTTCTGTAACATCACAAAATAGTATGCAGAGGCTACAAAGACAATGCCCCTCTGAATACTTAGGGCTGTCCAGGCACTACCCTCCCTCCCCTCCCCCCCCCTGCACCTGCAGACCACTGTTCCACAGTGGAAGGGTGCAACTCTCCACTTCTATCAGCTGGAAATTTGAGATAGGTCCAGAACTTGCACTATGACTGGGGACCAATAGCCACACAGAGGACCAGCCCACAGCTTATGCCTTGCCCAGCTCACAGATGGGCCATCTGGCAGGTCCTAGCCTCCAGAGTAGGGGATCACAGATTCATGGCTGCTCTAGGCCACACCAAGGGTCAGCATCAGTGATAAGCTTGGATTTTGCTGCATCTTCTCCTCCAGACAAGGTAGAGGAAGGATGTCAGGATTTGAGGTCACAGACATAGAAGACATGGAGGAGAGGAAGAGGGTGAGATGGGTTAGCAAGGGCAGTGATTGGGATGGGAGAAAGGGCATCTTGTATGGGGTGGGGGCAAGAGGATAGGGAATCCTTAGGTGGACACAAGAAAATGGAGCTTAGGATGGGAGGAGAGGGTTCACTGAGCAAAAGGGGAATAGACAGAATTAGGTATCCAAGGACACATTAAACTTAGGCCCAGGGGTCCCACAGAAAGAGTTCAGAGGTGAGGACATTCAGGGGCTCACAGTAAGGCTAACCACCAGTGTTCTCTGCAGGGTGTTTATGAGAAGGTGGCTCCAGGGATGTTTGCAGTCAGACATGTGGGTATAGTCCATGCTGGGGGTAAAGACCATTAGGAATAACTGACCTGTGGGCTGTAGCAGCCATGTCCACTGCCAGCAGAGCTCCACCCACAGGTATATCTAAGATGGACAGAAACCTCATCATCCTCAGCACAGCTGGAACCCCCACACTCAAGATGCAAATGGTGGCAAGGTCCTTCAATTGTTATGCAAAAACCAGTAGGCTCCACTCCAGCGACTTCACTAATCCTATTGTAGAGGTGGGGAGACTGAAGCTCAAGGATAACAGTGACCTGGCTGTGGTTCCTCAACAAGCAAATCAGTGGAGACACTCATTGCTAAGAATATTATAAATACATATCAAAGAAAGAATGTCTTGAATACAAAATCTAGGGAAGGAGATGGCAGAAGGTTAGGGGCTATCTGGAGCTAGGAGCCCTGGCCTGAACCCAGAGACCAGGTGGCTCAGCCTCTCTGGTCTCATAAACCTTCCTTAGTTACAGTCACTCCTGCTGCACTTTCCAGTCTGTGCCCAGCACAAGGGGTGAGGGGTTTCAACAGAGCACAAACCAGCATTGGGGCACACAGTTGAATGAAAGTCACAGATTAGAGCTTGCAGCCTGGAATGCATAAGAGCCACTGGCAATGCAGACTCCTATCAGAACCCCAAATGGATGACCATCCAATCATCTGGAAAGTTAGTACCAGTCTACTGTCTTTCTTTTGGTACTATTCTCCCTGCTATAGAAACTCAGGGAAATTTCCCATTTTCTTTTTCTTTTTTCTATTTTTTGGGTCCGGTCATGGAGCCTGAACTCTGAGCCTGGGCGCTGTCCCTCAGCTCTTCAGCTCAAGGCTAGCACTCTACCACTTGAGCCACAGCGCCACTTCCGGCTTTTTTCTTTTTGCTTATGTGGTGCTGAGGAATCGAACCCAGGGCCTCAGGCATGCAAGGCAAGCGCTCTACCACTGAGCCACCTTCCCAGCCGCATAAATTTCCCATGTTCTATTCATAACAATTCAGCATTTATCACAGGATATCAACAGAAAACAGAGGAATGTCAGACAGAGCAAGGAGCTCCAAAGGTGGCAGAAAAGTCAGTTGGCTGTTTCAGCACTTCAGCAGCTAATCAAAAGCTCACAACAACCAGCGGCCATTCAATCAAGATGAATTATCTTCTAGACTAGTGGTGGCAGGAAGATAATGGAATTCATACAGCTGTGGGGCCAGAGGTAGTAGCACAGAAGTGCAGCTGTTTTGGATGTCTGGTGAAAATATACAGAGGCACTTGAGAACTTACATATGGTTAATATGACTTTTATTGGACAGAGTGCTCCAAACATCAGAAGGACAGTGCAGTAGGTAGAGGGAGCAATGTTGCCATGAATCCCTCATTGCTATTTCTTACAAAGCTTATGGTGAAGGAAGTAAAGATGGAATATAATATCTGACTTGGATTGTGTAAAATGGATAATGAATGATTTTAAGATATAAATGTAAGTGTGCTGTGGATAAGACTTCCCTGGTAACTAGCTATGTTAGCTAGTAACTGTAATTGTAACCCTGTAACTCTGTAACTAATGTCTGCGACTATTTTCTGAGCAACGGGACCCCTAACCCAGCTGAACCCCTAACCCAGCTGAACCATCACCACCCATTGTTCTAATC
Organism: Dipodomys spectabilis; assembly: GCF_019054845.1. Lineage (NCBI taxonomy): Eukaryota > Metazoa > Chordata > Mammalia > Rodentia > Heteromyidae > Dipodomys > Dipodomys spectabilis. The sequence goes on from NW_024871047.1 coordinate 514,888, forward strand.
CCCTGCTTCCCGCCAGCAAAACCTTGGCAGGAAATTTAAACTTAAGGTCTGAATTTCTTGTAACAATCATTGGCTAAAACCAACTCTCAGCCTCCCCCTTTCCCAGCCCTAGCCCAAAATGCTTAAAAGCCAGTGTGGGCTGGCACTCAGGGCCGTTTCCTGGGATCCCAACTCTAGGTGCCGTCCTGGCCAGTCAGCACTTTTCGCTCAATAAAATCTTTTACATTTTCACTGAAGACTGAGTGGTCTCACTGCCCCTCACCACTACATTTATAATGATAGACCTAGAGAACAACAGAAATACAAAACTGATTTGTGTTGCTTTTTGCAGATCCAGAAAGGAGTTAACAGAAAAAAAAAAAAAAAAGGAAACCAGGCACACTGGCATCTCACTCCTGTAATCCCAGCTACTTCAGGAGGCTGAGATTTGAGGATTGCAGTTTCAAGTCAGCTCAGGCAGAAAAGTTTATGAGACTCATTTCCAATTAACGAGAAGAAAGCTGAAAGTGGAGATATGGTTCAACTAGTAGAGTGCCAGCTTTGAGTGAGAAAGCCAAGCAAGAGCACAGGCCCTGAGTTCAAGCCCCAGTACTGGCACAAAAAAAGAAAGGAAAAAGGTAATAAGGACTGCCCACTGCTCTTTATGAGGAAGGACATTGGAAAAATCATTGCACAAAGCTGTTAAGGGAACCTGAGAAGAAATGGGTAATAAAAGGCCCAGTTGCTTCTCCCAAGACACATATGACGAATGAAAAGGCCTGGGGCTTCAAGCCATACTGGAAGCTCCTATCAACACAGTCCTATAGAAGCCTGGGGTGAAACTGGTAGTGAGGACCCAATTGATTGACTTCCTAGATGCTAAAGTACGTTGATGTGGTCTGAATTCAAACTTAACATTGCTGAATGACACAATCATTGCCATGGTAAGAATGATAGGGCAGATCCAGAAAAAACCCATGCTCCAACCCCTGGAATATAAATGAGAAGACAGAAATTAAGACATAAGTTCCTTACATGCCAGATTGTCCAAACCACTTTCTTGACAGGAATTGCCGTGCAAATTAAATGCTTAAATAACGTTTATACCTGAAAAGCAATAGCTCCACCTACAGATAGCTATTGAAAATGCACTTCACCTTTAATTCTTTTTTTTTGTTTTCCTTTAAAAATCTTTATGTAGTTGTACAAAGGGGTTTCAGTTCAACATGTCAGTTCATGAGTACAATGTTATTCTTTTTACATAATCAAAAATTCCGGGCCCTGGTGGCTCATGTCCTACCTACTCAAGAGGCTGAGATCTGAGGATTGCAGTTTGAGGCCAGCCAGGCCAGGAAAGTCCATGAAACTCTTACCGCCAGTTAATTACCAAAAAAAAAAAAAAAGCTTGAAGTGGAAGTTTAACTCAAATGGTAAAGTGCTAGTCTTGAGCAAAAAAAAAAAAAAGCTCAGGGATAGCATCCAGACCCAGAGTTCAAGCCTAGGACCAGCACACACAAAAAATTTCTATTTTTTTCGATAAATTAGCAACCATTAGTTGCCACAAGGGTACTTTGTTTTAACAGGTACTTTTACAGAAATGATGCATATTAAGCAGACTTACCCTTTCTATCCCTCTCCTTCCAGAATTCTCCTCCTCCTTCATTAGTCTCTTCAAGTTTCCCTGTCTCATTTTCACACATGTACAAAAATTATTATGCCCCTCTGTACAGTATCTTTACAATAAAAATGTATATTAAAAAGGAAAAAAATGCAACAGCTGAAACTAGAAGTTTGCAGCTTCAGCCCTGGCTTCACTGGAAAGGAGGCTAATGGCACCATCACAATGTAATCAAGGTGATAGATCTAACTAAGGAAGCTCACTTCTACTGTAAGCCTTACCAAAGTGTTTGATCTGACAGTGTTTTGACTGTCCCAGCATGGGATATGACATATCTGCAAGGGATAAGACAATCTTTAGCTTTTCATATCACAGAAAGCTGAAGAAAGCACTATCCTGGAAGAGGGGACTTCTGTTTGAGACCTAAGGACTTGGGGCCTTTGGAAACAAGGAGCAATCTCAGTTCCAGGTTTCTTAAGAAACCTGGGAGATGACCAAAAGGATTCATGGGACTGGGGCCATTAGCTCATGCCTATAATCTGAGGCTGAGAAGTGAGGATCATGGTTAAAAGCTAGCTCAGGCAGACCAATGGGACTCTGATCTTCAATTAACCAGCAGAAATCTGGAAGGAGAGGTGGGGATCAAGTGGCAGAGCACCAGCTTTGAGTGAAAAACTCAAGGGACAGTGCCCTAAGTAGAAGACTCAGGACTTGCACTTAAAAAAAGAAAGAAAAGAAAATAGCAGCTGCTGCTCTGTAAGTCTGGAGCACTCTGCCACAGTGTACATGTACTGTCCAGCTGGAAATGGCTTCAAGAGGAAGTAGTAAAGAGGATAAAGTGTTGATGTGGGTAAGGGGAAAGCTCTAGTGAGGCTAGGTTGGTGGCTCATACCCTACATTGTGTGAGCAGTTTCACTTAATTGGTTCAGGCCCCAAGTCCTTAAGGAGTTGGCAATTTAGCTTTGTAGAAGAGCACTTGCCTAGCAAGTGTTAAGGCCCTAAGTTTGGCCCTCAGTTCTGCAAAAAACAAAAATTAAAAATTAAACCTAAGTGTTTCCTAGGAAACAAAGAACAGATCCCATAGTGGAATTAGTACCTAGATTCCAGGAACTCCAGATGACAAAATGAAAGCACCACCAAGATGCTGGACAATGATGTGCCTCCTGGTCAGTGGCCTGAGGATCACTGGAGAAAAAATCCAAGTCTATGGCTGGAAGAGTGCTCAGCATTCAGGATCTATCTGCTGACCTTGGGCCCTTGCTGCTAGATGGGACTGAAAGCACTCCAGCAACACATGTGGTACCAGGTGACATCCCACTCCTTCACATCTACATAGGTGAGATCTGAAAGAACTGAAACCTGCAGAAGGAGTACCAGAGCCCCTATGTTCTAGTCATAATAGTTCTAGAAGTAATAATCTCACAGTAATGAAAAGCCCAGGAATTAATGTAGTCACTACTGAGGTCTCCTAGATCTTTAAAGAAGTATCAAGAATGTTACATAAAATGGAAAAGGAAGGAATTCTACCACTCACTCAATGAAGCCAGTGCTACTCTGATAGCCAAACTGGACAGGGATACAACAAAAACAGAAGTTATTTACAAATAAAACAGTATAAAGAATGTTTAAGTAATTCATCTTTTGGCCAATTTGGATACAGAGAAAGATTACATTAGAAAGACACACCAAAGTGAGCATGGCTTATTATTCACCTACACAATGATTCCACATGTTTATAATCTCATGTAAATTTAGTTTGAACTAAATAGCTAATTAATTTGAAAAAAAAGATTATTATGACTATATTTTTCCTCCTTCTCTATCTCCATTTGCTCAATACCTTCCACTACTTCCCACATCCCAATCCAGGCATGTTTTACCTCCCTAATGTTTCTTTTGTTACACTGCATATTAATTGTTCAAGGAGATTTAGCCATGATACCACACCCCTAAAAATGCAATGTTTTAATGAGGTTCATCATATATATCATATATGTGTGTGTGAGAGTTATTTACATTGTTTATATTTTGGATCTAAAATCACCTCTAATTTCTACTCATAGACCAAGGATCTGAAGGGGGACATTATACCTCCTGAAGCCTATGGGAAAGTAACTGAAGCCATATGGGCTTCACTTCAGTGGGCACTTCAGTGGCCCGTATTAAGGTACTGTTAAAAGAAAGGTTAGGCTGGAGGCATGACTTAGTACTAGCAAGTGCAAGGCCTTAAGTTCAAAGCCTAGTACCCCAAGAAAAGTAAACAAAAACGGGAGACTCTCCCTGAAAAGAAGTAATACCATTTTAAGGAAATATGCTTTGAAAATAAGTCAGCCAATTTTAAGTATATTTTTGGAACATTGTCTCATTCAACCTTGACGGCCTCCCTATATCCACGGATACTATCACTTAAAAAGTCCCATACTAACAACTACAGATTTGGACAAGATGTGAGGGCCATAAATTATATCATTTGAGACATCCACCTGACATTACCTAACCCATACACTCTCTTAACCATTGGACTCTGCATGGTTTTCAATGATGGATCTAAAGAATGCTTTCTTTTTCATCTCCTGATGAAATTACTCACAAAAGTCTCAGTTATTTCTTGAGTTTCATGGCAAAGTCTGATACTTAAGTCACTGTACAATACTGCTGGACAATCTTGCCATTGGGATTTCAAACTTTCCTTACACTAATGAAAGTCTAGCAAGAGACTTGCAGATTTTGCAATTAGATCAAGAGATCTTGTTGCAATATTGTATTAAATAGATGACCTCCTGGTGGCCAATCCTAATCATAAGCACTGCCTTGCCAACTTCATTACTATGCTGAACCATCTTGCCAAATGTGTTTTTTAAGAAAGTCCAGACTTCCAAACAAGTTATGTAACAAAGTTTTCAAATAAAGCAGGGAACTTGTAGCCTTATGCTAAACTAGACACAGAGCATATTTAACTTACACTTCCCAAAGAACAAGAGTCAGCTGTGCAGGTTCCTGGGAATGGGTAGGTTTTGCTGCATTTGGATCCCAAAGTATGGACTAATAACAAAGCCCTTGCATGAGGCCCTTAAGCAAACTGACACTAAACCATTGGTTTTGACAGGGGAGTGCCAGAAGGCTTTTGAAACTCTACAGTGAACCCACATGACAATATAGCCCCTGGAATTTCCTGACTTGTGCAAAGACTTTAAATTCTTTGTACATGAAGGGTAAGGTCTGACTCTCAGAATCCTCCTGTAGGTGTTCGGAGGTGACCCACAACCTGCTGCTTACCTCTCAAAATAACTTGACAACACCTGTGTGAGGCTGACCACTCTATGGGCTGTTTCTGACTCTTGTGACCTACTTCAAAAGGCTAAAAATTTTACATTGGGCAGTTCATTGTGGTATATGTACCTCATGAGGTTATGATCATACTAGAATGGAAAGGAAACCACTGAATGACTGCTCGTAGAATGAGAAGATATCAGATCATTTTTATCAGATAACCCTAGTTAAATTAGGAACTGTATCTACCTTAAATCTTGTGACCCTGCTCCCTCCCAGTCCAGAAGGATAAACTTTTACATCACAAATGTTTAAAGGTCCCCCAGACTATGTATTCTAGCTGGTTAGATGTATCTGAACAGCGCATCTCAAAACTGGCTTGGGATTTGTTCACTGACAGCAGTAGTTTCATAGACAATGGATAATGATAGACTAGACATCTTGAAATAAAATACTCTATAGACAGTAGGTAATAGAGGCAGCACCCTTGCCCTCAGGGACCTTGGCAAAATCTGAAGTCTGAAAAGAGTGTACATATACACTCCCTTCAAATATACCTTAATTGGCAATAAATAATAAGGATTATATGGGAAGACAAAAGGCCTTTTAACAGAAGGAAATAAGGGCATTAAGCATATCCTTCAAATCCTAGCCCTAGTAAGAAGGTGATAGGGTATGGGCAAGTAGCAATTATGCACCAGAAGGCAGCCATGTATATCACACAAGGGAATCAGACTGCCAAGAAGACAGTCAAATGAGCTGCTAAATGTGAGACGTTCCTTGGGGCCCTGAAGCCACAATCAGACATAGAACAGTACAAGCCTCAATATACTGAGATGAAAAGCAAGTTGAGGAGTGGGGCATCACTGACTGGGACAGCACTTTTAAATGGAAGTGAAACTTTCAGGGACTTGTGCTTTTGCCTGAAACACCGGTCCAACCATTAATGAAACCTTATCATAAGGGTATGCATTATGGTTGTGGTGTACTGGCAGAATTCATCTGATCTTGTTTTTAGGGATCTTGGTTACAACAATGTGTGCTCTCTGAGTCCATAAAAACTGTCCTATATGTACCCTGAGCAATCCTAAAACAAAGGTCTGTAGAGAAGAGAACTCAACACACAGAAAACATCCCTTTGAAGACTGGCAAGTAGATTTTACTCAAATGTCAAAGATGATGCAAAATTTAAACACCTCTTGGTGTTAGGCAATAATTTTTCTGGGTAGGTTCAGGTCTATGTCACTCAAACTGTCAAAGATTTTATTTGAAAAAAAAATCATTCCCAGATAAGGACTCTCATCTGCAATTCAGAGTGACAACAGATTTTTCTTTTGGCAGAAGATATCCAACAAATAAAACCTTCAATATTAGATGAAAGCTACACGTATCTTGGAAATCTCAACTTGAAGGAAAAATTAAAAGCATGAATCACATCTGAAAAAGACTAACCAAACTATATCAAGAAACCAACAAGCTGGGCATAAGTGGTTCAATCCTAGATGTAATCCCAGCTACTCAGGAGATTGAGATATGAGGATCTCTGTTTGAAGCCAGACTAGGTAGACAAATCTGAGACTCTTGTCTTCAATTAATTATCAAAATGCTTGAAGTAGAAGTTTGAGTCAAGTGATAGAGTGCCGATTTTAAGCAAAAGAGCTAAGGAAAAGCCTGAGGCCCTGAATTCAAGCATAAGTACCAGCACAAAACAAAACAACTAAAAAATAAACTAACTTAAAGTAGGATAAGTTATTGCCAGTTGCTCTTCTCTACATAAGGGTGGCCCCTAGAAATGGGCTTAAATTCTGCCCCTATGAAATAAGATGTGCAAATATTAGTGTAATAGAAAAGACTAATTTAAATACACTGTACGACGGAAAAGTCAAACACTGTTGAATATAAGCTTTGCTTCTTCCCCATCATCATTTCAGCTGGAGACATCCTTACCACCCTTTCAGGATGGGAGATCGAGTTCTAAAAACTCAGAAAAAAGAAAGCTCCAACAACTGAAGGAAAAAGGAAAAGGTCTTACAACACGCTTCTGACAACTCACAACTCTATGAAGCCAGCTTCACAAGAGTGAAGACATGCCCAATACAGACAACAACACTACAATCAGAGTCCATCAGACCAGAACACCAGTGGGACAGCCAGCCACTAGACCTAAGGCTCCTGTTCAGATTTTATTTAAAGGCACAATAAATGTCATGTTTACTCATTTGTTCAGGCCTTTGTATCCCCTCTGAGGGTGGAAGGATAAGTCACTTGTCCATATTGCTGAAACATTGGTTTCCTCAGTGTTGTCAGTAAATCTTCTGGTCTGTCTTCCAAGAATTTGTTTGGTTACACATCACAGTGATCCTTTTCACTCAGATACTGGATCTGAGGATCATACTAATTATGTGAGTTATTCATTATCAAGTTGAAAATATCTCCAACAGTCTCTGCATATCTCCCTGGTTGTTGCTAGTACTACCCATACAGTGAACTATCCAATGACAGATAACAGAAACTGGGAACCACAGGGCCCCAATCACTTTGACATGACATCCCCTCCATTGTCAGAAGTTACCTAAATATCTGCAGAAATATGCAATATACTCTATTTCTTTCTCTTTTGGGGGGGGGTCTGGTCATGAGGCCTGAAATCTGGGCCTGGGCGCTGTCCCTCAGCTCTTCAGCTCAAGGCTAGCACTCTACCACTTGAGCCACACCGCCACTTCCAGCTTTTTTCTTTTTGCTTATGTGGTGCTGAGGAATCGAACCCAGGGCCTCAGGCATGCAAGGCAAGCACTCTACCACTGAGCCATCTTTCCAGCCCAATATACTCTATTCCTAGGAAGGAAATTATGATAAGAATCAATTGTTTTTTCCAAAATCACCTTTGGATGGAACATGTTGGGATCCAAGATGAGAAATGCTTTCACTCTGGTGGCACAGTGTAATATTTTAAGAAAAATGGGTTTCCGTACACTTTCAAACCTGCTGTGTGTTTGTGAAGTTAGCGAACAGCCCTGTCAGCAAACTACCTAAAAATATTTCTGCCCCTACCCAATGCCTGCTGGATGCTCTGTGCCATTCCTCATTCACTCTTTGTATGAACCAGTTTACTAGATAAACTAAAGTTTTTTTTTTTTTTCTAGTGTGAACTTTGGATTGTCAGAGGGAATACCAAACAAATTCTGGAATCATTCTGGATACTCTTTCTCTCGCTGATGGGGTATAGCTGCCTGTCAATAGCTGCTTTGAGACCTATCCTAAACCCGATTTATCATAGCTCATGAACCTACTATATTCATTTTTAATTTATAATGCTCATTAGATACGTTGACAAAAATCATGCTAGATAATAGAATGGCTCTGGATTATACAATGGCTGAACAAGGGAATGTATGTACTATTGCAGTTAGAGCATGTTGTTCCCATATCAATGCTTCCCTTCAGGTAGAGGGGAAAACATGAGACAGCATGCTACTCTATTACAGGAAAAGTGGGACCAGCAAACATGGGTCCATCCATGTTGGGTGGCCTCAGGAGCCAAACTGGTAGACTGATTTTTCTAGTTTGTTTTTCTGGATCCAAAGGTTATCAACTGTTCTGTTAGTTGTCTTTCACTTTGATGTAACTATTATGATGATTATAGGATTGTTTATCCTCTAAACAACCTGTTGCATACTCAACTTATATGAAATTCACTGTTAGGGTTCTTAAGACCAACCAGGAGGATTGGAAAAGATAAATATTATGTCTCCCATCAGAAAATTCTCCTACAAAAATCTCATCAGGAAGCAGCTAGACAAATGGGACACTGCTTTTCCAAAGAAATAGAAGGCAAAAATTGACAGGAAAAAGGTAAGAGACAGACACAAAAGTATGCTTAAAGTTACAATCTTAGCAACTAAATCACTTCATTTGCCCCATTGCTCAAATATAGTGGGTAGTTGTTATTTCCTCCTTTTGTTATTCTCCACTTCACATTCTCTGACCTTAGAGAATTCAGTCATCTACTGAGCCATCATGTGATCTCACCTGCCATGCTCCTTACCTCCAAAGCAAAAGTTTTGTTTCTCACAAGTAGTTACCAACAGATGGAAGAGCATTAGCACAAGCAGTAGCTAAGTGGGGATAGTAGCAGTCCCCAGAGGAATGAACATTGAAAGCAGTGGGAAACCAAGAATCCAAGAAGTTTCTGACTTCTGAGCTCTCTTGAAACTATCATTTTTTTTTCTCTTTGGAATGAAGTCTGCAGTCTTTTTGGTCATTAGGACCCAATTCATAAAATCAGCATTTGTTTCCCCTCTCAAACCCACTCTTCTCGTTCTAAATGGCATGCTACTCAAGGAACTAATTTCTTTTTGCCTGCCAGGAGGTTTGAACTCAGGGCCTGGGTACTGTCCCTGAGCCTTTGTGCTCAAGGCTAGCACTCTGCCACGTAACCACAGTATCATTTCTGGCATTTTCTGTGTAGGTTGTTGGAGATAAGAATCACAAAGACTTTACTGCCCAGTCTGGATTAGAATCATAATCCTCAATTCTCAGCCTCCTGAGTAGCTAAGATTACAGTGATGAGCCACCTGCAACTGGCTAGGAACAAAATTTTTGGCAAAACTATGTTAACCTTATCTGCTCCTGAACAATATAAATAACAATTTTGTTGTATGTCAGTTATACTTCAATAAGGAGTCAAAAAAACATAGAAATCTGTGAAGTAATTCACTAACTCAGGAGAATTCTCAAGTAGCCCAACGTATGTGTAATTAGTGACTGAAAAGACGAAGAGACAAAAAGCACAAAACTATTAACAGATGGAAGTGGTGACTCTGATAAAGAAGTATTAAACACATAAATGAACATGTTCAATACAACTCCATTGTACAACAATTTGCAGATAATCAAATTACCTTGAGAAATTTTTAGAAGAAAGCTGGGTGTGGTTGGCTCATCTCATACCTGTAATCCTAGTTGCTCAGGAAGCTAAGATTTGAGGGTCACAGTTGGGAGCAAACTGGGAAGATAAAGCCAAGACAGCATGCAACCAAAACATAGAAGAGAAGGTAGAGCTTAAGTGGTAGAGTGCCAGATGTGAATAAAAATACTGAGCCATAGCCTGATATACTGGACAGCAAAGTCTCCAATTAACCACCAAAAAGATACAAGTCAAGTTGTGGCTCAGTGTAAGTGTTATCATCGTGCAAAAAAGCTGAGGGGATAGTCCCTGGTTCCCAAGGTCAATTCCCACTACTGACAAAAAAGTAACAGCTTGAGGCCCTGAGTTCAAGCTTCAGGACTCCATGAAAAACTGGTGCAGGAGGTTGTAAATCTGGGGTTGCAGGCATGGATCAGTTGGTAGAGCACGAACCAATGACCAAAAGTGTCAGTACCAAGTTAGAATGCTGGTTGCAGACAAAAGAAAATGAAAAATAGGTTCTAAATCTGAGGCAGAATTACAAATTTAAAATGTATCACCTCCAAACAAGAGAAAAAAAATACAAAGTTGACCTACTATAAGAAAATTTCCAAAAAAAAAAAAAAGTAAAGAAAGCAGGCTGAGAGATGATATAAACTGATGAAAAGTGTGACTGAAAAAGCAAACTTCTGAAATAAACAGAATTGTGAAATAAAGTTCAATGCATGCCTGGTGTGGATGGTTGTGCACACTTTAATACAATTGAATTAATTGGATCTAACTGTGCTAACCTGCTCTGGGAATTTGACAACTTTCAGAAATAATGTAAGTATATTATTCCCTGCTGACAAAATGAAAGCCTTGCTCAGGAAAATACCAATATATTCTGTTGTAGTTCCATGGGACTGATAAAATGTTACAAAAGAGCATTTAATTTGTTTCTCTGTAATTTCAGGCATCTGGGATCAGTGAAGTTTGTGAGAACCAGGGGATTGTTGGGCATTGTGTTTTGATCTCTGCTTTGTTGCATTTGTATCAGGAGCATGGAATAGAGGACAACATTTATGGACTCTGATTAACCAAGATGGAGAAGCTGAGCAAAGAACAATATAGTGGTCATTCAGCCCAGTTGTCACCAAAATTCCTTACACCACTTGCATCCCAGACTCTGCCACTGATTCAGTGAGAGCCCTTGGTCTCTGTGGGAAAGCGTTCCCACAGGCAAAGTGGACATTAGAATATTCTCCATCTCATAGGCTGCTCCAGGCTTAACAAGGTTAGGAAACACTGGCCTGACTGTGAGGACATTGGGTCACAAAGGGTATTACCATCAAAAAGAGTAAAAAGCAAACTCAACAGACAAGATGGATTTTAATGGAAACTTGAAGTGGGATGCCCTGGTGACTTGAGGAGAGTCAGGAGACAGGATGAATAATGGGGGCAGGGAAGGAGGGACTTAAGTAAGGTCATGGGAGGGGGCTGGGTCCCAGGTAGCAGGAGGGTTCAAAGACTTTCCTCAGTTTATGTGGCTCCAGGAACCTATTGTTTGGGCAAGTCTCCTGCCCTTTCTGCTGCCAGGAGCTCTGGCCCTTATCACATGGGGGTGTGGGGTAGGAGGGGGCATACATATTTAGATTGAGATTCTGGGCTGGAGACTGGGCTGCAGAAATTGTGAAAGCCCCCTCCCCAGGGAGTAGTCAGTGGGTCCAGCCAGAGGAAAAACTGAGTTAGGAGAACAGAGCAGATTCCCATCCCTGACTTCCACTGCCCTTGCATGTGTGTGAGAGAGCCAAGGGCAGTGTGTTTGGTGCAAACATCAAACACAAACTAAGCTGGCATGCATCAGACACCTTCAAAGTTCTGGGAAGACAAAAATTAGATGAGTCAAACTTGCTAGTGGGATTGACCGCCATCTAGGGAGCCAGCCTGCACTCAGTGAAGAAATGGAAACCAGGACTCACAATATTACAGATTCACTGAAAGGTTACAGCCTGCACAGTTTCCAGGGGCACAGGATTTGTTAGGTTTCCACAAGTGGATGTAAATGAAAGAAGGGTGGAGGGATGAGGAGGGGTCAAGGAAAGCAAGGGCAGTGATGGTACCATCCTACATCGAAAGAAACCAAGAAATCTTGAAAAAATAAAAGAGTTAAACACATGATTTAAAAATTGTTACCATTATCAAACATGCACTCAAAAATCACAAGAAGGTATGCAAATTGAGAGAAAGAAACAGACATAGACTACCTCTCTGGTAGACTATGGTCACGTGATTTCTAAGGTTGATGAATTTTTAGCAGTGAAACCTTCCCACTATGTGGGAAATGAACTACACAACTTGGGGGGAGGGAGAAATTGGAAGGGGGAAAACTGGGAGAGAATGAGGAGGGAGTGACACCGCTCAAATAAATATACTCATTGCCTGACTTAGGGGAACCCCTCGGTACACCACCTTTTCAATCACATTTTTTAAAAAATTTAAAAGGAGAAACAGCTCTTTATTTTAGACGTGTGGTTTGTGCTGACAGAGCTATGGAAACAACCCACTACAATGGTCTAACTGAGAACTCTGAGGAGTAGGAAACCCTGAACCTCAGAACTTTGCTGCTTTTCAAGGACTCCTTTCAGCTTTATGATCACTACATGTGGATGGTGAGTATCACCAAGCTTTATCACCATGACTTTAGCAAGACTTTACCAACTCAAACGAGATTGCATCTGACAAGTGTTAAACAGAGGAAACCTCAGTTGCTCAGCAACCAACCCATGGTACCAAAGATCAGCCACTTGCCCTTCAGTAAGCATTGAATGTGTCCCAACACTGCTGTGGATGTGGAAAATATTGTTCCAGCGATGACACGGGGTAATGAAAATACAATTGCTACACTGGAAGCACGGGACAGAATTGGAAGGCATGTGTTCATTCAGTAGTTAGGCCCAAATTAGTTCCTAAGACGATCCTCAAAGTGATGAAAAATCTTATTCCTGACTCTGTATTCTATTTCATCTAGCAAGTACCAGCACTGCTTTGGGGTTTTCTTGAATTTGGAATCTGTGCAATGGTCTCAGATTTTGGTTTGCAATATCCTCAGACCCCATCCCCCAGAAAGTAAATCAGTGCTTCTTAGAGTTGTGGTAATTGGGAGAATGGTGGAAAACACTTGGAGGAGCTGAGGACCTGCAGGCTGCAGAATCACTAGTCATAGGAGTGAAGTGCACCCATTGTCAGGATGGCACTCAGAAGCACAGAGTGACACTGTGTTCCTGATGAGATGGAAACTGGAAGGCCTTCTAAGTAGCAGAAAGAAAGGTCACTGCCCTTCAGAACCCAGCTTAGCAAGCACCCTGTCAGGACAGAGGGAGAGGAGGGAAAAGAGTCTATTGTGTGGAGCATTGAATGTGAGCCAGGCACTGGTAAGGAACATCAACAGCAAATTGTCACATTCTGAGCTAATAGTGAACTCCTTTATACAGATAAGGACTCCAAGGCTAAAAAGAACAAAAAAGGAAAGCAACTTGGGCAGGTAAGCAAGGAGAGGAAGCCATGGCCTCTGGGACATCTTCAGCACAGGGTTACCACCCCCTTCCTGCACACCACATAACACTATGAGGAAGTAGGTGCCAGGCAAATTTTAAGCATATATTGGAAGGTGAAGGAGTCCCAGAGAGAAAATTGCCCAAATGACCATGTTGAAACCATCAAACAATTGCAATGAGTCGTCTTGCTACCAAATCAGATTAGGATCAAGGGTATTTACCTGGAAGGAAATGCACAAGACCATATAAATGAATCTCTGAAATTCAAATTCAAAGTCCAACTTAGGGGGTTAAATGCTTTCCTAGGTTCATCTTGTGTGTGTGGAGGCGGGGCATGAACCTATCCTGGGGCTTGAACGCAGGGCCAAGGTGGGCTCCCTGAACACTTTTGTTAAAGGGTAGCACTCTTCCACATGAAACACAGTTCTACTTCTGGCTCTTTTGGGTGGTTATTGGGAATAAGGGTCTCAAGGATTTTCCTGCCTAGGATGGCCTCAAACTGGAACCCTCAGAATTGTGTGTGTTGAGCAGCTTAGGAGTATAGCAGTGACCTCCTGGCATCCTGCTCCAAAGTCAATCTTTGGTCTATACCACTGTAGGTTTCAAATTCTAGGACATGAAAGAAGTGACAGCATAAAGGTTCCTTCATCTCATGACCACCATGAAGCCAAAACATTACCTATTGTGAACCAGGTTGTGCATTTTGAGGGACAGAAACCAAAGAAGCAAACAAATTATCTACCTCACTGAAAGCCAAGGGGAAGGAGACAGAAACAGGGAAGGAAATTGGAGATTACAAGTTCTTGCTCCTTTCCTGCCGTTCATTGCCTGCACAGGTGACTTAGGTACGTCTCTGTGAGGAAGGACACATGGGAATGGATGGGAGAGGGATGCATAGGGAGTGGTAGCTGTATTTTATATTGTAATCTAAACATAGCGGCAAAAAATAAAGTCACCCTTTTTGTGCTAGTACAGAAACAAATGTTCTTGAGCTTGTGAATACTTCACAGTCCTGTGCTGTGTATCCAAGTTTGTGTTCTATGAGTCACTCTCAATGTCTGCATGTTGTAAAGTCCTCCGTGAGAGATTAGCATGGAGAAAGTTTTCAGGTAGATGGATGCCCTCAGGAGGGATGCAGGGATGGAGCATGGAGGTGGACAAGCCAAAACATTCTAAGTCAACTTCTTATTATTGCTCAAGCTGTAGAGTGGGACAGGTAGGAGTAGGGACAAGGGCCATACCATGGAGATCACTACACTGAGGCCACATTGAGCAGTCTGCACCGTTTCTGAAGTAAAATGCAGAGCCACTCTGGGGTCTAAAAAGGGCAATCAAAGGACAGTTTTCATCATTCATAGTGTTCCTTCTAATCACTAGATGGAGACTGGAGGTGGAACAAAGGATGGCTAGTTATGGGCTGTGGACGCGCTACAGTAAGCACAATGCTGGATTCCAGTAGAGTTTTCAAGTTTTCCTTGGCTTTGGGGAGGTGCAGGCAATGGCAAGTGCTGAGTGATATGCAGATGGCCAGAGGACCCCATGGAGAGGCTGGATATTCAGTGAGGTTTCACCTTCATTTCACTGCAATTGCCAGATCAGTGCTGGCTGGTTCAGGATTCTTTGGGGAAAGCTGGTGGGCAAGGTAGAAAGCTAGGAGACCAAAGGAAAGGAAGGGAAGGGAAGGAGCTCCACTTTGGCCTTGGAAGGGGCACACAGGAGGCAAAGTGAGGTCAAACAGAAAAAGTATGCCGTCATCTGATAGATTCATTTCTCCCCCATGCCCAGCCACACCTCCCAAATCAAATCTGGACTATATACATTCCCTTCTCTAACTAACTTTTTTTCATTTGCCAAAGCATACTACTGGCCAATCTAACAAAATCAGCATATGTAGGTAGATAAAGGTTCTCTAAAAATACGTATGCGTATGTGTGTGTGTGTGTGTGTATATATATATATATATATGTGTGTATATATATATACATATATGTATATATGCTGCTTGCAGGTCCATAGTTTCATAATAACCCACAGAATGACTACAGTTGACAGAGGCAGACTTGGTCCAACATGCTCACTTATTTTGTCTGCTGTCCAATACGGACTGCTCTGTGGTCAGCATGCTTGGGGCATGGCCAGAGGTCCCAATGATCTCATTTCTATAGGACCACGTCCTATTCCGTTCCTGAATCACACATCTGTCTCTCCCAACTGTTCACTTGTACAGGATCCAACGGATCTACGTGAGAGTGGTTGCATTGATTCAGCACAACTTAATATTCAGCGTTATGATTTGTTAAGTTACAAAGGTATGAGCAAGCACTTCCCAAGGCTCCTTAAATAAAAGGCTATGGCAGAATTGTTGTTGGCCTGTACTCCATAACTATTTTTATTTTTGAGGATCGAGGAACGGAGTGAGAATTAGTGTGAAACCACAAAACTATTCCTCTGCTCCCCCAAACAGCTTGGTTTCCATCCATTCCCCTAAGTAGCCTCCCTGGATCTGTGGCAATGAAAACAAATCATGCAGAGAAGAGGATTCTTTAAGTGGACTTCTGCTTTGGTGTTTGGGCTCAGTCCTGCCAAGAGAAGCCACCTTCCCTCTCCACACTGGTGTCCCATCCCCTTCTTTCTTCTGTCCTTTCTACAGATCCTCTGTTCTCAGGCTTTCCACAAGTGATAACAAAGAAGAAGGTGGCTCCTGGGAAATAGCCTGGCAGATCACCCTTTGAAGGTTCATGTCAACTTGTATTTTTTAAATGTGGTACCAGGCTTTGAACTCAGAGGCTTGTGATTGCTAGGCAGGTGCCCACCACTGAACCTTGCCTGCAGGCAGTTCTTACACTTCTGTTTGGAAAAGGTTCTCACTTCCTTACTGGGTCTCCCATCTGGACTGTGTACTGCCTATTTAGACTTCATCTGACAGACGCATTCCACTATGGGTCAAGAAAGGATCTTGTGGCTTTTCCCCCTAGTCTAGCCTCCAACTGCCATTCTCTCTATCTCAGCCTCCCAGGCAGCTCTGAGTACAGGCATAAGCCGCGGTGCTTGGCTTGAATGTCTATGTCTGTAAGGCTCTACTGGGAAACAATGAGAAAGTAAAGTCCAAAGCCACAGTTGTTCTTTTCTCCCACACACGTGCAGCTAGAGCCACTGAGGGGAGGACCTGAGTGGGAACACTGTGGCTAGACATGCAGGACATTGGGGACAAGGTCTGTTTACTCTCTTGCTGGCTTGTCCTCTTCAAGCTAACTTCTAAAAGGCACAGAGATCAGGGAGTAGCCTTGCACACATGGCTGGCCTGTCTCCTGCAGATCCTACCAAGACTCAGTTCTTTAAACACTTTCTGGGTCCTGTGTAATTCCTCGTTCTCCAAAATCTCCCCAGCATCTGCAGATGAGAAATAGGCACTAGTAATTTAACATTTGTAAACAGAAGCTCTGGGTACCATCCCCCACTCCAACCTACCTGGGCACACACAAACCTGGCAATTTGGGTCTCCATATCTACCCCACCCCACCCCCCTCATTCCCCACAACCACACACAGCACCTCCATAGAGAGGAAGTGCAAAAAACAATTGCCTGTCCTTATCATTCCCATCTGAAGATCTCTCACCCAATGCCTTTCATTCATCCCAAGGGCTATGTCTTCTAGGTTCAAAGTACCATGTGAGGCCTGCTCCATCTTCACTGTTTTTGATGCCTGCATTCTGAGTCAAAGCACTGACTCTGTCAGGTGGAGGACTCTGAAGGGGCTGGAGGCTCCCAAAGAATCTTCCTGCTTTCACTGGTGCCCTTCGCACTTCATATATTCCACCCTCGGTAGCCTGATAGAAATGATTGAATACCAATTAGATCATGCCACTGGCCTAGTTCAGCCTCTCCTTGGTTCCCCAGAGCTCACTGAGAGAGAACCCAGCCCTTCTTTTTGGGCTACCAGGCACCTTCCTCCCTTGTTCTTTCCATCTATGTCCTCTGTCTCTCTGGGCTCCAGCTTTGATGGCAGCCATTCTGTTCCACCCCCACCCCTTTGTTTGTGACATGCACAGGGACAGGGAATCTCAGCTCTTGCTGCTAGACAGGTTCCTTACTGGCCTTCAGAAAGGCCTTCCCCCAGGTCCTAGCTGCTACCCTGCTTTCCCTGCATCAAACCACCTGTTCCCATTGCTGGGAGTTCATAGAAATCTTGATAAATTTCCTGAGGGGTCTCTAGTCTGCCTCCACACTAGGAGGTGAGCTCCCTGAGTGCAGGGATGATCTGACTGAAAGAAGCCATAATGTATAGCAGGCCCTGCATAAAACCTGAGGAATGAATGAATGAATGAATGAATGAACCAACGAACCAATGAATGAATGGAGATAAATAGTACTTTCTCCCACTAGAAAGCTCCTCTCCCTCTCTCCAGTGATACCCCAGTAGATTCTCACTGCTTTGCACTCAAGACTTTGGATGGCAGGTGGCAGAAACTGCCAGCCACCTGACTATAACAAAGGAGGTGGGCCCTGCATGGAGGACCTTGGAGAACACTCCCCAGCAGCTACCCTGGCCATTTCACTAGCTGGGTTGTCCCCTGAACAATTAGCCCTGTGTAGCCTCTCTGCTTCCACTGGGCCCTGGGCTTCCCTCTCTCCTTACTCCCTTCCCCCAACCCAGTTCTGACATCCCAACCCCAACTGCTCCTTTTCCAGAAGATGTCTTTTAGCCCCCACTAGTGCAAGGATGGCCTGGTGAAGATGGAGCACCTGGCTGAGGACCAGACCCTGTTCCTTTAGTTTTCCTTACCTTCCCATGGAGGACAGGGTGCTTGCTCACTGGTCACAGTGGTCAGGCTATGAGGCAGAGGGGTCGCAGAGGGTTGGAAAGAGGGAATGGGGGTGTCTCTTGGATTCCTCCCCTTGAAGGCAATGATGACTCAGGCTTGGGAGGCCTGTGGGCTTTAGCAGGTATGCAGACCCTAGCTTTATCTTGCCTGGTGCTCTGGAGTCAAGTGGTAGGCTTTCCAGCCCAGGCCGTGTCCCCAGGACAAGCTCAGATCTGGCCTATGTCCTGCTGTCTCCCTGCATCCCTAGAAACTGGCTCTGGTCCTATCCATATGTGGGGGCAGGGACTTGTGAATGAACACAGAATCTCTCTCTCTCTTTGGCAAGTGTTGCTTAGGAGGGAGAGAGCTGCAAAGAGGGAGAGAGAGGGGAGAAAGAGGAGAGAGAGCTCTCAGAAAATGGCTCATTGGGCCTGCTGCTTGGGGGGAGCTGGGGAGCCTCAGAATCCAGAATTCAGTGGAAAGACTCCACAAGGTGGTGATGACACTGGGGAGTGTGTGTGTGTGTGTGTGTGTGTGTGTGTGTGTGTGTGTGTGTGTGTGTGTGTGTGTGTGTGTGTGCTTTCATGGCAGGGAACAGCCCTCCCCCAACGTGAACAACCCTCTTTCTTGGCTTTGTTTAGGCAGGCATCTAAACAAGAAGTGTATCTTCCAGGCCTCCCTTCACTCTTGCAAGGCACTTGATTTCATCCTGGAATGTGTCATTCTGGAGAGAGGGCCACAGCTCCCCCCCCCCCCAGCACTCCCTCCCACTCACCGACCCCCACCCTTCCAATGCCAGGTCCCCGAAAGCCTTGGGTCTATGCACAGTGGCACCCTTTCCCTGGCGTGCTCCCAGGAAACAGGCAGGCGACGACGTGAGGGGCAGAGCTCTGTCACCCCACCCACGTCTCCCCTTGCCCGCCTCCCCGCCGGGCCTCCCACACGCCCCCCTCCCACCGCCCGCAGCCCCGCAGCCCCGCAGCAGCCACAGGGGGAACCAAAGAGACTGAAGCTTTCCCAGCTGCCCGGACCACAGACGCCAACACCCCCGCCCCCCACCACACGCCGCCCGCCCGCCTGCGCCCAACACTCTAGCCCACGACCAAGTCAGCGGCAGCGGCAGCAGCGGCGGCGGCGGCGACGGCCACAGCCACAGCCACAGCCACAGCCACAGCGCAGCAGCAGCAGCAGCAGCAGCAGCAGCAGCAGCAGCAGCAGCAGCTGCAGGCGGGCTGCGGAACTCGCAGCGGCGCGCTCCAGGCAGCGCTCGCCAGCCCAGGTGACTCGCTCTGTCCGGTCGGGCCGGCTCCGGGGACCCCTCGCGCGCCCCCGGCCCGGGTTCCGGCGCCCACCGGACCTCGCGCTCTCCCACTCTCCCCTCCCCTGCTCTCCGGCCCTTCAGGTCTCTGCAAGGGAGGTCGCGGCAGCGGCCCGGCGGCAGCGGCGACCGTGGCGACAGCGGCGACCGTGGCGGCGGCGGTGGCGGCGGCGGCGGCGGCGGCGGCGGCGGCAGCGGCGGAGGCTGCGGCGGCGACCGTGGCGGAGGCCGTGGCGGAGGCCTCCGTGGCGGAGGCGGAAGCCGAGGTGGAGGCTGAGGTGGAGGCCGAGGCCGCGGCGGCGGCGGCGGCGGCGGCGGCGGCCGAGGCCAGCCTGGGGGAGGTGACGGAGGCCGGCGCCCCGCTAGCGGCCGCCGCGGCGGAGGCGGGTGCGGTGGCGCCCCCCTTGGGGGAGGCCAGGGTGGATTTGGATGAGGAGTTGGCGGCGGCGATGGCGGCGGAGGAGGCCGAAGTCCAGGCGGTGGTGGCGGCGGCGGCGGTGGCGGCGGCCGATGCGGGGGTGGGGCCGGACGAGGACAACGAGGGGAACCCAGACTTTCCCATGGCCTCTCTGTACGTGGGCGACCTGCACCCCGAGGTGACCGAGGCGATGCTGTACGAGAAGTTCAGCCCGGCCGGGCCCATCCTGTCCATCCGCATTTGCAGGGACAAGATCACCCGCCGCTCCCTGGGCTACGCCTATGTCAACTACCAGCAGCCGGTGGACGCCAAGCGGGCCCTGGAGACCCTCAACTTCGACGTCATCAAAGGCAGGCCGGTGCGCATCATGTGGTCCCAGCGGGACCCCTCGCTCCGCAAGAGCGGGGTGGGCAACGTCTTCATCAAGAACCTGGGCAAGACCATCGACAACAAGGCGCTCTACAACATCTTCTCAGCCTTCGGCAACATCCTGTCCTGCAAGGTGGCCTGCGACGAGAAGGGCCCCAAGGGCTACGGGTTCGTGCACTTCCAGAAGCAGGAGTCGGCCGACCGCGCCATCGATGCCATGAATGGCATCTTCCTCAACTACCGCAAGATCTTCGTGGGCCGCTTCAAGTCGCATAGAGAGAGAGAGGCCGAGAGGGGCGCCTGGGCCAGGCAGTCCACCAGCGCTGACGTCAGGGATTTCGAGGATGACACCGACGAGGAGGCCACCTTTCGATGAAGATATCCCAGGAGCCACCCAGTAGAGCCGAGCCCTGGCTCCCACCCGGTTTACAATCCCCCCGCGCCCCCCCCCCGCACCTCCCCCAACCCACCAGCAGTGTATTGTATGGAGAGTGCAGGTCTCTCTCTGCCACCCCATTCCCCTTCCTTCCCTCTCTTTCCCTTTGCCTTAGCCTTTGCCTCCCCCCCCTCAGTCCCTTCTCCCCTTTCCCCCTGTCCCTCTGGCCCGGCTTTCTCCCCCTCCCTCCTTGCCCTCCCTCCTTTCATTCATTCATTCCCTCCCTCCTGACCCCCTTCCTTCTTTCCTTCTTTCCCTCCTTCCTTCCTTCCTTGCTTCCTCCCTTCCCTCTCTCCCTCCCCTTTTGTTTCCCTCTACCCCCACTCCCTAACTTCTCCCTCCCCTCCTCTTTCTGTCCTGCCCTCCTCTCCCTACCCCACCCCCACCCCCACTCCCACCCCTACCCCTACCAAGGGAGTTGTGATTAATACTACTAATCTGTGCCATTTGATAGGTGAAGGCTGCTTCTTGCCCTGTGGTTTGCTTTGCTTCGGAAAGGCATTTTCTTGCTCTGTTTACTGCACAGGTGATAGATACCATTTCATGGCAGAGCTCTCAGAAAGAAGAAGGCAATCAGAGGAGGGGAAACCCCCAGAGTGTAGTTGCTCCCCATGATCCTGCTACCCAGAGAACCACTTTTGACCTTTTTTGGTGTGCTTAAACGTTTGGCCAGCTCTCTCCTCTCTGCCCCCCTCTGGCCCCGCCCCTGTCCCCAACCCCTCCTCACCTGCCCTGTTAACATGCTGTAGTAGAGTGGTTCATATATGTGGTGTTTCTTAACCTGCTTTTTCAGCAACTAAAACCAAACAGAAATCAACCCACTGAACTTCTTTCCATGTTCTTCAACAGGCTTTCCAACCAACCAACCAACCAACCAACCGTCATCTTCAGTGCCTGCAGAGTGCTCCTGTGCATCCATGGACCTTAACGTTTCTGTAACCATTCCACACTGTTGGACATTCAGGTGGTGCCTAGTTCTTTCCCTGTGTTTAAAACCAACACTGTGTGCTCTGATGAGTGAATCCTTCCTTGTCAAGCCAAATCTTTGCTAGCATTCTGGATGGTCTGCTTAACTGTGGACTTGCAGGATCCACACGCAGACCTTTCAAAGACTTCCTGTGTGTTGCCAAAAGGCCCCTTCCTAAGCATTGTACTGATTTGCACTTGTGCCAGCCAGCGCAGCTAGTAAAACGAGTATGCCCCTTTCCTCTGTATAGTCTCCTTCCTGGTCCACTGTAATCAGTGTGTATGTGTGTGTTTGTGTGTGTGTGCGTGCGCATGTGTGTGCGTGCGTATGTGCGCATGCCTGTACGCGTGCTTGTGTGCTTGTGTGTGTGTGTGTGTGTGTGTGTGTGTGTGTGTGTGTCTTGGCCAGAGCTTGATGGGCTGCAGTTGATATTTCGCTGTCCTTGATTGTTTCTCTGGAATTGAACGCTGTTAATCACCCCTTTCCTCAGCTGCCCCTTCCTGTCTTTTTCCTTGTTGTCGGAAAAATAATTCAGCTTCTTTGCAGGAAAACTGTTACAAAGCAGTCAAGTTAACAGAAGAAAATTAGTGCCATCAGCTATCAATCCTAAAGACTACCCATACCTAGACGAACATGACTACCCACGTTCATGTGTATGTGCCCTGTATTTTTCATGTGAAATATATATATATGTGAATTTTATGTATATACTGTTTCAATATCTGCTTTTTCATGCATAAAATATAATATATAGATTATAGACATAGATGTATAGATATTCTTGAACTTCCTTTCATGTCATTAAATATTCTTCTAAAATAGTTTTTTGTGGCTCTTTAGTGCTCCAGAGTATGAATGTACTAAATGGAAGGATCAAAGTATTATGCATCCATATCTGTATTTAGATTCAGATATCAGGATATTTGTTATGTTTTAACTAATAACTCTTTATTGAATATGTGCATTAGATTTTTTCGTTGTCCAAACCAGTATTGCCAAGAATATCAATGTGCAAAGTCCTTTCTTGACATTTAAGATTATTCCCCAAAATAATGTTCAAAGTAAAATAAAGGGTATAGGAGGTTAAATATCTTTATTTTTTCAGTAGTGAATTACCATTCATGATGATACCCTTTTGTTTTTATAAGGACACAATTCTTGTGAGTTCATGGTCATGTGGGGAATATTCTGAACTTTATACAACTATGCCTTATGCACTCCATTGGGAATTCAACAGGATGATTAGCTAGTTTTGCTCTTGTTTACCTTTATTCAAACAATACATTATCATAATAGAAACACTTAAAACACTGATAAGGAAAAGAGACAAATCACTTGTAATCCTATCACCTTTGAAACATTTAGGATAGGATATGTATATAAAAATTACTACCTTCACCTGAGGCCAGTCTCTCATGCCTGTAATTCTGACTACTCAATTCCTGACATCCGTGGATAGAGATTTAAAGCCAGTTTGGGCAGACAAAACTCTGAGATTTATATCTACAATTAACCACCAAAGAGCCAGAAGTGGAATTGTGGCTCCAGTAGTAGAGTACCAGCCTTGAATGAAAAAGCCAAGTAAGAACACAAGGCCTTGTTCAAGCCATAGTACAGCACACACAAACATACTACCTCTAAAATTAAAATGTGATGAGATTTTCACCATATCGTCTTTCTTATCTCCACAGAATATTCTATACCCTCCTATTTTGTTTTAAATTGTTGCATTTTATAGAAGATCTGTGATTTCTAAAATCTAGCCCCTGGGTGTATTTTAAAGCCCCTGGGCTTTTCCCCACAATAAATTTTATATTAAAGGAACACTTGTATATGAGTATTTGCTAATATCTAGAAATATTTAATAGCTTTTCATACCCTGCCATCTGTTGCCACATGCTTTTTCCATAAAAATTTATGTCCACCAACAATATAAGAAACTCCACATTTCTCTACCCTTCTTTTTGTTTTGTTTTGCTGGCACTGGGCTTTTCCAAGGCTGGCATGCTACCCTTTGAGCTACATCTCCACTTGTAGCTTTCTGCTGGTTAATTGGAGGTACATACACATCTGTCTCGGCCAGCTCTGAACTGTGATTCTCATATCTCATTTCCCCCTTTTGAATAGCTAGGGTTAGGCATGAGCCCCTGGTGCCCAGCTTCTGCTCATCTTCTTAGGTTAGTATTTTTAGGTTATGTGGAATTGATTATGATTGTAGATTTTTCTTTTGTCTCACTTTTCAAGTGGACTGCTGGGATACAATCACTTTAAGCCATTTATGCATTTGCACAACTTGCCTTTGGTAAATTTAAAACAAGTACTAAATCATACTGAATGTATCCTGTACTAAATGCATGCGTAGTCTACATTTATATGGGTTGTATTCTGTCTAAATTTACATTTTTCTATTCACTATTCTAGAACTCAACTGCCATTGTATAAGCATATAAGCATTAAAAAATATGTTCCTTAATTTTAGAATTAAATGTGGCTTCCAGATTTCTCCTAATAAGCCCAAGTGTGCTGAATAATACTGTAGCATACCTACAAATACCTCAAGCAGTGTTGTTTTACTTAAGATGAGTAAAAAAATAAAAGCCTTAGCTAGGCATCTATAAGCCTAGCTACTCAGGAAGCTGAGATCTGAGGATTGTGATTTGAAGCCAACCAGAGCAGAAGCAAAGTTCCCATGAGTTTCTTATCTCCAATTAACCACCAGAAAGCCAGAGCTGTGGCTCAAAGTAGTAGAGTGCTAGCCTTGAACAAAAGAGTTCAGTGACAGTACTCAGGCCTGGAATTCAAGCCCCACAACCGACAAATAAATAAAATAAATAAAAATGAAAAATAAAAATAGCCTTTTAACGTCTTTAACTGTGTCACCAAGTAACATGGATTTGTCAAGTTAGACTTTTCACAATATATTAGAAGGATGCCCATTTTCCTGCACAAGTTTTTTCCCTAGGTATATAAACTACTTTAATATAATACTATCATAGTTTCTTTTTGCTGTATGAATTTTTATTTTTATTTCTTTTTTGGCCATACTGGGATTTCATATCAGGACCTCATACTTGCTGGGTTGGTGTTTTGCCACTTAGAGCCAAATCTTTGCAGACATAATCCTTGTTGGAGATGGAGTTATTGACTCGGGCTGGGCCTGATACCTCAATCTTCCAGATTCAGTCTCTCTCTCTCTCTCTCCCTCTCTCTCTCTCTCTCTCTCTCTGTGTGTGTGTGTGTGTGTGTGTCTGTCCCCATTACTGGTCTTGATCTCAGAGCCTGTGTCTTCAAGGCTTGTGCTCTGCCACCTAAGCCACAGCTCTACTACTATCTAGCTTTTAAATGCTTAGTTGGAGATAAGAGTCTCATGGGGACTTTCTTTCTGTCCTGGCTGGCTTTGAACAGAGATCCTCAGATCTCATCCTCCTGAGTAGATAGGATTATAGGCTTGAGTCACTGACACCTGGCTCTCAGCCTCCTCAGTAGTTTGGATTACAAACCTGAGCCACTGGTGCCAGCCAGTTTTTATTTTTTGGTTGGTTATAGGGCTTGAACTCAGGGCCTGGGCACTGTCCCTGAGCTATTTTGCTCAAGGCTAGTGCTCTACCACTTTGAGCCCTAGTGTCACTTCTGGTTTTCTGGTGGTTAATTGAAGATAAGTTTCAAGGGCTTTCTTGCCCAGCTGACTTTGAACTGTGATCCTCAGAGCTCACCCTTCTGAGTAGCTAGAATTACAGGAGTGAGCCACAAGCGCCTGGCCAGTTTTTAATTTAAAAGAGGTTTTATTATAATTCAAATAATGTATTTCCTCTTAAAAAGAAACCAAATAGTGTTGATTGGCCAGATGATCAAAATAAAAATCTCTTTCACTGGGCATTGGTGGCTCACACCAATGTTTTAGTTACTTAGGAGGATGAGATTTGAGAACTGCAGTGCAAAGAGAGCAAAAGCAGAAAAGTGTAGGAGACTCTATTTCCGACTAATCAGCAAAATGCCAGTGCTCAAGTGGTAAAGTACCAGATTTGGGAGAAAAAAAAATCCCAACAAGAGTGTGAGGTCCTGAGTTCAAGCCCCATGCTGGCACAAATGATAACTTTATCCATATGTGATCATTGATCATTTTTTGATCTCTGCCAAAGATGTAATTTGATAGCATTAACCTTCATGTAGCCTCAAGTTTTGATGAATTTTAATGTTTGTTCTATTTTTCCTCATGTAGACCAAAGCTACTAAGAATATTTGGATGCACAAATCATTACTTTAATTTGGTATTATTTCTTGAACGTTCTTACAAATGTAGTTATATAATAGATACTAATTTCTTTTATGAACTTTTAGTAAATATATAATATTTAGTAAAATAGATACACTGTTTAGTAAATAGATCATATTTAGTAAATAAATAAATATTTCTTATAAAGTACCATTAACTACTGATGATGAGGAAAGGAACCCTATCCTTAGTCCTGCTATTAGTATTATGGCTGCTACCTTTCCAGAGAAAGTGTATATGTACATATAACATTGCACATGATAATTTATGTTTCTTACATATAATATAGCCAACCATACTTTTCATCTTTGCATTGTTTCAGAAGCTTTACTTAATAATAAGCATTTGACATAGTTCTGTGTTTATTTTCTTTTCTGAAACATTTCAGGTGGTTTTTCAAACTTTATGTATTAATAGATTTCTAATTGTCAAATTTTTTAAAATTCTCATTTCTCCTTTAACTTCAAACTGCTATGTTGATTTCTTCTATCTAAATTTATAGTTACTTTCATAATTGTTTCCATGGCAAATGCTTCTGGAAGAAGGACCAGAAAAAAATTACTGAGTTATGTTTAAGAGTTTATATTCTGTGAACAAATTTCCACCTTAAAGTTGTGTCAATTTATATTATAACTGTTATTTCTAGTCTAAAATGTATGTAATTTTCTACAGAGGGCTTAAAGTGGATAAAAATACATTTAAAATTTTATTGCATTTTATTTTTGCACTTTTGTGTGTAAAGATACCTGTACATATAAAGAAAGAGGGAAAGATGTATATGTACATATGTACATGTATATACACACATACATATGTGTGTACATATACATATAAACATATACATATGGGTTCTCCAGAGAAATAGAATCAGTAGGACCATATGACACGTGAAGAGATAGAGATTTATTTTGGGAAATGGCTCATATGGACTAACTGTAAGGCTATGAAACTGGTAAGTTCAACAGTCTGCTATCTGTAAACTAGACAATCAGCAATTTGCAGAGATAAGGAAGTTTAACAGGAGTGTGTTCTCTGAGTATTTGGACCTTTTTGTTTCATGTAGCTTACTTGTGACTTCAGGGCCTGCTTAAGTCTGATCACATATACCACTTGATTTGACAATGTATTACTGCCATGAATGCTATGTAATCTAGTTCATGAAGGGCAGCTCAGGCTACTTGTTGGCCCACAGTCAAGAGTTAGTTTTTACTAAGTCCAGTAATAGGCCAAGAAATCTCTTTTTCAAAATGAGAGTAATTAGTGCAGTTGATGGGAAAGACTTGCTCAAAATTCCCAAAGGCTTCCACTGCAATTCACATATTAGCAGCTCAGCCTGTCTAGCACCCTGGACCTATTGCAGAGCCTTCTATTATTCTGAGCCCCACTAAAAACACTAGAACTTTCTCAGTCACTTGACAAATGGGTCAAAAAACATACCCAAGGTAAGGAATATGTTACTTCCTATACCCAAATAAGCCCATGTTCTTAATTATAAGGGGACCAGATGCAACAACTTAATCATCACCACAGAAGTGGTATCACAAACAGGTACCCTATTCCTGAACTCCAGAAATTTCATTGAAGTGGAAGGTCTGTAACTTTAATTTTTTTTGGTTGGTCATGAGGCTTGAACCCTGGGCCTGGGAGCTGTCCATCAGCTCTTCAGCTCAAGGCTAGTGCTCTACCAATTGAGCCATAGTGCCACTTCTGGTTTTCTGGTGGTTTATTGGAGATAAGAGTCTCACGGACTTTCCTGCCCAGGCTTGCTTTGAACCATGATCCTCAGATCTCATCCTCCTTAGTAGCTAGGATTACAGACCTGAGCCATGGCACCCAGCTGTAAGTTATTTTTTAATTTTTAAAATGTTTTTCTGTGGTCACGAGGCTTTAACTCAGGGCTTGGGTACTGCCCCTGAGCTTCTTTTGCTTAAGGCTAGCACTTTACCACTTGAACTACAGCTCCACCAGTGCCCAGCTTCATAACTTTTAGTGAGCTTTATTTCCCATTCTCTAAGTCTAGAGTGGTTACCATCTCATTAGATACTGTCAACATAATGTCATCAATGTAATGGATAAGTACAACATCTTATGGATGAGAAAAGTGATCAAGATCCTTTTGGAATAAGTTCTGATATAGGACTTAACAGCTGATAACATCTTTTTGAGAATTCAGTGAACTCATTGCTGGCCTTGAGAGCTGAAAGCAAACTACACAGGTCCCACGTCCAGAGATAAAGCAAAAGGCATTTTACCAGATCAAGAAGTGTGTACTGGGCTTTAGGAGATGGCTTAATTTGCTTAAGCAATACAATCACATGTTGTATAGAAGCTGCAATTGGAATCATCACTTGGTTAAGCTTATGGCAATCTACTGTTATTCTTTTTGTCCTCTATTTGTCCTCTAAATAGCCAAACAGGAAAGTTGAATGGCAATGCGGTGAGAATCTCCATGCTGCACTTAATGGAGGAACTAATCTCTGTAATCCTTTAGGAATGACTATTGCATTTGATTTATTACTTTCCTGATTGAGATAGTTCTAATGCCTTCCATTTAGCACCTACCATAGTATTTCTCATTCCATATGTCAGCGTGCCAATGTGAGGTTTCTGCCTGCTTTGTGCATTCGAGAACTGGAAAAAAATAATCACAGCATGGTTTGGGGGATCTGCTAGGCTCACAGTAATATGACCTAAACAAAAATTACATTGACTACCTGATGTTCATAGCCTTTACTCTGACTGTAAGGCATCATTGCTAGAGTTGACATCAGCTCAGACACAGTTTCTAGTCATTCCTAAAAGGTGTGCTTCTTTTTTCACAATGCGAACTTTGGTAAAAGTCTGTAGGCTCCTTTGGGGAATACTAGAAGAAAGATTAATAATGAAATTTTTGAGCTGGGAACCTGTGGCTCATGCCTGTAATTCTAGCTTCTCAGAAGGCTGAAATCTGAGGATCACAGTTCAAAGCTAGTCCAGGCAGGAGACTCATATCCAATTAATTACCAGAAAACTGGAAGTGGTGCTGTGGCAAGTAGTAGAGCACTTGCCTTGAGCTGAAGAACACAGGGACAGTGCCTAGGCCCAGAGTTCAAGCCCCAGGACCTTTCTTTAAAGGGGTTTGGGTCTATAATCTAGCTCAAGTCTTGGAGTTGATTGAGGAGCTTGTGAATAATTTTATTATTCCATTTAGACTTCTATTCACTTTACTGAGAACATTTCTGATTATACAAATCAGATTATACAGTAATAATGTATCTCTTTCACTTCTAGAAACATCACAGTTAATTAATCAATGTCAAAGACTCTTGATTGCTTCTTTGACTGCTGTATATCAATGTAAATATGTAGTCAGATTGCCATCATTGTGACAAACACCTGAAAAAATGAACTTAAACGGAGGAAAAATTTCTTTGGCTCATATTTTCATAAGTTTTAGTCTACTATCACTTGGCTCCATTGTTTCTGGGTCTGCAATAAGGCATTAAGTACTCTATGGTGGAAGAGCATAGCAAAGGAAAGATTCTCATGGAAGCCAGGATGTTTCCTGAAAGAGTGAGAGCAAGAGTGAAAGGGGGAGGGAAAGGAGAGACGGAGGGAGAGATATGACAAAAATACTCTCCAAGAGCACATCCTTAATGACCTACCTCTTTCAATTACAACACATCTTTTAAAGTTTCCACCACCTCCCAACATTACATTAAGTTCTAAATCCATAAAATGATCTATCCATTCATGAGGTCAGCACTGTCATGATCCAATCACCTTTTAGGAGCCTCATCTAGGAACCCTGTTGCTTTGGGACTAAGAGTTCAACACCTAAGCTTTAGTGGGATATTTCAGATCCAACCTACAATAGTAATCTTTCCAAACTTGCCTTTGGTGGTTAAGTGCCCCCACTGGGTTCCTGCCATCTTGGGGTCCAATTACTGCCATTGAATTTAGGTGTGTGTATGTGTTGTTTTTTGTTTTTTTGGTCAGACATGGGGCTTGAACTCTGGGCCTGGGCACTGTCCCTCAGCTCTTCAGCTAAGGATAGCACTCTACCCCTTGAGCCACAGTGCCACTTCCAGTTTTCTGGTAGTTTATTGGGGATAAGAGTCTCATGAACTTTTCTGCCCAGGCTGGCTTTGAACTGCAATCTTCAGATCTCAGCCTCCCGAGTAGGATTACAGGCATGAGCCACCGGCACCTGTCGAATTTAGGTTTTTAAATTAATTAATTAAGGATACTACTATGAGGTCTGGCCTATAGATCAAGGTCTTCACAAATGCTGGGAATCCCCTCACAAACTTACTCCCTGCAGTACTGGAGAAAGATATGTCTTCTGAACCCTCCCAGTGTGAGTGAATAGATCTAACATGATAAATTTAACATTTCCATCTCCCTAAACCTTTGAAGCCCTTCCTCTGTAGTAAACCAAGGTATTCCTGACATTATGGACTAGCTTTTGGTTCAGACTTTATCGTCTTAAATAATTAGAGCTCTTTTTTGTGTGTGCTAATATCATGACTTGAATTCAGGCCACATGCTTACTTGACTTTCTTACTTACATTTGGCTCTCTACCACTTGAGCTATATCTCCAGTTGGGCTTCTTTCTGTTAAAAAGATGGAGATAGAGTCTTGGTGACATTTCCGCCCAGGCTGGCTTTGGACTTCAATCTTCCCAGTCTCAGTTTCCTGAGTAGCTAGGATTCCAAGGTTGCGCCACTGATACCAGGCTAGAGCTCTTTCTAACTCCTTGACTTCAACATAAATGCAAAAGTCTGCTTATTGGATCCATATCAATAAATTCATATTTTCTTTCCATTAGTCCACATCCTTAGCCTCAATTGTCATACAGATTCCTACTCTTTCTGTCTCTATAAAGTATAAAAGTCAAGTAGTTCCTTCTGAGTGTAGTGTAACTCTTCATGGGTCATATATTGTATCTCTCCTTTAGGGGCCTACTGGGACATGAATATCTCTATAGATCTAAAAGCAAAGAATCATGCTGTATCCTGAGGAGAATCAGTATTATCATGCTTAGGAAACTGCCTTGGGGTGGAGGCCATTACTGTTTCATCAGATAATGCAGACTTAATCTGCTCAACTGAGGTGGAAAGTCTGTCATTGTGAGATGAGAGAAAACTTCTGCTTGTGTTTGGAAGGCCATTTTAAAAAGCATTCAAAAATACAATATTCAGAATCACTTGGCTCCTTGCAGCTTGTAAGTGGTTAATTAGGAGTATCTAATACAGATATATTATATATCTCTATGAATAGTTTCTAGTATGAACTACTGGTGCTCTCTTTAGTACTGAAAGTAGAGTCATTAATGCCTTTAAATCTAATCAGATAAGATACCAATTCTAGGAATCCCACAATCAACTTCAAAATCCTTTTCTATTATCTTTAATAGTTATATAAAATATTTCAATTTACTATGTCAGTTTATGAGTACAATGCATCTTGATGTTTCTTCAATTCTGAAATCTCATTCTAAAAATTTTATTCTTCTAGTACTACTATTGGTATTATTCATAATCCAGAGAAACAAAACCGTAAGAGATGGATATTATGGGAATTGGAACGTGTCATTATGGAGACAGAGAAATCCTATGATCTGCTATTTGAAGGCAGGAGAACCAGTAAAGCCTGTGGTATAATTCAGTCTGATTCTGAAGGCCTAAGAAGTCCCAGGGTTCAAAGGCTTGCAAACCAGAAGCACGGATGTTCTAGGTTAGGAGGAAATGAATGACTCAGATCAAGAAGAAAGAGCATGAGTTCATCCTTCTTCTATGTTTTTGTTCTGTTTGAAAACTCAGTGGATGATGTTCATCAACATTGATGAGGAAAATCTTTTCACTCATTCTACCAATTCAAATGCTTATCTCTTTCTCTCTCTCTTTTTTTTTTTTTTTTTGGTTGGTCATGGGGCTTGAAATCTGGGCCTGGGTGCTGTCCCTTGAGCTCTTCAGCTTAAGGCTAGTGCTCTACCACTTGATTCACAGTGCCACTTCAAGTTTTCTGGTGGTTAATTGGAGATAAGAGTCTCATAGACTTTCCTACCTGGGTTGGCTTTAAACCTCAATCCTCAGATCTCAGCCTTCTGAGTAACTAGGATTACAGGCATGAGCCACCAGCACCTTGCTTCAAATGCTTATCTCTTATGGAAATATTTTCAAAAACAGACCAGAAATGTTTATGAACTGTCTGGGAATTCTTTAAACCAGTCAAGTTGACACCTAAAATTAGTGATCATAGTCTTGAAAAAACAATTTTAATCTATGTCTTAAGTAACTCAAAGAAGAAGAATAAAAATCAACCCCTCAAATAGCAAAGGGATAGAATTAGGAAGGTTAGCAGAGAGATAAATAGAATGAAGTACAGAAAGATAATCGAAAAATTAAGATAATATTTGGATCTTTGTGAAGATCTGAAAACTAGACAAACCTTAACCAGACTGATAAAAGATGGAAGATATTAATGATTACAATAAGAAATAGAGAACATTATTAATAATTTATAAAAGTTGAAAAGATGGCAAGATAGTATATCATGCCAAAAAATGGATGGCCTATATAAATAAACAAGTTTCTAGAAACACAACTTAGCAAGACTTAATTAGGATAAATATACAACTTTGATAGACCCACAACTAACAAATATTTTAATGAGTAACTTAGAACTTCCTAACAGAGAAGCCCAAGACAGGAGAACTTCACTGCAGAACTATGTCAGATGTTTAAAGATGAATGAATACCTATTCTTCTCAAAACCTTCCAAATAGTTCATGAGGAAAAATACTTTGAAACTCTTTTCACAAGCATTATCTTGTGGTTGAAGCCAGACAACGCATTACAAGAAAAAAACATCACACACAAATATCGATTATGAATATCAATGAAAAAATTTTATGAAAATATTAGCAAAACTGAGTTCATCATCAGATTAAAAGGATTATACAGCATGACAAAGCTGAATTTATTCCTAGGATGCAATAATTATGACATGTATGAAAATCAATAAGTTACTTTGACATATCAATATAATCAACAAAAACTACAAGATTATCTCAATTGATACAAATAAAGGCTGGTCAAATCAATATCCTCTTAGAATAAAGTGCTCCAGAAATCAGGAGTAAGAGGAAAATATCTCAATCTATTAAAACTTATGAAGATACTTCAATGAAACTTGTTACTCTGTGCAATTAATATATTCTAATAAAAATATATTGCTATCAAATTAAAATAGTTATAACTATCACATTTATTTATATACATCACATGGTAACCTTAAAGGAAAATTTATAGTGGATAGGCAAGATAAAAAGAGGAAGAAATTCAATCAAATCATTATAAAAATAATCAACAAAAAATAAAAACGAGGAACAAAAGAACTATAGGATATTTATAAAGCAACAAATTGATAATAGTAAATCCTTACATATCAGTAATTATCTGTCAATTAATTAACCCCTCCATCCAAAGGCTGAGTAGATTAAAAAATACTACAAGATCTAGTCATATGTTATATTAAAAAGATTTACTTTAGATATAAAGCTTACATTGGATGAGAGTAAAGGAAGGAAAAAAAGATATTATAAGCAAATGATAAGAGTTAAAACTGTTGCTAGAGTCAAATGAGGTCAATAAATAATCATTAAATGACCAATTAAACATCAATATATAACAATTGTAAGTATATATACTCCTGACATCAGAACATCTAAATATATAAAACAAATACTGATATTTATGAATGGAGAAATTAACAGCAATGCAATAATGGTGGGAAAACTTAATACCTCTCTTTTAATCATGGATAGAACATTCAGGCAGAAAATCAGTACAGAAACAGCTGCCTTGAGCAAAACTATCAACCAAATGGATCTAATAGACACAGAACATTCCATCCAGCAGAACTGAACACATACTCTTTAAGTACATAGAAACCTTCTCCATGATCGTAGATTAGGTCGCAAAGTGAGTCTTAACAAATGTAAGACTGAAATCATAGTAAATATCTTCTCAGATCATAGATAACTGAAACTAGAAAACCATAACAGAAAGAAAATAATTCACAAAAATATAGGATCAAGGGGGGTGGGAAGGTGGCTCAGTGGTAGAGCGCTTGCCTTGCATGCCTGAGGCCCTGGGTTCGATTCCTCAGCACCACATAAGTACAAAGAAAAAAGCCGGAAGTGGCGCTATGGCTCAAGTGGTAGAGTGCTAGCCTTGAGCTGAAGAGCTGAGGGACAGCGCCCAGGCCAAGAGTTCAGGCCCCACGACCGGACCCAAAAAATATATATATAGAATCAAGCAATACATACTTTACTGACCATTACATAAAAGAGAGAAGTAAAAGGAAAATTAAAAGATCGCTTGAGACAAACAAAAATTAAAATAACACATCAAAATTTTGGGAAACATAAAAACATCATTCAAGAGGGTTTTTTTGTTTGTTTTTTGTCGGTTGTGGGGGCTGAACTCTGGGCCTGGGTGCTGTCCCTCAGCTCTTCAGCTCAAGACTAGCACCCTACCACTGAGCCAACTTCCCAGCCCCATTCAGGAGTTTTATAATGATATTTTCCTACATTAATCTCAATTTAACAATCTAGCATTACACCTAAGGAAATAGAAAAAGGAACAAACTAAACACCAAGAAAATAATAAAGATTAGAGCACAAAAAAGGAAACAATGGAAAAGCAATAGAGAAAAATCAATTAAACAGAGTTGACTTTCTAAAAAATGTAAAATCAACAGGTTCTTTCTATACTAACAAAAACAGAAGAGTCAGATAGAAACAAAAATTGATGATGAGCCAGGTGGCTTACACCTGTAATCCCAGCTTCTCAGAAGACTGAGAATCTGAGGTTTGAAGCCAACCCAGGTAGAAAGTCTATGACACTTCAATTAACCACCAAAAACATGTTAGTGGAGGTGTGGCTCAAGTGGCAGAATGCCAGCCTTGAGTGAAAAAGCTATGAGATAGTGCTCCATCTCTGAGTTCAAGCCTCTGTACCAGCACAAACACACAAAATGATGGCATCTACTAGTTATTGAAAATAAAGGAAACCTTGGGACCTATGGTTCTTTGGGCCTGGCTTACTTCACTTTATATAATTTTTTCCAAGTCTTTCCATTTCCTAACAAATGGGGCAATGTCATTCTTTCTGATGGAGGAATAGAATTCCATTGTGTATATATACCACATTTTCTTGATCCATTCATCTACTGAGGGGCATCTGGGTTGGTTCCATATCTTAGCTAGGGTAAATAATGCTGAGATAAACATAGTTGTGCTGGTAGCTTTAGTATGGTCTTGTTTGTGAACATTTGGGTAAATGCCCAAAAGTGGGATTGCTGGGTCATAAGGGAGCTCTATGTGGAGTCTTTTGAGGAACCTCCACACTAAGCCGCGGGAGAGGGGGTTGGGAGAGAGATGGGAAGGGATAGGAAGGGGAAACAAAGGAGGAGGCAACAATGCTTGATAAGAAATGTACTCATTATCTTGCCCATGTAATTGTAACTCCTCTGTACAGTATTTTCACAATAAAAAAATGATGGCATCAAAATTAAAAGGATTTTAAGGGGTTATTATAAACAATCACACAACAAAATTGGATAACCTAGAACAAGTGAATAAATTTCTAAACATAAAACCAAGCATGGGGGCTGGGAAGGTGGCTCAGTGGTAGAGTGCTTGCCTTGCATGCATGAAGGCCTGGGTTTCATTCCCAGCACCACATAAGCAGAAAAAGCCAAAAGCGCTGTGACTCAAGTGGTAGAGCACTAGCCTTTAGCTGAAGAGCTGAGGAACAGTGCCCAGGCCCAGAGCTCAGGTCCTATGACAGACAAAAAAAAAAAAAACAAGCATGAATCAGAAAGAATTAGAATGTCTCAACAAATTAACAGTGAGCATGGAGAGTAAGTCAGTAAAAAAAGATCGTTACTGGATCATTATCTGTCTGGCCAGAGACCAGATGGATGCAGAGCTGAGCTCTCCATTACAAAATGAATACTAACCTTTCTTAATTGACCAAAACAAAGAAGAGGGAATTCTTCTAAATTCATTTCAGGAAGCCAATAATACTGATATCTCCAAACCAGGAACAACATAGGAGAAGAGAGCTACAGGCCAATATCCCCAATGAACATTGATGCAAAGTTTTCAGTAAAATACTTGTAGGCTGAATTCAGCCACAGGTTAAAAGATTCATATAACATATCAAAGCAAGATTTAGCCCTGGCACAAGATATGAACATCAATCAAGGTGATACAAGATAACAGAATAAAAGACAAAAAAAAACCTCATCGGTTGAAGTAGGCCAAGTGTTTGACAAAATCCAACATCTTTTCTTGATAGAAATTCTCAACAAATGTGTTCTGACACATTACCTTGACGTTTAAAGAAATGTTTTTTGTTGAAATGGCTTGAGTTTCATCAGAGAGGGTCCAGTTAGTTTTCCATTCCTTGTAGTTAATGCTGCATGTACTAGTCCTCTAGAAATATGTGTTAGGCTGACACAACTTGATGGAACTCCACAGGCCTTGTTTTCCAAAGAAAAGTGTACCATATAGAGAAATACAAATAAACTTCCCTAGATGTTGTGTTAAAAAACATTAAAGCCACTCAACAGCAAAAAAAAGAAATTCTCAACAAAATAGTTTTTAAAAGAACTTATTTCAACAGAACAAATGCCATATATGAATAATCTGATGCTACCACCATAAATCACTTTGGAAAATTTAAAAGTTTACTTCTAAGAATTGTAACAATGCAGTTATTTCTTCTCATACAACTGATATTCAATATAGTGTTAGATGTCCTAGCCCAAAAAAAATCAGGGAAGAGAAAGAAATATAAAACATACAAATCATAAAGGACAATGTAAAATCACCTGCAAATGGCAAAACTGTGAAAACTTTAAAATGAATTCAGTAAGTTTTCTGAATATAAAACATGCAAAATCAGTTAAGTTAACATATAGTGCTTTTACTGTTCTTGAACAGGGTCTTGCTTTTTGCCTGAAACACTGCAGTCTTCCTATTTATGCTTTCAATTTAGCTGCGATGACAATAATACATCACCATGCCCAGCTTTTTATTGTTTAAGATGGGGTCTTGTAGCCTGGTATCTGGGGCTAGTCTGGAACTTCAATATCCCTGATTCTAGTTTCCCTAGTGTCTAGGACTAAAAGCATAAGCCAACACTGGGTGGCACCCAAGCAGTTATAAATGAATTAACTGAAGTATAATAGACTTTATGTGAGTGAAAATAGCATAATGCTTTAAAAAGAATAAATCAAAGTTCAACAAAATAAGTACAAGGAAATGGGTACTTGCAAGGTGGGGGCAAGGGGAGAGGGGTAGAAGTATGAGCAGGGGAAATGAGTACAATGCAGGCAAGAATGAATTTTATATGCCACAGAACTGAGAAAAATAAGGGAAGGGGTGAATTGGAGGGGAGGTGAAGATGTTGAAGGGATGACACAGACCAAGATGCATTACATATATAAATTGCTTTGTTAAATGTAAAAAATTCAATACGTAACCTAAAAATTCAGAAGGAATGGGATTGGAGGGGTGAGTAAAATGTTAAAAAGGGGTGATAATGATCAAAAGGCACTGTATTCCTAAACTGCTCTGTTTGAATGGCAACTCCTTTGTATAATTACTTGAAGAATTAAAAAAGCTAAAATAAAAGTTTGAGCCAAGCTGGCTGCTGGGGGTCACACTTGTAATTCTAGCTACGCAGAAGGCTGGGATCTGAAGAACGCAGTCTAGAGCCAGCCCAGGCAGAAAAGTCTATGAGACTCTTATCTCCAATTAACCACAAAATGCTGGAAGTGGAGCTGTAGCTCAAGTGGTAGATCACTAGCCTTGAGCACAAAAGCTTAGGCACAGCATCCAGACCCAGAGTTCAAGCCCCAGGAACTGCAAAAAACAAAAAGTGTGAGCTAGTATATCCAGAAAGAGAAAGTCTTGATATTTATTTTGGTACCAATATTTTGATATGACGCTGAAAGCACAGGCAGCAAAAGTAACAGGATGCATTGCATCCATAAACTGCTTTGTTGAACAACAATTCCTTTGTACAACTAAAGATAATAAGTTTTAGAGCAATGTTCTTCTGTTATTAAGCATACAAATTGTGTACAATTGGTTACTTGAGACATAATTCTTTTGAAACCAAGCAGATGCAGGTAGTAGCATTGCAATCTCATTCTTTTTTAAAAAAAAATTTACTGTTATCATAAAGGTCATATACAGAGAAGTTACAGTTACATAAGACAAAGACATTTCTTTTGAATAATGTCACTCTTCCCCTGGCTTTCCCAGTTTTTTCCTCCTGTCCTGACTCACAAGTTGTATTGTTCATTTTAAACATAGTGTCTAGTGAATGTCACTGCTGCCTTTGTTCACCCTTTGGCCCACCATTTCTGTGCCCCACTTACCCTCCCAAAGACAGAAAAATGAACAAACAAGACAAGAGGAAAAGAAATAAAAAACAGCAATAAGGAAAAAAAAAAACCTGTGTTTCTATTTCCTGGAGTTCATTTTGATAAATACTATTTTATATGATCAGATGCACATAGCTATTGAGCCGTTGTGATCCTGTACTAAGAATATCCTCCTTTGGTCTCACTCTGTGTGAATGCCCAGAGACCTGTATGGTTTATCATGTCCCAGTGTATTTTTTCCCTTTTACCATCCAGTGTGTTTACCTGTAGATTTACAGGAACATTCTGGTTACCACAAATAAGGGAAACCATGCAACTATGTTTCTCTGGGGCTGGCTTACTTCATTTAATATAATTTTTTTCCAGGTCTTTCCATTTCCTTATGAATGGTACAATATCATTCCCCAAGTAGCAAAAATCCTTAGCAGAAAGAACAATGTTAGAGGAATGTCAATACCAAACTTCAAACTCTATTACAAAGCCATAGTAATGAAGTCACCTTGATATGGGAGCTGGGAATGTGGCTTAGTGGTAGAGTGCTTGCCTAGCATGCATGAAACCCTGGGTTTGATTCCTCAGTACCACATACACAGAAAAAGCTAGAAGTGGTGCTGTGGCTCAAGTGGTAGAGTGCTAGCCTTGAGCACAGAGAAGCGCAAGGACAGTGCCCAAACCTCTTGAGTTCAAGCTCCAGGACCGGCAAAACAAACAACAACAATAAAAACCTTATATGCCTGAGGACCAGTGGAACAGAATAGGAGACCCACAAATGAACCCACAGACATACACCACCTAATATTTGAAAGGAGCCAAAAACACAGTTTGGAAGAAAGGCAGCCTCTTCAACAAATGGTGCTGGCAAAATTGGCTATATACATGCAAAAAACTGAAGCTAGATCCTTATATATCACCCTGCACCAGAATCAATTCTAAATTGATTAAAGACCTCAATGTAAGGCCAGATACCATGAAAATATTACAGGAAGGGGTTGGGGAAACACTAGGGCTCCTAGGCATATGTCAAAACTCCTTAAGTAAAGATCCAGAATCACAGGTCATAGAAAGCCTGGATAAATTGGATTGCATGAAGCTGAAGAGCTTCTGCATGGCAAAAGACATAGCTAACAAAATAAAGAGAGAGCCCACAGAATGGGAGGAGCTTTCTACCAGCTATACATCAGATAAGGGCCTCATATCTAAAATATACTTAGAGCTCAAAAAATTCCCACTCCCGAAAATAAACCCTCAAAGAAACAACAATCTAATTAATAAATGAGCGAACGATTTAAAGAGGGACATATCAGAAAAAGAAGAATGGCCAATAGATGCATGAAGAAATGTTCAACATCTCTGGTCATAAAAAAGCAAATCAAAACAACACTGAGATTCAACCATACCCCAGTTAGAATCGCCATTATCAAGAAAACTAACAATAGCGGGTGCTGGCAGGGATGTGGCCAAAAGGGAACATTACTACACTGTTGGTGGAAATGTTAACTTGCTCAAGTCACTCTGGAAAGTAGTATGAAGGTTCCTCAAAAGATTAAATACAGAGCTTCCCTATAATCCAGCAATTACACTTGAGCATGTATCCAATGGAACACAAACAAGGCCACACTAAAGCTACCAGCATAATCATGTGCATTGCAGCATTGTTTACCATAGACAAAATATGGAACCAACCCAGATGCCCCTCAGTCAATGAATGGATAAGGAAAATATGGTATGTATACACAATAGAATTGTACTCATCCATCAGAAAGAATCTCAATTCTTTTTTGTAAAAGCTAAAAATGAAAATGTCAAATGAATAATCTCTATGGTACTATTCTACTAAGAAAAAGCACACAATCTAAGAAAAAAGTTAAAAATTAAAATAAAAAGTACACAATCTAAACCTATCTTGTGCTAATGAGAGCCTAAAAGTGTAAAAGAAGTGCCTAGTTATTGCAATGTATATTTGGGTTAAAAACTATTTTCAAATAGCATAAGTTAATCCAAAGTCAATTAACAAATATATTAGATATTTTGGGAGTAATTGAAGCATCTTATATTTTACTTTTCAAAAATGTATGCTGATGAAAATTTCTTATATAATTTTGTCTAATTGAAGACCCACATTATTAAATAATTTCCATGTTGAAAAATATTTAAAGTGGAATATATCAATCTAAAAGCTTCATACCTAAATACATAAGGAATATATACAATTTATTTCCAGATTGATTCAAATATAGGTAAATGACCAAAATAGACCTTCTGCAAAGAAGAAATTCACAGGAACTGACATGATAGGAGAGTTCAAAGCTTTCTCCATTTGATTCCATGAATTAGAAGGCTAATAAAGGAGAGGCTAAATTTGGAAAAGCAAAAGAGGGGAAGAACACAAGGAACCACAAAAGAGGAACAGGACAGCTGAAAAGCATGGAGAAACAGAAAGGCAACACTAAATATGAGACAGTCTTCAGCTCCAGCACTGACTTTTTGGCGAGGGGGTGAAGGGGAAGCTAAAGTTTCTACCAAGAGGTAAGCTAGGTCACCTTGACAAACAGACTACACCTCCTGCTGTTGTAAACCTGGTGCAGGAATTTGGTAGGACAGCCCACTCCCTTTGTATGACAGACAAACATTAGAC
This sequence comes from Dipodomys spectabilis, assembly GCF_019054845.1. Taxonomy (NCBI): domain Eukaryota; kingdom Metazoa; phylum Chordata; class Mammalia; order Rodentia; family Heteromyidae; genus Dipodomys; species Dipodomys spectabilis. The sequence continues at coordinate 555,867 of NW_024871047.1, forward strand.
AAGAAAGTTTTTCAATTCCTATATCTGAGAGCTTTAGCAAGTTTCCATCTTGAGAGGCTCTACTATTCAAGACTGAGCTACATGATGTTCTTAAGAAAAAAAGAGTAAGCTACAATAAAATTGATATTAAAAAATTTTTTAAAAAGAGCAAGGGAAGGGGTGAAATTATTTTTTTTAAAAAAGGTACTCTTTACCCAATTTATGTAACTAACCCCTCTGTACATGATCTTTATAATAAAAATTTTAAAAGAATAATTGTAAGACCGGCACCGGTGGCTCAGGCCTGTAATCCTAGCTACTCAAGAGGCTGAGGTCTGAGGATCACAGTTCAAAGCCAGCTTGGGCAGGAAAATACTTGAGACTCTGATCTCCAATTAATCACCAGAAAACCAGAAGTAGCACTGTGGCTCAAGTGTTAGAATGCTCGCCTTGAGCTGATTTGCTCAGGGACGTAGCCCAGGCTCAGAGTTCAAGCCCCACCACCACCAACACACACACACACACACACACTACACACACACACACACACACACACAACACACACACAACACACTCACACACACACACATACGGAAAGAAAGAATAATTGTAACTCAGGGAGTCTCAGGCAATCCAACCAGAGTGTCTCGGAGGAAGACTTCCACAAGGGGAAATAGTGGGGTTGGAGAAGGTCTGGCCCCCACCCATTGAGACATTTAAGCAGCCAGCAGCTATGGCAGTGGAGGGTGTTTTAATCAACAACCTGCCCCTCTCTCCCTTACAAGAGCTGAGAATCACAGCAGAAACAAAGCACCACGTCCACGGTTGGCAGAGTACTCAGGTTCGGAGATGCTACTAGCTGATTGTGGGTATTTGCTGCCAGGTGTGGCTGAGAGCTCTGTGCACAAGACCCAAGGTTCATTCACTTTCTCCCAGCTTCCTCACTCCCACAGGGAAGTGAACTGTTGGGCAGGTTCTAGAAGCACTAGAGCCTGAAGGTAGAGTATATGAGTCCTTTAGTTCTCTATCACACTGCATAAATCAATGCTGTGTTTGCTCCTCCCACTGCCTGAGCCCATTGAGGTGCCCTCTGTGGTCTTGGACCCTACTGCTATCACTGAGGGCCCAAGTTGTGAATCTCTGTGCAGCAAATAAGAATCTGCCTGGTACATAGACTACAAAGTCCTTTGTAGCCAGTAGTACCTTCTGCTACACAAAGAAGGAAAGATTCTAAGGTGAAAGCAGCAAAGAATTGGCCAAGCAAGCTCAAGGTTCTGAGTTCAAGCCCCAATACACACACACACACACACACACACACACACACACACACACACACACACACACACACACACACACAAATTACTACACTGTTTTCAAATTTAATTGTATCATTTTTCATTCTCATCGGTGTTTAACAAAAGTTCCTGTTGCCCCAAAGCACTTGATTTTTAGAATTTTTACCCATTGTGTCTGGCGCTGGTACCTCACACCTGTAATCTTACTCAGGAAGCTGAGATCTGAGGATTATAGTTTGAAGCCTGCCCAGAAAAGTCCATGAGACTCTTATCTCCAATTAATCATAGAAAAAGCCAGAAGTGATGATGGTGAATGAATTGGAGCTCGGGAACAGTACCCAAACGCAGAGTTCAAGCCCCAGGACCTGCAAAAAAATATATATATCACCCATTCTAATGGTTGTATAATGGTATCTTATCGTATCGTTAACTTGTTGTTACTTAAAAGGGTAGATGGTAAATGTGTTTCATGAATTCTTACTGTTCATATATATTCTCATGTTAATGTTCATATTTTGATCTATTTTCAAATTAGGTAATTTGGTTTCTTTTCTTTCCTGGTCCTGGGGCTTGAACTCTGGGCTTGGACACTGTCTTTGAGCTTCTTTGACTCAAGGCTAGCCACTCTACCACTTGAGCCACAGTGCCACTTCCAGCTTTTTCTGGGTAGTTAATTGAACATTCTTGGGCTGGCTTCTAACTGTGATTCTCATATCTCAGCCTCCTGAGTAGCTAGGATTACAGGTGTGAGTCATTAGTGCCTGGTAGTTTGGTTTCTTTTTATTGGATTTTTAGAATTCTTTATATATTCTGGATACAAGTGCTTTGTCAGATTTGTCATTTTCAAGTATGTTTCCCACTATTAATTGACTTCTTTTTCATTATCTTAGCACTGTCTTTCCCTGAAGGGGGGGGGGGGGGAATCTTTCCTTTTTTTGTTGTTGATCTTGAGACTTGAACTCTGGGCCTGGGAGCTGACTTGAGCTTCTTTTGCTCAAGGCTAACACTGTACCACTTTAAGCTACAATACCACTTCCAGTTTTCTGGTAGTTAATTGGAGATAAGACTCTCACAGACTTTCCAGCCGTGGCTGGCTTTAAAATGTGATCCGAGGATCACAACCTTCTGAGTAGCTAGGATTACAGATGTGAGCCATTGGTATCTGGCTCCTTTGTGTGTGTGTGTGTGTGTGTGTGTGTGTGTGTGTGTGTGTGTGTGTTTGTGTTAGTAGTCCTGGGACACTTCAGCCACAGTGCCACTTCTGGCTTTTTCTGAGTAGTTTATTGGAGATAAGAATCTCACAGACTTTCCTGCCTGGGCTGGCTTTGAACTGTGACCCTCAGATCTCAGCTTCCTGAGTAGCTAGAATTACAGGCATGACCTACTAGCACCTGTCCTGATATATTTTTTTGTAAAACAAAAAGGTTATAAATGAAAACATACAACATGATTTCATGTATGCCTCCTTAAAATTATTTTTTGTAAAACAAAAGGTTATAAATGGAAATATACAACATGATTTCATGTATGCCTCCTTAAAAATTATCTCAAACATAAATAAAGGACAAATATGAAGAAATCTTGGAAGTGATTCATTCAAAATAGTTGATTATCAAGGTTTTTTCCCTGTGTTTTTCTATTTATTTACATTTAACCTTATAGTAGTTGTATACAATTCACACAAAAAAGTAAATAACAACATGCTATTTTTTCTTTTTTTTTTTTTGCCAATCACGGTGCCTGAACTCTGGGCCTGCGCACTGTCCCTCAGCTCTTCAGCTCAAGGCTAGTGCTCTACCACTTGAGCCACAGCACCACTTCCAGCTTTTTTCTTTTTGCTTATGTGGTGCTGAGGAATCAAACCCAAGGCAAGCACTCTATCCACTGAGCCACCTTCCCAGCCCAACATGCTATTTTTTCTATGCAAACTTTAAAAAGAATAGTGTTTTGTTAAAGAGTACAAAGTTAGCCTTTTTGAGTCAGGCACCCATGGCTCATGCCTATAATCCTAGCCATTCAGAATGTTGAGAGATGGGAATGTGGCCTAGTGGTAGAGTGCTTGCCTAGCATGCATGAAGTCCTGGGTTTAAGACCTCAGTACCAAATACACAGAAAATGCTGGAAATGATGCTGTGGCTCAAGTGGTAGAATGCTAGCCTTGAGCAAAAGAAGCTCAAGGACAGTGCCCAGGACCTGAGTTCAAGTCCCAGGACTGGTGAAAAAAAAAGGATATTGAGACCTGGAGGATTATGGTTTAAGGCCAGCCATAGCAGAAAATCTGAAAACTCCATCTCCAAAATAACTAGCAAAAAGCCAGGAGGTATGGCTTAAGTGGTAGAATGTCAGCCTAACAAATGTAAGATGCTGAATTCAAGCCCTGGTATACACACACACACACACACACACACACACACACACACACACACAAGTTTTTACACATTCTTTATTTCTACTTCCTCAGCGATATTTCCCTGGATGAGGTGTTCTCCTCATGTGTATTTGTCTCTTCCTTGTGTTATTTTTCTCTTTCTCTTCTTACTCCTTCTTTTCCTCCTCCTCTTTTTGTTCTCAGCCAACTAGATTGAGAAAGTGGAGATACTGATTCCTAATTTAAGGGCCTAAGTTGTCCTGTCATGTAATAAACTTTCAATAATATTAGTAACTGGCTACAAACCCTGACTGTGTAAGCACTTACAACCCAGAAATGACTTAATGTGTATATCTTCTAAATAATCTGGCTACATTGACAAGATTTTTGTATGTTTTTCTGGTACAGGTTTCAATTTGTGTCTGCATTTTTAGCTTTCTATGTCCCAGGCTTTTCTATTAGCATCTTGGTAAAGCTTTGGGGAACATTTTCTATTTCTATTTCCCACTACTGCAATCATGGAGATCATATTCTTCTTTTATTGATATTGCATAGCCAAGGACATTTATATAAACCTAAATTAAGGCAGATGATCACTTCCTAGAATTCTGTCTGAGTAGGTAGAGTATAGGTGCATGCATTTTTGAAGATTAGTTTAACTATACAGATAGTGGTGGTGTTACAACCAGATTTTCCCTGGGGTATAACCTTTGTTAAGATTTCCACTACTGCAGGGCTGGTGGCTCCCGCCTATAATCCTAACTACTTAGGAGGCTGAGGTCTGAGGATCACATTTCAAAGCCAGCCTAGGTGTAAAGTCTGTGAGACTCATCCCCAATTAATCACAGAAAAAGCCGGAAGTGGCACTGTGGTGGTAGAGTGCTAACCTTGAGAAAAAGTTGCTCAGGGATAACACCTAAGCCCCGAGTTCGAGCCCCAGGATGGGCGGGGGGGGGGGGGGGGGGAGATTCTGAGCCCCAGGACTGGTGGGGGGTGGGGAGGGGAGGAAGATTCTAACTACCAACTCTCAAGAGTGCTATTGATTGCTGGTTATTTTCGAAAGCAGCCCTCCAGTCACCCATTGATTTCTTAAAATGTTCATGGTTTATATTTATTGTCTGCAATCAAGAATATGAACAGATAAAACATCTTCATCCCACTTTATACATTAAAACTGGTGCAATAATATTGTCCATGATCTCTCCCTTCTCAGATATTCTGTATTATCATAGAGTGTATTAAGAATTATATGGCATTACTGAGTATAACACACATTTACCCAATTCTAACTTATTTACCCAATTCTAACAGTAAAAGCCTCATTCTTTGTAAGTTTCTGACATTTGGCCCTGGAAGATTATGCCTGTTATATTTTTGTATGTTGGTAGTAGGGCTTGCTTGAACTTGGGGTGTGGGTTCTGTTCCTGAGTTTTTTAGCTCAAGGCTAGTGCTCTGTCATTTTGAGCCACAGCTCCACTTCTGGTTTTCTGGGGGTTAACTGGAGATAAGAGTTTCATGGACTTTCCTGCTTGGGCTGGCTTTGAACCCACGATCCTCAGATCTCAGCCTCCTGATTAGCCAAGATTACAAGTGTGTGGGTCACTGGCGCCCAGCAAGATTTTGCCTTTTTTTTTACTTCTATCATCCCGTTTTAAGTCTATTTGAAAATTAAAATTTATTTGTTTCTCCATCTATAACAGAAATAATTATTCCAAAATTTTGTGGTCTATTATTATCATTACTACTATTTTTTCAAACTACAGCCCAGAACAAGACACTCAATATTTGAATAACATTTATATCAACAGCTAATTATGTGGATTTGATTGTCACTTAATCTATCTGGGATTTAGTTTATTCAATTATAAAATTTTAGTGACAATAATAGTACCTACTCTGTTATGACCTTATGAAGATGTAATGTAAAGCATTTAGAATTATATATTATATATTGTTATAGCTTATTATCATTATCATCCAGTTGGTTATAATATATAAAATCTGTATTAGCATATATTGAAGAAATCTCAATAATTCCAGTTCCAGCTTTCTATCAATAGCATCATGCCAAAGATAAAAGATTATGGAAGTAACTTGACACCAGTGGTTTATCCTATAATCCTAGCTACTCTGAGGATTTCGGTTCAGAACCAGCCCAGCCCAGGCAAACACTGAGAGACATTTTCCTCCAATTAATGAACAAAAAGCTGGAACTGAAGGCATGGCTCAAATGATAGAGGGCCAGCTGTGAGCAGAAAAAGCTGAATGCTCTAGATCCCGAGTTTAAACCTTAGTGGGCAATATAGAAATATTATAGGACTACCTTTCTTCCTATTTCTGCATACTAAATACAAGAAGTTCACAGAGGCAGCTAAAACTGAAAAGTATTCCATTGTCCAAGTGTTATTTCCCACTACTCTCCAGAAGTGAAAATAAGGACTCCAAATCCAATAAAAGCAACAGATTTAGGAAGAAACATTTTTCCCAGTAAGCCATGGATTTAACAGAAAAATAGAAGAATGCACATTCTTCTCAAGTGTACTTGGAACATTCTCCAGGATAAATCATACGTTAGGCTAAAAAAATGTCTTAACTAATTTAAGAAAATTATATTATATCAAACATCTTTTTCTGACCCAAATGGTGTAAAATTAGAAATGAGTAACAAGAGGGAGACTTGAAAATCTGCAAATATATATAAATTAAATAGTATATTTTTGAATAACCAATTGGGTCAAAGAAGAATTCACAAATGTTTCTGGACATAAATAAAAATGGGAACACATACAAACTACCACAACTGAATCACAAAAAAGAGAAAATCTGAATATGCTAATAACAAGTAAGATATTAAATCAGTAGTAAAAATTCTTATATTAAAGGAAAGTACTGGTGTTGAAGGTCTGACTCAGTGGTGAAGACATGCCTAGCATATTTGAGGCCCTGGATACAATAAGCCCCACTATCACAAAAAAAGGGGGAAAAAAAGACCTCAGTTTGACAGCCTTCCAGTAGAATCTTCACACAAATTTCTAAAGAGAACCAATATCAATCCCTTTCAAACTCTTCCAAAGATTCAAAGAGGAAAGAAGATTTCCAACGTCATTTTACAAGAACAGCATTATTATAATACTAAAGCCAAACAAAATTGAAGCTACAACCACAAAATAAGCCAAGCAGTCCTGGCAACACACCCAGACCTAGCTGTGAGATAAAGCCCACATTTTCTATAAGCCATAACCCTTAACCCTTGGTGTGACTATGACTATTCTTGTGTGATGGCCAAGAGTAGAGAAAAAAAAGACAGTCTAGTGTAATCCCTATCTTGCTGTATAGATAGGTGCCATCAAGGGGGAGAGGCTTCTCATTTGAGACTGAGCTACTCTGGAGACTTGAAAACAAGTCAGATACAAAATCAGCACAGAAAATCAGTAGCTTTTCTATATATCAATAATAAACAGGTTAAAAAAGTATCAGGAAAACAATCCTATTCATAATAGCTTCAAATTACCTAGGATTAAATTTAACTAAGTACGCAAAGGACTTCTAGAATGAAAACTATAAAATACTAAAGGGAGAAATAATTGAAAAGGACACTTGAAAATGGAAAGACCTCTCAGGTCCATGAATCAGCAGAATTAATAATGTGAACATAGCTATACTACTGAAAGCAATCTGCAGATTCAATGCAATCCCCAGTACTTTTCTAATGGCATTATACACAGAAATAGAAAATCAACCACAAAATTCAAAGGGAAATGTAAAAGCAGTCTGACCAATATGAGCAATGCCAGAGGTATCACAATACCAGACTGTGCCCCTCACTGACAATGAACAGTCCTATTCTGTTGACAATAGAGTCCAACTATTCCTTTCCCATTCTCCATTTTCCTAACAATAATAAGATCCACTATGAATCTTGGGTAAAGGGGGGGGAGGGAGGAAAGAGTTTAATGAGTGAAGTAATAGAAAGACTAAGTCTAACTAAGTCACTTGGTTTTCACAGCCATCCTGACACTTAACCAGGTGGTGGGGGCTGTCTACCCAGGTTCCAAGGCCTAAAGGTGAGACAAACCATTCTTTGAATTGCAGATAAACCATGTTGTTTAGACCCACAGAGGATATGTAAATATATCCTATTGTTTGGCCTCAGGGAAGTCCCATCTCCCAGGTAATGGACAAGCCTGAATTCCTAGAGGCAGCCCCCCCCCCCCCGACTTGGATGATAGGTTGGGATTTAGATGATAGGTTACTGGACCTGTCAATCCTGTGCCTTGAACTTGGGAGACTCTCCTGTGGACCTGACCAGACTTGAGGGTCAGACCAGTGCAGGTGCCATTATGGCAGGCCTTGTGTGCTATGTCCTGTCTCCAGGCCCTGCTCTGGTCAACATGGTATCCCAGTTCAGCTCTCCATTAGGGTTGATCTGTGTTGTTGGTATTGTTTTTCTGCTCTTTCTATCTTCTCCTGCTCTCATGACTCAGTTGTCTAGCATTGTTAAGTGTATTCCCGGGGGCTGCAGTTGTCTTTCTGACAATAGACCACTTGCGGACAAGAGCCTTTTAATAAAGACTCACAATTTGACCTCTCAAAATGTGGCTTCTCTATATCTCACTGACTTTCATCTTCAACATGAGTAAATAGAGTAGGTGAATTTGATAAAAGTGCATTATATGCATGAATGTAAATATCACCAAGAAATTCCTTTGTATCATCAATTTACGCTTTTAAAACCAAAATGAAAAAAGCTCTGTGAAGAAGTTTAAAAGTGGGACTGAGAGAAGGTGGTAATAGTAAAATGTGATTAAAGTAAGTTATAAGCATATATGGAAACCACAATGAGGCCTCTCACTTTACATAATGAAGATATGTCAATAAAATGTAAAAAGAAAATTATAATGATCTCTTGATGGTGACAAGAAACATTTAAAAATTTATATATGCAGTAAGACCTATTTTATCCCTTTACTATTTAATGTTTTCTTGGTCAATTAAAAAAGAAAATACAATGATCTATGCATATGTGTACATGTATGACTTAACTGCTTAAAATGATCTTTGAAATTAAAGAAAGGCAAACAAATATAGTTTGATCAAATACAGGATTCATTATCCCTTGAAAGCTTAAGAAAATATACATTAAAGACCTTTCATACTCCATTGCATCCAAGAAAGTGAGAGAAAAATCAGCAATAGTTAAATCAATAGTTTCTTGCAACAAAATTTTGGGACTTGTTTGTTTATGAAGACAAATCTGAACACTAAGCCTTGGGGAGAAATATCAAGAATAAAACATTCTCACTAAAAAACTTTGAAAAATTTTAAAGGTGACTGAAGGCATTAGATATCTCTTAAGGCAGAGTTGGGGAACCTCTTTTCTGCCATGGTACATTTGGATATTTATAACATCATTCAAGGGCTCTAAAAAATTATCACTACAGGCAAACTGCCTCAGACAACCAACAAAAAGTATATGTATCTGTCCCATCATGTACCAGATGATTTTGAAGGCCTTATATGACTATGGACTGGAGGTTCCCCACCCTGTTAAGGCAAATGTAATGATGGGGTGAAAAGCAAGAGGCTGAAATGTCTAGTCACCATTTAACCCTTCATTTCCTTTCCCTCACTGAACACAGAACTTCTATCCCTTCCCTCACAAGGGTGTGTATGTGTGCATGTATGTGCGCACGTGTACATGTGCCAGTCTGAGGCTTGAGCAAAAGGCATGGTCACTGTCCCTGAACTTTTGCCCTCAAGGCTAGTGCTCTACCATTTGAGTCATGGCTCTACTTCCAGCTTTTTGGTGTTTAATTGGAGATAAGTGTCATGGGCTTTCTTGCTCAGGCTGGCTTTGAACTATGATCCTCAGATCTCAGCCTCCTGACAGGCTAGGATGACAGGCATGAGCCAGTGGCACCTGGCATCATAATGCGTACTTTTGAATTTTATATCCTAGAAATGTTGAGCAAAGGACTCTTCTGAATTCACTTCATCATTTGTAATAGAACATTAATGCAATCTCACCCCCATATGAGCATGTATAATACTCATAATCTTCTAATATGTTACTATAGGTGATAAAAGGGACTTTTGCAGAAATTATTAAGGACCCATGAAATAGGTAAATTATATTAGATCATCCAGGTAGGCCAATTTTAAACACATGTCCTTAGAAGGAAGCATTTAATTTGGCTCAAAGTTTCAGAGATTTCTGTCCATGATCGGCTTGCTCCATTCCTATCGGCCTAAGTTAAGACAAGTTCTTATGGTATCAGAAAGACATGGCAGGGGAAGATTGCTCACATCATCATCACTTAGAAACAGAGAAAGATAGAGAAAGGGCTCTGGGTCAAGATATAACTCCCAAGAACACAACCCCAGTGACCTACTTCTTCTATATATGCCCACCTTCAAACTTTCTACTGCTTACAAATATTTGCTCCATGAAATTATGAAACAATTGGTGGTTTAACCCACTGATTAGTTCAGAACTCTAATGATTCAATAGCCTCTCAGTAGTTGGATATGCCAGTTGGAGACCAAGCCTTAAACTTCAAAACATAACAATTACTGTTTGGCAAAACAGAGAAAAGAGCAATGAGCAAAAACAAAAAACAAACAAACAAACAAAAAACAGGGAAGCCCATAAACATAAAAAGAATGGAAGGAAACAGATTCTCCTCTGGTAACTTCAGGAAGGAGTGTAGACATACTGTCACCTGTGTTTTTAATCTGATCTGTCTGATTTCTGACCTTCAGAAGTATATGTAATACAACTATTTCAGTTTAATTCATTGTTTATAACTTTTAAAGACATTGATCAAGAAATATTGTGAACTGCTTTGTGACAACTCCTTTGTACAATTATTTAAGATAATTTTAAAAAATAAAAATAAATTTTAATGGGAAATAGCTAAACTCTGGATGCAGTAGATCACCATTAGTTTTTAATACTGCCCCATCAAGAAGATTTCTGTAAATCATGTAAACATCAAAATTGCCCATTTCTCTTTTTGACATTTTTAAAATTTTATTGTAAAGGTGCTATACAGAGGGGTTACAGTTACATAAGTAAGGTAATGAGTACATTTCTTATTGAACATTGTTACCCACTCCTTTCTTTCTACCCACTGTCCCTTCCCTCCTTCCCTCCCTCCCTGCCCCCCCCAGGTTGTAAAGTTTCCAATATAGTGTCTTGTGAGTATCATTGTTGCATTGAGTTATCCTTTGTCCTTGTTTCACCATTTTGTTATTCCCCTTCCTATCCCCAAATCAGATAAACATATATACAAGATTTAGGGTACCAGAATCAAAGACAGTGAATACCAGGGATAAACCAAAGGAAAAAGAAAAATGAAATAACATAAAAAGAAAGAAACTGATAACGTACATTGATGACAAGGTCAACAAGCAAAACAGGGCCTGTTGTTTCCATTTCTTAGAGTTCATTTCAATTAGCATTAATTTATATGGTCATATGTACATAGTTATTGAGCTATTGTGATCATTTGCTAAGACTATCTAGACATATAGTAATTATTTAAAAAGAGGGAAAGCATGGAGCCTATGTTTCTTTGGCCTACTTCACTTAACATGATTTTTTCCCAAGTCTTTCCATTTCCTTATTAATGGGGTGATGTTATTCTTTCTCATAGAAGCATAAAATTCCATTGTGCAATTATGCCACATTTTCTTGATCCATTCATCTATTGAGGGGCATCTGGGTTGATTCCATATCTTAGCTATGGTAAATAATGCTGCAATGAACATAGGTGTGCTGGTAGCTTCAGCCTCGCTTGTGATAATTTGGATAAATGCCCAGGAGTGGGATTGCTAGATCATAGAGGAGTTCTGTGTTTAGTCTTTTAAGGAACCTTCATACTGCTTTCCAGAGTGGTTGAACCATTTTACATTTTCCACCAACAGTGTAGTAGTGTTCCCTTTTGGCCACATTTCCACCAGGTTTTGTTATTATTTGTTTTCTTGATAATGGCCATTCTAACTAGGATGAGGTGGAATCTCAATGTGGTTTTGATTTGCATTTCTTTTATGACCAGCAATGTTGAACATTTCTTCATGTGTCTATTGGCCATTCTTATTTCCTCTCCAGAGAAGTCTCTTTTTAATTCTTTAGCCCACTTACTAGTGGGGGTGGTTGTTTCTTTGAGGATTTGTTGTTGGGGAGTTTAAAATTTGAGCTCTAGGTATATTTTTTATATGAGACCCTTGTCCGTTGTATGGCTAGTGAAGATCTTCTCCCAATCTGTGGGCTTTCTATTTATCTTGCTAGGTGGCCTTTGCCAATGTAGAAGCTCAACAGCTTAATGCAATCTCATTTATCCAGCCTTTCTTTGATTTGTTGTGTTTCTGGGTCTTTAGGAAGTTTTGACCTGTGCTGAAGAGCCCTAGCATATCCCCTAACCCTTCCTGTAATGTTTTCAGGGTCTATGCTTCTACCTTGAGGTCTTTGATCCATTTGGAGTTGATTCTGTTGATATATAAGGTTCTAAATTCAATTTTCTATATGTATATAGCAAATTCTTGCCAGCACCATTTGTTGAAGAGACTGTCTTTCCTCCATCTGATAATTTTGGCTGCTTTATCAAAGATTAGGTGGCCATTGGTCTGTGGGATCATGTCTAGGTCTTCAATTCTATTCCATTGGTCCTCAGGCCTGTTCCTGTGCCAGTACCAAGCTGTTTTTATAACTACAGCTTTAAAATAGAGTTTGAAGTTTGGTATTGATACCCTCCAGCACTTTTCTTCCTGCTAAGGATTGTTTTTGCTATTTGAGGTCTTCTGTTGTTCCATATGAATTTTTGGATTGCTTCTTCTATTTCATTAAAAAATATTGTAAGGATATTGATAGATATTGTATTGAATTTGTCGATAGCTTTGGGCAGTATTGCCATTTTCAAGATGTTAATTCTCCCAATTCAAGAGCGTAGGAGGTTTTCCCACTTCCTTAAATTTGCTTTAATTTCCTTTTTTTAAGTTTTAAAAGTTTTCATCATAGAGGTCCTTGAGCTCTTTGGTTAAATTTATTCCTAGGGGTTTTGTTGGGGGGGAGGGGCTAGTGAGGCCTGAACTCTGGGCCTGGTAACTGTCCCTTAGCTCTTCAGTTCAAGGTTAATGCTCTACCACTTGAGCCACAGCACCTCTTCAGGTTTTTTCTGCTTATGTGGTACTGAGGAATCGAACCCAGGGCCTCATGTATGCAAGGCAAGCACTCTATCATTGAGCCACCTTCCCAGCCCATTCCTAGGTATTTTTTGTCAGTCATGGGGCTTGAATTCTGGGCCTGGGCACTGTCCCTCAGCTTTTCAGCTCAAGGCAAGTGCTTTACCACTTGAGCCACAGCACCACTTTCAGTTTTCTGGTGGTTAATTGGAGATAAGAGTCTCATGGACTTTGCTGCCTGGGCTGGTTTCAAACTATAATCCTCAGATCTCAGCCTCCTGAGTAGCTAGGATTACAAGCCTGAGCCACCAGAGCTGGTGGAATTTTTTTAGAGGCTATTGCAAAAGGAGTCGCTTTTTAAAAATTTCAGCCCCAGCCCCATTCTTCTTTTTTTTCTTTCTTTTTTATTTTTCTTTTTATTTTTATTGTGAAAATACTGTACTGAGGGGTTACAATTACATGGGCAAGATAATGAGTACATTTCTTATCAAGCATTGTAGCCTCCTCCTTTGTTTCCCCTTCCCATCCCTTCCCATCCTTTCCCCCTCGCCCCTCCAATCCTCCACCCCTCCCACTCCAAAGTTGTAAAGTTCGTTTTTCCACATAACGACGTGTACATCTCATTGCTGCAATGGATCCACCTGTATCCCTACTTAAACGATTTGGGAGTGTAAACTTGTTCAACCACTTTGGAAAGCAGTATGGAGGTTCCTCAAAAGACTACACATAGAGCTCCCCTATGACCCAGCAATCCCACTTTTGGACATTTACCCAAATGATCACAAACAAGGTCATTCTTCTTATTGTTGACGTACAGATAAGCTCTGATTTTTGTGGGTTAATTTTACACCCTGCTACTTTGCCAAAGTTTTTAATCAGCTAGAGTAACTTGGAAGAAGAGCCATTTCTCTTTTGAAGTATGAGCCTACCTTCAATTCCTAATGTGATGGTTTAACCCTGTAGAGCCACCTTAACAGTATATTGTGTCTTCGACAGATGGAGGAAGGTTTGAAGACAGTTTGTGTTGATTGAAAAATAAGTTAGCACTGGGTTAGAATATTCCAACAAATCACAACAAATCATAATTAATTAATATGTAAACTTAAGCAGTCACATAGACAAAATAGCAGCAGTAAGGAAATATAGTGAGCCAAGTTATAATCTACCATTTAATTTTCCTTCCTTGATTAAGGTAGATTACTTGCTACAAAACTATGCACTGCTTGGCAGAACACCAGTGGCCTGTAATCCCAAGTACTTGAGAAGCAAAGATCTAAAGGATTACAATCAACTCAGGTAGTGTGAGACACAATCTGAAAAACAGCTAAAGCATGAAAAACTCAAGCATGGCTCAAATGGTAGAGCTCCTGCCTAGCAAATGCTAGGCCCTGAATTTAATCCCACAACCATCAAAATATCAATTATATTTACATTTATTTAGATTTATGGCTAATAACCAATCAGAATTTATCTATTCAAAATAAAGGCAAATTCAAAGTCCAACAAAATAAGCACCAGAAATGGGTACTTGCAAGAGGTAGGGTGGGGTCTATGAGAGAGGTGTAGATAGATGAAGAGGAGAAGGGAGGAATATGAAGTCAAGAATTCTATATAAATACTACAAAATCAAGGAAAGTAAGGAAAGGGGTGGGTCTGGCAGGGTGTCTGAGAATGTTGAAAGGAGTGACACTGATCAAGATGCATTGTATTCATAAACTGCTTTGTTAAATGGCAACTCCTTTGTATAATTACTTAAAGATAATTAAAATTTTTGAAAGAAGAATGATAAAAAAGTAAGTATAGTAAAAACTAATATTTCTAGTCCAAGGACTAGATACTTCCAATATCCTTGGAAGTATCTAAGCAGTTTACTAAGCAGAAAAGTGATTAAAAATCAACTCTTTTTTATATTTATCAGCGAATGAGGTCAAACTTAATTCTTTTGAAAAATTTTGAGATTGTTAACTTCAGTTCAGGTCTTCATTATTTACTTTCCTCTACTAATTTGGAGATGGGTTTATTCTTATTTTTATAAGAGCTTAATTTACAACAACAAGTTATTTATCTCAGATTTTTCTTATTCTTAAAATGTAATTATTACACGCAAACCTTCTATGTTTCTTTTTTTTAATTTTTATTTTTTTGTGAACACACCATACAGAGGGGTTACAATTACATGGGCAGGTTAATGCATACATTTCTTATCAAGCATTGCAGCCTCCTCAAGCCTTCTATGTTTCTAAGATTAGCTGTAAACTTCCCTCTTCAAACTGCTTTCATTTTATCCCAAAATATTCTATTTTATTTTTATTTTCATTTGCTTTTAAAGATCAAAAAAAAATTCCCCCTTATTTGAGACTTTACTGTTCACTATCCATGTGTTTGCATGTTTTTCTCCAGTTTCTTTTTTTGCCAGTCCTGGGCCTTTAACTCAGGGCCTGGGCACTGTCCTTGAGCTTCTTTTGCTCCAGGCTAGCACTCTACCACTTGAGCCACAGCACCTCTTCTGGATTTTTCTGTTTATGTGCTGCTGAGAAATAGAACCCAGGGCTTCATGCATGCTATGCAAGCACTCTACCACTGAGCCATATACCCAGTTCTTACAGTTTCTCTTTTTGATTCATAGATTTTTTTATTTTCATACTGGTCTAATAAAACACAAGAAGTTATTTCAATTTTCTTGTACTATTTACTGACTTCCTTTTTGTCCTAAAATGTAGTCTGTTTTGGAGGTTCCATGGGCTGTTGTTCAGTGGACTTAGATGTCTCTGAAGTGAACATTTTAAATCTCACTTAAAAAATTTTAATTTGTGAAGGGGTGCTGTAGCTCACAGTGGTGGAGCTCTAGCCTTGAGCTGAAAAGCTGAGAGACAGCACCCAGGCTCTCAGTTCAAGCCCCAAGAATAGCACAAAAATAAAAACTAAAAATTTTAATTTGTAAATTTAATCTTAAGGTCCACACAAATAAGTGGATTAAGTCCCACAAAGAGAAGTAGTTGGACATAGATATAGAGATGATAAGACTTGTATTATGTTTCATTCATCTATATGTCTGTTTTTATAAAAAAAAAAAAAAAACATTGTTTTGGTTACTATGGCCTTTCAGTGTGTCTTGAAATCAGATATTATACTCTTTTCACTTAAGATTGCTTTGGCTCCTTGTGATTCCATATGAATTTCAGGTTCTCTCCCAAGCTTTGTGAAGAGTGTAACTAGTCTTTTTAGAGGTTTCCATCAAACCTGTGAATCACTTTGCGTAGTATCAGCATTTTAACATTATGCATTCTTCCAATCCATCAACATAAGTATTTCCATTTGTTTTGTATTCGTCAATTTTTATCATCAGTGTTTTGTAATTTCATAGTACAGGGTCTTTGATTCCTTGATGGAATTTATTCTTAAGTGATTTTAGCAGTATTGGGGTTTGAAATCAAAACCTCATGCTTGCTAGGCAGGTGCTCTACCACTTGAGCCATGTTCCAAACCATCCTAGATGAATCTGTAGCTAGGCTATTTTTTTAAAATTATTGAGAATGGAATAGAATTCCTGATTTGTTTATCAGGATTCATTAATGGTGTACAAAAAACTGCTTATTTTTCTATCTTGAAACTTTACTGAATATCCTTACCAGTTATAATATTGTTTTGGTAGGATTACTAGGCCTTTTTAGGTATAGAATCGTCTCACTTACAAATAGGAATAATTTGACTTCCTCCCTTCCTGCTTATATGCTTTTTATTTATTTCATATTCATCATTGCCCTTACTAAAACTTGTAGTTCTATATTGAATACAATAGTGAGAATGGACACTCATTCCTTATCTTAGAAGAAATGTTTTCAGCTTTGCACATTGAGTATGGTGGTGGTTGTGGGATTATAATATATACAAATATGTATATATGTGCATGCATATACATATACAACATGTAAATATGTTCATATATTATGTATATGAGTATACATGTCACTTACGTATGTAACATAATGAAGATATATATCACAATGCCTTATTAGGTTGAGATATAATTCATCTAGCTCTCTATATATCACAATATCTTACTAAGTATGATTAATATATATTTACTTTGTTTAGAGGTTTTACTATGAAAGCGTGTTGAATTTTCTCAAATGCAAAATGATCATATGATATTTATCCTTTATGTAGATGCAATATATTACATTTATTGATTTCTCTATTTGTATATGTTGAATCAGCCTTGCATCCTTGAGGTAAAACTAAAATGGTCATTGTTTATGGCCTATTTAATATGATGCTGCATTTAATTTGCTAGTATTTTGTTGAAAAGTTTTGCATCTCTGCTCACTAGAGATATTGATCTATAATATTCTTTTCTTTTATGTCTTTGTCTTATTTTGGTGATGTTGGTGTCAAAGAACAACTTTAGAATGGTTGTACTCTTGTAATTCTTTTAACTAGTCTAAAAATAATTCACATTTGTTTTCTAAAAGTGTGATTTTTTTTTTTTTGGGTCCGGTCGTGGGGCCTGAACTCTGGGCCTGGGCACTGTCCCTCAGCTCTTCAGCTCAAGGCTAGCACTCTACCACTTGAGCCACAGCGCCACTTCTGGCTTTTTTCTTTTTGCTTATGTGGTGCTGAGGAATCGAACCCAGGGCCTCAGGCTTGCAAGGCAAGCGCTCTACCACTGAGCCACCTTCCCAGCCCTAAAAGTGTGATTTTTGATGGTAAAATTTTTATTACCAATTCAATCTCTTTATTTTTTATTTGTCTGCTCAGTTTTTCTGTATTCTCATGTTTCAATTTTGGTATGCCATATGTGTCAAGAAATGTGTCTATTTCTTTAAAGTTTCTAATTTATTAGCATATTGCCGTTTACAATGATCTGTCATGATCCCTTTTATTTTTGTGGTATAAGTTATAATTTACCAGCAAAAAATCTTAGTACTGCTTTTTCTCTATCCTATAGGTTTTGTTATGGCTTATTTCCATCTCTATTTCTTTCAAGGAACCTGTAAATCTCTTTTTTATTTCTTCAATAGATTTATTCTCATTCCAAATTAGTTGTTCAGTCTGCATATGTTTCAATAAGTTCTCATTTTTTTTGTTATTGGCATCTAGTTTTACTTCATGGAGATAAAACGGATACATAATATGATTTCTTTTTAAAATTTTATTATAACTTGCTTAGTGGCCTGATATATAATCTAATGAAAATTTCATGCATTGATAAAAACAATGTATGTCTGTAGGTGTTGTATAAAATATTCTGTAACTATCCTTAAAGTCCATTTGATATTTAATATAATTTATAATTATAATACAATTAACTATCATATGTTCATTGGATCATATTTTTCCTCATATTTCTAGAATGACTCATGCCTGTAATTCCAGCTACTTGGGAGGCAGAGACCAGGATGATCTCAGTTCAAGGCCAGACAGGGCAAAATATTAAAAAGACCTCAGTCTCAACAAATGAACTTGGCATGTTAGTATATATGCCAATGTTAGCTATGAGGGAGACCGTAGGTAACAGAATCATAGTTTGAATCTGGCCCTGGGAAAAAGCAATTACCTATGTAAAATAGCCTAAAATAAAAAGGGCTGGAAGTGTGGATCAAGTGGTAGAGTACTTGTCTAGCAAATGAACGGACCTTAGCTCAAACCACAGGGCCTCCAAAAAGAAAAAAAGAAAGAAAACCCACAAGTTTCTTCCCAGCAGAGAAAACGATTAATGATGTAAAAGGCAACTTAACAAGCTATGTACAATGGCTTATACTGAAATTCTAGCTACTCAGGAGGCTGAGATCAGACAGATCATAGCTTGAGACTATCCTGGGCAGAAATTTCATGACAATCCATTTGTGTGTGTGTGTGTGTGTGTGTGTGTGTGTGTGTGTGTGTGTGTGTGTGCGCGCGTGCGCTAGGGCTTGAACTCAGAGCCTTGAGCTCTTGTCTGCCTATTTCACTCACATGTGGCACTCTACCACTTGAGCCACACCTCCAATTCCAGTTCCAGCTTTTTGTTGGTTAATTGGATATAAGATCTTGAGGTTATGTCTGCCTGGGCTGGCTTCAAGTCTCAATGCTCAGATCTCAGTTTCTTGAGTAGCTAGGATTATAGAAGTAAGCCTCCAATGCCTGGCTAAGACCCTATCTTAACCAATAAAAAGCTGGTGTGGTAACGTTTACTTGTCATTCTAGCAATGTGGGAAGCATACAAAGGAGTTTGGTCCAGGCCAGCCTGTAGAAAAAACAAAACTCTACTTTAAAAGTAACAAAAATCAGTCAGGCACCTGTAATCCTAGCTCATCAGAAGGCTGAGACCTGAGGATCAGGTTTTGAAGCCAGCCCAGGCAGCAAAGTCAGTGAGACTCATTTCCAATAAACTACTCAGAAAAAAAGAAGTGGTGCTGTGGCTCAAGTGGTAGAGCACTAGCTTTGAGCATAAAGATGCTCAAGAGCAGCACCCAGGCCCTGAGTTCAAGCCCTAGGACAGGGAAAAAAGAAAAGTAACAAAATAAAAAAGGGCTGAAGCTGAGGTGTGGCTCAAGTGGACTTGCCTATCAAGCTTCTGGCCCTTACTTAGCTCAAAGCCTAGTACTGAAAAAAAAATATGATGACATATCAGCTTATATTGTTGACTATTGTTATTAGAAAACATGAAAACAACAAATATTAGTGAATATGTGAAGAAAAGATCATCTTTACATACTATTGCTCAGAATGTAAACTAGTGCATCTACTATGCAAAATATAAGGGATTCCTCAAAAAAACTACTACTACTATATGATCCAACAACATCATTTCTGATACTTATCTGAAAGAATTGAGATGGGTAGGGTAAGTATGACAGATTAAAGGCATCCTCTATTTAGATGCCTTGAATGTAAGGAGTCACATTTTTTAAGAGGAGAAACTGCATTCTAAATAGAAGAGCAGCATCAAGAATCACAAAGAGGTATCAGGATCACTGAAAACTGCACATAAGCAATAAAGTAAAAGAGGAAAGCAGAAAATAGTCTTAAGCCCTGTCTCTGGTTCTGCAGAATGGTTAGATAGAGCTAAAGACACAGTCACAGGTGAGCCCACCCAATGGCTCTGGCAACAATCCTAACAATTCTAGCTGTAGGATAATTTCCTAGCCCTTACCCCCTTAGACTCAGTGCAGTGATTTGGTGAGACAATGACTGCTCAGATGTGGATGTCTAGGCTTAGTGACAATAGTCTGGTATTAGCCTTATTAGAGAGAGTTATAATAAGATGCCATCTTTAGAGAATGTCTGTTGTTTGAGATAAAGATGCTCTAGTCTGCAAAGATATAATTATAAGTCATGACTAAACACTTTCATAAATTGTGGTATATATATGTAGTATAATATGATGTATCAAAAAGAATGCAATTGTGATACATATTATTATATGTATATATAAGGTATTGTACTTAGGGACCTAAGAAAAGCCCTAAAGAATATATTTCATGATTCCATTTATATGTGCTGTTCAGAATTGGCAATTCATTGAGACAGAAAGAACAAAAATAGTGGTTACCAGTGGTGGAGAGAAGGAAGAATATAAAGCTACTTTACTGGACACAGAGTTTCAGTTTAAGACCATGGCAAAGTTCTGAAGATAGATTGTGGTGAAAAGTGCAGCACAT
This sequence comes from Dipodomys spectabilis, assembly GCF_019054845.1. Taxonomy (NCBI): domain Eukaryota; kingdom Metazoa; phylum Chordata; class Mammalia; order Rodentia; family Heteromyidae; genus Dipodomys; species Dipodomys spectabilis. Next base: position 576,335 of record NW_024871047.1, read on the forward strand.
TGGAAATATACTTAATAATATTGAACGTTAAAGGGATTAAATAGTAAATTTTTCAGTACATTTCCAGAAAAATTTTCATATTAAAAATACCAGTAGACTGATGTAATAATATATCAATACAATTACATGACATTGCAAAGAATACATCCAATGAATGTAATATTATTTCCATATGTGAAAATGACTTAATGTTACCCACAAGATCCATAAAACAAAGCATAAAAAGCATAAAACATGTCTACTATTTTCCCCTTGACCCCATCCCAGCACTTCAAGGGAGAGAATGTGGTCAAGAATCTAATGTATAGCCTACAAAATGAAGGAGTGTGTAAGGGAGGAATGGGTGAGCATGTTGAAAGGGGTGACATTGGTCAAGATATATTGTATTAATAAATTGCTTTGTTAATTGGCAATAAAAAGAAAAATAAGCACAAAATCTCAACAGATTGAGAAGACAGTTGGAAAATCCAAGACATTTAAAAGATGCCATTGTGGCATACCTGGCCTAAGCAAGGTAATAGAGGAAGAATTATATTGGCTCATGATTTTAGTTTAGGTTCTTCATTCTTGGGCTTTTCTGTCTCAGGTCCTGTGGTGAGGAGCATATGGTAAAGGCTACTCTGGTCAGGAAGGAAAGAGAGAAGGAGGGGTCAGGGCGCAGGGACATACCTCCAGTGTCCTACTTCCTCTAGCTATGTCACACCTCCTAAAGGTACCCCCAAATAGCACCACCCACTGGGGTCCAACTCATGAATTTATGAATTAGTTGGGGGAATACTTCATATCCTAACCATAACATTCCAGTCATAACCCCATCTTCCTCAAACCTCATGTCCATCTCATAATACAAATGCATTTAGTCCGTCTTCAAGAACCTCCATAAATCTTAGCAGCTCCTGCTGCTAGTCAATTTTTTTGTGTGTTGCAATATAAGGATCCAATGTGTTTGGAGATACTGAGGTTTGAACTAAGGGCTTTGCACTTGCTTAGTAGGCACTCAAACACTTAAACTACATTCCTAGACCCTGTTGCTTTAGTAATTTTTCAAATAGAGTTTCACATGTTTGTTGTTGTGGGGTTTTGCCTATGCTACCCTGGACTGTGGTCCTTCTATCTACAATTCCTGCATTGCAAGGATGACACCCACCATGCTAAGCTTTTATGGTTGAGTGTCTCACATTCTTTTGCCTGAGTTGGCCTTGAATTTTGTTACTTCTGATCTCCATCTCCTGAGTAGTTATGGTTATCTATGTTAGACTTGCTCTGGGAAAGGGCCATTTTTCTCTGTGCTAGTCTGCATGTAGGCTTCCTCCTCCCCTTTGTTTTCCATGCAGGAGTCTCCACCCAGTACCTTTGTTACCTAAGTGACCAGCACATCTGGGCCAGTTACCTCCCCTTTCTCTGAGGCCACATCCTGTACTGCCCTCCTTTAGACTGTGGGAGGTTCCCTGATGCTGTGGTCTCATCCACATCTCCCATAGCCCCACCTTCTCCCTGCCCCCTCCCTATATTAATCCCAATCCAGCCAGGTGCCCTCACTTCTGTGCACACCCCAACCGCCTGCAAGGCCAGCAGTTTGAAATGAACTTTCTTTTTCCACCTGAAGACCATGTGATAGTTTCCTAAACCTAATTAAAACCTAACATAACATAAAACTCTCCCTCTTTGCAGATGACATGATCTTGTATTTAAAAGTATTTAAAGAATCCCATGGACTCCACTCCCAAATTACTCAAGCTGATTCAAAACTTTGGCAAAGTAGCAGGGTATAAAATTAATCCTCAAAAATCAATGGCTTTTCTGTATGCCAACAATGAGAAGAGCGTGGCTGAAATCAGGAAAGCAACTCCATTCATTATAGCCCCACAAAAAATAAAATACCTAGGAATTCACTTAACCAAAGAAGTGAAGGATCTCTATGATGAAAACTTTAAAAATCTGAAAAAGGAAATCAAAACAGAACTTAGAAAGTGGCAAGACCTCCCAGGCTCCTGGATGAAAGGATCAACATCGTGAAAATGGCAATACTTCCCAAGGCTACCTACAAATTCAATGCAATACTTATCAATATTCCAACCTTATTCTTCAAGGAAATAGAAGAGGCAATCCAAAAATTCATGTGGAAAAATAAAAGACCCCAAGTAGCAAAAATGATCCTTAACAAAAAGAACAGTGCTGGAATATCAATACCAAATTTCAAACTCTACTAAAAAGCCATAGTAATCAGAACAGCTTGGTACTGGCACAAGAACAGACCTCAGGACCAATGGAATAGAATTGAAAACCCAGAAATGAACCTACAGACCTATAGCCATCTATTCTTCGATAAGGGAGCTAAAAAAATAGAATGGAAGAAAACCTCTTCAGTAAATGGTGCTGGCAAAATTGGTTAATCACTTGTAAAAAAAACTAAAGCTAGATCCTTATATATCACCCTGCACCAGAATCAACTCCAAATGGACCAAAGACCTCAGAGTCAAAGCAGACACTCTGAAAACATTACAGAAAGGAATAGGAGAAACCTAGGGTTCCTTAGCACAGGCCAAAATTTTCTTTTTTTGGGGGAGGGTCTGGTCATGGGGCCTGAACTCTGGGCCTGGGCACTGTCCCTCAGCTCTTCAGCTCAAGGCTAGTGCTCTACCACTTGAGCCACAGCACCACTTCCGGCTTTTTTCTTTTTGCTTATGTGGTGCTGAGGAATCAAACCCAGGGCCTCAGGCATGCAAGGCAAGCACTCTACCACTGAGCCACCTTCCCAGCCCCAAAATTTTCTTAATAGAGACCCAGAAACACAACAAATCAAAGAAAGGTTGGCCAAATGGGATTGCATGAAGTTGCAGAGCTGCTGCATGGCAGAGGACATAGCTAGCAAGATCAATAGAAAGCCCACGGATTGGGAGATCTTCACTAGCCATACAATGAACAAGGGTCTCATATCTAAAATATACCTAGAACTAAAAAAATTAAATCCCCCAAAAACAAATCCTCAAAGAAACAACTGCCTGATAAATAAGTGGGCTAAAGACTTAAAGAGAAACTTCTCTGAAGAAGAAAGAAGGATGGCCAATAGACATATGAAGAAGTGCTCAACCTCCTTAGCCATAAAAGAAATGCAAATCAAAACAACATTGAGATACCACATCACCCCAGTTTGAATGGCTATTATCAAGAACTCTAATATCAACAGATGCTGGAGGGGATGTGGACAGAAGGGAAACCTACTGCATTGTTGGTGGGATGTAAACTTGTTCAACCACTTTGGAAAGTAGTATGGAGGTTCCTCAAAAGACTCCACATAGAATTCCCCTATGACCCAGCAATCTCACTTTTGGGCATTTACCCAAATGATCATAAACAAGACCATACTAAAGCTACCAGCACAACTATGTTTATTGCAGCATTATTTACCATAGCTAATATATGGAACCAACCCAGATGCTCCTCAGTAGATGAATGGATCAAGAAAATGTGGTATACATACACAATGGAATTCTATGCCTCCATCAGAAAGAATGACATTGCTCCATTTGTTAGGAAATGGAAAGACTTGGAAAAAAATTATATTAAGTGAATTCAGCCAGGCCCAAAGAAACTTAGGTCCCATGGTTTCCCTTATTGTCAATATCAAGTATATGTCTGAGGCAAGCAGAAATGGTCAGATAAGTTGATGTTAGGCGAAATGAACCTCAAGACAAGGATTCAAACGCTTTTTTCTTTCTTGTGATTGTTTCTAACATATTTATAAGATATCCCTTTGTTGCGGTATTTTCACAATAAAAAAATAGAACCTAACATAATGGTGCTGAAAACTCGGGAAGGGCTTTGAGTTAGGAATGGCAGAATTCCCTCCACTTTTCTTTTTCTGAGGGCCAATTCCCTTCCTAACCACCCCTTTTTTCATGGACCGAACTGCTATAGGAACTCCACGCAGGACTTTCTGCCTTTGTCATTTCTGGTTCTTGCACCCACATACCACTTCCCTACTGCTGCTGAGTGTGCTACTCTAAGGGCCCTCTGGTGAGCTCTCTCCCTCTCTTTCTCCCTCCCCCTCTCCTCTCTCCTCTCATGTCTCCTATCGCTCTCTCCATGGTGCCATGGCAAAGGGCTCCTATGTCCTAGGCTGGGCTGGTCATTCTCTGGGTCAGGGATGCTGGACTCAGAAGTTTGACCCTTGCTCTAAAGAGACGGGGGTGGATAGGGATGCCTTCCATCTGGTAACCTCTTCAGTCACCAGACTCCCTCCCATGCTTCCAATGGGGTGCTGCCTGGCACACTTGAGTTGAGACACTCCCTTGGGATGCCTCCTACCTTTCTAGATGTACTTTTCCTTAAGGACTCTATAAAGCCGAAGTACCTTATTTTCTATTGCAATAAGGCATGGCCAAAGGCTGGGTGCTGATGGCTCATGCCTGTAATCCTGGCTACTCAGGAGACTGAGATCTGAGGATCACGATTCAAAGCCAGCCCGGGCAGAAAAGTCCATGAGACTCCTATCTCCAATTAACCACCAGAAAATCGGAAGTGGTGCTGTGGCTCAAGCGGTAGAGCACTTATCTTGAGCTGAAGAGCGCAGGGATAGTGCCCAAGCCCAGAGTTCAAGCCCCATGACCAACAACAACAACAACAACAACAACAAAAGGCATGGCCAAAGTATAAACTAGATAATCAGTCTCAATGGCCCCAAGACAGAAGTTTTAATTATAATATTCCCAGAGATTTGGACAATTTCTGCTGTTGCAATGGTAAATGGCCAGAAGTTCTGTACTTCAGACCTGTTCTTTTGTCTGTCTCTTGTCTCATAAGCCTGCCAGCTATCTCTAGAAATTTGACTTATCTTGTAGGAGCTCAATCTCCAGACATTCCTTACCTTCTGCACTTATCATTCCCCCTTCCAATCTTGTATAACTTTCCCTACCACCCTGGCACCTGGGCAGCCCATCCCCACCCACTCATCTTTACTCATGGCCTCCCAGCCATCTCACTCTTCCTCTCTCTCCCTCTTTCTCCCTTTTCCTCACTTCCTCTCTCTCTTTCCCTCTGTCCCTCTCTCATGTGCTTGCTTGCTTACTTTATACAACTCTAAGTCTTAACATCCCAACTTGTTTTCTGCCATCCTGGCCACGCAGTGGGTTTTTATGCTTCCCCACTTATCCAAGTCAGGTGTTCAAAGTGAATTTGTATGTATGCTAATATGCCTTAGCTATCTAGGCCTTGGTTATCTGTGTAAAATTTTGTTGGCAAATGTGTTTTTTAAAGTTTTCTAACACTGACCATGTGGTTCTATCATATTGGGCATAATATTTCATTTTTTGTTGGAATTCCAAAAGAGTCTATGGCAGATATTCATTTTTGCGTGCTTTAAAACCTATGTGCATGTGTGTGTGTGTGTGTGTGCAAGTTTTTAACATGCATTTCCAAGTATACAGAGCTGACAATGATTTCAATCTTAACTAGCATCCTAAAATGCTATATTCAGTTAATGAGTTGCTTTTTGAAAACTCATATCGTCTACTGAGTTCTGCCATTGCAGACTGCAAATTTTACCCTCTGCAGTATTTAGGCAGACCTCCAGAAGAATAACTCTGGCAAGTATTTTTTGGTCATTCTTGACAAGGTACAGATAAGCTCTAATGATTATTTCTATTGGTCTCCTTGTTGCTTCAATTGGAAATAAAAAGGTTTTGTGGCAAAGACTCGTTTGATCTGAGGATTCCAGTTCAAAGCTAGTTCAGGCAGAAAAATCCCTCGGAGACTTCATCTCTCAACTAATCAGCAAAGAGCCAGGATGGAACCATGGCTCAAGAAACTCCTATCTCTAATTAGCTGGCCAAATGCTGGAAGTGGCATTGTGGCTCAAAGTGGTAGAACACTAGCCTTGAGAAGTGCTCAGGGACAGTTCCCAGGCCTTGAGTTCAAACTCCATGACTGACAAGAAATGCAAACTGGGACAAGCCATCCCAGCAACAAGCACCTAGATCCCTAGGACCAGGCCAGTTCTGACAACAAACAATCATGGAGAGGAGTAGGAGGAGATGATGTCATATCGTAAATGGAGTCACATTGTACAAGCCCTTTCAAAATTAACCAGAGCCAGGAGATCAAAAGAAAATAGTTAATGAGCATGCGTATTGTTCAAAATGAGTCTTAGGATAGTTAGCCTTGGCAGCTTCCTGGGTCTCCTATACATACTCCATTATCCGGACATCTACCAAAGCCTCCCATCAGGCCCTTAACCACTCTAATCCAGCCCCAGCTTCTGACTGCTTATTCTTTTTTTTTTGGGGGGGGGGTTCCAGTCATGGGGCCTGAACTCTGGGCCTGTGCGCTGTCCCTCAGCTCTTCAGCCCAAGGCGAGTTCTCTACTACTTGAGCAACAGCACCACTTCCGGCTTTTTTTTTTTGCTTATGTGGTACTGGGGAATCAAACCCAGGGCCTCATGCATGCAAGGCAAGCACTTTATCACTGAGCCACCTTCCCAGCCCTGACTGCTTATTCTTAACCAGTCTACCATGCTCTCCCCTACCCAGCTCCCCAATGTCAGAAGTAGCTAGGCACATTTTCCACCAACTCCAGGACCACCTGGAACACAGGAGATAGGAACTAGGTAAACTAGTCAAATCATCCAATCTTTAATTTTCTGCCCTGAACATTTCCTTTTGTCATTTGTGTGCTTTCTAATATTTTTTCTTATTGCTCAGCCCCTGCCTTGGAAGATTTCTTTCATATTTCATCCACCAAGGTTCAGTCACTGCTGCCTTCTCCCAGACTGGACCAGACACCTCTGCCTCCTACCCCTTAATGTGAGGCCCCTTGCCAGCAGGATGTAGCCGTAGTCTGTCTGTGCTCTTTTTCTTAATCATCGAAAGGCCAGAATGTTAGATTTACCCAGGGAAATGGCCACTTCTCCCTGTGCCAATCTGCGTGTAGGCTTCCTCCTCCCCCTTGTTTTCCATATAAGAAGTCTCCATCCGGCACCTGTGTTACCTAGGTGACTGGACCACCTATGCCAGTTATCTTCCCTTTCTCTGAGGTTACATCCTGGACGACCCCGATCAAGCCTCCTCTGGACGGTGAGAGGTTCCCAGATGCTGAGGTCACATCCACATCCTCTGTGGCTACATCTTCTCCCGGCCCCCCTCCCTACATTAACCCCAATGCAGCTAGGTGCCCCCATACACACTTCGGCACACACCTCAACTGTGCACAAGGTCAGCAGTTCAGGAATAAACTTTTCCCCCCTGAAGATCACGTGGTTGTTTCTTAAACCTAATTAAAACCTAACAATGTGCATGAACCACCACACCTGGAAGAATCCAATGGGGAGGACAAGAGGGGGGTAGTTTTTCCAACAGCTTCTTTAAAGAGAATATCCTTTCTCTGTTGTGTATTCATTGTACTTTTATTGAAGATTAGTTGAGTATATGTGCCTAGGTTTATTTCTAGTTTCTAGTCTGTCCCACTGATATACATGCTTGTCTTTTTTGTGTGTGTGAGCACGTGGGCCAGTTCTGGAGCTTGAACTCAGGACCTAGTGCTGTCCTTGAACTCTTTGCTCATGGCCAGCATTCTACCACTTGAGCCTCAGCTCTACTTCTGGCTTTTTGGTGGTTAACTTACTTTCCTGCCTGGGCCAACTTCAAATCAGGATGATCAGATCTCAGCCTTGTGAATAGACACTGGAGCCTCACATACCTGTCTTTTTTATGAGAGTACCTTACTGATTACTTTAGCTTGTAATGATGTAATGTTTTATATGTAAAATGCTAGGGAACTCTGTTAGCACTAATACATGAGACAAAAATATTTCAAACTATAATACCAATATGCAAAATATATTTCTACACTGTACCAACAGGAAAATATGAAATTAAGCAATCAATTCTATTTACAATAGCACCATAAAGAATTAAACACTTTAAAGCTTTAAAATAATATATGTAAACTACTGCTGTGAAAGCTACAAGACATTGTTGAAAGAAGATTTAAATAGGGCTGGGAAGGTGGCTCAGTGGTAGAGCGCTTGCCTTGCATGCATGAGGCCCTGGGTTCGATTCCTCAACACCACATAAGCAAAAAGAAAAAAGCCGGAAGTGGCGCTGTGGCTCAAGTGGTAGAGCGCTAGCCTTGAGCTGAAGAGCTGAGGGACAACGCCCAGGCCCAGAGTTCAGGCCCCACGACGGGACCCAAAAAAAAAAAAAAAAAAAAAAAAAGATGATTTAAATAAAAGGAAAGATAGCCCATGTCCATAGATTGGAAAACTAGGTATTATGATATACTAGATCATGAATTGACTTATATGCTTTACACAAATCTAGCTGCTTTTTATACAATTATTTTGATTATTCATTTTGTAAGGATAAGAGAGCTCTTAATCTGAATCAGATCAAATCTGAGGCCAAATTTCTCCTAGTGCTGAGCATGAAGCCTTTGTTTTGATTTGTTGTTTTGGTTTTGGTTTTAGGGTTTTAACTCAGGGCCTATGCACTGTCCCTGAGTTTTTTTGCTCTACCACTTTGAGACACAACTCTACTTTCAGTTTTCTGGTGGTTAATTAGAGATAAGACTCTCATGGACTTTCATACCGGGGCTGACTTCAAACTGCAATCCTCAGATCTCAGCCTCCTGAGCAGCCAGGATTATAGGCAGGAGCAACCAGTGTCTGGCTGGTTTTAGATTGTTTTTAATAGACAGTCAATCTTGCCAGAAGGCCCACCCTATCCCCAAACTCAAGATTCTCTTGCCTCAGCCTTCTGAGAGCTGGGATTATACTTGTGCCCCACCCCACCCTCTTAACATGGATCTTTTGTGTCATATAAATAAATAGCCCTCCACTTTGATGCATGGGAGGTAATAACCTCTGAACCCTTTATAGGGCAGGCTGAACAAATAATGATAAATACAGATTCAGATATCATCTCTATGAATAACAGTGATCCATATCCTACAAAAATAAATCCTAGTAACAAAAAGCTTCTTGGTATTTCAACCTTTGCCAAATTATCAAAGCTGCCTTGAGTTAAAAAGAGGGTCTTCATTACAATACTGTGTAAGCTGGCTTATTACAAAGGCAAATGCTTCATTTTATTAGCTTTAGGTTTGTAAAATTTTCTTTGTGAGTGGTTTCTAAAGATTTTTATATCAATTTTTCTGATACTACCTTGTGGTAGACAAAGGAATATTAAATACTTTTCCCTGGGCAGGGAGGGACAATTCAACTATAAAATTGTTCACTATAGATTTAAGATTAATGGCAAAATCTTAAGTGCCACTTTCAAATCCAAAAGGAGGAAACTCCTAAAAAAAACTCTAACCTTATTCAATAATGGTAATTTTCAAGAGAAAATTGAATACCCATAGATACTTTACATATGTTTACAATATATTGAAAAACGTATTATGAAAAATAGATTAATTATATTCTATTACTTTTTTGCCGCTCCTGGGGCTTGAACTCAGAGCCTGTGCTCTGTCACTGAGCCTCTCTGTGCTTAAGTATAGCACTCTACCACTTGAACCACAGAACCACCTCCAGCTTTTTCTGAGTAGTTTATTGGTGATAAGAGTCTCACAGACTTTTCCTACCCAGGCTGGCTTCAAACCGTGATCCTCAGATCTCAGCCTCCTGAGTAGCTAACATTACAGGCATGAGCCTCTGGTGCCCAACTTGAAATTCTAATTTATAATAAAAATGTATAGAGAAAATAATAATCAATATGCTAACTTCAGGTTGTACTTGTGTGTGTGTGTGTGTGTGTGTGTGTGTGTGTGTGTGTGTGTGTGTGTGTGTGTGTGTGTGTGTGTGTGTGTGAGCTGATACTGTGGCTTTAACTCAGAGCCTCCAGATAGCTGATCTTACTTGCTGAAAGCTGGGTCTTTACCGAGTCATGCCTTCCAGTCTGGATTTTTGCTGGTTAATTGGAGATGAACTCTCCTGCACTTTTCCACCACAGCTGTCTTTAAATCTTCCTATTCTCAGTTTCCTGATTACCTAGGATTACAGGCTTCAATATACTATGTTCCTAACATGCACTTATAAAAATAATAATAAAAATGTAACAGTCAGCCAGGCTCTAGTGGTTCACACCTGTAGTCCTAGCTACTGAGGAGGCTGAAATCAAAGGACTGAGGTTCAGAGTCAGCCCAGGCAGGGATGCCCCCAAAGGCTCTTAAGTTCAATTAACCACCAAAAAAGTCAGAAGTGAAGCTATGGCTCAAAAAGGTCAGAGATAGTGAGCTCAAACCCCAGGACTGACACCAAAAATGTAAAAAACAGTTCAATTTTACTGAATTTGAAAAACACTTGAACCAATTCAAGGTGATTAGTGCTATGTAAACTCTTGTACACTTATGTAAAACACTGTACACTATTATCATGTAAACTTTAAAGGAGAAACATTTGAAAACAGATCAAGAATATTTTATGTCTGTATCTATAACTTTAAATTCCACTAAAAGGGAAAGAAAAAAATAAAACATTCCTAGACATTCACAAAGATTTTCATTATAAAACTAACCTTGTAAGGAAAAACTAGAAATCAATTTACACAAACTCAAAGAGAGTCTGGCTTTAGAAATTATATGTCATCCCTGTGATGGAATATCATATAACAACAGAACTACAGGAGAATATTTAAAGATTTACAAAGGTAGTTCCTAAGGAACTATTATAGCAAAATTATCCTCCAATGAAACAATGCATATTATATTATAAATATAAATGTGTAGATATCTATTTATTAAAATTATATTGTAAAGTAAAGCTTTTTGGAATGGTTATAGAATTCTAATATTTTTACATTAACAATTCAAAACATTTCTATTATACTCATGTACAGTTTTGTATAAAGATAAATGTTCAAAATAAATGAAATCACAAAATTTCCTTAGTATAGGCAAATTGCAAAATGATTTTGGTAGCAAGTGCAGGAAGTCATTCAAGTATCTAAGTCCTCACACAATTCTGGTACACCTTATAAAGGTGGACTTAACTTTATGGATGATCAATTAGTAATCAAATCCTTCCCCCAAAGTCCCCAAAAAGCTCACATTCTTTGGATACTTCAAGTTTCATTTCAGCACCAATTGTTCAGGAAATGATCTTGAATGTCCTGATGGTTAATGCACATGAACATATTGGTAGATTTGAGTTTGAAAACATACCCAATAACAACCAAGATGTTCAACAATGATGAAGAACTTAAGCATACAAAACACACACACACACAAACACACAGACATAGGCATGAATATATATGTACATCCATTCATACATCTATCAGTATAACCATGTAGTCAATTGAATATTTGTGGCCAGAGAAAATATTTTAAAAGTATCTTTAATGAGAGGGAATGAAGTTCAAGAGTATGTGTATATAAATAACATACACACACCCTAATATGTTGAAAAGCAGATATAAAAACAGTATGTACATTATAATATCCATATATGACATATGCATAAGAAAAATACTGAAGCAACAGGAAAAACATTTCAGGTAGTTTTTGTTGAAAATACACAGCACATACACATGAACAAGATTCTGGAAAGAATGAGTAGTCATTAGGATTGATAGCTGATGGCACTAATTTTCTTCTGTTAACTTGACTGCTTTGTAACAGTTTTCCTGCAAAAAGCTGAATTATTTTTCCAACAACAAGGAAAAAGACAGGAAGGGGCAGCTGAGGAAAGGGGTGATTAACAGCGTTCAATTCCAGAGAAACAATCAAGGACAGCAAAATATCAACTGCAGCCCATCAAGCTCTGGCCAAGACACACACACACACACACACACACACACAAGCACACAAGCACGCGTACAGGCATGCGCACATACGCACGCACACACATGCGCACGCACACACACACAAACACACACATACACACTGATTACAGTGGGCCAGGAAGGAGACTATACAGAGGAAAGGGGCATACTCGTTTTACTAGCTGCGCTGGCTGGCACAAGTGCAAATCAGTACAATGCTTAGGAAGGGGCCTTTTGGCAACACACAGGAAGTCTTTGAAAGGTCTGCGTGTGGATCCTGCAAGTCCACAGTTAAGCAGACCATCCAGAATGCTAGCAAAGATTTGGCTTGACAAGGAAGGATTCACTCATCAGAGCACACAGTGTTGGTTTTAAACACAGGGAAAGAACTAGGCACCACCTGAATGTCCAACAGTGTGGAATGGTTACAGAAACGTTAAGGTCCATGGATGCACAGGAGCACTCTGCAGGCACTGAAGATGACGGTTGGTTGGTTGGTTGGTTGGTTGGTTGGTTGGAAAGCCTGTTGAAGAACATGGAAAGAAGTTCAGTGGGTTGATTTCTGTTTGGTTTTAGTTGCTGAAAAAGCAGGTTAAGAAACACCACATATATGAACCACTCTACTACAGCATGTTAACAGGGCAGGTGAGGAGGGGTTGGGGACAGGGGCGGGGCCAGAGGGGGGCAGAGAGGAGAGAGCTGGCCAAACGTTTAAGCACACCAAAAAAGGTCAAAAGTGGTTCTCTGGGTAGCAGGATCATGGGGAGCAACTACACTCTGGGGGTTTCCCCTCCTCTGATTGCCTTCTTCTTTCTGAGAGCTCTGCCATGAAATGGTATCTATCACCTGTGCAGTAAACAGAGCAAGAAAATGCCTTTCCGAAGCAAAGCAAACCACAGGGCAAGAAGCAGCCTTCACCTATCAAATGGCACAGATTAGTAGTATTAATCACAACTCCCTTGGTAGGGGTAGGGGTGGGAGTGGGGGTGGGGGTGGGGTAGGGAGAGGAGGGCAGGACAGAAAGAGGAGGGGAGGGAGAAGTTAGGGAGTGGGGGTAGAGGGAAACAAAAGGGGAGGGAGAGAGGGAAGGGAGGAAGCAAGGAAGGAAGGAAGGAGGGAAGGAAGGAAGGACGGAAGGGAGTCAGGAGGGAGGGAATGAATGAATGAAAGGAGGGAGGGCAAGGAGGGAGGGGGAGAAAGCCGGGCCAGAGGGACAGGGGGAAAGGGGAGAAGGGACTGAGGGGGGGGAGGCAAAGGCTAAGGCAAAGGGAAAGAGAGGGAAGGAAGGGGAATGGGGTGGCAGAGAGAGACCTGCACTCTCCATACAATACACTGCTGGTGGGTTGGGGGAGGTGCGGGGGGGGGGGCGCGGGGGGATTGTAAACCGGGTGGGAGCCAGGGCTCGGCTCTACTGGGTGGCTCCTGGGATATCTTCATCGAAAGGTGGCCTCCTCGTCGGTGTCATCCTCGAAATCCCTGACGTCAGCGCTGGTGGACTGCCTGGCCCAGGCGCCCCTCTCGGCCTCTCTCTCTCTATGCGACTTGAAGCGGCCCACGAAGATCTTGCGGTAGTTGAGGAAGATGCCATTCATGGCATCGATGGCGCGGTCGGCCGACTCCTGCTTCTGGAAGTGCACGAACCCGTAGCCCTTGGGGCCCTTCTCGTCGCAGGCCACCTTGCAGGACAGGATGTTGCCGAAGGCTGAGAAGATGTTGTAGAGCGCCTTGTTGTCGATGGTCTTGCCCAGGTTCTTGATGAAGACGTTGCCCACCCCGCTCTTGCGGAGCGAGGGGTCCCGCTGGGACCACATGATGCGCACCGGCCTGCCTTTGATGACGTCGAAGTTGAGGGTCTCCAGGGCCCGCTTGGCGTCCACCGGCTGCTGGTAGTTGACATAGGCGTAGCCCAGGGAGCGGCGGGTGATCTTGTCCCTGCAAATGCGGATGGACAGGATGGGCCCGGCCGGGCTGAACTTCTCGTACAGCATCGCCTCGGTCACCTCGGGGTGCAGGTCGCCCACGTACAGAGAGGCCATGGGAAAGTCTGGGTTCCCCTCGTTGTCCTCGTCCGGCCCCACCCCCGCATCGGCCGCCGCCACCGCCGCCGCCGCCACCACCGCCTGGACTTCGGCCTCCTCCGCCGCCATCGCCGCCGCCAACTCCTCATCCAAATCCACCCTGGCCTCCCCCAAGGGGGGCGCCACCGCACCCGCCTCCGCCGCGGCGGCCGCTAGCGGGGCGCCGGCCTCCGTCACCTCCCCCAGGCTGGCCTCGGCCGCCGCCGCCGCCGCCGCCGCCGCCGCGGCCTCGGCCTCCACCTCAGCCTCCACCTCGGCTTCCGCCTCCGCCACGGAGGCCTCCGCCACGGCCTCCGCCACGGTCGCCGCCGCAGCCTCCGCCGCTGCCGCCGCCGCCGCCGCCGCCGCCGCCGCCACCGCCGCCGCCACGGTCGCCGCTGTCGCCACGGTCGCCGCTGCCGCCGGGCCGCTGCCGCGACCTCCCTTGCAGAGACCTGAAGGGCCGGAGAGCAGGGGAGGGGAGAGTGGGAGAGCGCGAGGTCCGGTGGGCGCCGGAACCCGGGCCGGGGGCGCGCGAGGGGTCCCCGGAGCCGGCCCGACCGGACAGAGCGAGTCACCTGGGCTGGCGAGCGCTGCCTGGAGCGCGCCGCTGCGAGTTCCGCAGCCCGCCTGCAGCTGCTGCTGCTGCTGCTGCTGCTGCTGCTGCTGCTGCTGCGCTGTGGCTGTGGCTGTGGCTGTGGCTGTGGCCGTCGCCGCCGCCGCCGCTGCTGCCGCTGCCGCTGACTTGGTCGTGGGCTAGAGTGTTGGGCGCAGGCGGGCGGGCGGCGTGTGGTGGGGGGCGGGGGTGTTGGCGTCTGTGGTCCGGGCAGCTGGGAAAGCTTCAGTCTCTTTGGTTCCCCCTGTGGCTGCTGCGGGGCTGCGGGGCTGCGGGCGGTGGGAGGGGGGCGTGTGGGAGGCCCGGCGGGGAGGCGGGCAAGGGGAGACGTGGGTGGGGTGACAGAGCTCTGCCCCTCACGTCGTCGCCTGCCTGTTTCCTGGGAGCACGCCAGGGAAAGGGTGCCACTGTGCATAGACCCAAGGCTTTCGGGGACCTGGCATTGGAAGGGTGGGGGTCGGTGAGTGGGAGGGAGTGCTGGGGGGGGGGGAGCTGTGGCCCTCTCTCCAGAATGACACATTCCAGGATGAAATCAAGTGCCTTGCAAGAGTGAAGGGAGGCCTGGAAGATACACTTCTTGTTTAGATGCCTGCCTAAACAAAGCCAAGAAAGAGGGTTGTTCACGTTGGGGGAGGGCTGTTCCCTGCCATGAAAGCACACACACACACACACACACACACACTCTCTCTCTCCCCAGTGTCATCACCACCTTGTGGAGTCTTTCCTCTGGATTCTGAGGCTCCCCAGCTCCCCCCAAGCAGCAGGCCCAATGAGCCATTTTCTGAGAGCTCTCTCTCCTCTTTCTCCCCTCTCTCTCCCTCTTTGCAGCTCTCTCCCTCCTAAGCAACACTTGCCAAAGAGAGAGAGAGATTCTGTGTTCATTCACAAGTCCCTGCCCCCACATATGGATAGGACCAGAGCCAGTTTCTAGGGATGCAGGGAGACAGCAGGACATAGGCCAGATCTGAGCTTGTCCTGGGGACACAGCCTGGGCTGGAAAGCCTACCACTTGACTCCAGAGCACCAGGCAAGATAAAGCTAGGGTCTGCATACCTGCTAAAGCCCACAGGCCTCCCAAGCCTGAGTCATCATTGCCTTCAAGGGGAGGAATCCAAGAGACACCCCCATTCCCTCTTTCCAACCCTCTGCGACCCCTCTGCCTCATAGCCTGACCACTGTGACCAGTGAGCAAGCACCCTGTCCTCCATGGGAAGGTAAGGAAAACTAAAGGAACAGGGTCTGGTCCTCAGCCAGGTGCTCCATCTTCACCAGGCCATCCTTGCACTAGTGGGGGCTAAAAGACATCTTCTGGAAAAGGAGCAGTTGGGGTTGGGATGTCAGAACTGGGTTGGGGGAAGGGAGTAAGGAGAGAGGGAAGCCCAGGGCCCAGTGGAAGCAGAGAGGCTACACAGGGCTAATTGTTCAGGGGACAACCCAGCTAGTGAAATGGCCAGGGTAGCTGCTGGGGAGTGTTCTCCAAGGTCCTCCATGCAGGGCCCACCTCCTTTGTTATAGTCAGGTGGCTGGCAGTTTCTGCCACCTGCCATCCAAAGTCTTGAGTGCAAAGCAGTGAGAATCTACTGGGGTATCACTGGAGAGAGGGAGAGGAGCTTTCTAGTGGGAGAAAGTACTATTTATCTCCATTCATTCATTGGTTCGTTGGTTCATTCATTCATTCATTCATTCCTCAGGTTTTTATGCAGGGCCTGCTATACATTATGGCTTCTTTCGGTCAGATCATCCCTGCACTCAGGGAGCTCACCTCCTAGTGTGGAGGCAGACTAGAGACCCCTCAGGAAACTTATCAAGATTTCTATGAACTCCCAGCAATGGGAACAGGTGGTTTGATGCAGGGAAAGCAGGGTAGCAGCTAGGACCTGGGGGAAGGCCTTTCTGAAGGCCAGTAAGGAACCTGTCTAGCAGCAAGAGCTGAGATTCCCTGTCCCTGTGCATGTCACAAACAAAGGGGTGGGGGTGGAACAGAATGGCTGCCATCAAAGCTGGAGCCCAGAGAGACAGAGGACATAGATGGAAAGAACAAGGGAGGAAGGTGCCTGGTAGCCCAAAAAGAAGGGCTGGGTTCTCTCTCAGTGAGCTCTGGGGAACCAAGGAGAGGCTGAACTAGGCCAGTGGCATGATCTAATTGGTATTCAATCATTTCTATCAGGCTACCGAGGGTGGAATATATGAAGTGCGAAGGGCACCAGTGAAAGCAGGAAGATTCTTTGGGAGCCTCCAGCCCCTTCAGAGTCCTCCACCTGACAGAGTCAGTGCTTTGACTCAGAATGCAGGCATCAAAAACAGTGAAGATGGAGCAGGCCTCACATGGTACTTTGAACCTAGAAGACACAGCCCTTGGGATGAATGAAAGGCATTGGGTGAGAGATCTTCAGATGGGAATGATAAGGACAGGCAATTGTTTTTTGCACTTCCTCTCTATGGAGGTGCTGTGTGTGGTTGTGGGGAATGAGGGGGGTGGGGTGGGGTAGATATGGAGACCCAAATTGC
This sequence comes from Dipodomys spectabilis, assembly GCF_019054845.1. NCBI lineage: Eukaryota > Metazoa > Chordata > Mammalia > Rodentia > Heteromyidae > Dipodomys > Dipodomys spectabilis. Next base: position 593,279 of record NW_024871047.1, read on the forward strand.
CAGGTTTGTGTGTGCCCAGGTAGGTTGGAGTGGGGGATGGTACCCAGAGCTTCTGTTTACAAATGTTAAATTACTAGTGCCTATTTCTCATCTGCAGATGCTGGGGAGATTTTGGAGAACGAGGAATTACACAGGACCCAGAAAGTGTTTAAAGAACTGAGTCTTGGTAGGATCTGCAGGAGACAGGCCAGCCATGTGTGCAAGGCTACTCCCTGATCTCTGTGCCTTTTAGAAGTTAGCTTGAAGAGGACAAGCCAGCAAGAGAGTAAACAGACCTTGTCCCCAATGTCCTGCATGTCTAGCCACAGTGTTCCCACTCAGGTCCTCCCCTCAGTGGCTCTAGCTGCACGTGTGTGGGAGAAAAGAACAACTGTGGCTTTGGACTTTACTTTCTCATTGTTTCCCAGTAGAGCCTTACAGACATAGACATTCAAGCCAAGCACCGCGGCTTATGCCTGTACTCAGAGCTGCCTGGGAGGCTGAGATAGAGAGAATGGCAGTTGGAGGCTAGACTAGGGGGAAAAGCCACAAGATCCTTTCTTGACCCATAGTGGAATGCGTCTGTCAGATGAAGTCTAAATAGGCAGTACACAGTCCAGATGGGAGACCCAGTAAGGAAGTGAGAACCTTTTCCAAACAGAAGTGTAAGAACTGCCTGCAGGCAAGGTTCAGTGGTGGGCACCTGCCTAGCAATCACAAGCCTCTGAGTTCAAAGCCTGGTACCACATTTAAAAAATACAAGTTGACATGAACCTTCAAAGGGTGATCTGCCAGGCTATTTCCCAGGAGCCACCTTCTTCTTTGTTATCACTTGTGGAAAGCCTGAGAACAGAGGATCTGTAGAAAGGACAGAAGAAAGAAGGGGATGGGACACCAGTGTGGAGAGGGAAGGTGGCTTCTCTTGGCAGGACTGAGCCCAAACACCAAAGCAGAAGTCCACTTAAAGAATCCTCTTCTCTGCATGATTTGTTTTCATTGCCACAGATCCAGGGAGGCTACTTAGGGGAATGGATGGAAACCAAGCTGTTTGGGGGAGCAGAGGAATAGTTTTGTGGTTTCACACTAATTCTCACTCCGTTCCTCGATCCTCAAAAATAAAAATAGTTATGGAGTACAGGCCAACAACAATTCTGCCATAGCCTTTTATTTAAGGAGCCTTGGGAAGTGCTTGCTCATACCTTTGTAACTTAACAAATCATAACGCTGAATATTAAGTTGTGCTGAATCAATGCAACCACTCTCACGTAGATCCGTTGGATCCTGTACAAGTGAACAGTTGGGAGAGACAGATGTGTGATTCAGGAACGGAATAGGACGTGGTCCTATAGAAATGAGATCATTGGGACCTCTGGCCATGCCCCAAGCATGCTGACCACAGAGCAGTCCGTATTGGACAGCAGACAAAATAAGTGAGCATGTTGGACCAAGTCTGCCTCTGTCAACTGTAGTCATTCTGTGGGTTATTATGAAACTATGGACCTGCAAGCAGCATATATACATATATGTATATATATATACACACATATATATATATATATACACACACACACACACACACATACGCATACGTATTTTTAGAGAACCTTTATCTACCTACATATGCTGATTTTGTTAGATTGGCCAGTAGTATGCTTTGGCAAATGAAAAAAAGTTAGTTAGAGAAGGGAATGTATATAGTCCAGATTTGATTTGGGAGGTGTGGCTGGGCATGGGGGAGAAATGAATCTATCAGATGACGGCATACTTTTTCTGTTTGACCTCACTTTGCCTCCTGTGTGCCCCTTCCAAGGCCAAAGTGGAGCTCCTTCCCTTCCCTTCCTTTCCTTTGGTCTCCTAGCTTTCTACCTTGCCCACCAGCTTTCCCCAAAGAATCCTGAACCAGCCAGCACTGATCTGGCAATTGCAGTGAAATGAAGGTGAAACCTCACTGAATATCCAGCCTCTCCATGGGGTCCTCTGGCCATCTGCATATCACTCAGCACTTGCCATTGCCTGCACCTCCCCAAAGCCAAGGAAAACTTGAAAACTCTACTGGAATCCAGCATTGTGCTTACTGTAGCGCGTCCACAGCCCATAACTAGCCATCCTTTGTTCCACCTCCAGTCTCCATCTAGTGATTAGAAGGAACACTATGAATGATGAAAACTGTCCTTTGATTGCCCTTTTTAGACCCCAGAGTGGCTCTGCATTTTACTTCAGAAACGGTGCAGACTGCTCAATGTGGCCTCAGTGTAGTGATCTCCATGGTATGGCCCTTGTCCCTACTCCTACCTGTCCCACTCTACAGCTTGAGCAATAATAAGAAGTTGACTTAGAATGTTTTGGCTTGTCCACCTCCATGCTCCATCCCTGCATCCCTCCTGAGGGCATCCATCTACCTGAAAACTTTCTCCATGCTAATCTCTTAAGGAGGACTTTACAACATGCAGACATTGAGAGTGACTCATAGAACACAAACTTGGATACACAGCACAGGACTGTGAAGTATTCACAAGCTCAAGAACATTTGTTTCTGTACTAGCACAAAAAGGGTGACTTTATTTTTTGCCGCTATGTTTAGATTACAATATAAAATACAGCTACCACTCCCTATGCATCCCTCTCCCATCCATTCCCATGTGTCCTTCCTCACAGAGACGTACCTAAGTCACCTGTGCAGGCAATGAACGGCAGGAAAGGAGCAAGAACTTGTAATCTCCAATTTCCTTCCCTGTTTCTGTCTCCTTCCCCTTGGCTTTCAGTGAGGTAGATAATTTGTTTGCTTCTTTGGTTTCTGTCCCTCAAAATGCACAACCTGGTTCACAATAGGTAATGTTTTGGCTTCATGGTGGTCATGAGATGAAGGAACCTTTATGCTGTCACTTCTTTCATGTCCTAGAATTTGAAACCTACAGTGGTATAGACCAAAGATTGACTTTGGAGCAGGATGCCAGGAGGTCACTGCTATACTCCTAAGCTGCTCAACACACACAATTCTGAGGGTTCCAGTTTGAGGCCATCCTAGGCAGGAAAATCCTTGAGACCCTTATTCCCAATAACCACCCAAAAGAGCCAGAAGTAGAACTGTGTTTCATGTGGAAGAGTGCTACCCTTTAACAAAAGTGTTCAGGGAGCCCACCTTGGCCCTGCGTTCAAGCCCCAGGATAGGTTCATGCCCCGCCTCCACACACACAAGATGAACCTAGGAAAGCATTTAACCCCCTAAGTTGGACTTTGAATTTGAATTTCAGAGATTCATTTATATGGTCTTGTGCATTTCCTTCCAGGTAAATACCCTTGATCCTAATCTGATTTGGTAGCAAGACGACTCATTGCAATTGTTTGATGGTTTCAACATGGTCATTTGGGCAATTTTCTCTCTGGGACTCCTTCACCTTCCAATATATGCTTAAAATTTGCCTGGCACCTACTTCCTCATAGTGTTATGTGGTGTGCAGGAAGGGGGTGGTAACCCTGTGCTGAAGATGTCCCAGAGGCCATGGCTTCCTCTCCTTGCTTACCTGCCCAAGTTGCTTTCCTTTTTTGTTCTTTTTAGCCTTGGAGTCCTTATCTGTATAAAGGAGTTCACTATTAGCTCAGAATGTGACAATTTGCTGTTGATGTTCCTTACCAGTGCCTGGCTCACATTCAATGCTCCACACAATAGACTCTTTTCCCTCCTCTCCCTCTGTCCTGACAGGGTGCTTGCTAAGCTGGGTTCTGAAGGGCAGTGACCTTTCTTTCTGCTACTTAGAAGGCCTTCCAGTTTCCATCTCATCAGGAACACAGTGTCACTCTGTGCTTCTGAGTGCCATCCTGACAATGGGTGCACTTCACTCCTATGACTAGTGATTCTGCAGCCTGCAGGTCCTCAGCTCCTCCAAGTGTTTTCCACCATTCTCCCAATTACCACAACTCTAAGAAGCACTGATTTACTTTCTGGGGGATGGGGTCTGAGGATATTGCAAACCAAAATCTGAGACCATTGCACAGATTCCAAATTCAAGAAAACCCCAAAGCAGTGCTGGTACTTGCTAGATGAAATAGAATACAGAGTCAGGAATAAGATTTTTCATCACTTTGAGGATCGTCTTAGGAACTAATTTGGGCCTAACTACTGAATGAACACATGCCTTCCAATTCTGTCCCGTGCTTCCAGTGTAGCAAATGTATTTTCATGGCCCCGTGTCATCGCTGGAACAATATTTTCCACATCCACAGCAGTGTTGGGACACATTCAATGCTTACTGAAGGGCAAGTGGCTGATCTTTGGTACCATGGGTTGGTTGCTGAGCAACTGAGGTTTCCTCTGTTTAACACTTGTCAGATGCAATCTCGTTTGAGTTGGTAAAGTCTTGCTAAAGTCATGGTGATAAAGCTTGGTGATACTCACCATCCACATGTAGTGATCATAAAGCTGAAAGGAGTCCTTATAAAGCAGCAAAGTTCTGAGGTTCAGGGTTTCCTACTCCTCAGAGTTCTTCTCAGTTAGACCATTGTAGTGGGTTGTTTCCATAGCTCTGTCAGCACAAACCACACGTCTAAAATAAAGAGCTGTTTCTCCTTTTAAATTTTTTAAAAAATGTGATTGAAAAGGTGGTGTACCGAGGGGTTCCCCTAAGTCAGGCAATGAGTATATTTATTTTTGAGCGGTGTCACTCCCTCCTCATTCTCTCCCAGTTTTCCCCCTTCCAATTTCTCCCTCCCCCCAAGTTGTGTAGTTCATTTCCCACATGGTGTCTGTGGGTTTCACTGCTGAAAGTTCATCAACCTTAGAAATCACGTGACCAAAGTCTACCAGAGATGTAGTCTATGTCTGTTTCTTTCTCTCAATTTGCATACCTTCTTGTGATTTTTGAGTGCATGTTTGATAACGGTAACAATTTTTAAATCATGTGTTTAACTCTTTTATTTTTTCAAGATTTCTTGGTTTCTTTCGATGTGGGATGGTACCATCACTGCCCTTGCTTTCCTTGACCCCTCCTCATCCCTCCACCCTTCTTTCATTTACATCCACTTGTGGAAACCTAACAAATCCTGTGCCCCTGGAAACTGTGCAGGCTGTAACCTTTCAGTGAATCTGTAATATTGTGAGTCCTGGTTTCCATTTCTTCACTGAGTGCAGGCTGGCTCCCTAGATGGCGGTCAATCCCACTAGCAAGTTTGACTCATCTAATTTTTGTCTTCCCAGAACTTTGAAGGTGTCTGATGCATGCCAGCTTAGTTTGTGTTTGATGTTTGCACCAAACACACTGCCCTTGGCTCTCTCACACACATGCAAGGGCAGTGGAAGTCAGGGATGGGAATCTGCTCTGTTCTCCTAACTCAGTTTTTCCTCTGGCTGGGCCCACTGACTACTCCCTGGGGAGGGGGCTTTCACAATTTCTGCAGCCCAGTCTCCAGCCCAGAATCTCAATCTAAATATGTATGCCCCCTCCTACCCCACACCCCCATGTGATAAGGGCCAGAGCTCCTGGCAGCAGAAAGGGCAGGAGACTTGCCCAAACAATAGGTTCCTGGAGCCACATAAACTGAGGAAAGTCTTTGAACCCTCCTGCTACCTGGGACCCAGCCCCCTCCCATGACCTTACTTAAGTCCCTCCTTCCCTGCCCCCATTATTCATCCTGTCTCCTGACTCTCCTCAAGTCACCAGGGCATCCCACTTCAAGTTTCCATTAAAATCCATCTTGTCTGTTGAGTTTGCTTTTTACTCTTTTTGATGGTAATACCCTTTGTGACCCAATGTCCTCACAGTCAGGCCAGTGTTTCCTAACCTTGTTAAGCCTGGAGCAGCCTATGAGATGGAGAATATTCTAATGTCCACTTTGCCTGTGGGAACGCTTTCCCACAGAGACCAAGGGCTCTCACTGAATCAGTGGCAGAGTCTGGGATGCAAGTGGTGTAAGGAATTTTGGTGACAACTGGGCTGAATGACCACTATATTGTTCTTTGCTCAGCTTCTCCATCTTGGTTAATCAGAGTCCATAAATGTTGTCCTCTATTCCATGCTCCTGATACAAATGCAACAAAGCAGAGATCAAAACACAATGCCCAACAATCCCCTGGTTCTCACAAACTTCACTGATCCCAGATGCCTGAAATTACAGAGAAACAAATTAAATGCTCTTTTGTAACATTTTATCAGTCCCATGGAACTACAACAGAATATATTGGTATTTTCCTGAGCAGGGCTTTCATTTTGTCAGCAGGGAATAATATACTTACATTATTTCTGAAAGTTGTCAAATTCCCAGAGCAGGTTAGCACAGTTAGATCCAATTAATTCAATTGTATTAAAGTGTGCACAACCATCCACACCAGGCATGCATTGAACTTTATTTCACAATTCTGTTTATTTCCGAAGTTTGCTTTTTCAGTCACACTTTTCATCAGTGTATATCATTTCTCAGCCTGCCTTCTAGAATTTTTATGTAAGTTTTTTTTTGGGGAATTTTCTTATAGTAGGTCAACTTTGTATTTTTTTCTCTTCCGTAGAGTTGATACATTTTAAATTTGTAATTCTGCCTCAGATTTAGAACCTATTTTTCATTTTCTTTTGTCTGCAACCAGCATTCTAACTTGGTACCGACACTTTTGGTCATTGGTTGGTGCTCTACCAACTGATCCATGCCTGCAACCCCAGATTTACAACCTCCTGCACCAGATTTTCATCGAGTCCTGAAGCTTGAACTCAGGGCCTCAAGCTGTTACTTTTTTATCAGTCGTGGGAATTGTCCTTGGGGACCAGGCACTATCCCCTCAGCTTTTTTGCACGATGATAATACTAACATGGAGCCACAACTCGACTTGTATCTTTTTTGTGGTTAAATGGAGACTTTGTTGTCCAGTATATCAGGCTAAGGCTCAGTATTTTTATTCACATCTGGCACTCTACCACTTAAGCTCTACCTTCTCTTCTATCTTTTGGTTGCATGCTGTCTTGGCTTTATCTTCCCAGTTTGCTCCCAACTGTGACCCTCAAATCTTAGCTTCCTGAGCAACTAGGATCACAGGTATGAGATGAGCCAACCACACCCAGCTTTCTTCTAAAAATTTCCCAAGGTAATTTGATTATCTGCAAATTGTTGTACAATGGAGTTGTATTTAACATGTTCATTTATGTGTTTAATACTTCTTTATCAGAGTCACCACTTCCATCTGTTAATAGTTTTGTGCTTTTTGTCCCCTTGTCTTTTTTTTTTTTTTTTTTGGGTCCAGTCGTGGGGCCTGAACTCTGAGCCTGGGCGCTGTCCCTCAGCTCTTCAGCTCAAGGCTAGCGCTCTACCACTTGAGACACAGCGCCACTTCCGGCTTTTTTCTTTTTGCTATTTGGTGCTTAGGAATCCAACCCAGGGCCTTGAGCACGCAAGGCAAGCGCTCTACCACTGAGCCACCTTCCCAGCCCCAGTCCTCTTGTCTTTCAGTCACTAATTACACATACATTGGGTTACTTGAGAATTCTCCTGAGTTAGTGAATTACTTCACAGATTTCTATGTTTTTTGACTCCTTATTGAGGTATAACTGACATACAACAAAATTGTTATTTATATTGTTCAGAAGCAGATAGGGTTAACATAGTTTTGCCAAAAATTTTGTTCCTAGCCAGTTGCAGGTGGCTCATCACTGTAATCTTAGCTATTCAGGAAGCTGAGAATTGAGGATTATGATTCTAATCCAGACTGGGCAGTAAAGTCTTTGTGATTCTTATCTCCAATAACCTATGCAGAAAAAGCCAGAAGTGATACTGTAGTTATGTGGGAGAGTGCTAGCCTTGAGCACAAAGGCTCAGGGACAGTACCCAGGCCCTGAGTTCAAACCTCCTGGCAGGCAAAAAGAAATTAGTTCCTTGAGTAGCATGCCATTTAGAACGAGAGGAGTGGGTTTGAGAGGGGAAACAAATGCTGATTTTATGAATTGGGTCCTAATGACCAAAAAGACTGCAGACTTCATTCCAAAGAGAAAAAAAAATGATAGTTTCAAGAGAGCTCAGAAGTCAGAAACTTCTTGGATTCTTGGTTTCCCACTGCTTTCAATGTTCATTCCTCTGGGGACTGCTACTATCCCCACTTAGCTACTGCTTGTGCTAATGCTCTTCCATCTGTTGGTAACTACTTGTGAGAAACAAAACTTTTGCTTTGGAGGTAAGGAGCATGGCAGGTGAGATCACATGATGGCTCAGTAGATGACTGAATTCTCTAAGGTCAGAGAATGTGAAGTGGAGAATAACAAAAGGAGGAAATAACAACTACCCACTATATTTGAGCAATGGGGCAAATGAAGTGATTTAGTTGCTAAGATTGTAACTTTAAGCATACTTTTGTGTCTGTCTCTTACCTTTTTCCTGTCAATTTTTTCCTTCTATTTCTTTGGAAAAGCAGTGTCCCATTTGTCTAGCTGCTTCCTGATGAGATTTTTGTAGGAGAATTTTCTGATGGGAGACATAACATTAATCTTTTCCAATCCTCCTGGTTTGTCTTATGAACTCTAACAGTGAATTTCATATAAGTTGAGTATGCAACAGGTTGTTTAGAGGATAAACAATCCTATAATCATCATAATAGTTACATCAAAGTGAAAGACAACTAACAGAACAGTTGATAACCTTTGGATCCAGAAAAACAAACTAGAAAAATCAGTCTACCAGTTTGGCTCCTGAGGCCACCCAACATGGATGGACCCGTGTTTGCTGGTCCCACTTTTCCTGTAATAGAGTAGCATGCTGTCTCATGTTTTCCCCTCTACCTGAAGGGAAGCATTGATATGGGAACAACATGCTCTAACTGCAATAGTACATACATTCCCTTGTTCAGCCATAGAGCCATTCTATTATCTAGCATGATTTTTGTCAACGTATCTAATGAGCATTATAAATTAAAATGAATATAGTAGGTTCATGAGCTATGATAAATCGGGTTTAGGATAGGTCTCAAAGCAGCTATTGACAGGCAGCTATACCCCATCAGCGAGAGAAAGAGTATCCAGAATGATTCCAGAATTTGTTTGGTATTCCCTCTGACAATCCAAAGTTCACACTAGAAAAAAAAAAACTTTAGTTTATCTAGTGATCTGGTTCATACAAAGAGTGAATGAGGAATGGCACAGAGCATCCAGCAGGCATTGGGTAGGGGCAGAAATATTTTTAGGTAGTTTGCTGACAGGGCTGTTCACTAACTTCACAAACACACAGCAGGTTTGAAAGTGTACAGAAACCTATTTTTCTTAAATTATTACATTGCATCACCAGAGTGAAAGTATTTCTCTACTTGGATCTCAATATGTTCCATTCAAAGGTGATTTCGGAAAAAACAATTGATTCTTATCATAATTTCCTTCCTAGGAAATAGAGTATATTGGGCTGGAAAGGTGGCTTAGTGGTAGAGTGCTTGCCTTGCATGCCTGAGGCCCTGGGTTCGATTCCTCAGTACCACATAAGCAAAAAGAAAAAAGCCGGAAGTGGTGTTGTGGCTCAAGTGGTAGAGTGCTACCTTTGAGCTGAAGAGCTGAGGGACAGGGCCCAGGCCCAGAGTTCAGGCTGACATACAACAAAATTGTTATTTATATTGTTCAGAAGTAAATAGGATTAACATAGTTTTGCCAAAAATTTTGTTCCCAGCCTGTTGCAGGTGGCTCATCACTGTAATCTTAGCTACTCAGGAAGCTGAGAATTGAGGATTATGATTCTAATTCAGACTGGGCAGCAAAGTCTTTGTGACTCTTATCTCTAACAACCTACGCAGAAAAAGCCAGAAGTGAGACTCTGGTTACGTGGCAGAGTGCTAGCCTTGAGCACAAAGGCTCAGGGACAGTACCCAGGCCTTGAGTTCAAACCTCCTGGCAGGCAAAAATAAATTAGTTCTTTGAGTTGCCTGCCATTTAGAATGAGAAGAATGGGTTTGAGAGGGAAAAAATGACAATTTTATGAATTGGGGCCTAATGACCAGAAGACTGCAGACCTCCTCCCAAGGAGAAAAATATGATAGTTTCAAGAGAGCTCAAAAGTCAGAAACTTCATGGAGTCCTGGTTTCCCACTGGTTTCAATGTTCATTCCTCTCTGGACTGCTACTACCTAACACTTGTCTCCTGCTTGTGTTAATGCTCTTCCATGTGTTGGCAACTATTTGTGAGAAGTCTAACAAAACTTTTCCTTTGGAGGTAAAGGAGCATATCTGGTGAGATCACATGATGGCTGAGCATGTGACTGAATTCTCTTAGGAAAGAGAATGGGAAGCACAGGAGAATAACAAAAGTAGGCAACAGCCATACCCACTATATTTGACTAATGGGACAACTGAAGTGATTTAGTTACTAAAATAGTGACTTCAAGCATGCTTTTGTGTCTGTCTCTTACTTTTTTCTGTCAATTTTTGCCTTCTATTTCTTTGGAAATGCAGTGTCCCATTTGTCTAGCTGCTTCCTGCTGAGGTTGGAGTAGGGGAATATTCTGATGGGACACATACTGTATCTGAGTTTTCTCATTCTCCTGGTTGGTCTTAAGGGCCCTAAGAGTGGATTCTTCTATAGGTTGGGTGTCCAATGTACAGTTACACCAAAGTAAAGATGTCTCACAGAACAGAGTTGATACCCTTTGGGATCCAGGAGAACAAACTAGAAAATCAGTCCATCAGTTGGGGCCCTGAAGCCACCCACCCATGTTTCCTATAATCAAGTAGCATGTTGTCTTTTCTTTTCTATGTTGACCTCAACCTGAGAGAAAGTATTTATATGGGTGCAACAGGACCTAACAGCAAAAGTACATACATTCCCTTGTTCAGCCATCATGTAATCCAGAGCCATTCTACTATCTAGTATGACTATCTAGTATGACTTTTGCCAAGGGATCTAATGAGCATTATAAATTAGAAATCAATAGTTTCATGAGCTATGCCAATTCAGGTTTAGGATAGATCTCAGAGCACCCATTGACAGGCAGCTTTACCCCATCAGGGAGAGAAAGAGTATCCAGAATGATTCCAGAACTCATTTGATTTTCCCTCTGACAAACCAAAGTTTACATTAAAAAAAATGTTTAGGGGCTGGGAAGGTGTCTCAGTGGTAGAATGTTTGCCTTGCATGTATGAGGCCCCGGATTCAATTCCTCAGCACCACATAAGCAGAAAAAGCCAGAAGTGGCACTGTGGCTCAAGTGGTAGAGTGCTAGCCTTGAGCTGAAATGCTGAGGGACAGTGTCCAGGCCCAGAGTTCAAGCCCCATGACCGACAAAAAATAAAATAAGAAAGTATTCAGTCAGGCAGATAGAATCTCAGTAAAAACTACTTCCCTTAAAATTAGGGAAAATGATAGGGAAATGCCAAAAGTTAGAACAAAATTGCATGAGCACAAACTGCTGTGGAAGCCCATGCAAGGAAAAAAATCTGAATTATAATTAATGAATTTCTGGAGGTTCAGCATGGAGAAATCTGACTGATGAAAACTCGCATGACCCAGTCTTGGAGGTTTCTCAAACTTTTATTAGTTTTGCATCTTTGAACTCAGTCCAGTTACCAGTGAAAAATTATTTCATACATTGGGAAAGAGAAAAGAAATATACCACATTTTCTTGATCATTCATCTACTGAGGGGCATCTGTGTTGGTTCCATATCTTAGTTACAGTGAATAATCCTGCGATAAACGTAGTTGTGCTGGTAGCTTTAGTATGGCCTTGTTTGTGATCATTTCAGTAAATGCCTAAAAGTGGGGTTGCTGGATCATAGGGGAGCACTATGTGTAGTCTTTTGAGGAACCTCCATACTGCTTTCCAAAGTGGTTGAACAAATTTACCTTCCCACCAACAATGAAGTAGGGTTCCCTTTTGGCCAAATCCCCTCCAGCATCTGTTATTAGATTTCTTGATTATAGCCATTCTAACTGTGGTGAGGTGGAATCTCAATGTTGTTTTGGTTTGCATTTCTTTTATGGCTAGAGAAGTTAAGCATTTCTTCATGTGTCTATTGGCCATTCTTATTTCCTCTTCAGAGAAGTCTCTCTAAGTCTTTTTTTTTTGGGGGGGTCTGGTCATGGGGCCTGAACTCTGGGCCTGGGCGCTGTCCCTCAGCTCTTCAGCTCAAGGCTAGCGCTCTACCACTTGAGCCACAGCGCCACTTCCGGCTTTTTTCTTTTTGCTTATGTGGTGCTGAGGAATCGAACCCAGGGCCTCAGGCATGCAAGGCAAGCGCTCTACCACTGAGCCACCTTCCCATCCCTCTCTCTAAGTCTTTAGCCCACTTATTAATCAGGAAATTGTTTCTTTGATGACTTGTTGTTGGAGAGTTTAATTTTTTGAGTTCTAAGTATATTTTAGATATGAGACCCTTGTCCATTGTATAACTAGTTTCTTTGCATGTTTTCCCCCCATGGTACAACCCCTGTTGTCATTGCGTTTGATTCTGGTGTCCTGCATCTTGTATACACATTTTTCTTATTGGAGCTGAAATAAGGATACAGGATGACCCATTGTAACAATGAGATATACAAGACAGTATGCTAAAAATGAACTTTACAACTTTTCTGGGGGTGGGAGAGGGAAGGGAGGAGTTGGGGAGGTGGGGAAGAAAGGAATGGTAGGGGAAAAATAAAGGAGATTGTAACAATGCTCGATAGGAAATGGACTCATTGCCTTGCTCATATAACTGTAACCTCTCTGTATAGTATCTTTACAATAAATATATATTTTTTATATATATATATAAATGTATATTTTATATATATATATATAAACCATAATCTCATAAGGGAGCTAAGAGTTGTCATCAAGATTACCACCCAACATAATAAATTTAAGTTTTAAAAACTAAAAAAGAAATATGCCATTCCTTGAGTTCAGTTCTTCTTAATGAGATCTACATTTAGAGAAAACTGTTTAGCCAATGACTGACCTATTAGGGTTTCATTAGTGCCTAAGTGACATGAAAGAAGGGAAATAACCAACTGCAACCCACTCTAGCTACCCTATCCCATCAAATGAAGTGTAAAAATTTGAGTCATAAGTGAACATCAGAGCCCAGTAAGACAAGCTCACAAGAATACAGACTTACTCAGGACTTAAAAAAATGCCCGTGTACACACAAACCCAGTTACACAGACACACACCTTGCCACATGAATGAAAGCCTGTTCAAATTAATGCTTTCAAAGGAGTACATTATATTACTTCAAGAAAACTATCACATGATACAATAAAAAGCAAAGGACATAGTTTGAAGAGACAGAGTAAGCATCACAACAAGGTTCATATATTTTTAGAGTTTAGAAGTGTTCTGGAATAATGAAATAATTAATAATGGAATAAATAACAATCAATCTAGAATTTAAAACTACAATGAGCCAATGTTATGGATTCAAATAGAAAATGTAGACAGAATGTAAGAATAGATGGGTAACAAATAGGCGGGAATCCTAAGAATCACTATGTATATCACATTGGAAATGAGTGTCAGTGGCTCACATCTGTGAAACTAGCTACTTTCAGGAGGCTGAGATCTAAATGACTGAGATTTGAAACCAGTTGGGACAGAAAAGCCATGAGACATCATAAATGCCATGTATGACGCAAAGAAGAGCACCAGCTGTGACTTGCTGTGAGCTGTGAGTGAGAGCTTGAGTTCCCTGAGTTCAAGCCCCAGTACTAGTATAAGCATGGATATGTGCACATATGCACACACATTCACACGCACAAAGATCATGTTGAGTGTGGCTGGTTGGGGGTAGTAATCAGAAGGAGGGGTGCATGGAGAGACTGAAGAGGGGTATGAATATGAAGCACTTCACATATATGTACATGTAGAATAGTGAGAGCTGTTAAAAAATCTTTCAAAGCTAGGCCAGGCAACAGTGGTTTGTGTCTATAATCCTAAGTAGAGAATAGAAAGATTGTGGCTCAGGCTAGCATGGGAAAAGAATTTGCAAGACTCTGTCTCAACAGAAGAAGCTGGTATGGTGATAAACACCATGTCATCCCAATTATGATGGGAAGTGTGGGTTGGTTTATGTTAACCCAGGCAGAAAGCAAGACATTGTCTTCAAAATAACCAAGTAAAAAGAATGGAGGTATAGCTGAAGAGGTAGCATATCTACCCAGCAAGTAAGAAGCCCTGAGTTAAAAAATAAAACAGTTTGTCCTAGCTACTCAGCAGGGGGATCACAACTTAAGGCCATCCCAGGTGAAAAGTTAGCAAGATTCTAATCTCAACCAATAAAATCTGGGTAAAATGGCATTCCCCTGTCATCACAGCTGTAGCAGGAAGTGTAAATAAGAGTATCATGGTCCAGATCAGCCTGAACAAATACATAAGACTTATTTGAAGAATAATTAAAGCAAAAAGATCTGGCTCAAATGGTAGAATGGCTGCCTAGTAAGTACAAGGCCCTGAGTTCAAATCCTTATAACCACCAAAAATTGCTCATAAAAGGAAAAGATGAAGAATAAGAAAGAATAATATAATGGATGAATTTGATCAAAGTAATATAATAAATATACATAAAAATATTACAATAAAATTTTATACAATTATAAATACTTAATTCATGAGTCTCTTGTCTCCAAATAATTACTAAAAAGCTGGAAGTATAGCTGTGGCTCAAATGATAGAGCACCAGCCCTGAGCACAAAAGGTCAGGGACAGTTTCCTGGCCCTCAGTTTAAGCCTCAGGACTGGCACAAAAAATACAAAAAAATACTGATATAAAGTGGTACAAAAGACTAATTCACTTTAAGCATATCATAGTCCCTGTTTAGCAACAGAGGATGAAAATGATAAATATAAAAACTCTAGGATGAGAATAAATGAACTTTTTTTTTTTACTTTTAGAAACAACTCATTAACCTGGATGCAGGTAGCTCACTACTATAATCTTAATCTTAGCTACTCAGGAAGCTGAGATCTAGAGAATCACAACTCAAAGCCAGCCTGAACAAGAAAGTCTGTGAGACTCTTTCCTCCAATTAACCACCAGAAAAAAAGCCAGAAATTGGGGTATGATTTAAGTGATAGAGTGCCAGCCTCGGGCAAAAAGCCAAGTGAGAGCAGGAGGCCCTGAGTTCAAGCCCCAGTACAGTACATATGCACACAAATGCACAAACAAGCTTTTTGCCATCTCCTTACTAGTTTTAGAATAGAATTTCTAATAGGCATACTTAGTCTTATAGAATATGACACCCTCAGAAGGATTATATTATAGTTCAAATAAGTAACAAAAATAATATAAAATTTTAATAGCAAGAAAGATCATAGATAGTCTTGGATATACCCAAGAATGTGATCTTTCAAATAACAACCTTTGCACTCAGTGATATAAGGACACATTAACTGTTATGAAAATATAACTTCTTTGAAATGTTTTAAGTTTTAATCTGAGAATAGTTTTTATTACCAAGTATACATGTATAACACTTTTTGTTATTTCAAAATATGCATACCATAAGTGTTTAATAAATCAAAATGCTATTTTTAAAACATCATATTGGTGCTGAGGATGTTGCTCAGAGATAGAGTACTTGCTTAGCTTGTGAAATGCTATGGGATCAATCTCTAGTACTATAAAAATAAAAAATAAAGAAATCTTAAACCATGCTCTAAGAGAAATCTGAAACAATGAGGCAACAGCCCTTTTTGTTAATAAGTTAACTATTTCAAGTATTTTGTCAAAATTTTAGAAAGCCAACAAACATAGTATGCACTGACAAGGGGTTAATATCTAGATTAGAAAGTGAATTTTAAAAATTCAATAGCAAAGATAAATAGTCCAATTAAAAATGGGCAATAGACCTAACCAAACATTTTTCAAAAGATGACATATAAATGGCCAGCAGGTATGTTTTTAAAGTGTTCAATATCACTAACCATCAGAGAAATGAAAATAAAAAAATACGATGAGTTATCATTTCACTCCAGTAAGAATGGTTCTTATCCAAAAAAAATTAGATAATAAGTACTGAAGCACATGTGAAGAAAAAACAAATCCTACACAATTCTCTATAACTTCATAGAAGCAGGGAGAACATTCCATAATTCATTGACGCCATCAATGCTCTAATTGTGAAACAAAGCAAAGTCATTATAGAGCAAAAAACACCTCTCATCAAAATGAGTGCAAAAATCCTAAACAAAGTCAACCAAAATACAAATTAATACAGCCATTAGGGAAATCAGTATGGGAGTTACTGAAAAAAATTGCAAATAAAATAATCATATGATCCACTAATTCTGCTACTGGGCATACATCTAAAGGAAATGAAACCAGAATGCCAGCATAATCTGCACTCCCATGTTTAATGCAGCACTATTTGCGATATCAAAGAAATGGACACAGCCCCAATCTCCATCAACTTATAGAGAAAGAAAATGTGGTATATATTCACCATAAAAAGAATGAAATCCCAACATTTGTGATAACCTGGGTAGAAATTGAGATAGTTATGTTATGTGAAATAAGTCAAGCCCAAAAGACATCTTTCCCATGGACAGAGAATATAAGCAAGTTGGTCTCATACAAGTAGAGAATAGAGTGATGAGTAGAGGATAGGGAGAGTAGCATGTGACAGTTGGATTGGGAGAGGTTGATGAATGGATATTAAGGTACAGTTAGATAATTAGGAAGATGTTCTGGAGTAACAGAATAGTAGGATAACTGTAGATTATAATAATGTACTATGTATTTTTAAAAATAGAAGAAAGGATTTTTAATATTTTTGCCACAAGGACATTTTAAATGTTTAACCTAAATTAAACATTGTGTAAACCAGATGTCTATGGCTAATGCCTGTGATCCTAGCTACCTCAGAGGCTAAAATCTGGAGGACTGGAGGTTCAAAGCCAACCCAGGGTAGAAAAGTCCATGAAAAATTAAGATCTTAAAAATAATCAGCAAAAAACCTGGCTAGGGACAGGGCCAGCTATGAATAAAACAAATCAAGTAAGCACAAAAGTTTAAGCCCTGGTACTAGCAAAAAAATATTTTACACAGACCTGTATTTATAACATCATATAGTATTCTATGAATATGTATAACTTTTGTGTTTTAAAGTATCAGTTCAAATAAATTTGCATGTGTCAAAACATCATGCTGTACACCATAAATATGTACAATTTTATTATGAATTTTAAAATATATTAAATTTTAAAAAATAAAATCAGTGTAATTCATCACTTCAATAGGCTAAAGAAGAAGAAAATTACAGAATCAACAAAAGTGAAACTCGACTCTGTATCTCACCTGAGTGACAGTTAAGTTAAACTTCCTTCTGTAATAGATCTCTCCTAGAGCATAGCTATCTTTGTAAGAATAAACTGGACACAGATCAGAAAAAAATCCCTAATGATATTTGCCAGTACAAACAAGTTTCTTGTAGAGGGACACTTGGTCATAGCTCAGACATTTAGGAATTAGGCCATATATTAGGGCTAGAGTTTATAGACAATCTCTGGAAAGATCTGAAGACCAAATTGGAAAGAGTAAAACAGAATGTAAGTATTGCTCAGATACTAAATTTGAACAAAGACTCAAATAGGAAAAAAAACTCAACATAAAATAATAGCAATCCACTTTTTGCTTTGTATGTCCCTCCCCCACAGTATAACACCTGCTTTCACTGTATTTGATGTCGGTATAATTTGTGGAGGGGAAGGGGAAAAACAAGTCGTTTAAATAAAGAAGTACAAGTTGTCATGTGGAAAACGAACTTTACAACTTTGGTGGGGGGGGGAGGATTTGGTGGGGGGCGGGGGGAGGCTGGGAAGGGATGGGAAGGGTAAACAAAGGAGGAGGCTACAATGCTTAATAAGAAATGTACTCACTATCTTGCCCATGTAATTGTAACCCCTCTGTACAGTATTTTCACAATAAAAAAAACAATAGCAATCCAGATGCAACAATATATTAAATGCTTATGTATTACAACGAAGTAAGATTCATCCCAGAAATACAAGGGTCAGTCCAGAAGGAACAAAAACCAACAATCCATGTATAAAATCTAACATCCCTCAATGATGAAAAACACTTAGCAATGTGGGAACAGAGCAAACTGGTCTTCATGAAGGGAATTTATGAAAAAGAGATTTCTTAGTTCATCATATAAATCATTGACAATTGTGAAAATATGGAAGCACTTCTGACAATTGTGAAAATATGGAAGCACTTCTCTAATATTAGGAAAAAAATAAGAGTGCTTTCTCTAACCAATTTTATTCCACATTTTAATGGCTATACCAGCCATAGTTTAATTAATCATATGAAAGAAAGAAAGAAAGAAAGCAGGCAAGAAGGAAGTTGGAAAGAAGGAAGAAGAGAGCGAAGAGGGGAGGAAGGAAGGAGAGTAAGAAAGAAAAGCATCTAAGTTAAAGCAGAAGAAATAGTTATATTTCTATGATGATGGCATTGTTCTCTATATAGAAAATTTCAAATAATCCATCAAAATATTGAAATGAATAAAGGCACCAACCTATAAAATTAACACACAAAAGTGATATGTATTTCTATATACATTATGAAAATGTAGAAATATAATAATGATCAGTATGATATGAAACCAAGAGAACAATTCCATTTTGTAACACAATTAAATGATAAAATATTTAGTAACAAGATTAACCAAACATTTCTGCATTTCAGTAGGAGTATACACAGAAAACTATAACAAGGAACATCTTGCCTTTGCTTCTTTTGCCATCTGTATAGTCTATTCTGTGAAATGTCTGTTCTTTTGCCTATTCTCTAAATAGAGTATTTTTACTGTAGTATTTTAAGGGAAAAAACTGCCCATTAGTAATAGTTCTACTGAACTGGAAGCATTTCACCCTAGATGGTAGTTATAGCTTCATGAGGCTATATAAAGTAATAATTCTTTCTGGTGAATTCCCCACTTCTACCAGCCTTATCAATCTCCACCATATCAGAGGCTGCTACCTATGTGGACAGACAAAAAAATGACAAAACAAAAATAAGTAAGCATATAAACATTTATTTAAAAGAAACAACTGAAAGAGGGAAAGAAGGTAAATGTGGCAGTGGAGGTGCCTATATAGTTTCATAGGTCTGTGTTTAGGGTATGCATGATCTTATGCCCTGAAATTTCTGTTTGTAATAATCATTTCCTACAAAGGAAGTTAGGGGGTCAACTTGTTCTGAGAATATTGTAATTAGACTTGGGGATTCTCCTGGTTTATCAAGAAGGGGAGAGAATTTAAAGGGAATAAATTGGAGGGTGAGAGATTAGAAAATAGATCTTACCCAAAGCATCTTTTGAATAATTCAGAATTTTCCTAAATGGGGTCATGTGAGACTCAAGGGGAACATCAGGTTGACAAGCACTGTCTTCAAACATCACACCTCTTATCTGAGTCTTTGTTGGCCTGCAGAAAGAAAGAAAATCTACTTACTCTAGCAGTCTAACCACTCTTGTCACCTATCACTTCATCTAGCCCTAGGGCACACTCCCAAGATCCTTTCCTCAGAAATGCTGTGTGTGTGTGTGTGTGTGTGTGTGTGTGCGCATGTGCGTGTGTGTGTGTGTGTGTGTGTGTGTGTGTGTGTGTGTGTGTGTGTGTGTGTGTGTAGGACTTGGTCTAGGGTTTCTGAAGTCTGTGATAAGAATTAAGGTAGGAATGTCTGTTCTTCTCCACCCTACCCCCACCCCTTCCTATTCCACCCCCACAGATGCTTGAGCTAGGAAAATGCACCATTTTTTGAGTCTGGGCTACTTTTTTTAAAAAAACCTAATCTTTAGAAAACACAATTTAGGGAGGGGGGACCAAGATGGCGACGGGGCAGTAGGGAAACGCCACAGCTCTCTCCAACCAAAAAGAGAGTTCGAGTTCCAACGTTTAATCTCCCCAAGAGACCGACAACAACAAAAAGACGAACACTCAGAGAAAAACCAGAGGTGGAAAATAACAAAAAAAAGAAAGAGAGGAAAAGAAGAATTTCAGAACAGAGAAGAGCGAAGACCCCTCCCCCAACCTTTACTGGCCGCGCGGCAGTGCGCCAAGTCGCCGGCCAGCCGGCCCGGCGGGGGCTGCCGGAGCCCCAGAGACACAGGGGGCTGCTTGCAGATCACCAGGTACCGGATTGCAGAACAGCGGATCGCCAGGAACAGAGAAACCTACCAGCCGGGAGTCTCCAGGAGGATCCCACCCCACCCATCACTCTCCACCGGAGCGGAGAGGCTCCATCCCGCCAAAGCCGCCTGGCACCAGCAGCGCCACAAAGGGACCGGTCCGCAGACCACCCACCCAATCGCGATCGCAACGACCCGGCGGGGGGCCGCCCAACCCAGCCCGCAACCACCCCAACTGAACTCGGACTGCAACAACAACTGACGGACTGCAACAACAACTGACGACCTACAGGGTGAGTACCCATCAGGGGACAGGGAATCCATCAAGGGAGACCAGAGCTGGAGGGAATCCCCAGACCCTGACCTAGACTCCCTACCCCAACACCCGGACCACAGGACCCACTAAAACTGGGAACTGTTCGAGAGCTCCACCAGCCAGTAGAGCACACTCTGCTGGCCAGGCCGGAGCAAGAGCGCCCCTGGAAGGGAGCTTAAATGCTCAAGCCAGGAACAGTGCCCCTGGGTCAAGACTACCAACAGTAGAAGAAATTTGAACTGTGTCCTCCAGGCTGCATAACCAAGGTGGTATACACATTAGCACAGGCCTAACGAGCGCGCTCCAGGCTGGGGCCGGAACCAGGCCAGGGGACCGGCGCCTGAACAAAGCAAAAAGGGTCAGAAGTGGGGCTGTGGCTCAAATGGTAGGGTGCCAGCCCTGAGCTGAAGAGCTGAGGGACAGCACCCAAACCTAGAGTTCAAGCCCACAACCAGCCCAAAACAAACAAACAAAAACACATCAGGAGCCCATAGCAGACTCCAGTATTTGGGAGAGTGCATCCAGAGCATCTGATCTTCCCAAGAGCACCCGCAGGAGCAAACACAAGCAGTCCAGGCTGCTCAACCCTTCCAAAGGCGGGAATTGCTACAGCAGAGAGCTGAGAATCCTAAGTGAATAGCAGCTGGAAATAGGCTCCCAACAGAATCCAGATCAGGCACAGACTCTCTCTACCAATACAGAATCAGCAACCAAGCAAAGACAGACACACCAAAACAAGATTGAAGAGCAGTCTCCTGAACCCCCATGCGAAAATCACAGAGAAAAATCACAAGGTTTACCACTACCCAGGACAGCAAGCTCACCTCAAAAGCCAGCAGCCACGCAGGGGAGAGCCCCAGTGGGAGCAAAGCAGGAATGGAAGACAAAAACTACATCCAAGGGTTGCTGGAGGCAATGACTCAAGAAATAAAGCGAGAAATGGATCAGAAATTGAAAGAGCACAAGGATGAACTATCAAAAGATATACAGGATATCAAACAAAAGTTGGATGCAAAAATAGAAGCTGCACAAACCTCAGTAAGAAGTGAGATAAACGCCAAATTAGAGGTAATGCATACTGATCTCACCTCATTGAGAGGTGAGATCAGTACTCTGAGAACCAACATTGAATCCATAAAGGGATCCATTTCCACCATGCAAACCACAATAGAAGCCACGGTCAACAGAGTGAATGAAATGGAAGGTAGAGTGTCAGATACAGAAGACAGAATACACCAACTGGACCAAAAAGTGACAGATATGGAAAAATCACTCAAATTAAACCAAAGGGAAATTCAAGAGCAAGCAGATAATGCTAAAAAATTTAACCTTCGCATAATCGGAGTGGACGAAGGTGAGGAATTCCAGAGCAAGGGAATGCAACACCTATTTAACAAGATAGTCAATGAAAATTTTCCCCACCTCAAAAACGACCATCTTAACTACATCACAAAAGCTTATCGAACACCCAACAAGCAAGATCCCAGGAGAAACACTTCTAGGCACATAATAGTAACAATGATGGATCTGAATAATAAGGAAACAATCCTGCATGCAGCAAAAATGAAGAAGGAGCTATACTACAACGGGAAAAAAATTAGAATCACTGCAGATCTCTCCACACAAACAATGAATGCAAGAAAAGCCTGGGAAAGCACTATACGAGCCCTGAGAGCCAATAACTGCCAACCCAGACTGATATACCCGGCAAAGCTAGCATTCACATTCGATGGAGAACTGAAAACTTTTAATAGCAAAGAAAAACTAAATGAATACATAAACATTAAGCCAGCATTACAAAGAATTCTAAGAGGGGGGACACAACCTGAAGAAAGCAACCAGGAACTGGGACCTGCCCCAAACAGGCATTACTCAAAGTCTAACTGAGCAAGCACAGGAGGAAAGGAAAGAAGAAAAACTTAGGAAAACGGAATGGCAGGGACAACAATGCATCTCTCTATACTTTCTCTTAATATAAATGGGCTGAATTCGCCAATTAAAAGAAAACGAACTGAGGACTGGATCAGAAAACAAGACCCATCCATCTGTTGCCTTCAGGAGACCCACCTCTCAGCCAAACATACAAACAAACTCAGAGTGAAGGGGTGGAAAAGGATCTACCAATCAAATTCCCCCAATAAGAAAGCAGGTGTAGCTATCCTGATATCTGACAAAATAAACTTTTCATTAAAATCAGTACAGAAAGACAAGGACGGACACTACATATTAATAAAGGGAACAATCCAAGAGGAGGATATAACCATCATCAACTTATATGCCCCAAATATTGGTGCACCCAGATATGTTAAACAAATGCTCTCAAACTTACAGAATAAAATAGATCCCAATACGATAATACTAGGAGACTTTAACACGCCACTCTCACCAAAGGACAGGTCTACCAACCAGAGGATTGGTAAAGAAGCTACCGAATTAAGTGAGGCCATACTTCAAGCGGAATTAACTGACATCTACCGAGTATTTCACCCTAAAACAACACAGTACACATTCTTCTCAGCAGCTCATGGAACTTTCTCCAAAATAGACCATATCATAGTTCATTCAAGGAACTTAAGCAAATACAAAGGGATCGACATAATCCCCTGTATCCTATCTGACCACAGTGGAATCAAGCTAGCTCTCAATAACAAAGCATACCGCAGAAATTTCTCTAATACATGGAAATTGAACAGCACACTCCTTAACAAGGCCTGGGTAACAGAAGAGATCAGAGAAGAAATAAAGCATTTCCTAGAACTCAATGAAAATGAAAACACCTCACAAAGAAACTTGTGGGACACAGCAAAAGCAGTCCTGAGGGGCAAATTTATTGCCCTCAGTGCCCACATCAAGAGAATGGAGACAGACCAAGTAAATAATCTCATGTTGCAACTAAAACAGCTAGAAAAACAAGAAAAAATGGGACCTAAAGCTACTAGACGAAGCCAGATAACCAAATTGAGAGCAGAGATTAACCAATTAGAAAATCAGAAAACCATAACCAAAATAAACCAAACAAAAAGCTGGTTCTTTGAAAAAATAAACAAAATTGATGGCCCGTTGGCAAGATTAATTAAAAAAAGAAGAGAGGAAACCCATATTAATAGGATTAGGGATGCCACGGGAAACATCACAACACGCACCCAAGATATCCAAACAATTCTAACAGACTACTTTCAAAAGCTATACTCTCTAAAGGAAGAAAATCTGGCGGAAATGGATGCATTTTTAGAGAAATACAAGTTACCCAAACTGAGCAAAGAAGAAGTTAACCAATTAAATAAGCCAATATCCTATAATGAGATACAGGAAGCTATCAAAAGTCTTCCAACAAAAAAAAGCCCAGGACCAGATGGATTCACTGCAGAATTCTATAAGACCTTTAAAGAAGAACTAATACCCATACTCCTCAAGCTCTTCAGAGAAACAGAGAAGGAGGGAGCTATCCCAAACTCATTCTACGAAGCCAATATCACACTCATCCCCAAACCAGGCAAAGACCCAACCAAAAAGGAGAATTACAGGCCAATCTCCTTGATGAACACAGATGCAAAGATCCTTAACAAGATTCTAGCTAACAGAATCCAGAAACACATAAAAAAAATAATACACTATGATCAGGTAGGCTTCATCCCAGAGACACAGGGATGGTTTAACATACGTAAGTCAATAAATGTAATCCAGCATATCAACAGAGCCAAGGTCAAGAATCACATGATTATCGCCACAGATGCAGAAAAGGCCTTTGATAAAATTCAACATTCATTCATGCTAAAAGCTCTGGAGAAAATAGGAATAGAAGGAACATTTCTAAAAACAATAAAAGCCATTTATGACAGACCAATAGCCAATATTATACTTAATGGGGAAAAGCTACAACCAATCCTCCTAAAAACAGGAACAAGGCAAGGATGTCCACTGTCTCCACTCCTCTTCAACATAGTCCTAGAACCCTTAGCCAGGGCAATAAGGCAAGAAAAAGACATTAAAGGGATCCGCATAGGGAAAGAAGAAGTGAAACTATCCCTTTTTGCAGACGACATGATACTATACCTCCACGATCCCAAAAACTCCATCCCCAAACTTTTAGAAATCATAAGTCACTTCGGCAAAATAGCAGGATACAAAATAAACCCACAAAAATCAGTTGCCTTCCTATACACTGATAACGCACAGGAAGAGAGGGAAATAAAGGGAGCAACCCCATTCACAATAACCTCCCAAAAAATAAAATATTTAGGAATTAACCTAACCAAAGATGTAAAAGAACTATTTAATGAGAACTATAAAAAGTTAAAGAAAGAAATTGCAGAAGACACTAGGAAATGGAAAGACCTCCCATGCTCCTGGATAGGCCGACTTAATATAGTAAAGATGGTGATACTTCCAAAACTAATATACAAATTCAATGCAATTCCTATTAAAATCCCAATGACGTACATCACTGAAATACAGAAAGCAGTCCAAAAATTTATATGGAACAACAAAAGACCTAGAATAGCCAAAACAATTCTAGGGGATAAAGACAATATGGGAGGGCTATCCATGCCGAACTTCAAACTCTACTACAGAGCTATAATCACAAAGACAGCATGGTACTGGCACAAAAACAGACCCGAAGACCAATGGAACAGAATAGAAGATCCAGATATAAATCCACAGGCCTACAGCCAGCTGATATTCGACAAAGGAGCCAAAGACATACAATGGAAGAAACACAGCCTCTTCAACCGCTGGTGCTGGGAAAACTGGGCAGCCACATGCAGAAAACTAAAAGTGGACCCCAGCCTATCACCATGCACCAACATCAACTCAAAATGGATTAAAGACCTTAACATTAAACCTGAATCTCTGAAACTACTGCAGGACAGAGTAGGAGAGACACTTGAACTAATAGGCACAGGAAGGAACTTCCTGAACAGAGTCCCAGGGTCACAACAAGTTGGAGAGAGACTCGACAAATGGGACTACCTTAAAATAAAAAGCTTCTGCACAGCTAAATCTATCGCAACTAAGCTAGAAAGACAACCAACTAATTGGGAAAAAATATTTACCAGCAATATATCAGACAAGGGGTTAACATCCTGTATATACAGGGAACTCAAGAAACTAATCCCTCCCAAACCTAACAAACCAATTACTAAATGGGCAAGGGAACTAAAGAGGGACTTCTCAAATGAAGAAATAAAAATGGCAAAGAAACACATGAGGAAATGTTCATCATCCCTGGTGGTGAAGGAAATGCAAATAAAGACAACCCTGAGATACCACCTTACCCCAGTCAGAATGTCCCACATCCACAAATCAGCCAACGACAAATGCTGGAGGGGATGTGGAGAAAGAGGAACCCTATTACACTGCTGGTGGGAATGTACACTTATACAACCACTTTGGAAAGCAGTCTGGAGGGTCCTTAGAAAGCTAAAGATTGACCTCCCTTACGACCCAGTCATACCACTTCTAGGCATCTACCCTGAACAACAGGAACCAATATACAAGGACACGTGCACCTCCATGTTTATTGCAGCACTGTTCGCAATAGCTAGGATATGGAAACAACCTAGGTGCCCCACCACAGATGAATGGATCCAAAAATTGTGGTATCTATACACAATGGAATATTATGCAGCCATTAGAAATGACAAAATAATGGCATTTGCAGGGAAATGGATGGAGCTAGAAGGAATCATGTTGAGCGAGGTAAGCCAAGAACGAAGAGACAAACGGTACATGGTCTCCCTCATAAGTGGATGCTAAATCCAAAAGGTTAGGTGATACGACAAAACTAACAGGACTTAAGAAACAAAGAACTCCCGCTCATCTGGTTGAACCACTACTAAATATCCTCATGCTGCTGATCACAAATATGGTATATAACATGTGAACACTGTTATATATTACAGACTGTGGTAGACAATTTGCTCCAGGGAAGTTAGAATGAACTTGTGACTTTGAAATTATGTAATCATTTAATCACAATCAAAAAAAAAAAAAAAAAAAAAGAACCTCGGGGAAGGGAGGGAGGGAGGGGATGGTAGGGGGAAAACAATGGAGGGGGTAACAATGTTCAAGAGGAAGTGTACTCATAACCTCACTCATGTAACTGTAACCCTCTGTATAGTAGCTTTACAATAAAAAAAAAAAAAAAAAAAAAAAAAAAAAAAGAAAACACAATTTAGGCAGTAAGTGTACCCATTGAGCCTAATCTTATAAGGAATAATTTAATTACTACATCGATAACTTCATCCTGTTTCTATAATTTTAAGGTAGCAGGAAAAGTCTTCATGTAATTTCCATTGGCATAGCTCCTATTTGAAAAATAAGCAGAAACACCAATTTCTCTATAATAAAATAGAAAGCCTCTTTTAAAAAAACAATTACGGGGTTTGTCCCAACAAATAGAATAATGTGTTGATAAATAATTCATTGTTAGAGAATGTTCAGCGAGGTGCCACAGATCTAACCTGAGATGCTACTGCCTGATAAACAGTCTTTGTCATTTGTCAATAAAGTTTGAGTGTTGAAGTGTGGCGGCCTGAAAATTTGAAAATCAAAGGGCTGCTTTCTATTGTACTAATTTAATGTTTTAGGTAATCAGTAAATTGGACATTTTTCTGCAGGTTTATGGATTTTAAAAACCAATTGCCTATTCTTTTTATCTTCCCTTTCTGGGCTGGTAATATAAACTCTTCCCTGCTCATTTGTACTATTATAGATACTAGACTGCCTCTGTCCGGAACCTTTACTATTCAGTGTTAACTGCTTCAGTTGTGACTCTCTGATCCATTCAAGGTTTCTCCTAGACAGTAACTACAGGGGCACTGATTATCTTGGCCTATCTAACTGCTGGACGTTCACTTTATGGACTGGTAGCTAGTCCTGTCCACACAAGAATCCACATAATTTTAAAACATATTTAGCCAGACATCAAAGCTCATTTTATGTTAAAACTACAACATATGATTTTTCTCCAGCACAATAAGTTGAAAGGAGAAAACGAGCAACTGTCCTGCTCAGAAATTTGTCTCATCCACTGCTAGAGTTAGTACACATTGAAAAATTCAGGCCACATAACATGAAAGGGAAAAGTTTGTCATGAATAAAAATAATCAAATCTGAGACTTTATGACAAAGAATTCTCATGTGTCATTATTTAACCTTTTAGACCTTGGATGGCCATGTATTGCATAGACCTCTCCCTCTAGCTCCTGAAACACAAAATACTAATTTAGAAGATCATCCTGCCTTTTCCTTTTGTCCTATCTGCTTTTCTTGTCCTTCTGTTTTTACTTCTTATAATAAAGAGGCTCAAAGTATAAAAACATGTGTAATGGTCAAAAGACTGGAGTCAAACTCAAGGGATTAAAGTGCTCAGGGTACCACTGATTACCAACTCCAACATCTTAGATTAAAACGTAGCACATCTTCTATCCCTTGCAACTAGCCACAAGAAGAATTGGTTGCCAACTTTATATTGTCTTCTACAAACATGTACTAATCTTGGCATAAGACTTGTTAACAGAAACAAAATACAAGAAACAGATGCAAAGTTACCCAAGTATATTAGTGATATGAGAAATGATACACTTTCAAAAAGTGGGGAGAGTGCTTTTGATTTTTATTTTGTTTTGTTTTTGTTTTGTCAGTCGTGCTGCCTGAACTCTGGGCTTGGGCGCTGTCCCTCAGCTCTTCAGCTCAAGGCTAGCACTCTACCACTTAAGCCACAGTGCCACTTCTAGCTTTTTTTCACTTATGTGGTGCTGTGGAATCGAACCCAGGGTCTCATGCAGGCAAGGCAAACATTCTACCACTGAGCCACTTTCCCAGCCCCAGCTTTTATTTTTATTTTTTTGAGAGAGATTGCTTTTATAACTGCTTAACTGTGAGAAATTTGGATGAAATCTTAAAATTATGACATGACCACAAGTATGCATCACAAACAAGTTATTGCTTAAAAAATTAAAATCTCAGTTTTTATTGATGCACAACTGGGAAGAACAAAGTATACCAATATCTTAATTTATTTTTGTTGTATGTTTGACAAGATGAATAGATTATTTATATGCTATACAAATGACTTTTTGATATTTTTCTAATAAAAGGAGATATGTAATTTGCAAATCTCTGTCATGCTGTGTCTCTCTCCCTCCTCCTCTCTTTGTCTCTTGTTATCTGTCTCTCTCAATTCAAAAGGACATGGAGGGTATTCCTAGCAAGCAAAGGCCCTGAGTTCAATCCCCAGTGCCACAAAAAATGTGCATGTTTTATTTTTATTGAGTGTGTATTATTTGTATTAAATGGTAGGTTTCATTGTGATATTTCCATAGATTTATATAATGTATTTTGTTTACATTCATATCACCCCTATTTCCCTATTACATCCACCTTTCTTCTCCCCTAGTTCCCATTTTTTCAGGATCCCACATATGAGAGAAAGCATGTGGTATTTCTTTCTGAATCTTACTATTGAAATAGGGATGCTGGACCTAGCCAGTGTCATCTGGCCACATGGTGGATGATAGGGTATTGGGTTTAACTGGTACCATCTCATCTTCATGGTGGAGGCAGGGAAGTCCCACCTCCCAGGTGATGGGCTTGCTTGAATTCCTAGAGGTAGGGATGGGGACTTGGACAATAGATTACTGGACCTGCCAGTCTTGAGTCATGAACTCTCAAGCTCCCTGTTACTCTGCTCCATGACCTGACCCTATTTAGGTGCAGAACAGCTCAGGTACCATTCCACCATGCCTCCTGTTCTCCTGTCCTCTGTCTCCTGGCTCTCCTCTGGTCACCATGGTATCCCACTTCAGCTCTCCATTGGTCTGGTTTGTTGGTACTGTTTTTCTGCTCTTTCTTTCCTCTCCTGCTCTCATGGCTCAGTTTTCTGACAATGTTAAGTGTATTTGAAGGGCTGAAGTCTTTGTGACAAGTTGACCTGCGGTCACTGGCTTTCCGATACAGACTTGTGGATTCAACCTCTCAAAATGTGGCTTCTCAGTTTCTCTGACTGAGTTACTTTACAACACTATGAAATGATCATGATATCGTTTCCTCCATTTTTGTGCAAATGAAATAATTTTGTTTTTCTTTGTGGTTTAACAATACACTCTTGTATAGATACACCACATTTTCTTATATCCACATCCATTGATAGGTACCTAGGCTGATTCTATAACTTGGCTACTGTGAATAGTAGTGCAATATAGATGGGTACATAGGCACTGTGTTATTGTATTACTTGAGGTATATACCCAGGGGTTAGTATAGCTGATCATAATCAAGCTCTACTTTTAGGATTTGAGAAAATTTTATACTGATTTTCAATAGTGGCTGGTCTAATTTACACTTGCAAGCACTTTCCCACATCTTTCCCACATTTCCTACTCCTTTCTACCTACCACACTCTCATCAGTATTTGTTATGTTTTGATTTGTTGATGATTTTCATTCTTGCTGAGCTGAGATGGGAACTCAATGTGGTTTTGGTTTGCATTTTTGTATGTGACAGTACTGGGATTTGAAATCATAACCTAGCATTCTTGCTCAGCTTATCACTGGCATTTGATAAACTACAAATGCTATGAACAAGATTAGATTCTATATGCAAAGAGACCTCACTGGGTTTTGAGTCCAACACTTTAACCACTAAGACATGACATATCCTCATTTGTCTTTATCTGCACAGTATCCTTCTCATGTTTTTTTTTTGCAGATACCAGAGACAAACAAAGAGCTAGGCTCAGGTGGCTAGTGCCTGTAATTCTAGCTTAACACATAAAAATAAAGTAAGGGACAGTGTCCAGGTCCTGAGTTCAAGCCTCAATATTAGTACAAAAACAAACAAAAAAGCAAAGAAAGGAAGAGTATGTAAATATCTGCAAAACATATGGCATTTATGACCTGTAAATGAACTATTCTGATATACAAAACACCCAAGAA
Organism: Dipodomys spectabilis; assembly: GCF_019054845.1. Classification (NCBI taxonomy): domain Eukaryota; kingdom Metazoa; phylum Chordata; class Mammalia; order Rodentia; family Heteromyidae; genus Dipodomys; species Dipodomys spectabilis. The sequence continues at coordinate 623,562 of NW_024871047.1, forward strand.
AAAACCAGGCAATAAATCAATGGGAAAGGTCCAAATAAGCAATAAAAATAGACTAAAAATATGTGTTATCTCCCTACTAATCAAAGAACTGGACCTCCTATTATTGTTTGATGTACAGATGAAGGCACTATGTTAGGTAGGATAACTTGCTATTTGAGAGCAGAAGGGCGACTGCTAATGGCCTTAATACACTACAGTGAAAATGTTTGCTCTGTTACATAGCTTTTATGTTCTGCTAGCTATTTCACCTCTGGTAACCCTCTACTCCCATGGCCATGTTTTATGTTTCAACAGTTGTTCCCCTGCTCCCACCACTTTCATTCCCATGGCCTTTAGGTTCAAGGCAAGGCAGATCTGCCCCAAGACCACTGGGAGGTATGTTATTCTCAGCATAGAAAGCACACATCTGCATTGTTTCTGCTGTCAACCATTTACATTAATTAGAAGACAATCAGGGTTGGAGGAGGGGAAAGACAAGCATGTTCTGTTGGATGGAGTGCTAGTGAGACCAAGTTGGGCTAATGAGAGTGAATGAAGATAGATTCTTGAGACAGATTATCAGCAAGTATAGAAATAGAAATGAAAACTCTTGAAAGTGTATTAAAAGGAAGTAAGGGAGATTGATACTGTAGGGTTTATTGGAATACATTTTATACATATGTGGAAATGTCGCAATGAAATCTTCCTTTGTATAGTTTATATACACTCATTTAAAAAAAAGAAAAAATTCAACCAGGGAAATATATTTAGAATATATAAAGTATTAAAATCATTGAAATATTGTGCTTCTTCAAATACATGGTGGTATTCAAGTCCAAAATATGAAAAAGATTGTTAACCTGATAGAAACCTGAGTAAAGAACACTCAGAAATAATTAAGTAAAGAAAAAATTAAAATATCTGAAAAAAGTTGGAACTTACATAAATTAATTTAGATCAAATAAATGTTAACCAAAACAATCATAACAGATAAGAATGAATCCTTGCCAAGTAGATGTGTGATGGTTTGGAGCAGCATATTGGAATGTGCTACATAAGAAGTTGGCTAAAGAAGAAAGGAAAATTGCCAAGTAGTTAGAACAAAGTTCTTGTACTTGTACAGAAATATCATACAACAAACAGCAACTGTCAAAATAAGCTTTTACAGAGCTCTGGAAACAGACTAAGTCAAGTTTTATAGCCACAAAGTTGACATAAAATCAAGGAAAAGGCAACTTTAAAATGATATTAAAGTTGTGTGGCATTTTTCTGCTTTTATCTATTTTTATTTTATTTGTGTTTTAGATTACCTTTGAGTAGTTGTTTTAAAAAAATACTCTTTTTATTATCTGTAAGCAGTTGTATAAAGGAGTTGCCATTTAACAAAGCAGTTTATGAATATATCTTAATCAATATCACCCCTTTCAACTTTCTCACCTATACTTCCCCTATCTATCCCTTCCCTCACTCTTCTTAATTTTATAGGATATACACTGATTCTAAACTTTGTTCTTCATACCTTCTTCTCTTTGTCTACCCCCTTTCAAGTATCAGCTTTCTGGTGTCTTATTTTGCTGAACTCTGACTTTGTCTTTCTAAGGAGTTACTTTATTTTAGTTCTGCCTTGAATCTACTATATTTGTTAATATATTTGTATACACTTGCATACCACCCAACATATTTCCTTCTGAGTTTATAAGCTAACTCTAGCTTCTATAAATAAGGGAACACATGCATAATTTGTCTGTTTGGGCCTGACTTACTTCACTTAACAATTTTTTCCAGATTTACAAATAGTACAATATCATTCTTTCTAATGGTTGAGTAAAATTCTATTGTGTATATATATTACTTTTTTTTTTTTTTTGCCGGTCATGGGGCCTGAACTTTGGGTCTGGGCGCTGTCCCTCAGCTCTTCAGCTCAAGGCTAGCGCTCTACCACTTAAGCCACAGTGCTACTTCCGGCTTTTTCTGTTTATGTGGTGCTGAGGAATCGAACCCAGGGCCTCATGCTTGCAAAGCATGCACTCTAGCGCTGAGCTACCTTCCCAGCCCCCTATATATCACATTTTCTTGATCCATGTTTCCATTGAGGGGCATCTAAGCTGATTCCATTCTTTGGCTATGATGTATAATGGTGCTACAATGAACATACTTGTGATGGTGGTTTTACTATATCCTGGTTTGTAATCTGTTGAGTAAATGCCTAGGATTGGAATTGCTGGATCATAGAGTAGTTCTATGTTTAATTATTTAAGAAACCTCAGCAGTGCTTTCTAGAGTGGTTGAACAAGTTTATATTCCCACCAACAGTCTATTAGTGTTCTCTTTTGGCCACAACCTTGCTAGTATCTGTTGTTTTTTTCTTCATAATGGCCATTCTAACTGGGGTGAGGTGAAATCTTAATGTTGTTTTGATTTGCATTCTTTTTTTTAATTGTGAAAATACCATACAGAGGGGTTACAATTACATGGGCAAGGTAATGAGTACATTTCTTATCAAGAATTGTTGCCTCTTTTGTTTCCCCTTCCCTCCCTTCCCATCTCCTCTCCCCACCCTTCCCCACCCCTCCCCCTCCACACCAAAGTCGTAAAGTACGTTTTTCCAAACACCTCATTGTTGCAATGGTTCCACCTGTATCCCTATTTAAACAATTTGTTTTTTTCCCTTCCCCTCCACAAATTATACCAACATCAAATACAGTGAAAACAGGGGCTATATCATGGGGGAAGGACATACAAAGCAACAAATAAATATCTTATAAATAAGTTAGAAACAATAACAAGAAAGAAAAAAAACATTTGAGTCCATATATTGGGGTTAATTTCACCTAACATCAACTTATCTGACCGTTTCTGCTTGTCTCGACATATACTAGTTATTGCAAATAAGGGAAACCATGGGACCTATGTTTCTTTTGGCCTTGGCTTACCTCACTTAATATAATTTTTTCCAAGTCTTTCCATTTCCTAACAAATGGGGCAAAGTCATTCTTTCTGATGGAGGCATAGAATTCCATTGTGTATATATAACATATTTTCTTGATGCATTCATCTACTGAGGGCATCTGGGTTGGTTCCATATCTTAGCTATGGTAAATAATGTTGCAATAAACATAGTTGTGCTGGTAGGTTTAGTAGGTCTTGTTTGTGATCATTTGGGTAAATGCCTAAAAGTGGGATTGCTGGGTCATAGGGGAGCTCTATGTGGAGTCTTTTGAGGAAACTCCACACTACTTTCCAAAGTGGTTGAACAAGTTTATACTCCCACCAACAATGAATTAAGGTTCCCTTCTGTCCACATCCCCTCCAGCATCTGTTGTTGTTAGAGTTCTTGATTTTTGCCATTCTAACTGGGGTGAGGTGGTATCTCAATGTTGTTTTGATTTGCATTTCTTTTATGGCTAGGGAGGTTGAGCATTTCTTCATGTGTCTATTGGCCATCCTTCTTTCCTCTTCAGAGAAGATTCTCTGTAAGCCTTTAGCCCACTTGTTTATTGGGCAGTTGTTTCTTTGAGGATTTGTTGTTGGAGGATTTACTTTTTTGAGTTCCAGGTATATTTTAAATATGAGACCCTTGTCCAATGTATGGCTAGTGAAGATCTTCTCCCAATCCATGGGCTTTCTATTGATCTTGCTAGCTATGTCCTTTGCCATGGAGAAGCTCTGCAATTTCATGCAATCCCATTTGTCCAACCTTTCTTTGATTTGTTGTGTTTCTGGGTCTGTATTAAGAAAATGTCAGCCTATGACAAGGAGCTCTAGGGTTTCTCCTATTCTGTCCTGTAATGTTTTCAGAGTGTCTGCTTTGACTCCGAGGTCTTTGATCCATTTGGAGCTGATTGTGGTGCAGGGTGATATATAAAGATATAGCTTTAGTTTTCTACAAGTCATTAACCAATTTTGATTTGCATTTCTTTTATGGCCAGAAATAAACTTCTCTCTCATGCTACTAAAGCTGATTCAAAATTTTGGTAAATTAACTAAATCAACCCATAATAATCAGTATCTTTTGTGTACTCTAACAACAAGAAGATTGAGACTGAAATCAGGAAAGTAATTCAATTTGAAATAATTCAAAAAATAAAATACTTAGGAATTAACCAAAGATGTGAAGGATCTGTATAGTGAAAAGTCTAAAAATTTAGAAAAGGAAATTGAAGAAGACTTAAGAAAATGGAAGGACCTTCCATGATCGTGGATTAGAAGAATTAATGTCATGAAAATGGAAATACTGCCCAATGCAATCTACAAATTCAATGCCATACCCATCAAAATTCCAACATTATTCTTTAATAAGATAGAGAAAGCAATTCAAAAATGTGTATGTAACAATTAGACATAAGAGCAAAAGCATTCCTTAGCAGGCTGAATAGTATTGGAGGAATAACAATATAAAACTTCAAATTCTAGTGAAAATAGATTGATATGGGTACAAAAACAGGCCTAAAGACAAGGGACAAATAGAAGACCCATAAAATATTCTATAAGAGAGCCAAAACCATAGGCTGGAAGAAAGACAGTCTCTTCAATAAATGGTCCTGGCAAAACTGGATATTCATGTGCAGAAAATGAAACTAGATCCTCATATATCACCTTGCACCAGCATCAATTCTAAATGGACCATACACTTTCACATAAGACTAGAAACAATGAAAATATTATAGGAAAGAGTGAGTAAGGGAAACATTAGGGCTCTTGGGCACAGGTAGAGACTTTCTGAGGAGAGATCCAGAAGCACAGCAAAACAAAGAAATGTTTGATAAATGGGACTGCATCAAACTAAAACGTTTTTTCATGGCAAAAGACATAGCCAACAAGCTAAAAAGACAGCCTATAGAATGAGAGAAGATTTTTGCCAGCTATAATATCAAGAATATACAGAGAAGTTTAAAAATTAAATCTTCAGGTGCTGGGAAGGTGGCTCAGTGGTAGAGTGCTTGCCTTGCATGATGAGGCCCTGGTTTCAAACTACATTTGGAAAATCCTCTTATAACAATGCTTTCTAGGCCCAAAGGAAAAGACTCTGCCTAAGACAAAAAGTTATTTTACTGTTTTTATATGCAGTGGAATTCTATGCTTCCATCAGAAAGAATGACATCGCCCCATTTGTTAGGACATGGAAAGACTTGGGAAAAAATTATATTAAGTGAAGTAAGCCAGACTGAAATAAACATAGGTCCCATGGTTTCTTTTACCTGCAATAATTAGTATATGTAAACGACAAGCAGAAGAGGTCTAAATCTATATACATATGACCATATAACCCGATGATAAGTGAAATGAACCCCAAGATAGGGATACAAGAGGTTTTTATCTTTGTTGCTATTCTTCTTAATGTACTTATAATGTACTATGTGATTTTTTTTGTTTCTTTTGTATGTTCTTCCCCCATGGTATAACCGGTTTTCACTGTATTTGATTCTGGTGCCCTGCATCTTGTATATACATTTTTCTAATTTGGGGAGGGGAAGGGAAATAACAAAATGCTGAAATAAGGATACAGGATGACCCATTGTAACAATGAGATGTACAAGACACTATGTTGAAAACAAACTTTACAACTATGGGGGGGAAGGGGGAAAGGGGAGGGAGGAGATGGGGAGGTGGGGAGGAAAGGGATGGTAGGGGAAATATAAAGGAGGGTGTAACAATGCTCCATAGGAAATGGACTTATTACCTTGCTCATATAACTGTAACCCCTCTGTACAGTATCTTTACAATAAAAATATATAAAAATGAAAAATAGTTTAAAACATAGGTTGGAGGGCTGGGAAGGTGTATCAGTGGTAGAGTGCTTATCTTGCATGCATGAGGCCCTGGGTTCGATTCCTCATCACCACATAAGTAGAAAAAGCTGGAAGTGGTGCTGTGGCTCAGAGTGGTAGAGTGCTAGCCTTGAGCTGAAGAGCTGAGGGACAGCACCCAGGCACAGAGTTCAGGCCCTACAACCAACAAAAATAAAACAAAACAAAATAAAGTAAAATATAGGTTAGAAAATCTGCTGAGAGGGCGGGGAGGATTGGGTGGGGGGTGAGGGAGAGGATGGGAAGGGATGGGAAGGGAAAACAAAGGAGGAGGCTACAATGCTTGATAAGAAATGTACTCATTATCTTGCCCATGTAATTGTAACCCCTCTGTACAGTATTTTCACAATAAAAAATAAAAATAAAAAAAAAGAAAATCTACTGAGAGAGATAAGGGGAAAGCACATGCATGAGGGCCTGGGTACAAGTCAAAATACCATCAAAAATAAAAAAGACAGAAGCCTAGCTTTTTTCTTTTTCTTTTTCTTTTTTTTTTTTGAAATTGAGGCCTTTAAAATGTTTGTGTGGATTGGAGATATTAGAAAGCCACACGCCAATTCTTTCATCTTCTACTGATTTCTAGGCTAATTAGCAAGATTAGAGGCTCAATTAGCAGAATGGTATGCAGCCTGAATGAGATTTTTTTTTAAATAGTCCAGCACAGAATCCGTTCTAAAAGACAGATGCCAATGTTTTCTTTGTATATATTTTTTAGTCCATGTATATATTTTTTAGTGTCAAAGCACTAGTAGAAAACAATTTAAATGGACACCTCAATGACTACACGCAAAAGTATTCTCGAGAAGAAACTAAACAAATGGGTAACTAAAGTCTTCAACAATCCAGTAACAGAAAACCATGAAGTGAAGGAAAGGAAAGAATCTGATTTTCAGACCTATACATTATAATATTTAAATGTCCAATTTTCAATGAAAAAGCTAGAACGTATGCAATGAAACAAGAAGTTATGACCAACTAAGAGTAACAAAATAAATTGAGTTAAAATATCCCTAAAGAAGCTCAGATATTAAACTTCTTAAAAAATTTTATAACTGCCAAAGAGTTAAAGGAAAGCATAAAGCTATGTATGAGCCAAATGAAAATAAAACTTGTAAAAGAAAAAAAAATAATAAACCAAACAGTGATTTTGATGCTAGAAACAAATCATTGAAGTGAAATTCCAACTATAGCATTACAACAACAGATATGAAAAAGTGTTAAAGATCTATAAGTAGGAGGACAGTGCAATTAAATTATCCAGTATGGAGAGCAGAGGAAAAAGAATAAAAAATAGGCTACCATCAAATGGAATAACATACCGACTTTAGAAACCTTAGAAGAAAGAAAAGAAGACTAAGAGACGACAGAAAGAATATTTGAGATGGTAATAAGGTCAAAAGCCCCCGGAGTTTGGTGAAAGGCTTAAATCTATGCATTCAAGTAATTTGATAGACATCAAATGAAATGCATGCAGAGCGTCCAAACTAAAACATTTACTATAAAATTATCAAAAAGTACACAAAACAATGCTGGAAGTAGCAAGAAAGTAATAATCCATTACGTACAAGGAATCCTCAGTAACAGCCAATTCCTCAAATGAATTATACTGGTAATAAGAAAGTAAGGTGGTTTACAATGCTAAAGAAAAGAAAAAACTAAAAAACAAAAGTCTTTTCTATATCTTAGTTTAGTTTGATTTAGTTTAGTTTAGCTTGCTGTTTAGTATGGCAATCAAAATAATTATTCTGACCTTTTTTGTGACATTTCTAATAATTATGATGTTTACATGGATATTTAATCAGATGATTTTAATAGATTAATAAAGTGTTTGTCTATTAAAAAACTGTAAGCTAAGAATTTTACATCTAGAAAAATGTCCTTTCACAATCAAAACAAAAATTAACAAATTTTCAGATAAATAGTAGTTAAGTAAGTTTGTGGCCTGTAGACCTAATCCCAAAAAAATTGATAAAGTGTGTCCTTCAGTTGAAACAAAAACTAGACAGCAACTGTAAGTAATATGAAGAAATAAAGATATCTGAGAAAGTTAAATACACAAATACAGGATTATTTTACTATTGGTATGTAATTCTAGTTTTTGTGTGTGCCTATACTTGGGCTTGAACTTAGGGCCTTGGCATTCCCTCTTAACTTTTTCACTCAAGTCTGGCACTCTACCACTTGAGCCACAGTGCCACTTCCAGTTTTCTGGTGGTTTATTGGAGATAAGAGTCTCCTGTCCTGAAGGGAACCTTACTGCATTGTTGGTAGGAGTGTAAACTTGTTCAACCACTTTGGAAAGCAGTATAGAGGTTCCTCAAAAGACTCCACATAGAGCTCCCCTATGACCCAGCAATCCCACTTTTGGGTATTTACCCAAATGATCACAAACAAGGCCACACTAAAGCTACCAGCACGACTATGTTTATTGCAGCATTATTTACCATAGCTAAGATATGGAACCAACCCAGATGCCCCTCAGTAGATGAATGGATCAAGAAAATGTAGTATACATACACAATGGCTTATACTGTTTGGTAAATAATGTATAAAGATATTGTTAAAAAATAATGCTACTGTGACAGCAATATAAAGGAGACCTGAACAAAATCAGCTTTATAATGCTATGTATTCATAACCTACTTTGTTGAATGGTAACTCCTTTATACAACTAATGATAATAATTTTAGAAAGTAAGTTGGTTCAAATTTTATTGTTAAAATTTCGTACTTTAGTGATAAGTCCTATAGTAAACAACAAACACACATCAAGAGAATGTACAAAAAGAAAATAAAAGACTCAAACTGGCTCACTACAAAAATGAAAGAACCAGTAAAGGAAGTAACAAAGAACATAAAATATGTGACATATAGAAAATGTGTTGAAAGGTGGCAGGAAAAGATTGTTAGTATTTTACATATACATGTACCAAATTCAATTTAAAAATTAAACATTGGCACAATGAATTAGAAAACATGATCCAAATGTTTGATCTCTATATATGACTCATTATAAATCTAAAAGTCACAAATCGTCTGAAAGTGAAAGATTGGAAAAGATATAATCCATGTAGAAAGCAAATAAAAGGGAGCTAGGATAACTATACAGACAGTTCCCAACTGAATGTGTGTTTCACTCACATCTTTTTTCCAATGGTAGAGAAGTGGTTCTTTTCAGTAGAATTTGTACTTGAAATTTTGAATTATGACCTTTTCCCAAGAGAACAATATGAATTAATATACTCTCTCAGATATTGGGCAACAGCAGCAAGCCACAGAACTCAGTCAACCTTGTAATTACAAAGGTCAAATTAAAAAACCCACAATATTTTTCAATATACTGTGTTGTTAAATTATCATGTTTAGTGATTAAGTATAATAAACATAGTTTTTATCTACAATATTTTCAACTTACAATGGTTTTGTTGGGAAGTAACCCCTTGTAAGTTGGACTAATATTATCTGGACTAATATTAGAAAAAGTATGTTTTAAGTCCAAGACTCTTACAGTAGATAAAGAATACTATGAACAGATAAAAGGTGTTGATCCAGCCAGGTGTTGGTGACTCACACCTGTAATCCTAGCTTCTCAGGAGGCTGAGATCTGAGGATCTCAGGCAGGAAAGTCTGTGAGACTCTTACCTCTAAATTAAGTACCAAAAAGCCGGAAGTGGAGCTGTGGCTCAAGTGCTAGAGTACTAGCCTTGAGTAAAAACGTTCATGGATAGTACCCAGGCCCTGAGTTCAAGCCCCAGAACCAACAGACAAAAAAGGGTTGATCTAAATTAGCAAAGTGGTTCAAGTCTATAATTCTAGCTACTTGGCAGATAAAGATTGAGAGACATGGCTCAAGGCCATCCCAAACATAGAAGTTCCTAAGACTTCATATTGATTGATGGCTGGGTAGTGTGGTACACACCTCTCATCTGAGCTACAAAAGAAAGCACAAAATAGGGGAATCATAGGCCAGGCGAGCCCAGGCATAAAGGTAGACTATCACAAAAATAAACAATGCAAAAAGAGTATGGCAGAGTGTCTCAAGTGGTACAACACCTGCTTAGCAAGGACTAGCTCTGCAGTACTGCAAAAAATAGAAGTGTCAATCTACTAAGAAACACATCCATTATGAACATATATTTAGCAACCAAGGTAGCACCAAAAAAATATGAGACAAAAATTGGCGAAATTAAATGAGGAAATAGGCAATATCATAGTTGGAAGGTTCAACATCTTAATTGGGTTTTGTGTATGTGTGTGTGTATGTGTGTGTGTGTGTGTGTGTGTGTGTGTGTGTGTGTGTGTGTGTGTGTATGTGTGTTTTCCAAGACTGGGGCTTAAACGCAGGGTCTGGGCACTGTCCCTTAGCTTTTTGCTCAAAGCTGGCACTCTACCACTTGAACCACACCTCCATTTCCAGCTTTTTGTTAGTTCACTGGGGAGAAGAGTCACAGATTCTTCTGCCTGGGCTGGCTTTAAACCACAATCCTCAGACTTAAGCCTCCTAAGTAGCTAGAATGACAGGCATAAGCCACTGGCATCTTGCTAAAAATCTTTCTTTTAAATCAATGTAACACCTGATAGAAAATCTACAAGGAAATAGTCTTTAACAATACTACATGCTAACTAGATCTAATAGTCACAGAAACACTCTTGCAAATGGTAAAACACACATTTTCATTTAATGCGTATTGAACATTCTCTAAGACTATAAGTAAAGTATAAAACGAATTTTCAATAAATTTTAAATTTAAATTTCATAACAAGTATATTCTCCAGATTCTTTCAGTGGGAAAAAAGTTGAAAATAAATAAAAGAAAGAAAACTGGAAGTTGATAACTATTTGGAAATTAAATAACACATTCATTTACACTTTTTTTGTGCTGGTCTTGGTGCTTGACTGCAGGGTCTGGGTGCTGTCCTTGAGCTTATTTTACACTTGACCACAGCTCCATGTCTGACTTTTTGGAAGTTCATTGGAGATAAGAGTGACACAGACTTTCCTTCTTAGGCTGGCTTTGAACCATGATCCTAAGATCTCAACTTCCTAGGTAGCTATGATCATAGGCATTAGCTGCTTGCACCCAGCTCTTTTCCACTTTAATTGAGGAATAAATGACAAGTTAAAATTTTATACAATTAAGATGCATGATGGTTTGATAAGCATATACATTGTGAAACAAATGCCAATCTCAGCACCAAAAAAATTACCAGTTTTGTATTTATTCTTTTTGTGCCAAGAACACTTAACTAGTTTTTAGCAAGTTTAAGGTATACAATATCATATCTATCGTGCATAAATACAACTTTGTACCCTTTGACCAATATCCCTGAAATTCCTTCTCTCTCCAGCCCCTAACACCCACCATTCTCTCTGCATCTATGAATTTGATTACTTTAGACCTCACCTATAAGTAAAATTACTCATTATTTGTCTTTCTGTTTATCTAGGGAAATAGGAGGACAGTGGGAATTATGAAGGATCTAACAGGGTGGCAAAAAGAAACATGGAGAAACAGAAATAATACAAAAAAGCAACAAACACTCCCAAGACACATCTTCATCTCCCAAGAAGGGAAAGAAAGCTGAACATGCAATCATAAGGTAAGCCCTGGAGATTCTGTCTGCATGATAATCCCATACCTGCTGCAAGTCTTAAGCTCAGTGCAGAGATTTGGTGAGACAGTGATTGCTCTGGTGTGGAAGGCTCATCTCAGCGAAGACAGACATTCCATTATTCTTCTCATCTCTGAAAGCTATAAGCAAGATGGCATCTTGAGAAGAGCCTATTGCTTGAGAATCAGATATTCACTCAAACAAGAAACAATTATGGCTCAGAGAGTCTTGTGGCACTCTGCCACAGTGTCTTGGTAGAAGCTGGCCAAAAGAGGTGGTCATGGAGATCTAATTATGATATCATCAGAGGAGTTCAAGCAGTGGGGAGCTCTGACAGTGAAAGACAGTGTTGAGAGTCACAGCTCTGTCAGGCAAGGAGTAAGTACTATCACCTGAAGGTCACAATAGAAAGAGAGCACTAGCCCATGGCTGGTAAAGTATTCAGCCTCCAGAGCCTACCCCATAGTTCTATGTGTTGGCTGGTGGGTAGGTCTGAGGGCATTAAGCCCAAATCCTTCAAGTCATGTGATTTTCAGAGCTTCCTCACCCATAGCGAGATGAACATGACTGGGCACATGGCTCACTCTTGGAATTGCATTCATGCATGTGTTTGCTGGCCAGGTGGGTCTAAGGGCACAGAGACAAAACATTCCAAACGATGTGATTTCTACAACCTCCTCCCAACCCACATGCAGAAGTGAAGTTCTGGGCAGGGTCTGAAAGCACTGACACTTACCTCTGGGAACTGCTTTTTGGTGTGCATTTGCTACCAGACATGTCTGATGGACTGACCCAGGCTCTCTGAATTACATGATTTCCATGGCTTCCCCTTCCCCTCAGTAGGGAGGTAAACTGTTGGACAGGCCTAGAAACATTCCCACCCAACTTTGGAAACTATATCCTGATTTGTTTGCTATCAAGCAGATCTCAGGGCATTGATCTCAGGACCTCCAAATCAGATGATCTTCTCAGGTCCTCCCCCCTCCACAGAGATGAACTACTGGGTGGTTTCTGAGCTTCCTTCTTTCCAACAGGGAGGTAAACTGATTGATAGGTTCTGTAGGCAATGAGACTACCAGGCAGAAATGTCTAGGGCCATCAGTTTTCCCTGTACCAGTGCAGAAATCAGTACTCTGCTCCCCAATTCTCTGACAAATTCAGGGGTTACCAGTGTTCTTGGAAATTTACTGTCCTTGGGGACACAAACCAGAGGACTTACAAAGCAAGACAGAGCCTGATCAGCCCACCTGACATACTTACTCCATACAGCAAGCACAGCAACTGTCAGTAAACAAACAAAGGGAAGCTTCTATAGTGAAAACAGCCCAGAAGCAGAAAATCAAACCCCTTGTAGGGGGCTCCAGGTAGTTTTGTTCAATGTGAATAGTGCTGGTAATCAGTCCCAGTGCCCCGAGCACATAGACAAATGCGTAGGTCCTACCAATACACTCTCCTTCTGAATATTGAAAATATTTCAAGAAAAGACTGTACATGATGGAAACTTCTAACCAATGATTTGGTCACAGATGCACAAACCCAAATGCAGAAAGACAAGTAACATAAAACAAAAAAAGAGGCAACATAGCTCTTAAAAAACTCAACAACCCCACAGTAACAAACAACAGTTAAAGGGGTAAAATCTAAAAGAATTCAAAAGAAATGATTATATTAGTGACCAATGAAAAGAAAGAGCACAGAATAAATATCTCAGAAAATTCCAAGAAAAATCAAATGACAGAGTGAAATAAAAATAATGCAAGATATGAAAAAAGAATTCAATAAAGATGCACAAATTCTAAAAAAAATAAGGCCAGGTGCTGGTGGCTCACACCTGTAATTCTTCCTACTCAGGAGACTGAGATCTCAGGACCATGGTTCAAGCCAGCCTGGGCAGGAAAGTCCATGGGAGTCTTATCAAAATTAACTACGAAAAAAGCTGGAAGTGAAGCTGTGGCTCAAGTAATAGAACGCTAGCCTTGAGCAAAAGAAGCTCAAGAACAGTACCCAGGACTTGAGCTTTAGTCCCAGGACTGGCACACACACAAAAAAATCAAATTGAAATCTTGCAAATGAAAAGTTCAATACTTCAGATAAAACCTTAGTGGAAATCCTCTCTAGCAGACTGTCTCAAATAGAAGACAAACTGTAATCATGATGCATTTTGATAATGCATATGTTAATGACAACCTTATAACCTTAAAATAAATGAATATAGCTTATTTAATGTACTTTCTATCTTTTCAGCAATAAGGTTGTCATTAATATATGGCATTATGAAAATGCATCATAATTACTCAAAGTAATTTTATTAAATCCCACTATGACTGCCAATTAAAGAAGTTGTAAAATCTTGGGAATTTGAGAAATTCCTAAAGAAAAGGTAAAAGTTTAAAAACTTAGAAATTCCTAAAGAAAAGGTAACAGTTTAAAAAAGTTACAACTCATTTTTTAAGTACAAGTATGAGATTTAGAATAAGAACTAGAGTAGGCGCTGGAGTCATGACAAGCATACTTATCAGCAGAATTATTGTTATTTGGGATCCAGAACTTGGGTTTAAGAACAACTTGGGTTTAATGGTCCTATACTCGGAAATTTCAGGGAGTTACTTTAAAGTTTGAACCCAAGGCTTCTGCGTCTTATCATGTTCAATTGATTTTTGCAGGAAGAAAGGTGATTTACAAAATGATCTTTTTTCACTCTGAGAAGAGATGCTTTCTTAACTAAGTAGTTTAATTTATATTGAGGAATACTATGCCATAGAACTATGAAAATAAACATGTTACAATATTGAAAAAAATAAAAAAAGAAGACAAACTGTAAAAGCTTAAAGTCAAGGCAGACATATTTGAACAGGCAGATGAAAATAAAGGAAAAATATTTTAAAAGCTTGTGTGGAGGGGTCACCCAGGCTGTCACCTACCATGTAGTCAAGTGAAATCTCCAGACACTAGTCCCCCCAAAGTTTCCTCTATGGCCTGAGGCATGCAAAGTAGAGCTGACCTTTGGAAGAAGCCCTTGCCCCCAGCTCCACCCCTGCCACCTAACAAAGAATAAAGACTTTTGGCTGAAAACAGAACAAATGGAACATGAATACCTTTAAAAAGTTAAAATACAAAATCTGTGTACATTTGAATATAGAAAAGTAAGGAGTGCAAGCTAAACATATAGAAAACACTTAAGGAAATAGTAGAAGGTGTCTCTAATTTGGTGAAAGAGATGAGCATCTATGCATAGCAGACCTTTAGGGTTCCAGAGAGAAGACCAGAAAAGAATCTTTCCAAGGTTTATTATATTAAAATATTGAGTGTATGGATTCAGGAAATGATATTGAAAGCTGAACGAGTAGCACCAAGTCATCTATAAGGAAAATTAATAATCATAATATAGATTTCTCAGTGGAAACTTTCAAAGCAATGAGGGCATGAGATTATTTATTTCAAGTCTCCAAATAAAATAACTGCCAGCTTAGATTGCTATCCCCATATAAAATGTTTCATGATAAACAAAATCTTAAGAATGTATGACAATTAAACTATTGCTGCAGAAGATACTTTAAGGAATCCTATACATAGAAGAGGAAGATAAACACATCCATGGAACTATAGGAAAGAATAATCCTCAAAAGATAGGTAGATAAACAAATGAGGCCATTTGTTAAGAAATGGAAAGACTTGGAAAATTATGTTAAGTGAAGTAAATCAGGCCGAGAGACAAATGTTTTCCCTTATATGTGGAGATTAGTTTGTAAACTTATAAGGAAACACTTTGGGTGATATGCAACGCTATCAACTGAAGTATGATAGATTCAAGAGAGAACTCAACTCATGTAACTCCTTAGAAAGGCAAAATCAATGTTCAACAAAATAAATGCCAGGAAGAGGGTACCTGAAAGTGGTTGGTGGGGCCAAGGAGAAATGACAAATGAAAAGGAGGGGTAGGGACAAATGCAGTCAATAATCCAATGTATATCCTACAAAATTAAGAAGAGTGAGGGAAGGAGTAGGTAGGGGAGGGATGGGTGTGAATGTTGAAAGGAGTGACATTGAAGAAGATGCATTGCATCCATGAACTGATTTGTTAAATGGTAACTCCTTGTGCAAGTACTTAAAGATGATTTTAAAAAGACAGAAAAAAATTAGAATCAAGGGAGAATCCAACAATATAAAACTAATAAAATGGAAAGAATTACTAATGTCTTTAAATAACTCTGAAAAACTCTATTCTCCAATCAAAATAAAAAGACTAGAACTGGAAGTGTGGCTCAAGTGATAGAGTGCCAGCCCTGAATGCAGGGAAAAGGACAAAATGTAAATTGAATAAAAAAATAAGACCCAACTATGTATCCCTTATACAAAATTCACCTCACTGAAAAAAAAATAAGCTTAGAATAAAGAGATTGGAAAAGATTGCTGAATGAAAGAAGGCTTGGATGTGTGACAAAGCAGCCTTCAGTAAAATTTAGTAAAAAGAGACAAAGGGCACTTCATTCTGGTAAAGGAAACAATCCATCAGAAAGATATAACAATTATAAAATTATGCATTTCAATTTTATAAAGCAGACACTGCTCGATATAAATGCAGATAGATACCAACAATAACAGTGAGTAACTTTATTATTCTACTCTTTTTTTTGGGGGGGGGGTCCAGTCGTGGGGCTTGAACTCTAGGCCTGGGTGCTGTCCCTCAGCTCTTCAGCTCAAGGCTAGCACTCTACCACTTGAGCCACAGTGCCACTTCCGGCTTTTTTCTTTTTGCTTATGTGGTGCTGAGGAATCAAACCCAGGGCCTCATGCATGCAAGGCAAGCACTCTACCACTGGACCACCTTCCCAGCCCATTATTCCACTCTTACAAATAGGTTGTATAGACAAAAAAATCAAGAAGGAAACTTTAGAATTAAATGGCAGCTATTGATCAAATTGACTTAATGGGTATTTACAGAATTTTCCAATAGCCACAAAATACACATTCTTCTCAGTGGCTCACAGAATTCTCCAAAATAGATTCTTTTTTTTGTAGTTTTGTGTGTGTGTGTGTGAAAATATAGTACAGAGCAGTTACAATTACATGGGCAAGGTAATGAGTATATTTATTATCAAACATTGTTGCATACTCATTTGTTTCCCCTTACCATCCCTTCCCATCTCCCTACCCATTCTCTCCCCCCGCAACACGTGCCAAAGTTGTAAAGTTCATTTTCCACATAACATCTTGTACATCTCATTGTTGCAATGGGTCCACCTGTATCCCTACTTAAACAATTTGTTTTTTCCCTTCCCCGCCACAAATTATATCAACATCAAATACAGTGAAAACAAGGATTATACCCTGGGGGAGGGAAGTACAAAGCAACAAAGAAATATCTTATAAATAAGTTAGAAACAATAACAAGAAAGAAAAAAACATTGGAGTCTTGTGTTGGAGTTCATTTCACTTAACATCAACTTATCTGACCATTTCTGCTTGACTCAGACATATACTAGTTATTGCAAATAAGGGAAACCATGGGACCTATGTTACTTTGGGCCTGGCTTACTTCACTTAATACAATTTTTTACAAGTGTTTCCATTTCCTAACAAATGGGGCAATGTCATTCTTTCTGATGGAGGTATAGAATTCCATTATGTATGTATACCACATTTTCTTGATGCATTCATCTACTGAGGGCATCTGGGCTGGTTCCATATCTTAGCTATGGTAAATAATGCTGCAATAAACATAGTTGTGCTGGTAGCTTTAGTATGGTCTTGTTTATGATCATTTGGGCAAATGCCAAAAAGTGGGATTGCTGGGTCATAGGGGAGCTCTATGCGGAGTCTTTTGAGGAAACTCCATACTGCTTTCCAAAGTGGTTGAACAAGTTTACACTCCCACCAACAATGCAATAAGGTTTCCTTCTGTTCACATCCCCTCCAGCATCTGTTATTAGAGTTCGTGATTACAGCCATTCTAACTGGGGTGAGGTGGTATCTCAATGTTGTTTTGATTTGCATTTCTTTTATGGCTAGGGAGGTTGAGCATTTCTTCATGTGTCTATTGGCCATCCTTCTTTCCTCTTCAGAGAAGGTTCTCTTTAAGTCTTTAGCCCACTTATTTATCGGGCAGTTGTTTATTTGGGGATTTGTTGTTAGGGGATTTACTTTTTTGAGTTCCAGGTATATTTTAGATATGAGACCCTTGTCCATTGTATGGCTAGTGAAGATCTTCTCCCAATCCATGAGCTTTCTATTGATCTTGCTAGCTATGTCCTTTGGCATGCAGTAGCTCTGCAATCTCATGCAATCCCATTTGTCCAACCTTTCTTTGATTTGTTGTGCTTCTGGGTCTCTATTAAGAAAATTTCAGCCTGCGCCAAAGAGACGTACTCCTATTCCTTCCTGTAATGTTTTCAGGGTGTTTGCTTTGACTCCAAGGTCTTTGATCCATTTGGAGTTGATTCTAGTGCAGGGTGATATATAAAGATCTAGCTTTAGTTTTCTAAAGGTGATTAACCAATTTTTCCAGCACCATTTACTCAAGATGCTGTCTTTCTTCCATTCTATTTTTTTAGCTCCCTTATCGAAGATTAGATGGCTATAGGTCTGTGGGTTGATTTCTGAGTTTTCAATTCTATTCCATTGGTCCTGAGGTCTGGTCTTGTGCCAGTACCAAGCTGTTTTGATTACTATGTAATAGAGTTTGAAATTTGGTATTGATATTGTTCCAGCAGTGTTCTTTCTGTTAAGGATTGTTTATGCTATTTGGAGTTCCATATGAATTTTTAGATTGCCTCTTCTATTTCCTTGAAGAATGAGGTTGGAATATTGATAGGTATCACATTGAATTTGTAGATAGCCTTGGGAAGTATTGCCATTTTCACGATGTTGATCTTTCCAATCCAGGAGCATGGGAGGTTTTTCCACTTTCTAAATTCTGTTTTGATTTCCTTTTTCAGGTTTTTAAAGTTTTCATCATAGAGGTCCTTCACTTCTTTAGTTAAGTTAATTCCTAGGTATTTTATTTTTTGTGGGGCTATAACGAATGGGGTTGCTTTCCAAATTTCAGCCACACTTTTCTCATTGTTGGCATAAAAAAAAGCCATTGATTTTTGAGGGTTAATTTTATACCCTGCTACTTTGCCAAAGTTTTGAATCAGCTTGAGTAATTTGGGAGTGGAGTCCATGGGATTCTTTAAATATAAGATCATGTCATCTGCAAAGAGGGAGAGTTTTACTTCATCTTTCCCTATTTGGATCCCTTTTATGTTTGCATCTTGTCTTATTGCTGTAGCTAGGAATTCTAATACTAAATTGAGAAGTGGAGAGAGTGTACATCCTTGTCTCATTGCTGAGTTAACAGGAAATGGCTTTAGTTTTTCACAATTAAGTAAAATGCTGACTGTAGGTTTGTCATATAAAGCCTTTATTGTATTGAGAATTGTTCCCTGGATTCCTAGTTTTTCCAGAACCTCCATCATAAAGGGGTGATGGATCTTGTCAAATGCTTTTTCTGCATCTATTGAGATAACCATGTGGTTCTTATCCTTGCTCTTGTTGATGTGATGAATTATATTAATTGCTTTGCATATATTGAACCAGCTTTGCATCCCTGAAATGAATCCTGTTTGATCGTGATGTATGATTTTTTGGATGAATTGTTGAAGTCGATTGGCCAAAATTTTGTTGAGAAGTTTTGCATCAATGTTCATCAAAGAAATGGGTGTATAGTTCTCTTTCTTTCATGAGTCCCTGCCTGGTTTTGGGATGAGTGTTATGATGGCTTCATAGAATGAGTTTGGTAGTGAACTTTCTCTTTCAATTTCATTGAAGAGTTGAAGGATTATTGGTGTGAGCTCTGCTTTGAAGGCCTCGTGGAATTCCGCTGTAAATCCATCTGGTCCTGGGCTTTTCTTAGATGGGAGGTCTCTTATTGCTATTTCTATTTCAATGTGTGATATGGGCCTGTTAAGATGGTTTAATTCATCTTGGTTTAGTTTTGGCATGTCGATATTTATTAGGAAAAGGTCCATTTCTGCCAAGTTCTCAAACTTATTAGCATAAAGGTATGAGAAGTATTCCCTTATAATTTTCTGAATCTTGGTTGTTTCTGTGGTGATGTTTCCATTCTCATCTCTGAGTTTATTTATTTCGATGTGTTCTTTTCTTTTTCTGATAAGATTTGCTAAGCGTCTGTTAATTTTGTTAATGTTTTCGAAGAACCAACTCTTTGGTTTGTTGGTTCTTTCTATGGTTTGTTTTTTTTTTTTTTGGATTCTAATTCGTTTAATTCTGATTTAATTTCTTTATTGTTAAAATACCATACAGAAGGGTTACAATTACATTGGCAAGGTAATGAGTACATTTCTTATCAAGCATTGTTGACTCCTCCTTTGTTTCCCCGTTCTGCCCCTCCCTCCCTGCCAAAGTTGTAAAGTTAATTTTAATTATTTGTTTCCATATGCTGGATTGGGGTTTATCTTGCTGCTCTTTTTCTTTTTTTCTTTTTTCTATTTTTATTTTTTGTGAACATACTGTAGAGGGGTTACAATTACATGGGCAAGATAATGAGTACATTTCAGGCTCAGATGTCTCATTAAATTGTAGGTTTCAGATCTCTCCAATTTGTTGATGTAGGAACTCAGAGCTATAAATTTGCCTCTGAGTACTGCCTTTGCTGTGTCCAGAGGAGCTGGTAATTTGTGTGTTCTTTTTTGTTGAATATCATGAACATTTGAATTTTCTTTCTGATCTCTTCCATGACCCACTGGTAATTGAGCAGTGTGTTGTTAAGCCTCCATGTGTTACAGGACTTTCTTTGGTGGCTTTTGATGTTGAGTTCTAATTTTATTTCCTATCGGTCTGAAGAATGCATGATATAACTTCAATGTTTCTGAATTTAGACAAGTTTGCTCTGTGGCCTAAAATGTGGTCTATTTTAGAAAATGTTCCATGTGCTGCTGAGAAAAACGTGTATTCTGATGCTACTGGGTGAAATATTTGGTAGATGTCTGTTAAATCTAGTTGATCTATGCAGTTGTTTAGATCTGTAGTTTCTTTGTTGAGTTTTTGCCAAATTGATTTATCTAGTGGGGATAGTGCTGTGTTAAAGTCCCAACAATTAATGTCTTTGGATCTATGTGAGATTTGAAGGAAAGTGGTGTTTCTTGGATAAATTTGGATGCTCTGTTGTTTGGTAAATAGATGTTTAGAATTGTAATATCCTCCTGAAGGAGATATGCCTTAATTAGTATGTAGCGACCTTGTTTATCTCTTCTCACTAATTTTAATTTGAAGTCTATTTTATCTGATATTAGGATTGCAACTCCTACCTGTTTATGGAGGCCATTTGCTTGGAAGATTTTGTTCTGCCTTTCACTTTCAAAATGTGTTTGTTTTTATGGGCAAGGTGTGTATCCTGAAGGCAGCAGTAGAAGGATCTTGCTTTTTAATCTAATTATACATTCTATGTCATGTAATTGGACAGAAGTCTGTTAATGTTGAGAGTTAGGACTGAGAAGTGTTTGGGATTTCCTGCCATGTTATCCACTTTCTTGGGGACGGTGGTAACTGGGTTCTCCCTATGGTTCTTGGATTCCCAGTTTGGGTGTGTTTTCTTGGCCTTTATTGTGGTCTTGTTGGTTTTCTATGTGCAGGACATATTTAGGTATCTTTTGGAGCGCTGGTTTGGTGGAGATATATTATTTTAATTTTTCTTTGCTATGGAAGGTTTTTATTTGACCTTCGGTTATGAAGGAGAGTTTAGCTGGGTACAGTATTCTTGGTTGATTGTTGTTTGTCTTTAGGGCATGGCATACATCATTCCAGGCTCTTCTTGCTTTAATTGTCTCTGCTGAGAAATCTGAGGTGATTCTAATTGGTTTCCCTTTATAGATGATTGATCTTTTCTCCTTGACAGCTTTAAGGATCTTTTCCTTGGTCTGAATTGATCCTGTGCTGTTTATAATGTGATGGTGGGATGTCCTGTTCTGCTCTGGTCTATTTGGGGTTCTAAAAGCTTCTTGTACCTGAATAGGCTTATCTTTTTGCATGTTTGGGAAGTTCTCTGCTAGGATCCTGTTAAAGAAATTTCCTAGACCGTCAACTTTTGTCTCTAGGTGCTTCTCTACCCCCATTATCCTCAGATGAGGCCTTCTGAGGGTGCCTTCCAAATGTTGAATAGAGCTATCATATTTCTTGAATTTGTCTTGGATAGTTGTATTTTCTTTCTCTATAATATCTAGGCTGTCTTGAATCCCCGAGATTCTATCTTCTGCATGATCTAACCTACCGTCAAGTCTTTCTACTTTGTTTTTTATTTCTTTTCCTTCTACTTGGTCGGCTTTGATGGCTTACAATTCTTTGTTGGAGCTTTTAGATCTTGTATGAACTTCTTTACTTCCTTAATTTGGTGTTCCGTGCTTATTCTCAAATCACTTAGTTGATTGGTTATGTTTTCCTTGGACCCCCATTCCTTCTGTCGGGCTCCATTCAGCATTCCCTTCGTGGTCTCCCTTAATTCTTTCAGCTGTATGTTCATTGATTCTATGAATGCCTCTATTGATCTTTGTCTATTCTCATCCCACTCTCTCAATTCCTGTATTACACTTTGATTAGCTTCCTCATGTTCATGCAATTGCTGTTTTTCTCTTTGACTTTTCTCAGCCTGCTCATGCAATTCCTGTATCAATCTTTGAGTAGCTTCCTCACTCTCACAAGATTCCTGTATTGATCTTTGGTTTGCCTCTTCTCACTCTCTATCACGCTCACACTGAGTCCTTTGAAGGTTTTCAGTCTTTTCATTCACTATGTTTACCAGTAGTGTTTGTAGAGCTTTTTGGGAACTTTCCTCTGGATTATTCATTAACTGTTCTATCACCTGATTATCATGAGTGGGAGTTGAAATAACCAGACTTGCCATTTTTCTTGTGATTTTCCGGCTTGTTCTGTCCATTTGTATGAAAGTAACATCAATTTTGTGCTAGAACACTATTTTAAGGCAAGCATCAACCAAAGTCCTGTAGTTGCACAGTCAAAATGGCTGCAGATACAATCTAGTTCAACAGATACTGTCTATTCAACATCAAAAAACTATGGTTTAACGCACTAAGAATAGCAAAGAAGAATTTGGAAAACCAAAAATTATTAGGTTTAGGGAGAAATGTGGGGAAAAATAGAATTAGAGGGATGTGGAGAAGTAAAAGGAGAGTGAATTTAACCAAGTCCTAATCTCAGAGAGGGAAATGGATTGGACAGAATGATAGGAGAGAGATTAAAAAAAAAAAACAAGAAAGAATGGAAAAACAAAAATTTAAATTTAAAATGTGAAACACTTAAAAATTATGTAAGATAAAGAAATGATATTGAGAGAAGGATAGGATGAGAGGAGGGGAGGTATAGAAAGGAGACATGAAAAGCTAAAAGTAAAAATTCGTTACTTGAAAATTATATAGGTATAAAGAGATAATAGTGCTATTAAAGAATTTAAGCCTAGGAAGTTGTGAATTGGGTAATAAATTTCTGGATTAAATGTCTACCCAATGGGGTATAAGGTCTAATAATTGGCAACGGGTGTATATCTGGTAATGAGCAGAATAGCACTTAAGTCACACAGAAAAGAAAGAAAGAAAAAAGTGAAAAGAATAAAAAAGAACCAAAAGATCAGAAGAGATTTTTTTTAAAAGCACACATACACATATACTCCTAAAATAAAAATTATGAGAGGAAAAAAATTAATAGAAAATAATTTATAAGAAAATAAAAATTAAAAAGTACAAAAAAGAGTTCTTTGGCTTTTTGGGGGGAAGGAGGGAATGGGAAGATCCTGTATCTCCCCTGTGTCCATAACCAGTCTCTTGGTGGAGTCTCTGGTCTGCTTTTGGTGTTTGGTTTTCCTGTGGCTTGATTGGTTTCTTAAGTCTGTTTGAGCAGGCAGAAAAATGCTCTGCATTACCCAGGATTTTGTGATCCTCTTCCTAGGCTACTTCAGTGGGAGGGAGATCTGCTTTGAGTATCACAAAAGAGGGAGATGGTTGTTTCCTCTAGTTTGGAGATGCTGTGATGAGGCTAGGTTCTGGGTAGGGGTGAAGCCTTTCAACAGACAGTAGCTTTTCCCTGAGGAGCTAGCTCCTGTGACACTCACAGAGCCTAGCCTGGAGCCATTCTCAGGGTTTATGTTTACTGAATTTCAGTTAATTGTCTAGGCTGCTTAGGGAGGGGCAGCCTCTGTCTCTGTTTAACCAGAGGAAAAAAATGTCACTCCTTTGGGGGTGGATCTTTCTCTGCCTGAGCTGGGTGACTTTCCCCTGGGTGGAGCTGAGCCTGGCAGGTCAGGTCAGGTTCCTGTGACCTGCTAAATGACTCTTGTTTTCTTCCAAGGCCAGAGTTGGAACTAGCTGCTCAGCAGGGCCTTTGTCAGTATCAAAGATGGAGATTTCCAGTGGTGGGGGAGGGGCAGCCTTCCCTCCTCTGTTCCCTGAGAAGGAGTCAGGATGCCAGGATTGTAATCACACCGGAGTCTTAGTTCCTGGGCCGCCTCTTATCTGCAGGATGAAGCTATCTGCTCCTTGTCAGTTCTTGCTGGTGTTGAGCAGAATCTGCTCACCCGCTGTGTCTGTTGCTTTTGTCTCAGACTCTCTGTTGTAGGTATGGCAGCTATGGCCGCCGCCACCACAGCCAGGGCTACCGGTAAGTGCTCAGATCTGTCTCCTTGCCTGGATTTTCCCTCTCTGGCCAAACTGTCTGTACTGTGATGGTACACTTGGTGTGATTCTCTAGCCTAGGACTGTTCACTGGAACACTAAAACTGCTTTCTATGCAAGAGCTTGTTTAGCCTCCAGCTTCTCCTCCGCCATCTTCCTCTGAACCCCCTAGATTCTTCTTAAGACATAAAACAGGTCTTAATAAGTACATGAAAACTGAAATAATTTCCTATATTTTATCAGATCACAATGAAATACAGATAGAAATAAATAACTAGAGAAACCGTAGAAATATCTGAGCACATGAACTCAAATATTCTCTCTGGAATGCTTAGGGGTCATCAATGTGATAAAAGATTTTAATCAAAACAATTCTAGAATCAAATGAAAATGAACAGAATAAAAATTTGTGACACTATAAAGAAATGCTAAGGCTGGGAACTGGTGGCTCACTCTGTAATCCTAGCTACTCAAAAGGCTGAGATCTGGGGACAACATTCCAAAGCTAGCCTGAGCAGGAAAGGCTATGAGGTTCTTATCTCCAATTGACCACCAAAAACCCAGAAGTAGTGTTGTTGCTCAAGTGATAGAGCACTACCCTTGAAAACAAAAGCTAAAAGACAGTGCCTGGGCCCTGAGTTCAAGCCCCAATACCTACATGTGCCATACCTACCTCAAAAGAAATGCTAAGAAAAAAACTGCAGCTATGAGTACTTTCAATAAATAATCACAGAGGTCTTAAATAAAGAACATAATTATGTCCCTCAAGCTTTTAGAAAAACTAGAATGAGCCAAACAAAAAAGCAGCATATAAGAAAATAGTAAAGATTAGAACAGAAGTTAACAAAATGGAACTAACAGAGCAATACAAAGCATCAATGAAACAAAAAGGTCTTTTGAAAATTTTATAAGATTGAAAAAATCCTCAGCTAAACTATACATAAAAATAGGAAGATTCAAAACGATAAACTTGGAGACAAAAAGGGTCTATCAAGCCAGGTACGAGTGTTGGCTCATGCCTGTTATCCTGTTATTCAGGATAACAGCTTGTTAGCCTGTTATTCAGGAGGCTGAGATCTGAGGATCATGGTTAGAAGCCAGCCCATGCAGCAATGTCTGTGAGACTCTTATCTCCACTAAACTACCAGAAAAGCTGGAAGTAGAGCTGTGGCTCAAGCAGTAGATCATTAGCCCTCGAGCAAAAGAAGCTCAGGGACAGTGGCCAGGCTCTGAGTTCAAACCACAGAACTGGCATTAAAAACAGGAGGGTCTATTAAGAAAAAAACAATATCCGGGTGCTGGGTGCTTGTGACTTAGGCCTATAACCCTAGCTACTCAAGAGGCTGAGATCTGATTGTCAGGATTTGAAGCTATACCAGGCAGGAAAGTCTGTGAGATTCTTATCTCCAATTAACTATAAGAAACCCAGAAGTGGAACTGTGGCTGGAGAGCTAACCTTGAGGAAAAAAGCTCAGGGACAGTGCCTAAGTCCTGAATTTAAGTCCCACAGCCGACAAAAAAAAAAAAAAGGAATTCACAGAATCAATAGAGAATACTGTAAAAAAACTTATACTAAACTGGAAAATGTAAAAGAAACTGATGAATTTCTAGATGTATATGACATACCAAATTGAATGAAGACAATAAAAAACACTTAAATAACAATGATATTAAGAGCGTAATAAAGGGTCTCACAACAACAACCAAGAACTGGATATATTCACTGATAAATTTTTCCTTATCTTTAAAGAACCAACAGCAGGGAAGCCTGTGCCAGTTTTGCTCAGGGGCACCTATGCAGGGAAGACCCAGCCCACAAATGGAACGATCTTCACATGGCCTGATCACCTGTTTTGGTCTGTACTGGACTCAGGGAAGTGTGGGTGGTGACCCACCCTGCCCTTTGGCAGTGAGTCATACCCCTGCCTTCCATCGATTGTGATTCTGGCATCCAGAGGTTAGGAAACGTGAGCCTACTGATCAGATCCAAGTTGTGATGTCCAGCTACTTCAAACATGGCAATTCATGAACTCTGATAATTCCTTAAAGCTTAGCCATTAGGCCTGGGAATGTGGCTTAGTAGTAGAGTGCTTGCCTAGCGTGTGAAGCCCTGGATTTGATTCCTCAGTACCACATAAACAAAAAAAGCTGGAAGTGGTGCTGTGGCTGAAGTAGTAGAGTGCTTGCCTTGAACATAAGAGGCTCAGGGACAGTGTCCAGGTCCTGAGTTCAAGTCCCAGGATTGGCTAAAAAAGCACAGTCATTAGATGTCACAGACTGCTGAGCAGATAGCTGCCCACCTCAGAGTCCAGTTGGAATCTGGTCCTGCCAACATAGTGTGTGCAGCCACTTGCCAGGCAGAAACCCAGCAGTATGAAGTACAGTTTGGACAACTACTGAGTTTTCACACCCATTTTTATTCCCAGCACAGTCATGAAGCGATGCCTTTCTTCTATCTCCCTCCCCTCATCCCTTGTCTACCTCCACCTTAAACTGGTCCAACACAGCCCAAAGAGCACGGTGGAAAGCTTTACAGTCACTTCCATGGAATGTTTCTGCAGAATGCAAGCCAGAAGGATGTTATGGAGCAGCTGCAGACCACACAGACAATCTAGGACATTCTGTCCAACTTCTAGCTTTGAGCATTCCTAGACAATAAGTATGTGGTCAGTCTCCAAGAAGATAATAGCTACAAGTACCTTACTATTCCCAAAGCAACAACACTGTCCTGTGCAAGATCTTTACCAAGCACACCAACTTGGATGTGCAACCTGTTAAAAGGATGGACTAAGAGCTCTATACCAGTGGCAGCTCCTCCCACAGCGAGAGCAGCAGCCTGAAACCCCCAGAGTTGCCCATTTCTATTCTGCAGAATGAGGCTGCCATGGAGGTCTTGGCAAGGGAGTCATGAGGTCTGTCAGGGATAGGCCTCTTCTCATTTCCATTTGCTTCTATGCCTTCTATAACACAGAGCAGCTGTTAAACACGGCAGAAATCTCCCCTGATATCAAACTGCTTGTTGCTAGATTTGACAGCTCGTGCATCAAGCACCATAAGCTGTGCAATTTGTGGTCCAACATACTGAAGTCAGAGCCCCATTACATGGATGCATCCTGCAACCACCTGACTTTTGATACTCTGGAGGTGGAGGAAGAGGAACAGTGTGGGCACAGAGATGACGATATGGTAGGGGCACTGTGGACCAGTATATAGCATGTGGTTCCTTTCAGACAGCTCCGGTTGTTGTCTTTTTCTGAAGACACATCATCAGATACTGCGATCTTGAAAGTTTCACCAACACTGTACCAAAAACAAACCTACCATGTGTGGGACCTGGACATTAGCCCATATAGCCTGTGTTTCACCAGTGGCTCCCATGACTGCACCTCCAGACTGTGATCCTTGGATTGGAAGTACCCCACTGAGGATATTTGAAGGGCATCTGACAGATGTGGACTATGTCATATCTCACCCTATCTCAAACTACTTGTTCATAAGGTCAACCAACAAGACTGTCAGGCTGCAGAGTGCCCATCAGGGGAATTCTGTGTGGCTCTTTACCAGTCATGGCAGCCCTGTACACTCCCTTGCCTTTGTCCTCATGGCAAGTACTTAGTATCTGCAGATGAGGACAAGCATTGAAGCTGTGAGACTTGACCTCTGGGACCCTTTTTAAAGAATTAAGAACTAGATGCTGGTGGCTCACACATGTAATCCCACCCATTCAAGAGGCTGAGATCTGAAGATCATGGTTCAAAACCAGCCCAGGTAGGGAAGTTTATGATATTCTTTTTTTGGGGGAGGGGGTCCGGTCGTGGGGTCTGAACTCTGGGCCTGGGCGCTGTCCCTCAGCTCTTCAGCTCAAGGCTAGCGCTCTACCACTTGAGCCACGGCACCACTTCTGGCTTTTTTCTTTTTGTTATGGGGTGCTGAGGAATCGAACCCAAGGCCTCATGCATGCAAGGCAAGCTCTCTACCACTGAGCCACCTTCCCAGCCCCGGGAAGTTTATGATATTCTTATCTCCCATTAACCACCAAAAAGTCAGAAGTGGAGCTGAAGCTCAAATGATAGTGATAGCTTTGAGCACAACTGCTCAAGAACAGTACCCAGGCCCTGAGTTCAAGGGCAGGAATAGCACAAAACAACAACAAAAAAGAAATTGAGAGGTTACATGGACAACATAACTAGCTTGACCTTCAGCCCAGATAATGACCTAGTGGTCACCTCTGCCTCCATAGACAACTCTATGATGTCTGGGACATCAGGAATACATACTGCAGTGTATTTGCTATAATTTCTCCAGTGAGCTTATGGATGTATACACTACACAAATGAACAATGTCCTGGGTGTGCAGTTCATGGCATGCAACCCCTAGTGACTGGAATCACACAAGAAACCAAGAACACTGATTTTTTTTTATCTTAGTGGCTGTGGACTAGCAAGGCTTAGAAGGCCTCTGGCATACAGAAACTAAATCACTGATTGTGGAAGAGCTCTTCCTTTCCTCCTGAGCACTTATTGCTCAGTATTACGGAAAGAATGATGCCTGAACCCTTGCTTAGAACTAAAGATCAATTGCAAGTTCTCAGAAAACCTGCCTGATCTTATCTTTTCATCTGCCTCTTGTCTTCTCCCTGGCAGGTTTGGCTGGGATAGCTGCAGAGGACTTCTTGGAGCAGCTAAGGCTGGCCATGCCACATGGAAGAAGGCTGGGACAGCAAATAGAAAGGAAGGGATGATCTTGGCAAAGTCTTTCTTTTTTCCAAAGAACAGAGAACAGAGGTGAGTGTGTGTGTGTGTGTGTGTGTGTGTACTAGTATTACAGCTTCAACTCAGGGCCTAACTGCTGTCTTTAAGCTGTTGCACTCAAGGCTAGAACTTTATCATTTGAGTCACACCTCCACTTCCAGCTTTTGATGGTTACTTGGAGATAAGCATCTCACATACTTTCCTGCATGAGCTGCCTTTGAACCATGATCCTTGGACCTTAGCCTGAGTAGCTAGGATTACAAGCGTGAGACACCAACATCCAGTTCTAGGATTTATTATTATTATTATAGAGAAGAGGAAACCTCACCTTGGCAGAGAGGACTTTCGATATTTTTCTTTCATATTTGACCCCTGGCACTGGCTATGCTATTGGAATTTTAAGGCTCAGGGAACTCAGAGCATTTGTGGGCTCAGTGTATGAGAAGAAAGGGAAATCCTGAGTATAGATTGATCATGCTAGAGGACTTGTTTCTGGAAGTGGGTAGGTGAGTTAACTAACATTGGGCTGTTGCAGTGGTGGTGGAAAATATTCTATTCTTGGCTGCTTATCTGTCAGGTAGAATTTTCTCCCCTGAAGAGAAAGAGTAGGACTGGCTGAAGATGTAGCTCAGTAGTAGAGCACTTGCCTAGCACAAATAAGGCCCTGAGTTTATTCCTAGCATGAGCAAAAGATAAAAGGATTAGTCTAAAATAATTTGGGATTAATCACAGATAAATATAGCAATGTTGGATTTCTAAATGAACATTTACTCCGAAGTGTGGTTTTCAGCGTCATTTGCTCCTGTGTGGTTCTCAGTGCCTTTTGCTCCTGTGCTTACCTGTTCCCACCATACACTACAATACATGTCTGATAAACACCTTCTGAATGAATTATGCACATACATGCACATCAGACCATGCTTTATTTTTTAATATATTTTTATTGTGAAAATACTGTACAGAGGGGTTACAATTACGTGGGTAAGATAATGAGCATATTTCTTATCAAGCATTGTAACCTCCTGCTTTGTTTCCCCTTCCCGTCCCTTCGTATCTTACCCCCCCCCCCCCGCCTCCCATCCTCCCCCACCAAAGTTGTAAAGTTCGTTTTTCTACATAACGACTTGTACATCTCATCAGACCATGCTTTAAAGGCAAAGCAAGTTCTAATGTGTAAGAAAAAGATGGAATATTTCTGTATTCTGAAAGTTATTTTGTATTTTGCTTTTTATTTTTAATATATATTTTTATTGTAAAGATACTGTACAAAGGGGTTACAGTTACATGAGTAAGGTAATGAGTACATTTCCTATCCAGCATTGTTACACCATGTCTGTTTTTCCCCTACCATCCCTTCCCTCCCCACCTTCCCAAGTTCCCCTATCTCCAGAAGCTGTAAAGTTCATTTTCAATATAGTGTCTTGTACATGTCATTGTTACAGTGGGTCAACCTGTACCCTTATTTCAGCATTTTGTTACTTCCCTTCCTCTCTCCAAATTAGAAAATGTATATACAAGATGAAATGCACTGGAATAAAATACAGTGAAAACAGAGGTTATACCATGGGGGAAAAACATACAAAAGAAACAAAAAAATCACACAGTATACATTATAAGTACATTAAAAACAACAGCAACAAAGAACTCTTTTGTCCCTATGTTGGGGTTCATTTCACTTAGAATCATTTTATATGGTCATATGTATATAGCTTTTGATCTTTTCTGCTTGTACTAAACATATGCTAGTTATTGCAAATAAGGGAAAGCATGAGACCTATGTTTCTTTGGGCCTGGCTTACTTCACTTAATATGATTTTTTTTCCAAATCTTTATATTTCCTAACAAATGGGGTGGTGTCATTATTTCTGATGGAGGCATAAAATTCATATATATATATATATATATATATCACATTTTCTTGATCCATTCATCTAATGAGGAGCATCTGGGTTGGTTTTATATCTTAGTTACAGTGAATAATGCTGTGATAAACATAGTTGCGCTGGTAGCTTTAGTATGGCCTTGTTTGTGATTGTTTCAGTAAATGCCTAAAAGTGAGGTTGCTGGGTCATAGGGGAGCTCTATGTGGAGTCTTTTGAGGAACCTCCATACTGCTTTCCAGAGTGTTTGAACAAGTTTACACTCCCACCAACAATGCAATAGGGCTCCTTTTTAGCCACATCCCCTCCAGCATCTGTTGTTATTAGAGTTCTTGATTATAGCCCTTCTAACTGGGTGAGGTGGAATCTCAATGTTGTCTTGGTTTGCATTTCTTTTATGGATAGAGAAGTTAAGCATTTCTTCATGTGTCTATTGACCATTCTTATTTCCTCTTCAGAGAAGTCTCTTTTCAAGTCTTTAGCCCACTTATTAATCAGTGGTTTCTTTCAAACTGAAATCAACAACCCATTTAAAAATGTAATAACTATGATCAATTTAGTATCATTCCACAGATGCAAGTATTGGTCAACATAAGCAAATCAATTAATATAACACATTACAAAACATAACAAAGAGGAAAATTCATGTGATCATTGCAATAGATGCAGAAGAAGCCTTTGACAAAATTCAACATTTTTCATGATAAAACCCCCAAAGATACAAGAGAAGGAACATATCTCAACATAATCAAGTCTGTATCTGGCAAGTGTATAGCCAACACTACAGTAAATGGGGAAAAACAGAGAGTATTTCTTTTAAGACCAAGAATGAGACAAAAGTGTCCATAATTTCCATTTAATTGTAGTACTTGAATTTTTATCTAAGACATGAAGGAAAGTGAAGAAATAAAAGAGATGCAGTAAGAAAGGAAGAATTGAAATTATCCATATTTGCAGATAATATGATCTTAGACATAAAAGACCCCACAGTTTCCACAAATATTCTTATATCTGATAAATACTATTGACAAAAGAGCAAAATACAAAATAAACACACAAAACCAGTTTTTCTATGTACTGATAAGAAATTTGAGAAGGAAATTTTTTTAATTTTTTTTATTGTGAAAATACTGTACAGAGGGGTTACAATTACATGGGCAAGATAGTGAGTACATTTCTTATCAAGCATTGTAGCTTCCTCCTTTGTTTACCCTTCCCATCCCTTCCCAGCCTCCCTCCTCCCCCCAATCCTCCTCCCCCAAGTTGTACTTCTCATTGTTGCAACAGGTCCACCTGTATCCTTATTTAAACAACTTGTTTTTCCCCTTCCCCTCCACAAATTATACCGACATCAAATACAGTGAAAGCAGGAGTTATACTGTGGGGGAGGGATATACAAAGCAGCAAAGAAATAATCTTATAATTGCGTTAGAAATAAATGCATGAAAGAAAAAAAAACATTTAAAATACATATCTTAGGATTCATTTTCCTAACATCACCTTACCTGACCTTTTCTGCTTGACTCAGACACATACTAGATATTGCAAATAAGGGAAATCATGGGACCTATGTTTCTTTGGGCTTGGCTTACTTCACTTAATATAATTTTTTCCAAGTCTTTCCATTTCCTAACAAATGGGGCAATGCCATTTTTTCTGATGGAGGCATAGAATTCCATTGTGTATATATACCACATTTTCTTGATCCATTCATCTACTGAGGGGCATCTGGGTTGGTTCCAGATCTTAGCTATGGTAAATAATGCTGCAATAAACATAGTTGTGCTGGTAGCTTTAGTGTGGTCTTGTTTGTAAACATTTGGGTAACTGCCCCAAAGTGGGACTGCTGGGTCATAGGGGAGCTCTATGTGGAGTCTTTTGAGGAACCTCCATACTGCTTTCCAAAGTGGTTGAACAAGTTTACACTCCCACCAACAATGAAGTAAGGTTCCCTTCTGTCCACATCCCCTCCAGCATCTGTTATTATTAGAGTTCTTGATTTTTGCCATTCTAACTGGGGTGAGGTGGTATCTCAATGTTGTTTTGATTTGCATTTCTTTTATGGCTAGGGAGGTTGAACATTTCTTCATGTGTCTATTGGCTGTGAGAAGTAAATTTTTTTAAATCCCATCCTCAATAGCCAAAAAATTCAAATACTTAGACATAATCCTAACTAAGGAGGGTAATGGTCTCTACAATGAAAACTATACAACTCTAAAGAAAGCAATTTAAGGAGACATTAGAAAATGGAAAAGCCTCACATTTTCATGAATCAGCAGAATTGATATTATGGAAAGCAATCCACAGATTCAATACAATCATCATAAAAATTACCGTTTTTTTCCACAGAAATAGAAGTAACAATCCTCAGACTAATATGGAAGCCAGGCGTAATGGCTCATATTTGTAATCCCAAATTCTTGGAAGAAGGAAATTCTTGAGGATCATGGTTTGAAGCCAGCCCAGGAAAAAAGTTCTCAAGACTCCATTTCAGCCAACAATACTTTAGATATTGTGATATGCTCCTGTCATCTCAGTTACATGAGAAACATAAATAAGATAGCGGTCCAGCCCAGACCAGATATAAAGCAAGACCTTATATTTGGGGAAAAAAAGCAAAACTAGTGTTGGAAAACTGGTGATCTACATGTAGAAGACCTCATCTCTCACCCTGTACCAAAACTGATTCAAAAGAGATCAAAGATCTTAATGTAAGATCTGAGAATTGGCAACTACTTCAGGAATATATATATATATATATATATATATATATATATATATATGGAAAACTTGATGATATAAATATAGGCAATTATTTTCTGAACATGACTCCAATAGCCCAAGAAATAAGAGCAAGAATTGATCAATGTGATTGCATCAATTCCACTAAAAAGCTCCTGTACATCAAAGGGAATAGTTACCATAATCAAGAGACAATCTACCAAACAGGAGAAAGTCTTTGCCAGCTATTCAACAGATAAGACATCAATGTACATAATATACAATCAACCAAGAGAACTAATCATCTAATTAGTCAATAAACAAACTGAACAGTTTTCAGAAGTACAAATAGGTATTAACTACATGCAGGAATATTCAATATCCTTTGCCATTAAGGAAATGCAAATTAAAATAACACTGGATTCCATCTCATCCCATTCAGAATGGCTATCATCAGGAAAACAAACATTAACAAATGCTAGTGAGGCTGTGGGGGGAAAAGACCCTCATATAGTGTTGATGGGAATGTAAATTAGTACAGCCACTGTGAAAATCAATACATCTTCAAAAAACTAATCTGAGACCTACTTATGACCCTGCTATACTACTCTTGGGCATATATCCAAAGAAGCATATATCAGCATACAAGAGAAATACCTGCACACACATATTTATAGCAGCACTGTTCGCAATAGCAAAGGTATGGAATCAGTTAATTGCCCAACAACTGTTGAATAGAGAAAGTATTTTATCTGGGCGCAGGTAGCTCATGCCTGTAATTCTGGATACTTTGCAGGCTCAGATTGGTGGGATAGCGGCTCAAGGATAGCCTGTGCAGAAAAGTCCTTGAGACCCCTTCTCAATGAAGATGTGGATGCAGTGGTACATATCTGTAGCTGTCAGGAAGCCTGACATAAGTGGATCACACTCAGGCTATGAGCAGGAAGAAAACAAGGCTTAATTACAAAAATTACCAGCATCAAGAGTGCCTGTCTGGCAGGCAGAGTTCAAGTCCCACTATCACACAGAAAAAGAAAATACATAACATATACACAATGGGGTATTACTAAGCCATAATGAAATTCTATCATTTGCAGGAAAATACATGAAACTTGAGAACATGAGAACATCATATTGAATGGTTTAAGCCAAACTCAGAAATCCAAATATCACATTTTAGCTCATATGCAGTATGTAAGTCTGAAATGACAATGATATAAGAAGGAGGAGGAGGAGAGGAAGAAGGAGGAAAAGGAGGAGGAATGAGTATAAAAGAAGGATAGTCAGAGAGGATCAACCTGAGGGGTAGGGGGAAAGAAAAGGGTACTACAGGTTAAAGAGTTTTAAGTGTGTGTGTGTGTGTGTGTGTGTGTGTGTGTGTAAGTAACATAATGAAAGGCATCAAATACTATTTGAAAAAGGAAAAGAGGTTAAAGGAATATAATGTAGGTGAACTTATTCAGAGTACACTGTATGCTGGGTGCCTGTAATCCTAGCTACTCAAGAATATGAAACCAAGAGGGTTACAGTTTGAGGCCATCCTGAGCAGAAAAGTCCATGAGACCCCTATCTACAATTAACTAGAAAAAGTCCATGAGACTCTATCTACAATTAACCAGCAAAATGGAGGTGTGGCACCAGCCATGAACAAGAAAGCAGAGAGGGAGTTCAAGTCCTTTAGTTAAAGTCCTACTGGAACAAAATAAGTACACTGCATGTATCTATGAATGATCACAATGAAATCCCCTTGAAGAATTAATGCATGCTTATAAAATTTAAAAATAGAAAAAAGTAATTAAAATATTTTGAAAAGATAGCAACATGTTTATGCTACCATATATCAAAACATACTCTACAATTATAACAACTAAAAAAATATATTGGCTCAAGATGACAAAATTTTTAACTTTTATAAAAGCAATCTGAGAGATATATTGCAAATATTTTTCCAATAAGTGGCTTGCCTATTTGCGTTACTTATAAATGCCTTGTTCATGCAGCTTTTACTTGGAAGGAAAACAAGTTTATAAATCTTTTGCCTGTTGTTGTAATGTAGAAGGCAAGCCATTCCAAAAGATCAGTCCACCTTGGAAGCTGCAAGTGTGACCTTATTTGGAAAAAAAGATCTCTACGAATGTAATTAAATTAGAGACCTAGAGACAATGATAAGATATGGTCCAGGCCCTAAAGATAATGACAAATGTCCCTAGAAGAACCAGAGATGACATACACATAGAAGGAAAGCATGCAAGATGAAGAGCCAGCAGAAATGGGATGGGACCATGTACAAGACAAAGAAGGCCATGAATCCTCTGCAGGCACCAGGAGCAAGAAGGAAGGCATGGAAGCACTGACCTTCAGAACTTCCAGAAAAAACAAACAAGGCACTTGTGACCTCCATACTATGAGAGAGCAAATTGTAGTAAACTAATAGAAGCCACCCACTTTGTGCTAATGTGTTTGAACAGACCAAAGGAATAGAGCTTTCCTGTTCCCGTTACCAATTATACGTTATAATTATTACAATAATTATTATCATGGTTTATCTGTAACTTTTAATTCCCTATGGATTTATAAATGTGGTTAGACACATAACTAAATATTTTCCTAAATAGTCAGGCAATGCTGCTAATATCATTTACTGAGTGATTATTTTTTCATTGATTAGGAGCACTGGTTTGGAAACCATCAGGGGTCTGCTCTTTGGATCTATTTTTCCACTCCTTCCAATCTTCAGAATTTTAGAATTATCTTCTCAAGTCCAAAGTAAAATTCTGACTTTCTTGTGATTACACATGCATTTGGGGAGAACTGACACATTGACAATATCTAGCTCTCATCTATAAAAATGTTTATTTATTCAGACCTTTTTTTCAGTGTACTTTATACTTTTCTTTGTGAAAGTCTTACATTGTTTTTTGTTAGGTTTAGTTTTTGGGATTCTACTGTTTTATTGCTGTTATAAATAGATTTTTATTCTATTTTGTTTTAATCTAATAAAACTGTGTGTAAAACGCTTTATGTGGTATATACACAATGGAATTCTATGCCTCCATCAGAAGGAATGACATTGCCCCATTTGTTAGGAAATAGAAAGACTTGGAAAAAATTATATGAAGTGAAGTAAGCCAGGCCCAAAGAAACATAGGTCCCATGGTTTCCCTTATTCGCAATTACTAGTATATATGTCTGAGACAAGCAGAAACGGTCAGATAAATTAGGCGAAATGAATCTCAAGATAAGGACTCAAATGTTTTTTCTTTCTTGCTATTGTTTCTAACATATTTATAAGATGATTTCTTTGTTGCTTTGTATGTTCCTCCCCCATGGTATAACTCCTGTTTTCACTGTATTTGATGTTAGTATAATTTGTGGAGGGGAAAGGAAAAACAAATTGTTTAAACAAGGATACAGGTGGACCCATTGCAACAATGAGATGTGCAAGACGTTATGACGAAAAACGAACTTTACAACTTTAGAGGGGGGCAGAGGTATGGGAGGGTGTACGGGGTAGGGGAGATGAGAAGGGATGGTAAGGGGAAACAAAGGAGGAGGCTACAATGCTTGATAAGAAATGTACTCATTACCTTGCTCATGTAATTGTAACCCCTCTGTATGGTATTTTCACAATAAAAAAAAAAGCTTTATGTTTAACTTAAACCTATCTTGTGTTAACTTCTGATATTGGATAGAAAGGTTTGAAGTTGGTATTTCTAGATAAATAGTAATTTCACTTCCAAATAGTAAAACTTGTGCTCTTGACTTTTTATTTCCTGTATCATTGCTTAAACTCAGAGCCTCCCTTGGCAGGTGTTGTATCACCTGGCTCCAGCCAGGTTTTCTGCTGGCTAATTGGAGAGAGTTTTGAGGACTGATTTTTCTGCCTGGACTATCTTTGAACCACAATCCCCTGTGTCTCAGCATCCTGATTAGCCAACAGCTCCTGGCTTATCTTTTTCTTGGTTCAGTACTAGGGTTTGAACTCAGGGCCTATGCTTCTTAAGCCACAGTTCCAGATCAAATTTTAGTAATTCCTATAGAAAGTATAGTGATTATCATTTCTTGCTCCAGATTTTACTGGGAATGTGGCTAGTGTTTTACTGTTATATATAGGTATGAGTGGAAATGTCACAGAGAATCCCTTACTTTGTATGATTAATACACACTAGAAAAAATGTGTGCAGTAAGGTTTTGGAAGATACTATTATCAGTTTAAAATACTTTTTCAGCTAAGCACAAATGGCTCACACGTAGCTATAAGAGTATCATGGTTCAGAGCTAGCCTGGGAAGGAAAGTCCAAAAAACATAAGTGGAGTTGTGGCTCAAGTGCTTGAGTGCTAGCCTTGAGCACAAAATCTCAGGGACAGTGCCCATGCCCTGAGTTCAAGCGTTAGTACCAGCACACAAAAATTACTTTTTCTCTTGGCTTTCTAAACTACTATTTATATACTATTAGTATAAATGAATGTTGGTCTATTGTACCAGAACTCAGTTGCAAGAAAACAGAGAAGCCACACTTTGAGAGGTCAAATTGGGAGCCAATATTGGACAGTCAGTGTCGGCAGGTGGACTCCTGTCTCAAAGACCTGCAGCCCAGAATCGAGCTTGAACAAACCTTTTACAGACAAAGACCATATGTTGGGGGTGGAGACAAAGCCTTAACAAAAGCAGACCTTATATGAGACTACTTAGGTCCAAGCAGAACTTTCCATCTAAGGAAGTAGCTCAGGGGTC
This sequence comes from Dipodomys spectabilis, assembly GCF_019054845.1. Classification (NCBI taxonomy): domain Eukaryota; kingdom Metazoa; phylum Chordata; class Mammalia; order Rodentia; family Heteromyidae; genus Dipodomys; species Dipodomys spectabilis. The sequence continues at coordinate 661,725 of NW_024871047.1, forward strand.
AGCTTAAACTTTCCATATAGGGGATACGCCTCAATCTTTCCCTATTAAGGGAATACTCAGAGGTGAGCAAATCAGACTGTTTATGGAGATAATCAACGCAGAATAAGATTTCTCTGTAGCAAAGCTTTCCTAGGGCCAAACAGCAAGACATCTGCAATTCAACAAATGGCCTCTCTTACTTCATAGGCTTTCAGAGCCTGGTGGAAAACCCCCTTCACCCAGCAATGCATCAGGATGGCTGTAAGGACAAGACATATTGCTTACAGTCTCCTTACTTTAAAATCTTTGTAGCTTCCTTTTTTGCACATGTTGAAAAATAGATTCAACTTTAATTCAGCACTTTATTTAGAATTTATGCATATTTTTATTTATATTGGCCTATAGCCTTGTATTTTTCTGGTGCCCTTGATGGGTTTAAGTATTGAGATCATATTCAGTATTCGGTAGTTTCTCATCTTTTTCTGTTCTTTAGAACCATTTAGATGAAATAAAAATATTTTACTTGAAGTATAGAACTCAGCTGGTAGAATTTATTACCCTGGTGTCTTTTGGGGAACAAGTAGCTTTATCAAAAATGTTTCAATTTCTTCTCCAGCAATTACATTACCTAGATTATCAATTTCTTTATGGATCAATTTTTGTAATTAATATTTTCCTAGATGATAACCAATTGCCTCAGTGTATCTCATTGGTGGTTGGTGCTTCTTTGTTGTGAGATGCTGTCTTGTATACTGTGTGGATGGGTAGCAAGCTGCCACAGACCAGCTGGATCAAGCTATCTCTGAGGAAAGATGGTTAGAGATTGAGGAAAAGACACACACACATAATATAGAAAGCTGGGACCAGGTGGGCGGTCAGCATTCAAAGGTGTTGGAGACTGAAGCAGCATACAGCATACATAGTTCAGCACATTTATTTATATGCCACAAAGTAAAGGCAAGTAGAGAGTATAAGCTAGCAACAACAGGATGTTGCCAGCTCAGCAATTTACATGAAGGTGTACGGTTTGCAAATGAATCTATCTGAGGTCTTTGTTCTAGCCTCAAAGGTGAAGATAAAAGAACTAACTATGCCTTCCTACTGAACAACTGTTGCCACCTCAGGTCTTTAGGAAGAGGTGATGGGTTCTGAATTGTTGCTCAAGGTACTCATAACTCTGGCTCCATGGCTTCAATCAATTGAAGGGTCACCATTGGTGACAACTAAAATGTCTCTCTACACATTGCAAAATATCCTCAGGAAGCCAGATGCCAATGGCTCATGCCTGTAATCCTAGCTACTCATGAGTCTGAGATCTGAGGATTGTGGTTCAAAGCCAGCCTGGGCAGGAAAGTCCATGAGACTCTTACCTCCAATAAACCACTCAGAAAACCAGAAGTGGCGCTGTGCCTCAAGTGGTAGAGCACTAGCCTTGAGCTGAAGAGCTGAGGGACAGCACCTAGGCCCAGAGTTAAGGCCCCACGACCGACCAAAATAAATAAATAAATACATAAATAAATAAATATCTCCTCAGGAGAACAAATTTTATCAACATAATATTGTATACATTTTTTTTGAGACAAGGCCATGCTGTGCACCCAGGTTGACCTTGAATTAACAATCCTCCTGCTTCAGCCTCCTGGGTGGTAGGATTACAGATGTGAGTCATTATGCCCAGAGTGGTGTGCAAAAATTTGAACATAATTTTTTCAGTGGTACTGGGATTTGAATGCAGGGCCTTATGCTTGCTTGGCAGGCACTCTAGCATTTGAGCCACTTCTCTAGCCCTTTTTGCTTTCATTAGGTTTTACATAGTTTCTCACTTTTGCTTTTGGCCTGCCTGCACTATGATCCTTTTAATCTGGGTTCCCAAGTAGCTGGAACACAACACCGCATACAGCTTTGTAATTTTTTTTTATTATTGTGAAAATACCATACAGAGAGGTTACAATTACAGAGCAAGATAGTGAGTACATCTCTTATCAAGCATTGTTGCATCCTCCTTTGTTTCCCCATACCATCCCTTCCTCTCTCCACGCCCCACCCCCACACCCCCTTACACCCCCCCCAAAGTTGTAAAGTTTGTTTTTCGACATAACGTCTTGTACACCTTGTACATCTCATTGTTGTAATGGGTCCACCTGTATCCCTATTTAAACAGCTTGTTTTTTCCCTTCCCCTCCACAAATTATATCAACATCAAATACAGTGAAAGCAGTGCTTATACCCTGGGGGAGATACATAAAAGCAACAAAGAAATCATCTTATAAATATGTTGGAAACAATCGCAAGAAAGAAAAAAAAACATTTGAACCCTTATCTTGGGGTTCATTTCGCCTAACATCAACTTGTCTGTAATTTTTATTTTTTATTGTTATTATAAAGGTAATACACAAAGGGGTTACAGTTACATAAGTCAGGTAGTGAATACATTTCTTCGCACACATGACTTTTAATCAGTTGAGATGATGTCTCACTAATGTTTTGCTTCGGCTGGCCTTGAACTCCATTAATCCTGATCTCAGCCTCTTAAACGGCTAAGACTACAAGCAGGATCCAGTATACCTGACTTGAATGAGCATATAATTTTTGTGCCAGTACTGGGGCTTAAACTTAGAGATTCCTGTTCTTATGAAGCTATTTCACTCAAGGATGGCACTCTATCCCTTGAGCACCCCTCCACTTCGAGATTTGTAATGGTCATTCGGAGATAAGAATCTCAAGCATTTGTCTGCTTACTCTGTCCTTGAGCCTCAATTCTTAAATCTCAGCCTCTGGAGTAGCTATGATTATGGGTTTGAGCCACTAGTATTAGGCTAGATGTAAAATCTGATTGTTCACTGTTTGTATGCTTGATGTACTTTGTATCTTCTCTCTTTTTTAATATATTTTATTTCTATTATCATTTATTAATTCTACAATTGGATCAGAAAACAAGATCCATCAATTTGCTGTCTTCATGAGATGCACCTCACAGCCAAAGATAAAAGCAAACTCTGAGTGAAAGGATGGAGGTAGATCTACCATGCAAATGCTCCCAGCACAAAGGTAGGAGTTGACATCCTGATGTCTGATAAAATAAACTTTACATTAAAAGCATTACAAAAAGACAAAGATGGTCACTATATATTAATAAAGGAAATAATCCAAGAAAAGGATATCATCATTGTCAATCTATACTCTCCAAACATCGGTGCACACATATATGTTAAGCAAATACTCTCAGACTTACAGGAAAAGATAGATCCAAATACAATAATACTAGGAGACTTTAATACTCCACTCTTACCAAAGGACAGGTCTATCAACCAAAGAATTGGAAAAGATGTCTCCGAATTAAGTGATGCCATATCCAAAACAGATGTAACTGACATATACTGAGTTTTCTACCCAACAACAACCCAATACACATTCTCAGCAGCCCATTGAACTTTTTCCAAAATAGATATCTTAGTTCTGTTAGCAGTATGCTCACCTTTGGACGTCAGCTCCACTCAGACCTAAACCCCTCCCATACCTGGAGTTCTTGCCCTACAGCTGGCCCCTCCCTCTGTCTGACCAGATCCACCTGGGGTCCCCTCTACCTCACTTCTGACCCTCAGACTCCTCCAGGTACATGGATGGTGATGGAGGCCATGTGCTCCCTCTTGGGGGAAATATGGCTCCTCTAATAAAACCTTTTATTAATCTTTCCCCTGTGCCTGCCTGCCTCTGCATGGTCCCCTGGGATGGATGTGTGGGACCATTCATTGGTGCCCTATATGGGGATAGGCTCCCTGGTGGATTTGCTTCCCCTCCACTTCAGATGGGGGTCTGACCAGCTGCCCTGGGACCTATCCTGAGATCTTACACTACAGTCACCAGAGGGCCACCAGGGTAACTTTCTCTTGACTGAGTGCACTACCTACTCCCCACCCAACATCGCTAATTAAGTTTATCCACAGATTAGTAACCAGTTAATTGGAGTTCTGGGTTTCCAATTTCTGTATTTCTGTCTGTAAGGCCACCTGGGCTTTCATGGGCTAACCAAGCCTGACCCCTGCCATCTGACCAAAATCTTGGCCAAGTGCCCAGAACTCGCCACTAGGGCCTACTGTGGCCAAGGGCCCCCCATGGAGTAAACGTGATGACGTTTCTCACTGGTGTGACCCCCGTTATTATGAGCCAAATAGCACCACAGAGGATGCTCTGTGGCAAACGCTTGGCTCTTGGTCACTACTACCATGGAAAGGACATCATCTAAATTTCTTTAAGGCCACCTGGGCTTAGAGGGGCTGCTGAGCCCCCATCAGAGTCAAATTCAGCCCCAAATTTAAAATTCCATTTCTGTGAGTGCTCAGGCAGGTAAAACTCTCCCTCTCTCTCCCCCTCCCCTTAAACAATGTCACTTGCTGTTAAGGAGCTTCTGGTAACCTCTCCCTTCTTCCAAATAAGGTATTCACAAGTATTTGATATTCTAAAGGCCATGGTAAATCCATGGAAGAATATAGCCTAACAGTAGCTTGTTTATACTCATTGAGATTAAAAAAAAACTGAATGAGTTTATGTTTAAACTCACAAAAAGGTCAAGTTTGGGAATTACCATAAGTGTAAAAAATTATATTGTTTTAAACAAAAACTTTAGATAAAAAGATTTTCGGTTCTTAATCATGGAGATTAAATATTCTCTCTAACTGAGCATGTGGTGAATAGGCCATCTTGGCTTCGTGGTAATTCAGCTACTGTTTTGTGCTGACTAAACATGATTCTGTGATCCTCCTCCGCTGACTAAACTTGATTCTATGATCCGCACCCCCTTGACCTTACCAGTGGCACCATTATGCTATGCCTTGTATCTTGTCTCCTGTTTACTATGTTGTTGTTGGCAAAGTTTTGTATTTTCCAATGACCACGTGGTTCCATCATAATTAGACAAAGTAATACCACTAAAATTTCAAAACTTTAACTGGCCAATTTTAAAATCTAAGTTGGCTCTATAATCTGTGCATAAACATGTCTATTTGTCTATATGTACACTATTATGGTTTCAAGGTTACCAAGTACTCTGCTTACTAAAAATCTTTGTCAAAGAAACGTAGGTCCCATGGTTTCCCTTATTTGTAATATCTAGTATACGTATGAGTCAAGCGGAAAAGGTCAGATAATGTGATGTCAGGAAAATGAACCCTTAGATGTGTATTTTAATGTTTTTTTCTTTCATGCATGTGTTTCTAACACATTTATAAGATTATCTCTTTGTTGCTTTGTATGTCCCTCCCCCACAGTATAACCCCTGCTTTCACTATATTTGATGTCAGTATAACTTGTGGAGGAGATGGGGAAAAACCAGTTGTTTAAGGATACAGGTGGACCTGTTGCAACAATGAGAAGTACAAGTTGTCATGTCCAAAACGAGCTTTACAACGTTAGTGCGGGGGGGGGGGGGGGGGGAAGGGGAGGGAAGGGGGGGAAGGAGAAGGATTGGGATTAGGGGGGGAGGGGGGAGGCTGGGAAGGGATGTGAAGGGTAAATAAAGGAGGAGGCTGCAATGCTTGGTAAGAAATGTACGCATTATCCTGCCCATGTAACTGTAACTCCTCTGTACAGTATGTTCACAAATAAAATTTAATTAATAAAAAAAAAAGAAAGAAAAAAAATAAAAATCTTTGTCAGTGGAAGCTATGATTTAATCTAAAATGCTTTAAAACTTTGTGACCTGACTATAAGCCAAAGAAAAAATAGGCAATTTTAAAAAGCCTTGGGAAAGGAGTTAGAAGAGATGGTTTCCAGCCGGGTGCAAGTGGCTCACACCTGTAATCCTAGCTACTCAGGAGGCTGAGATCTGAGGATCACGGTTCAAAGCCAGCCTGGGCAAGAAAGTCTGTGAAACTCTTATCTCCAATAAACCTCCAGAAAACCAGAAGTGGCGCTATGGCTCAAGTGGTAGAGCACTAGCCTTGGCTGAAGAGGTGAGGGACAGAGCCCAGGCCCAGAGTTCAAGCCCCACAACTGACACAAAAAAAGAAAAGAAAAGATGGTTTCCCTTACAAAGTAAATAAAAGTGGTAATTAAGTTGGCTGTGAATTGTGTCATTCCTATGTCCATCTATGCTAAGAGTTAAATTTTGTACCTCTGACCATGGCTAGTAAACTAGGTCTAAGAGTTTAATTCTCCATTTTCTTCCCTGTGTGCCCATCAACTCCCTTTAAGATCAAGGGACCAGAGTAACTCAACATGTAGTGTGGCCTGTGAATGGAAAATGCCCAGGAAACAAAACAAGGTTGTCACAGCTGCCTAAACCAGTGGCACCTGCCTGCTTTAAAAGCTAGTGTAAACCAGGTCTTTAACCAATATATATATAAAATCTTGCAGGTAACCAATGGGAGGTGCAACAGTCTATACATGACGGGAGATGCCACAGCCTTGCCCAGACCTTGCCAGCCTTGCTCCATCACACATAACCAAAAGCCTGCTGATTTGGGGTAAAATAATAAAAATTAATAATAATGTTAATCCCAAATTAGACCATAAGGGGTGTGTGAGCAAAGGATATGAGTTGCTTCTGTGCTATTTTACAATTGGATGTATTTTTAAATGAAAAGAGATGCTACAATGTTAGTACATTTTAAAAAAAAACCTGCTAATTTCCTAAAGGTAATTCAGACTGCAGAAAAAAGTAGCCAGTTTAAACTTTTGGCCAAGAGGTAAAGGGTGTACCCCAGTGTTTCAATGTGGCCTTCAAATGCAAATTAAAGTGTCTTTACAATAAGGGATTAAAATGGTGTCCCCTTTGTAAAAATTTGGGAAGTTGTAAGGAGTGGCTAGCCTCCCAGAAAAAAACGTTTAAAAGATAAAATTGTATAAAAGGTTTATTTTAAAGTAAAAAAAAAAATTAGGATTATTCCAGTTTGCCCTTAAAATTCTTTTTTATAACAGTTTCCAGCAGGCCCACAGTAAAAGACAGGACAAGTTTGTCAAATGTAACTTCATAAGTTCCAGGTAAGACCATGCTTATAAAACTACTTCCAATGACAATCTTTGTTGCTTTTAATTAGAGTAAAAGTGACTTTGTAAAAACTCATTGATCTGAGAACTGCAGTTCGAAGCCAGCCCGGGCAGACAAAGGTCCCTGTGAGATTGTCATCTCTAATCTGCCGGAAGAGTGCTCAAAAGCTGAGTTGCTTTGGAGCTCAAAGTGGCAGTGTTCTAGCCTTGAGCTGGAGAGCTGACGGACAGCACTCAAACCCCGAATTCAAGCCCAGCAACTGGCCAAGGAAAATACCAAAGGTGCACTTATTCCAGCAGTAAAAATAGCACTCCAGGGACTCCAACAATGTTAAAACATCCAGAGGCAATTATAAGCAATTGCGTGGATGAAAAAATGGTGTCAGATCCTGAGTTACTTGAGCTTGGGCCTCCAAAAATTGATCAAAGCCAAGAGGTCATGGAAAAATAGTTTGTAAACATGCCCAAGCCCATGTTGGTCTAATTGGACAAAATTTGCCAGTCTTCTGTGATAGTGGGTTGTAAAAGCTAATGTTGTAAAATGTAAAAAAAAATAATTTAAATCCTGAACCCCCTGTATCTGCTCAAAGTCCTAATTGGTAGTAACTTTTGAGCTGGCACTAACCACATAAATTTAGCTGTTAAAAAAAGCTTGTACAGCTGAGATTATGTCCATATTGAGATCGGTCTAAAGGCCTACACAGGTAGGCATTGTTGGAACCACTAAAAATCAGGTTCCTCCACCAGCCAGAAAATGCTTTTATAAAACAGGGTGTTAAACAGGCTATGTGGCCATAGCCCAAGAAAAGGCCTGTACATTTGTTAAAGGTTAAATGTGGTATATAAGCCACTTGAGTGCCAATCAATCACAGGTTAAAAATATCTGCTGGGTTTAATTAGAAAACTTTGACAAGTAATTGTTAGTCAGTTGTTAACAAGTTATAGGTAACCTCTATCTCATTAATCTCCTTGTTGCTATGTGACTCTAAGTGGTAGAGCTCTAGCCTCAAGCAGAAGTACTCAGGGACAGTGCCCAGGCCTTGAGTCCAAACCATAGATGCCAACTGGGACAAGCTATCCCAGCAATGGATGCTGAGACACCTGCCAGGACAACCTCAGTCCTGACGATGGAAAACCATGGAGAGGAGTAAGAGGATATGATATCCTAACTAGAGTCACTTTATGCTCATCCTTTCAAAATTAATCAGAGGTGGGAGATGAAGTGAAAGAGTTGCTTGCCCACCTAATGTCCATACCTGTCTACCTTCTAACTGGACAGAAAGTTAACTGTCTTGCCTTTGTTACTTGCTATTTGTATTTATAGTAGCTTCTGACTGGTATTCTCAACCAGTCCATAATGCTCTCCCCTACTCACTTGCCCAAAAGACCGTAGACACCCCCTTCCTGCCTTCCTGCCCTGAGTCCAGTTATTCCTCTTTCCCTGTAATGGAGCCTAACTGGGCTTATACTCCAAATGGAATGTTTCTGGCCCATGGCCAATGTGTGTTCTTCTATGTCATTCATTTTAACTGACCTTGTCACTTTGTCAGCTTTTTGCCTGATCTTTCCAAAAGTCTCTTTCAACAGGATATTATCCCCTGCACAGGATACCACTTGGGAGCAAGTCAAGGCCATCCTGTTCCTACAGGCAACCAGAGACATCAGTTACACTGCTGTGGCTTTCCCAGTGCAGACCCAGACCCTAAAAACCCCAGCTCTAGGGATTCCTAAATGCTCCCAGGCCAGCAGGATGTAGCCAAAAGCACTCATGACACCTGTTGGCTCTGGTACCTTTAAATATCTCTGCTACCAAAAACAAGTCGTTTAAGGATACAGGTGGACCTGTTGCAACAATGAGAAGTACAAGTTGTCATGTCCAAAACGAGCTTTACAACGTTGGTGCGGGGGGGGGGGGGGGAGGATTGGGGGGGAGGGGGGAGGTAGGGAAGGGATGTGAAGGGTAAACAAAGGAGGAGGCTGCAATGCTTGATAAGAAATGTACGCATTATCCTGCCCATGTAATTGTAACCCCTCTGTACAGTATGTTCACAAAAAAATTAAATTAAATTAAAAAAATTTTAAAAAAAATCTCTGCTACCTCCTCCTCAGGTTACTGTGATCCTAAAGCAGGAAAAGTCTTACCTCCTCTCTTCTAGGATGCTAGGAGTCAGGTACCATGCTATGTCTCCAATCAGAGACAGAAAAGGCAATTTCAGATCTTTGATAGCCCCTTCTGGAAATCAATCCCCCCATAGCATATTCCTCTCTTATGCTGCTAACAGCAATTTTTTATCTTTTATTAATTGTATCTTACATTTTAGATGACTATTGTCATACAAAAAGGAGGACCTTTCCCAACCACTGTCAAGCAGAAGCTTCTTGGACTGTACCCGTCAGAGCAACAAAACTGACTACTTTGCCCATTTACAGCAGGAAACAGCTCCAGAAGAAATGACCTGTGCTCATACCCCCGGCCTGGTACCCCCTATTTTTATCAACCAACAGAGCGGGGAATGTTAGTATTATGCTCACCTTTGGTCCTCAGCTCCACCCAGACCTAATCCCCTCCTATCCCTGCAGCTCTGGCCATACAGCTGGTCCCTCTCTCTGTCCACTCAGATCCACCTGGGCTCCCATCTACCTCACTTTTGACTCTCATGCTCCTCCTGCTACCTGGATGATGATGGAGGCCATGTGCTCCCTCTTGGGGGAAATATGGCTTCTCTAATATACCTTATAATAATCTTTCTCCTGTGCCTGCCTGCCTCTGCCTAGTCCCTTGGGATGGATGTGTGTTCATACAAGGAATTTAAGCAAATATTCTATCTGACTATATAGTGGAATCAAGCTAGTTCTCAATAACAAAGCATACAGTAGAAATTACTGAAACAAATGGAAATTAAACAGCATACTTGTGAACAACACCTAGGTCACAGAAGAAATTCAAAAGTTCCTAGAATTTAATGAAAATGAATGCACATCACAAAGAAACCTGTGGGATATGACAAAAAGCAGTCCTGAGGGGCAAATTTATTGCTCTCAGTGCACGACTGAAGAAAACAGAGACAGACCAAATAAACAACCTTATGATGCAACTAAAACTGCTAGAGAAGCAAGAAAAGGTTGAACCTAAAGTTGCTAGATGGAGTGAGATAACCAAAATAAGAAATGAAAATAATGAGATAGAGACCAAGACAACTATAAATAAAATTAATAAAACAAAAAGCTGTTTTTTTGGGGGAAATCAATAAAGTGGGTGGACCTCTGGCAAGATTAACTAAGAAAGAAGAGGGGAGACCCGAATCAATAAGATCAGGGATGCCACATGAAAAATTACAACAAACATCCAAGCCATCCAAACAATTACAAAGAACTATTTCAGGACACTATACTCACCAAGGAAGGAAAACCTAGCACAAATGGATGAATTTCTAGAGAAATACAAATTGACCAAACTGAACCAAGAAGAAATAAATCAATTAAACAAGCCAGTAACCTACAATGAGATAGAGGAAGCAATCAGAAATCTTCCAACAAGGAAAAGCCCAGGACCGGATGGATTCTCTATGGAATTCTATAATACCTTTAAAGAGGAACTAAAACTCATACTCCTCAAGCAATTCTAAGAAATAGAAACAGAGGGAGCAATCACAAATTTATTCTATGAAGCCAATATCACACTTATCCCCAATCCAGGCAAAGATCCAACAAAAAAAGAGAACTACAGACAAATCTCTTTAATGAACACAGATGCAAAGCTCCTCAAAAAAATTTTACCCAACAGAATCCAGAAACATATAAAAAAAATCATACATTACGATTAAGTAAGCTTCATCCCAGAGATGCAGGGATGGTTTAACATATAAAAATCAATAAATGTAATCCATCACATCAACAGATCCATGGTCAAGGACCACATGAAAATCTCAATTGATGTGGAAAAGGCTTTTGATAAAATACAACACTCATTCATGTTAAAAGCTCTGGGATAAATAGGAAAAGAAGGAATATTCCTTAAAACAACAAAAGCCTTTTATGACAGACAAATAGCCAATATTATACTTAATGGGGAAAACTTCAACGAACTCCCCTAAAAACAGGATCAAGGCAAGAATGCCCACTATCTCCACTCCTCTTCAATATAGTTCTGGAATCCTTAGCCAGTGAATAAGGCAAGAAAAAGACACTAAAGGGATCCGCATATAGAAGGAAGAAATTAAACTATCCCAGATGACATGATACAATAACTTAACGATCTCCAAAACTCCACTCCCAAACTGCTAGACCTTATACCACTTGGGCAAAGTAGGAGCATACAAAATTAACCCACAAAAATCAGTCACCTTTCTGTATACCAACAATGTACAAGCAGAAAGGGAAATCAAGGAATCAACCTCGTTCACAATATCCTCAAAAAAATATCTAGGAATTAACCTAACCAACGTTGTAAAAGAACTATTTAATGAAAACTATAAAAACTTAAAGAAAGAAATCACAGAGGATACCAGGTGAAAATGGCTATACTGACAAAATTGATATAAATATTCAATGCAATTCTCATTAAAGTCTCAATAACATACTTTACTGAAATACAGAAAACAGTCCAAAAATTCACATGAAACAACAAAAGACCTAGAATAGCCAAAGCAATTCTAGACAAAAGCAAGAATGTGGGAGGGATCACAATACCAGATTCAAGTTCTACTATAGAGCCATAATAACAAAGACAGCTTGCTACTGGCACAAAAGAAGACCTGAAGACTAATGGAACAGATTAGAAGATCCAGAAATAAAACTGCATAAGTAAAATCAGTTGATGTTTGACAAAAGAGTCAAAGCCCTGCAGTGGAAGAAGCATCACCTCTTAAACTACTGGTGCTGGGAAAACTGAGTGGTCACATGAAGAAAACTACAAGTGGATCCCAGCCTATCATTATGCACTAACATCAACTCAAAATGGATTAAAGACCTTAACATCAAACCTGAAACTCTGAAACTACTTCAGGACAGAATAGAAGAGACATTGAACTTATAGGCACAGGCAAGAACTTCTTGAACAGAGTCCCAGGGTCACAACAAATTGGAGAGAGACTAGACAAATGGGACTGTCTTAAAATAAAGTTTCCACACAGCTAAAGAAATAGCAACCAAACCAGAAAGACAGCCAACTAATTGGGAAAAATATTTACCAGCAATATATCAGACAAGGGCCATTATAAACAGGGAACTCAAGAAACTAACCCCTCCCAAATCTAACAAACCAATTATTAAGTGGGCAAGGGAGCTAAAAAGAGACTTCTCAGAAGAAGAGATAAAATGGCAAAAAAAAAAAAAAACCCACACATGAGGAAATGTTCATCATTCTTGGCTGTAAAATAAATGCAAATAAAAACAATCCTGAGATACCACCTTACCCCAGTTGGAATGGCCCACATCCTAAATTCAGCCAATGACAAATGCTGGAGGGAATGCAGAGAAAGAGGAACCCTACTGCATTGCTGGTGGGAATATACACTAATTCAACCACTTTGGAAAGCAGTCTGGAGTTACCTCAGAAAGGTAAATATAGACCTCCCTTATGACCTCACCATACCAGTCCTAGGCATTTACCCTGAGCAGCAGGAACCAGTATACAAGGACACATGCACCTCCTCCATGTTCATTGAAGCACTGTTCACAATAGCCAAGATATGGAAACAACCCAGATGCCCCACTACAGATGAATGGATTCAAAAATTGTTGTACCTATATACAATGGAATATTATGCAGCCATTAGAAAGGACAAAATAATGCTATTCACAGGGAAATGGATGGAACTGGAGCAAATCATTTTGAGTGAGGTAAGCCAAGAGAAAAGAGACGAATGGCACATGGTCTCCCTGATATGTGCATGTTAAATCCAAAATGCGAGGAAATATGTCAAAATAAACAGGACTCGAGAAATAAAGGACTTCCACTCATTTTGTCATATCATTGCTGAGGGAAGGTAGGAGGAGGACAGAGAATCAAAGTGAAATGGGAAAACATATAACAGAAGGGCCCATCAGCTGCACTAGACATAGATGAAAATGAACTAAGCAACTCAAAGGCAGCAGTGGGAGGGAAGGAATGAGAGGGAAAGAGGGAACAGCTTAAACTAAGCAAAAGAAATGTAAATATCGCCTGATGTGGAAGAAATAGTTGCATTGTCAAAGCTTATAGAATTCACAAATATTAAAGACCGTGATAATAACAATTTGCCTTGTGAAGGTTAAAATGTGTTTTGACGTTAACTATCGCTATTCCACAATACTGTGAAATATGTGAAATTTATGTAATCATCCAATCTCAATTAAAAAAATAGCTAATGCTTAAAAAAATAAAGTCAAGGGACATCAACCAGGTCCCAAGCTCAAGCCCCAGCACTTACACACACACATACACACACACACACACACACACACACACACACACACACAATATTTCAACACATGTAAAATAATTTAGCATTTTACTTTTCCCAAACACGAAAAGGTTTGTAAAATTCCTTATCAACTCATTCAACTATGCTCTTCATTTATTATTGCCTAGAATGTTAGTCTCATCTTTAATTTCAGTTGACCTTTTCTCAAGTTGGTAATGCATTCATATCATTCCAAAGCTGAAATAATAAAATATATAAAGTTCATTTTGAGTCTTGGGTCAACTACGGATTTAGGATAAGCCTGGGCTTCGATTGCCCTCTGGTGCTGAAATAGTGATAAGACAACAATAGCCAATTCAGCAAACTAGAATCTGGGTACCATTAAGTGCTGAAATAGTGAAGGTGTCTATAAGCTAGGAGAAAATATGCAGCCTGCTAAGATACTGGACAAAGAGGCACAAACAAACCCATAATGGTAAAATGACAATAAAGAACTAGCTCTTGCAATACTCACACAATGTTGCACATAAATAAACATCGAGAACTATCAGAATTTTATGATCTGACCTAAGAATCAAAAAAGGTTTCAGAGACTGACCAGATAGTAATCAATATGAGAGTACTCTCAGATAAGAATTTAAAATACAGGGATTGGGAGGAAGATGGCAGAAGAGAAGTTGGGAGCTAAAGAAGCTCTCAAATAGAAACCAGTTTTAGTGTTCCACTGAAAAGTCCAAGGCTAGAAAGTCACACCAAGTGTGCCAACATAGTACAGAGAGTTTGGCCAGAGAGGAAAAATTTTTAGGCAGCTTGGTTAAGGAGACAGATTAGAGCACTCGCCGGTGTCCGCCATGGCCGTGGTGGTGGCTGCTCCTTCAGACACCATATCAACAGAGAGAGCCAGGACAAACATAATAGAGGTAGTGTGTGAGCAGATTCTACTCACCACCAGCAAGAACTGACAAGGAGCAGAAATCTTCATCCTGCTGACCACAGACAGCCGCAAATTGTGGATGGCCCAGAAACCAAGGGAAAAGTGTGAGTACCCCAAGACATCCTCACTCCTTCTCATGGAGCAGCAGTGGGAAGGTAGCCCCTTCCCCCCCCCCCCACCAGAGAAGAACTCCACCTTTGAAACTGACAAAGACCAGGTTGGAGCAAAGAGCAGTAACTCAGGCCTTGGAAGAAGACAATAGGAACCATTCAACAGGTCAAAGGAAACTGACCTGCTGAGGCTCAACTCCACCTGGGGGGAAAGTTTTCCTTCTCAGACAGAGAAAGCTCCACCCAGGGAAGAGTGACTTCCTTCACTAAGTAAACAGAGCCAGAGACTGTCCTCCCCTCCCCCCCCCCAACTGCAGCACAGATAGCAGACCTGGAGTGTAAAAAAAAAATTGGAAAATCAATACACATAAATCCTGAGAATGGCTCCAGGTTGAGCTGTGTAGCTCCTGAGGGAGCTAGCCCCTCAAGGAAAAGCTTCTGATTGCTGATAGGCCCCTACCCACAACCTAGTCCCATCACAGCAACTCCTAGCTAGAGGAAGCAGCCATCTCCCTCTTTTGTGATACTCAAAGCAAATCACCCTCCCACTTAACTAGCCTGGGAGGAGGGTCATAAAGTCCCTGGTAAGGCAGAGCTTCTTCATTCTGCTTGCTCAAACAAACTGATTTAAGAAACCAGTCAAGCCACAGGAAAACCAACCACCACAAACAAACCAGAGACCCCCACAAAGAGACTGGTTATGGACATAGGGAAGACACAAGATTCCCCCCTTCTCCCCCAAAAATCGAAGAACTCTTTTTTCTACCTAATTTTTTTAATGTTTTAAAAAATTGTTTTCTATTTTTTCATCATTTTTATTTTAGGTTTTGTTTTTAATTCTCTTTTTACTCTTTTCCCTTTTGGTCCTTTTTTTTTTGTTTTACTTAATTGCTGTTCTGTTCATACCCTATAGCCATCTTTGTAATTAGACCTTATCCTTCATTGTGTGCATACTTTATTCAGATATTGACTACTCAATTCACAAACTCTCAGCATTAACTCCTTTACTTATAGTATTATTTCTTTATACTTATATAATTTTTAAGTGTTTCATTTTTAATTTTTAAAATTTTTTATTTTTCCTTTTTCTGTATTTCTCTTCTCCTTTTCTTCTATCCTTTTCCTCTCTCTGCATTTAGGTTTCAGTTATATTCCCTCTCTCCCTTTCTCTCCCCACATTCCTCTAATCTTATTTTCAACTTACAATTCTCCCTAAACTTATTAATTTCTGGTCTGCTGAATTCTTGATGTTCTGAGTCCATTGATCCCTAGTTGTTTGTTGTTGAACTAGATGGTATCTGTTGAGCTAGATTGTATCTGTATTCATTTTGACTGCATCAAACAATCCATGCAACTTCAGGGCTCTGGTTGATGCTTGCCTTAAAATAGTGTTCTAGTGGGGGATTGGCTTTGCTTTCATACCCAAATGGGCAGAACAAGCAGAAACACAAGAAAAATGGTAAGTTCAGGTATCTGAACTCCCACTCATGATAATCAGGCAACAGAACAATTAATGAATAATCCAGAGGAGAGTTTCCCAAAATGCTCTAAAAACACTACTGGTAAACATGCTGAATGAAAAGACTGAAAGCCTGCAAAGACTCTGTGTGAGCGTGACAGGGAAATGCACGAGTGTGATGAGGCTAACCAAAGATTAATACAGGAATTTCACAAGTGTGAGGAGGCTAATCAAAGATTAATTGAGGAATTGAGTGATCGGGATGAGAATAAACAAAGATTAATAGAGATTCATGTAATCCACAAACAGAAAGCTGGGGGAACCCATAGAGGCCACAAAGGGAATGTTGAATGAAGCCCAACAGAAGGAAAGGGAGTCCAATGAAATAATAACCCATCAACTAAAGGATTTGAGAATGAACACTGAAAACCAAATTGAGGAGGTAAAGAAGTCCACATAAGATCTAAAACAAAGCTCCAACAAAGAATCTGAAGCCATCAAATCTGACCAATTAGAAAGGAAGGAAATAAAAAACAAAGTAGAATGTCTTGATAGTATGTTGTACAAGATTGAATCTCTGGGATTGAAGACAGTCTAGACATTATAGATAAAGAACCCACAAGTATTCAAGACAAATCCAAGAAATATAATAGATCTATTCAATATTTAGATGACACCATCAGAAGGCCTAATTTAAGGCTAATGGTTGTAGAGGAGGGCATAGAGACAGAAGTTAAAGGTCTAGAAAATTTATTTAACAGTATCCTAGCATAGGCCCATTCAGATACAAGAAGCCTTTAGAACCCTGAATAGATCAGACCAATACAGGATATCACATTGTAATTCTCACAGAATCAATTGAGACCAAGGAAAGGATCCTTAAAGCTGTCAAGGAGAAAAGATCAGTCACTTATAAAGGGAAACCAATCAGAATAACTTCAGATTTCTCAGTAGAGACAATTAAAGCAAGAAGAACCTGGAATGATGTATGCCATGCCCTAAAGCCAAACAACTATCAACCAAGAATACTGTACCCAGCTAAAGTCTCCTTCAAGAGTGCTCAAGTGCTCAAGAGTGGCACTCTACCACTTGAGTTCCTGGCCTGGAACCCTTGATCCTCATGGCTTAGCTTCTTAATGACTGATATTACAGGTGTGCACTACCAAGCACAGCAATGAGCACTTGTGTGTGTGTGTGTGTGTGTGTACTGGTACTAGGGCTTGAACTCAGGTCCTGACCACTGTCACTTAGCTTTTTTGCTCAAGACTGGCACTCTACCACTTGAGACACACCTCAACTTGTAGATTTTAATAAATTAAGGAGAAGAACCTCACAGACTTTCCTGACTGGGCTAGCTTTGTACTGTAATCCTCAGATCACAGTTTTCTGAGTATCAAGGGTAATAAATGTGAGCCATCAGTACCTTGCTTGAGCATGCTTTTAAAGATGTTCTTCATCTGGGTGCTTGGTGGCTCACGCCTGTACTCCTAGCTACTCAGGAGGCTGAGATCTGAGGATTGCAGTTTATCTCTGATAAATTACCAAAAGCCTTAGAAGTAGAGTGTGGCTTAAGTGGTAGATTGCTAGTCTTGAGCAAAAGAAGATCAGGGACAGTGTCCAGGCCCCAATTTCAAGCCCCAGGACCAGCAAAAATGTTTTTAAAGATGTTCTTCAGGGTGAGTGCAGTGGGTCATTCCTGAATAGGAGCATCACAAGTTCAAGGCCAGCATGGGCTACATAGGAAGATCCTATCTCAAAGAAAAGAACTAGGGGAGGGAAGGAAAAGAAAGCAAAAGAAGTATGTTCTTGTTTGAAAGCATCATAGTCTTGTACTTGCTGGGCCAACAAGTGGGGTTAACTTCACTCAGGAACTTGTCAGTCATTCATGTAGAATTCCTCATTGTTTTGCATAAATGTCCCAGCCTTGTGGTTTGGTCAGGGCCTTATGACAAGGCTGAAGGACTGTAGATGTTGAACTGCCCAGAAAGCACAAGGATGGGGTGGAAAAAATACACATCAGCTCCAACAGGCAGTAGGCCAAGTTAGCTCACATTACAGTCTCAGATAAAGCCTCTCTTAAATGAACAGAAGTCTGCATGTGGTGCTAAGTAGTCTGACTCAACGGTTGAGGAACAAAGGAAACAGACCAATAAGAAGACAGAGATGCCAAGCTTTTTATCCCATTTTAGTCACTGATCAGATAACTAAAGCCTTTAGTCAAGCAACAACATTTTTAGCAAAAATGGCTTTCAGGGCTCTGCTAAGTAACCTAGGCAACTGTTATCACAGCCCTGACGTCAGAGCTGTTACCTGCAGTGAAGCAAGGGGGAAGCTAATAATGTAGTGCTCATCTGTGATCTCCAGAATTGGTGATCTAAATCAAGTGACAGCAATTCTGTTTTTCTCAGACCGACTGACATCTGACTTGCTTCTGGAAGCTTCCCAGGGCATTTTTATTGGATGAGGATTTTTTTTGTTAACTATCCTCCTTGTATTGGTCATTTATATAGCTATCTCAAACCCTGTTAGTTTTAGCTTGGTCTAATCTTGAGGGATACCCAGTCTGTAAATGTTTGATCTGTCCTGTGCCCTACTCTAGTGTTTTATGACAAAGCTTTGAAAACATGCATTTTAATAGGTAACAGGTGAAAGGCTCCAGTGAGTTCATTTGCTTTGTTCCCTATATGGAGGCTGCTACCTGTCTCAATCTGACTTCATTGCAGGGAGTGGCTCAAAACTTGTCACTCAGCAGATTGCATTGCATTTTTCTGAAAAATTTACAATTTGTTCATTTATTCACTCAATGAATAAGAATGTTTTCAGAGTGTCTGCTTTGACTCCGAGGTCTTTGATCCATTTGGAGTTGATTCTGGTGCAGGGTGATATATAAGGATCTAGCTTTAGTTTTCTAAAGGTGATTAACCAATTTTGCCAGCACCACTTACTGAAGAGGCTGTCTTTCTTCCATTCTATTTTTTTAGTTCCCTTATCGAAGATTAGATGGCTATATGTCTGTAGGTTCATTTCTGGGTTTTCAGTTCTATTCCATTGGTCCTGAGGTCTGTTTATTGCAGCATTATTTACCATAGCTGATATGGAACCAACCCAGATGCCAAGAAAATATGGTATATACACACAATGGAATTCTATGCCTCCGTAAGAAAGAATGACATTGCCTCATTTGTTAGGAAATGGAAAGTCTTGGAAAAAATTATATTAAGTGAAGTAAGCCAAGCCCAAAGAAACATAGGTCCCATGGTTTCCCTTATTTGCAATAACTAGTATATGTCTGAGACAAGCAGAAAAGGACAGATAAGTTGATGTTAGGTGAAATGAACCCCAAGATAAGTATTCAAATGTTTTCTCTTTCTTGATATTGTTTTTAACATATTTATAAGGTATTTCTTTGTTGTTTTGTATGTCCCTCCTCCATAGTATAACCCCTGCTTTCATTGTATTTGATATTGGTATAATTTGTGGAGGGGAAGGGAAAAAACAAATCATTTAAATAGGGATACAGGTGGACCCATTGCAACAATGAGATGTACAAGTCGTTATGTTGAAAAACGAACTACACAACTTTGGCCAGGGGTGGAGGGTAGGGGGCCGGGGGGTAGGAAGATGGGAAGGGATGGGAAGGGGAAACAAAGGAGAAGGCAACAATGCTTGATAAGAAATGTACTCATTACCTTGCCCATGTAATTGTAACTTCTCTGTATGGTATTTTCACAATAAAAAAAGCAAAAAACAAAAACAAATAAGAATAGAAGGCTGTATAAGGAAACTGTTGTTACTTAATAAGTTACCAAAAGATAGTGAATTAGTTATTTCTTTTGCATTATTCTGTGTTGTATTCACAACTCTTCAGCTGTCTTACTTGGGTCTCTCATTGCTGCTGTACTTAGCTGATATATTGGCTTAGGATTGGACCTACCTGGGAAAGCTGAAATGAATAGACTGTCTATGTGCTATTTTTTTCCAGGAGTACCTCTGGGCATCACGTTGTACTCCAAGACAACAAAGAAAGAGTTGCCAAGACCATCAAATTCTGTGAGTCAGGAAGTCACAGACTAATCCAGGTTTACAAGTATAGAGAAATGGACTCTACTTCTGGCTGGTAAGAGCCAAAAAATTAAGAACCGATAGAACTTGTTGTATTTGTAAAACATTCTACTTGGCTCTGAACAAGGCTATGACAGAAAGCCTGCCCTTCAGCCCTTTCCTCTAGTTAGACCATAAAGAATTTGACAAGTACAAATACCAGGGAAATCTAGAGGTGGACTGAGCCCTAAGAAGTTGAGCACTTCCTCGAATGTTTCTTAAGTTCCCATTGGTTGACTTGTCCTGTTGTAACACGGCTCTTAGGGAAAATGGATAGTATATGAGGAAAGATCTGGGGCATCCTCCTGGTTGTTGTGATGTCCATGTTGTTGTAAAGTGCAATGAGTGTGACCTGGTAACCAAGTCCCTTGTTTCCTCCTACTGCTTTGGCAGTTGTGTCTCCAACTGTGGTCTCCATTGGTCTCTTCTACCCTGTTTAATGCCCACCAAGAGACCTGTCTAGCAATGTACTCTTGAAGGAAAAAGTCCAGGGAAGTGAGAGACAGTAGCAGAGCCTGGCAAGGAGGTCAGGATAGGGCCCATCCTCCAGCTCAGGCATTCCATGAAGTTGAGGGGCAAGTACTACAATAGGAGGGAGGCCTGTGTCAGAGAAACACTTTAGCTTCCTTTCCTTCTCAAAGCCTGGGAGGCCCCTGCCGCTGCATCCACCCTGGAATTCCTGGCAACCTCTCCTGTCTCCTGGCCAGTGTTCTGAAGTTTCGTCACCACTCAAATACTTTCTGCACTTCCTCATTCTTGTCTGATCTCTTCTAGGCCCACCCCCCTCTCTGGCGATCTGCTAGCTTGTTTCCCAAGCACTAGCCTTCTTGCCTCATGTCTTCCTTCAACTAATCCACACTCCCTTATGCCTTTCCATTCCCTCCTGCCTCAGGCTCTCAGTTTACCTCTCCTCTTTCAGTGAAGATCCATCTACCATCTCTTCCACACTCCTCTCACGACTACTCATTTACTCTCCGGAACCATACACCTCCCTTACCATTGCTTATAGCTTCTTTCTTCTCCAACTCTCAATCTGCTCTTCCTGTCTACACTCTTCAGGGCTTTTACCACAGTCATGCACACAGATTCACTTTCCTCTAAGCTGTTCTCTCCTTTCTTTGTCCTCAACTTCCCCCCTCCTGCCCACAGGCCTCTTCTGTCCTCCCCAACGGCCAGCAGACCACTGCCTCTTTCAGAGCCCATGCCTCTCTTTCATCCCTTCAGCCTTCGTGTTCTGCTTGTGATATCCCATGTGTCTCCCACCTGCCTATCCTCACCTGCAAAAGCAGTGCCAGGCCCCTGCCCCTGTTGGCCCCACACTGCCCCTACTTGCCTCCCCACTGTAGGACAAGATGTAACTAGCCCTAATGAGCCTAGGCTCATACAGCACTGCCCCTCTCTCTTTGGGCACCTTGACATGATGATGAACCACACGTAGAACAACATGATGGGGTGCCGGGCTATGTCATAAGCCAGTGTGACTCCACAGTGCGACTCTGCTGATGCCACCCTGCTCACCCCCCTCGCACCCCCAGGCACTCTGAACATGATATGGTCCTGCTCCAACAGGAGTCCTGGATTGTGAACAGCAGCTTCAATGTGACCTAAAAGGGTCACATTGACCTAGAATGACCTGGTATGCTTCCACTTGTAGAACCCACAATCCAAGTGTGTTTGGATGTGACCTGCAGCACGTCTACTCTGTCTTTCCAGCATACCTGGATATTCTGTGGGGTGCCACAACATGCACCGCATGGCACTGGGCTTGACATGATGCCACGCTCTTCACATGATGTCTGCTCTCAACAGGACACCACGAGGTGAGGTGCTGCTATAACGTGATGTGATGTTGCACTTGAGGTGATGTTGTGCTCAAGGTGATGCCACACTTGGTGTGATCCCAGTGTGGGTTACTTGTTCTGTACCACCCTCCTGATGTAGTGGTAGTGACTTAACCCAGTCTACTGGCCTGCCCCGTCCTACCATGAAGCGGCCCGCCCCCAAGAGATGGGACTCAGTGCACCCCGTCTAGCCCAGTCTGGACCAGCTTCTCTGTGCTGCAACCTGGTGCTCCCAAAAGTGTCCAGGCGAATCCGACCATGCCCCTTACCCACTTGCTACAACCAGTTCCCATGTATTTCACCCAACCGCTACATTCCCAACATTGCTCCATCCCAGTGACATGACCTAGCCCTGTGGAACATAGCCTGTCTAGTGCTGAGGTGACCCTAAGGCGACCTGCCACACCACGCCCCTCCATTAGCCAGCCTGCCCCACCCAGGCTGAAAGTGACATGCACACGATGAAGTTCCGCCACCCCACTGTATACTGCTTCCCCCATAATCCACCTTCCCACCCTGGTGAGACCTCCCACAGGGTAGGCCCCGTGCTCAAGGTCCAGAAGTTTAAAGTGGAGCAGGTCACGTGATTACGGGATGCCTTTCAATGGCGACACCTTACATTTGGATATGGCCATTACCAGACTAGGCGCCAATCCTCAAACTGCGGATCTTCAGGGCTGGTGGTGACATTTAGTTGGCTGGAGCCAAGCAGGAGCCAGACTTATTTGTTTCCTGAGCCCAGGAGAAGATCCTAGCCAACAAGGAAGTGAAGCACTCCAGCTGCTGGCTCCTAATGGTAGCCGCCCTGTGAAAGTCCGGTTCATGGTAGCTTCCCAAGGCTGCCATTACTCGGTCCAGCTAACTGGCCTCTTCTTCTCTCCATGTCCTATGCTCCACATTTCCTCCTTGTCTCCCCAGGAAACTGATGCTGTTGCAACTGTTGACTGGTCCAAGGTCACCTAGTAACTTGGTGATAGCTAGAGCTTCTTCTCTAGCCTTGCTCAAGTCCCTTGCCACAACTCCTTGTTGTCCTATTTCCAAGTCCCCAGACAAAATGGCCCTTGCCCAATACTTTCTTTGCCTGGCTTCTGATGGTGGGGGTTCCCTTGTGAGCACAGCTAGAGGCAAGAGCTGCAACAGCATTGCAAAGTTTTTTTCCTTCATTTTGAGGCCTTTTCTCTCAAAGAAGGCACATAGAGGCTGATCTATATTTTCTAGGCATTGTAATGTGCAAGATTATTTATTTTGGATGGTATCCTCAAGTATAGGATCTGCCTGTATCATTTTGCAACTAAAAATGGTACAAGCTCAGTAAATGTTTTCCTCAGAGGATGGAAAGAGGGAGAGAAGTCTCATAACTAGTCACATGCATGGTGATTGATGGCAACATTAGTCTTCTATTTTTTTTTGTTAGTCTATCAAATTCCTGCTGGGTACTAGGCTCTGTGGCAGGCACTGAGAATACAATGGGAAACAAGAAAGGCACAAAAATCTTGCTCTTGTGGGCCTTATACTCTAATGGAGCATAGAAAATAAGTAAACAAATTAGGCATTTAAAAATTAAGTACTGTTGTGATAATAAAAGCAGAAAGAGATCTGAGTACTCAGATCAGATAATAAAAAAAAAATCCTTGGGGCTGGGAAGGTGGCTCAGTGGTAGAGCGCTTGCCTTGCATGCATGAGGCCCTGGGTTCGATTCCTCAGCACCACATAAGCAAAAAGAAAAAAAAACCAGAAGTGGCGCTGTGGCTCAAGTGGTAGAGTGCTAGCCTTGAGCTGAAGAGCTGAGGGACAGCGCCCAGGCCCAGAGTTCAGGCCCCACGTCCAGACCCCCCCCAAAAAAAATCTTTTCTGAGGAAGTGATATTTGAGCCCCATATGGAAAGCCAAGGTATCAATTATGGGGAGTTTCAAGAGAAAAAGACTTCTGGGCAGGGAGGATATTTATTTTTTCTTAACAAATTGAGTAAATGGCTACGCTGCTTTTTCTCTCTGAGATTGCCATTGTCTTTCTTCTCAGTTCTTATCTTGGGACCTAGTAATCAGCTTGTTGTAGACTTTTTCACTTCCTTAGGAAGAGGGTCATACTTTCCTCAAAAGGATCTGAGCAAAAACTGAAATAATTTGGAAAAATGATAATTTGGAAACTAGTTTCCTATTGTCAAATTTAGAATCAGTGGAAGGAATTTACTGAGACTTGGATTTTTAAAGCTTCTTGTACTTTGTTAACTAAGGCTAACTGATGGGTATTGGAAAATAGAATGAACATCACAAAGACATTTGTTATTCAGGTGGAATCCTGGCATTTATAACTCCATATTGAAATCTCCCTAGACCTTGCAGTATAACTTCCAGAGTTTTGTACACGTTTCAAAATAATTATATGCTAAAGTTTTTAATTCTCCATCAAAAATCTTAGCGTTATCTTTTCTTTTTTAGGTCCCAGATCAGTACCCAAGCTTGGTACCTGATACTTTCTCACATTGGCTACTGCTTTACCAGCTAAGCAATGCCTCCAACCCCAACATTATCTTTTAACTCATATCTCTAGAAAACTAGATATTTTTCTTTCTAGTATTGCTTGAGTTTGATCTCAGGTGTGTCATTTTCTTTCCTCTCATTTCTTTCCCCATAAATATAATCACCTTCACAATTTTTTCCAAAGCTGGCCCTTCATAGGCAGCAGTGTTCCACTGGGCAGCAGGTGCACTGAAGGCTTGTTGCAGTGTTTGGCATTTTTTACACCTTCCTTTACATACAGAACCTCCATGGGATACCATACATAACATGCATTTATCAGTGGTCCAGGACCCAGATGACTGCCTTTTCTGGTGTTGGGGAGTGAGAGAAGGATGAGGGCAAAAGAAGATGAGGAAGCAGTTAGGACCTTACAGCATCAGTCAGTTTGGGGCTTTGATGCCCATTCCCACATACCCCAAGAACATAAATGAAGAGAAACAGGATGATGACTCTTCCTTGCTCTTGTATCCCCAGTACTGGCAATGGACAATGTCTGGCACAGACAAGAATAGGAAATCAGAGCCACAAAGATTACAAAATTCTCTAGTTCCATTTCATGCACCGACAAGGAGGTAAAATCATATTTCAAACCTTTTCACGTTGAATGAAGGGCACCGTGTCCTTTAAGGAGTCTGTTGAAGGAGAACGCTTCAAATAATTTTTGTGTATAACTAAATATCCTATATTTGATCTCTGTCATGCTTGCTCCATCTTTACAGCATGGGCTACCATCCTCCTGTTTATGCTTCCCTCTGTAGCAGGGATGGCAGACTAGCACCAGTAGGCCTAGCATTTTCTGTTGAGAAAGAGGTCTCACCAACTTTTGCCCAAGCTGGCTTTCAACCTAGATCCTCCAGATCTCAACCTCCTGAATAGCTAGGATTACAGTTATGAGTGTCCTTGTCCTGCCGCACAGTGTTACTTTTTAATATTCATGGTAAGGACAACACTGCACCACTGAGTCAGATTCCCAGGCCCTGAGAAAATTGTTTTCAACATTGATAGTTTTGGTGGAGGTGGGTTGTAGGCCATTGCAGTGCTCAGGACAAACCTGAGTCCTAACAGAAGCAAGAGTGGGCAATGTCAAAGACCTGGAGCTGCCCACCAGTCACCAACCCTAACCCTCAGGAGACTTTGCTTCAGCATGGGCAAGCAAGGGTTCTGGGATTGTCCTTCACACTATGCTCTGTCTAGGGCTGGCCTTAAGCAGTTAAGAATATTCAGGCCTTTGCATCTCCTCCTCACTCCATCAGTGTTTTGTAGCTGATGATTGGGGAAATACTTCTGAGAAATAGGGCCAGGCCTCTGTACAGTGTCTGATTTTCCTACTGCAGTAGTGGTAGCCAGACTTCAGGAGCTTGTGCCTGCTTTCTTTGGGCAAACAAGATTAGGACTGCCAGAAACCCAGAAGGAGATCTGTAAGTCTTTCCATCTCTCTGGGAGCAGAGTGCCTTTAGCTGGTTGGGAATTAGAATCCCAGGCTGATTTGGATAAAACACTGATTGCCAGCTCTGTCCTAGAATCTGGCTGAGGTCCAGAGCCTGGGTTTATTTTTATTTTTTTGTAATTAATAAGTTTTTTATTGTGAAAATACCGTACAGATGGGTTACAATTACATGAGCAAGGTAATGAGTACATTTCTTATCAAGCATTGTAGCCTCCTCCTTTGTTTCCCCTTACTATCACTTCCCATTTTCCCCCCACCCCCTCGTCCCCCCACCTCCCCACCCCTGGCAAAATTGTAAAGTTCATTTTTCAACATAACGACTTGTACATCTCATTGTTGCAATGGGTCCACCTGTATCCCTATTTAAACAATTTGTTTTTTCCCTTCCTCTCCACAAATTATACCAACATCAAATACAGTGGAAGTAGGGGTTGGAGGTTCCTCAAAAGACTCCACATAGAGCTCCCCTATGACACAGCAATCCCACTTTTGGGCATTTACCCAAATGATCACAAATAAGATCATACTAAAGCTCCCAGCACAACTATGTTTATTGCAGCATTATTTACCATAGCTAAGATATGGAACCAACCCAGATGCCCCTCAGTAGATGAATGGATCAAGAAAATGTGTTATATGTACACAATGGAATTCTATGCCTCCATTAGAAAGAATGACATTACGCCATTTGTTAGGAAATTGAAAGACTTAGAGGCTGGGTTTATATTGAGCTCTCTCAGATAATATAGTCTCTCAGCCAGACTTGGAATTGCTCTTGACCTTGCCCTTCAGCTCTCAGATTTTCTACACTGACAGCCAATGGTGTATGAGGTCACACAGGTGAGTGACCTCTGAAAAGTATAACAGGGCAGAGAGACTATGTCCTAGCTGACACTCTGCAGCCACAAGAGTGACACATATTGATAATGTAAGTGCAGAACTCAATTATTGCTCATTAATTTGTGTGTGTGTGTGTGCTCGTGAGTGCACTACACACGTACACTCCAGTCCCTGGGCTTGAACTCAGGGCCTGGGCACTGTCCCTGAGCATTTTTGCTCAAGACTAGTGCTCTACCACTTGAGCCACAGCACTACTGCCACCTTATTTTAGTACCTAATTTTGCCTGGGCTTCAACAAGTGATCCCCAGATCTCTTCTTATAAGGCACTAGGATTACTGTCATGAGTCACCTGGTCCCCATTATCTGGCTATTTTTTTTAAGATATAAAGAAAATAGGTTTAGTTTGTATTACATTCATGGTCCACTGTTGTGGGAACACATGTGCTTCTTGCTAGCAGAGTCAAGGTAGTGCAGGGCATCACATGGCAAGAGACAGAGTGCCCTCTTGGAGACCCTGTAATACCTAATACACTGTAAATTCTGGGTAAATAGTTGTTACATTTAGGGTTTCAGGAATAAGGACAGGAAAAATATTCATGTACATGTGTAGTACATATGCAAATTTTCCCCCTAAAAATCTTTTCACTCTGCAGTTGGTTGAATCTGCATGTAGAAACCATGGAGACAAAGCCAATCAAACTTTTCACAAGTGCAGGTACAATTATCAGTCAGCTGTTTAAAAGGATTATATACTTGAGCCTTCCTAAAACTGCTGATTCTGATGCTGTATAAATGGAAACACCACAGTGAGGAAGGAGGTAACCCATGCTGAGGAATAAAAGGCAATGAAGGCTTTAACTGATTAGGTCTGCTTTTCACTGTGCTTAATTGAAATTTTCATCGTGGCCTTTGTATCCAGGGCCAGGCAGGTAGGCGCAATCTTCTCTCAAAGGCATCATGAATGTGTTCATATACGTGTACTCCTGTCTTCATCTCAAACACATAGCCTCATGACTGCTCTTTTCAGGTAACATTGTTCACACTGTGTATGCATTGTCTCACATGACCCTTGCTAACAGGTGAGGGAACTGTAGCTTGGGGCAGTTACACAATTTAAATGTTGGGAGAAGGCTACGCTGGTATCTGGACCACACAGGCTGGCTCCAGAGCTCCTGTTCTTTTTTTAAAATTATTATTGTAAAGGTAATGTACAGAAGGGTTGCAGTCATATAAGTCAGATCATGAGTAAATTTTTTTTCAGTCACGGGGCTTGAACTCTGGGCTTGGGCACTATCCCAGTGTTCTTCAGCTCAAGGTGAGTATTCTACCACTTGAGCCACAGTGATTCTTCCTGTTTTCTAGTGGTTTTTTGGAGATAAGAGCTCACAGAGGAGCTGGGAAGATGGCTCAGTGGTAGAGCGCTTGCCTTGCATGAATGAGGCCCCAAGTTCAATTCCTCAGCACCACATAAGCAAAAAAGAAAAAAAGCCAGAAGTGGTGCTGTGGCTCAAGTGGTAGAGTGCTAGCCTTGAGCTGAAGAGCTGAGGGACAGCGCCCAGGCCCAGAGTTCAGGCCCCATGACCGGACCAAAAAAAAAACAGAGCTCACAGACTTTCCTGCCCGGGCTGGCTTTACACCAAGATCCTCAGATCTCAGCCTCCTGAGTAGTTAGGATTAAAGGCGTGAGCCACTGGCACCCGGGTAAATTTCTTTTTGAACAGTGTCACCTCTCTTTCATTTTTCCCAGTTTTTACCCTCCCAACTCCCTTCCTCCCAAGTTATATAGTTCATCTCTGTTGGGAAAATGAAGGAGAATGGAAAAGGAATAGACTGGACTGGATCATCAACAGGCGAGGACTGTTTATTAAGGAACAACAAGGGGCACAGACCTTCCGGTGGGTTTGGAGGTTGTGCAGAAGAGTTGGAACAGGATTGGGTTTTTATAGAAGGTCTGAGCAAGGAAAAAGCCACTAGGTAAAGGAAGGTGGGGGCTTTCAGTTGGGCGCACCATGGGATGTTTACAGCTGGGCTTAGGTGGATTGCCCTGCCAGCACTTCAAACAAGTTCACACACACCCAGGATTTTGCCTGGGGTCTGTATGGGCCTGGGACAATAGGATGGGGGTCAATCCTTCAATCTCCAACATGGTGTGTAGTGAGTTCATACTTTGTCCTACCATTTCTGTGCTTCCTCTTTCCCTCCCCAAATCAGATAAACTTATATACAAGACAAAAGGCACAGAAATCAAAATGACGACAAGGAGAATAAACCAAGGGAAAAAAAGAACTGCAAACAGTACAATTAAAAGAAAAACTCATGCTTCCATTTCTTGGAATTCATTTTGATAAGCACCATTTTATATGATCATATGTATATAGCTACTGAACCCTTGTGATCTCTCCTAAGAATATCCTCCTTTATTCTCAGTGTGTGAATGTTTAGTCTTGTTTAATCATGTCTGTGTAAATTTTTTGTCTTTTATTATCCATTGGGTTTACTTGTAGATTCACAGGCACATTCCAATTCACAGAAACAAGTGAGAAAAGCCATACAGCCCATGTTTCTTTGGGTCTGGCTTACTTTGCTTAATATAATTTTTTTTTGTCTTTCCATTTCCTTAAGAATGGGGCAATGTCATTCTTTCTGATCAAAGCATAGAATTCCATTGTGTGTGTGTGTGTGTGTGTGTGTGTGTGTGTGTGTGTGTGTGTGTGTGTGTGTGTGTGTGTATGTAGCACATTTTCTTGATCCATTTATTCAATAAGGGGCATCTGGGTTGATTCCATATCAATGCTTCAATGAACTTGGTTGTGCTGGTCAGAGCCCCTGCTCTTAGGTCCTTGGTGGAGCAGCTGCAACTTAGGAAGTGAGAGAGCACAGGGCCTTTGAGTTTCCTCAAAGCCAAACTTCAAAGCAGAACATCTGTGCCAAAAAGTTCCAGAGAACAAGTATAATCTGGGACAATGAAACCTTCCCATTGCCTTCTACAATGTAACTCCATGAGGACATTGTTATAACCTCCTTTTCTCCCTTCTTTCTTTTCCCTGGAAATGCCCATGTGGGACTGAATATTTGGATGTGTAGGGAATGAGGTCTGAGCTTAGGAAGTGATCAAGATCATGCTTGATCTGAAAGGTGAGAGCCAAGGTCAAACACCCTGTCCTCAGCCTCTTTCTTCCAAGAAGTCCCTGCTATTCAGTGGAGTCCTGCCACCTGTGCTGTGAGTGTGTGGAAACTGAATCTACCACTGCCTCCTTTTCTACATGTGTGAATCACAAGTGACTCTGTCTTAGTGACCTCTGGATTGGGTTCCTGGACCAAAGTGTGGTTGTGGTTGGTACACAAAGGACCACTGCACATGCCTTCCTGATGTGTCCAGGGTACATATGCAGTCAGCCTTGCTTGGTTTACAGCAACACTTCATTTTACTGCTGGCTATCAATCAAGAGCTCCTTAGACTCATGGTATGGCTTTGGTGCTGTTAGATTTGTAGCTCAGAGGGACAGCTGCTCCAAGTCTCAAATCATTTTGCTGTGAACATGTAATTCCAATGCCAATAAGCTGTTATTTAGACTAGAAATAAACCTGTAATGGGTTACCATCAGAATTTTTTTAGTGGAGGTGCGTATCTATATGCTGAGACACAATATTAAGAATTAATTTCTTGGGGTGGTATGCGAGTATATACTTTTTATTATAGATTCAGGGGAGAACTCAAATGGTGTAATTCCTTAGCAAAGCCTAACTCACAATTCAACAAAATAAACACAAGGAAACTAGATACTTGAAAGGAGTAGAATGGGGCCAAGGGGAGGAGGTAGATGAATGAAGACAGGAAGGTGGGGGAAGAATGCAGTCATAAAATTCAATGCATATTCTACAAAATTAAGAAAAGTGAGGGAAGGGGTTAGGAATGTTGAGACAGAATGTTGAAAGGAGTCACATTGATCAAGACACATTGTACTCATAAACTGCTTTGTTGAATGGCAACTCCTTTGTACAACTACTTAAAATAATAAAAACAAGCCAGGTGCCAGTGCCTCATGTTGGTGGCTCATGCATGTAATTGTAGCTGTAAGGTCTGCTATATGCAGACACCTCCCTATCACTTGGCTAAGTTTCTGCCCATTATCTATGTTACCTAGATAACTGGCACATCTGGAAGCAGTCACCCCCCTCTTCTGCTAGGTTACATTCTGGGCTGCCCCTGGTCATGCCTCCCTTCTGACCATAGGAGGGTCCTAAGCCCTGAGGTCACATCCAGATCCAGTGTGGCCACACCTTTCTCCCACTTGACTACTCATCTTCCTAAATATATCTGGCCTAGATATGTCTTGGCTCAGGGGTGGGTCGACATTTAGGCCATTCCTGACCACCACGCACAGTGGGGAGGGAGGGCAGCTGTTCAGTAAATAAACTTCTTTTCCTGCCTGAATATCGCATGGTGTTCTGTTCCTCAGTTACCTAATAAAACCTACCTATTTAATATACCATATAGTAGGTACTCAGGAGACTTAGACCTGAGGATCTTTGTTCAAAGCCAGCCTGTGCAGGGAAGCCCATGAGACTCTTTTCTCCAATTAACTACCAGGAAAG
Organism: Dipodomys spectabilis; assembly: GCF_019054845.1. NCBI lineage: Eukaryota > Metazoa > Chordata > Mammalia > Rodentia > Heteromyidae > Dipodomys > Dipodomys spectabilis. The sequence continues at coordinate 692,940 of NW_024871047.1, forward strand.
CTGGAAACAAGACTGTGGTTCAAGTGGTAGAAGGCTAGTCTTGAGCAAAGAAAGTGCACAGACAGGGACAGGCCTTGAGATCAAGCCCCAAGATCAACACATATATACAAAAATAATAACAAAAAATAAAAAATGTATTTTTAAAAATAAGAGCAAAATGTGATTTCTGGGCTGCAGAGACTGATCAAGCAGGTTTTTAATGATGTTTAGGAATCTGCAGTTTTTGTAGGCATCCTAAGTTATTAGAAGCTATGGTCCAGGGAGCACATTTAAAAACCATTTATTTTGACTAACTATCCATCATTGTTCTAGTCAGTCTTTTCTTTCCTTGATCCAGTGTTTTTCCTCCTCCCCCATCCTTTACCTCCCATTCTCACTTTACAAATTGCAGCATTATCAAATACTTTGTTCTGTAAACTGATGGAAAAGTGGATGTAAATACATAAAATATAAGGAATAACCTTTAAATAACCTTTATTTTGCAGTGCAAGACTTCATAGATGTTAGGCAAGCCTCTACCACTAAGTTACACTCTTGTTCTGAGGTCATGATTTAAAACCCACATCTCCGAGCCCTGTCATATTGTTAAGTTAGCATGCTAAAACCTGCTTAAAGATTCCATCCTGTATTTAATTCTTTGTGAAAAGGTCTTTAAAACAGAATAATTTTGTTTTTGAGGTGTGTATAGTAAGTTATCATCTATCCTTGTTTTTCTGCCCTGTCTGCTCTATCCCCGCCCCCCCCCCCCCCCCCCCCCCCGCTTTCTAGATGTCACATAGTAGGCATTTGATGGGTATCCGTTAAATAAATAAATGCTTTCTAAAACTATGAAGGAAGCTTGTGGTAATTATCTCATGTCTCTTACAGATACAAATGACAGATTCCTCTTAGATTCACTATTCTACTCATTAAGATTGGATTTCTTTTGTTAAATGATGATATCTATTTAATTGTATTTTTCATGTGGCTGCCAGGAAGCTCAGGTCCATGTTTTTTCCTGTAACTAAGGTTGTTTTTTTTTTATTATGACTTCTCTATTTCTTCTATTAAAATTCCCTTCAAATCTGTAGGGTTTTTCCATTTAGCTGTTTATAACCTTTCTCAAAGTGGATGGAAAGAACTGAATAATTTTAGAGACACCATAGCATGGATCGTGGCATGAATGAACATCTTGGTTCATTCATTCATTCATTTTCATGGCTCTGGAAATGAAGGTGGGCCCAATAGACACAAAGCTTAAGCACCAGGAGTATGACCGGTGGTATGTCAATATGTGCTAGTGAGAAAGGACAAGAGAGAAGCAACAGCTGAAAGTTTGTGTGAATAACCTCCTTCTGATGTCAGGCAGCCTTTGGTGCTACACATTCATCTCCAATGACTTTTGCACTTGTGTTTTAAGCAGCAGTAAAAATGCAAGGTTGATGGAACCCACCAGGGTCCTGGATGAGCTGGAATGCCAAGAATGTGCTGCTCTCCTTGGAGTTGATGAAAGGTCATGCAATGAAGTAGCAGATGTCATCATTGTCATCAGTGGATAATCTGGTATGTTGACAATTATCCTACACAGACATATTTCTATTTGTATTTGTTTAGAAGATGCAGAATTAAAATCTCTATCAAAAGAAGGAAGTGAAATAGGCAATTTTTGTTCAATTTTTAGTCAGTCACACAGGCCATTCTGATACTCTATTATCAGATTCTGTCTCAGAACATGATAATGTTGGCTGAATATAATGTTGTTAGACCTCTGTGGGTGTACATACATGTGTGTGTGTGTGTGTGTGTGTGTGTGTGTGTGTGTGAATGTGTGTGTCTGGGTCTGTGTGTGCCAGTCCTAGAGCTTGAACTCTGGACCTTGGTGCTGTCCCTGAGCTTTTTTGCTCAAGGCTAGCTCTCTTTTTTTTTTTAAATTTATTTATTTTTTTTTTATTGTGAGAATACCGTACAGAGGAGTAAAGGCTAGCTCTCTTATTACATGAGCCACACCTCCACTTCTGACATTTTGGTGGTTAATTGGAGATAAAAGTTTCTTGGACTTTTCTGCATGGGCTAGCTTTGATCCTCAGATCTCAGTCTCCTAAGTAGCTATAATTGCACGTGTGAGCCACTGGTGCCCAGTATCAGACTTTCTAAAACTTAAATTTCCTGCCATTTTTTTCCTCTCAAAATGATTGGGAAGTCAGCATTATGGATAAGTTATAGTCATCACTTTAGTTATATCCTTCTGGAATTTTCTTCCCATTAACTATTTTTTTCCTGCTTAAATAGAATGACACAATATATTCACTATGTTAAAACCATTTTTCCCTCTCTTACTGGTGTTGAGGATTGAACTCAGGGCCTCATTCCTGCTAATAAGCTTGTGATCTACCATTGAGATTCACCCCCAGCCTGTCACCAGCTATAAACTTAATATATATTTTGAAAATCTTTTTAAGCCTACAGGTGTGCCAATCACAATATTTATAAATAGCTTTATTAATCTTTTGAAAATTATGTATTTAAGTATTCCAAATAGAAGGTAATATGACGTGGCTATCCATCTAAGTCCCCCTTTATAAGTCTTTTTACCAATGTCTCAAACTAACTCTTGATTTTCATTCTTCACTCTCAGGAACCTTTTTAAATTTTTTAAATTTTATTGTACAGATGCTGTACAGAGGGGTTACAGTTACATGAGTAAGGCAATGAGTCCATTACTTGTTGAGCATTGTTACCCCTTCCCTTGTTGTTCTCCCACTATCCCTTCCCTCCCCCACCTCCCTCATCCATCTCCCCCCTGCCGCCCCCCACACATAGTTGTAAAGTTCATTTCCAATATACTGTCTTGTGGGTATCATTATTACAATGAATCATCCTGTGCCCTTGTTTCAGCATTTTGTTATTCCCTTTCCCCTCCCCAAATTAAACAAATGTATATATAAGATGCAGGGCAGCAAAATCAAGTACAGTGACAACAAGGGAATATATCATAGGGGGAAGAACATACAAAGGAAACAAAAAAATCACGATCTCGTGTCCATATCTATGGGTTCATTTCACTTAGCATCATCTTATATGGTCATATGTACATAGCTTTTGAGTTTTTCTGCTCATCTGATAAAATTATCCTAGACATATACTAATTATTGCAAATGAGGGAAACAATGGGACCTCTATTTCTTTGGGTCTGGCTTACTTCACGTAACATGAGTTTTTCAGGAACTTTTTTATACACTTTTTCTGCTCCCTATCAGTTCCTCATCCCAGTGAAATTTTAATGTAGCATTGGATTAAGTATATCCTAAATACATATGTCTATCTGTAAGATTCTTTTTACCCTTCAGGAACCTATTTTTGTCCCCTTGGTATTACGTCATTCCCAATAAATGTCCCTACAAGATGTATTTAACCCTTACAAGGACTCATGTCTGAACACTAATCTGTGACTTGTTTTGTTAATGTACCAGTGTATCATAGACATTCTTTCAAGTCAATACTTCCTTACACATCTAACTAACTTGATTTTCCCAAAGGTGAAAAAGAAAATCTAATAAGTATAACATGAATTGTGATGGCCATGTAAGATTCTAAATGAATTATACCATAACCTATTAAACTAATTTTCCTACTAGGTTTTCTGATTATTTCAGTTTTTCCACAAGTCAGTTTATAATGAATATGTATCCTATATACATCCCTAGTTCTTTTTTTTTTTTTTGGTCGGTCGTGGGGCTTGAACTCTGGACCTGGGCGCTATCCCTCAGCTCTTCAGCTCAAGGCGAGCGCTCTACCACTTGAGCTACAGCGCCACTTCCGGTTTTCTGGTGGTTTATTGGAGATAGGAGTCTCACGGTCTCTCCTGCCCGGGCTGGCTTTGAACCTCGATCCTCAGATCTCAGCCTCCTGAGTAGCTAGGATTACAGGCGTGAGCCACCAGCGCCCGGCTCCCTAGTTCTTTCTTAAGGGTAAATTCCTCAAGTAGTGTTACTAGATCAGATTTGGGCTAATCTTTAGCTCTAGAAGTAGAACTTCTCTAGAACCTTTAAGGTTTCGATGCATTAATTTGATTAATGTTCTGAAAATGTTCTGCTGAAGTCTCTGCCTGCCCTAGACTGACAATGCCAATTTTCCCATTTCTTCATTGAACAGGACAGTAGCTCATTCACATATTTGCTAGTATGGTGGGAATAGGGTCCTGAGGACTGGTATGTTTCAAGTTTGTCATTTACATCTCATAGTAAGTTGCTTATTCATGGCATTTCCTGTTTTCCATCTGGGAGGAGAGATTCCATATTTCCTTAGTGAATTCTAATGGTATTAATCCTTACTATATTTTATAAATACATTTCAATTTAACAATTATTCTTTTTTTGGTGTGAGTACTGGAGCCTGAACTCCAGGCCTAGGTGCTCTCTCTGAGCTCTACTCAAGGCTAGTGCTTTATCAGAGCAATAAGCTCTACTTCCATACCTTTTCATTTTCAATATAGTTTTCTTTATTAGATAAAGATGTTGGCATCAAAATGCCTATCATTTTTTCATTTATTCTGAAATAATATTCTTAGAAATACATAAGCCAGCTGTACTGGTGCACACCTGTAATCTCAGGACTCCTGAGGTTGATGCAGGAGGATTGTGGGTTTGAGGCCAGCTTGTGAATTGAATTGAACACAAGAGAACGTTTTTAAAATAAAAAGAAATAAAAAATTATTCTAATGACTCCTGCATAGGACCTTTTTGTCATATACCCCTACACCCCCTTTCTCTTGAATAAATTTAAGAACTTTAATTTCCATGAGATAGATTTCTTCTTTCTCTGCTTGCTTGCTTGTTTTCTTTCTCTTTCTTTCTTTCTTTCTTTCTTTCTTTCTTTCTTTCTTTCTTTCTTTCTTTCTTTCTTTCTTTCTTTCTTTCTTTCTTCCTTCCTTCCTTCCTTCCTTCTTTCCTTCCTTCCTTCCTTTCTTTCTTTCTTTCTTCTTTCTTTCTTTTCTTCTTTCTTTCTTTCTTTTTCTTTGTGTGTGTGTGTGAGAGAGAGAGAGAGAGAGATTGAGACTGGGGTTTAAACTCAGGGCTCAACACTCAACTGCTTGCTCTGCTGATGCTCTACAACTTGAACTATGCCTCCACTCTAGCATTTTTTTCTGGTTATTTTGGAGATAAAGCCTAAAGAACTATTCTGGACTGGCTTCAAACTACAGGTGGTGAACCACCTGTACCACCAGCTACATTTCTTACTGTTTGAAAGTGTCATTCTTTATTTTGTCTCATTCATTTTGCCAGTGTGTGTGTGTGTGTGTGTGTGTGTGTGTGTGTGTGTGTGTGTGTATGCGCGCATGTGCACTCAATAGTCCTAGTGCTTGAACTCATATGCTATCCTGACCTTTTATGCTCAAGGTCAGTACTCTATCACTTCAGCTACAGCTTCACTTCCAGCTTTTTGCTGATTAATTGGAGATAAGAGTCTCCTGGGCTCACAAGCTTTCTTGCTCAGGCTGGTTTTGAACTGTGATCTCAGCCTCCTGAGTAGCTAGCATTACAGGCATGAGCCACTGGCACCTGGCTCATTGGTAGCCTTGGGAACTGAATTGTATAGCTGTTAGGTTCTCTCTCATTTTACAGAACCATGCCTTCCTGGTGTTTGACTTCCTGTGTAAGCTGTCTATGAAGCCCCTTGGAGAAGATTTCCCAGATCCAAAGTGAACACCCAGAAGTTCTTGGTATCTACATCCAATCCAGGAAACCAAATTGCAGGATTTCATCCTCCCCTGGCTCCCACAGGTCCCAATGCTAAGTTTCCTGGTTGGTGTGGGGTGGGTTCATAGCTTTCCAGACTGTTTTTTGTTGGTCATGGGGCTTGAACTTTGGGCCTGGGCACTGTCCTTCAGCTCTTCTGCTCAAGGCTAGAGCTCTACCACTTCCGGTTTTCTAGTGGTATATTGGAGATAAGAGTCTCTCGGACTTTCTTGCTTGGGCTGGCTTGGAACCGTGATCCTCAGATCTCAGCCTCCTGAGTAGCTAGGATTACAGGCATGAGCCACCAGTGCCCAGCTCCAGACTTCTTCAGTCACTGCAGTCCTTTTCTATTGAATTATCTCCCTGTCTACTAACCATAAACTCCTAGTTCTGCCTTTCTCAACTTATATGTTTAAAAACAATCTGTTAAGAATGTGTGTTGTTTCTTACACACTGAAGCATATAATATCCTGTGTGAAAGGCCTGTGCAGTAGACTCCTTTTCTCTGCCCTGTTGGAGACCTCTGCTTCATGAATAAGATTTTTAGCCCCAAATTCTACTCAGGGAATCCAGATATTTCTCTGGAGTGAACAAGATATCCCACTGGTACCAGTGCTATGTTGGTACTAAAACAAACTTTGGAGATAGAAGGAGCAGTATTCAGATCTGGACTCCTCTGCACTGTCTGTTAGATCTCCAATTTTATTTTATTTTATTTTATTTTGTCACTCATGGGGCTTGAACTCTTGGCCTGCACACTGTCCCTAAGCTCTTCAGCTCAAGGTGAGCACTCTACCACTTGAGCCACAGCGCCACTTTGGTTTTCTGGTGGTTAATTGGAGATGGGAGTGTCACAGGCTTTCCTTCTCTGGGCTAGCTTTGAACTGTGATACTCAGATCTCAACCTCCTTAGTAGCTAGGATTACAGGCATGAGCCAATGTTACCTGGCTCCAAATTTTTTTAAATAATTAAATTTTATGCTACATTGAGAAATAATATTTTACATAAAAATTATGTTCTGATCTCTCTCAAACTCCCATTACATATATTTTCTGCATTTCCACCTGGAAACTGGGTGGGAGCCCAGTGGCAGCTATCCACCTAAAGGGAGTAGCTGTCCTTTGACCAGCTGTCTCCTACCCAGCCAGGGTTCCCACACCTTTAAGCAACAAGATTGCACTCATCTTTTCTTTCTACCCAGGATGTCTCACTTGTAGGATCTGTTTGGCTCCAAGGACTTTGGAGTTTTGAGTCCTAACTGAATCTGTTTATTATCCTTTGTTTTTAAAGAGATTTTCTTAAACATTTTAGAACCATGCATGGGTTCTTTTGAGCACAGGTATATATGGATAGTCATTCAGATCCTGATGAGAATCTGTGTAGGTATGTCAGCTTTGAGCATGACATACCTGGATATGTATGACCACTGAACATGCATGGAACATTTTGATGCTTTCATCTACTAAAACCCAATTCTGATTTTTTTAGCTTATCTTATAGAATGTTAAGGAAAAGTCAGGAAAAAGTGTGTCCCAAGTGGCTTATTCTCACCAAATGAGAAGTCTTGTCTAAACTCTCTTTTAGAGCATGACCAGCTTAGGCCAGTTTACTGGACTGTGGATGTGGTATCACAGGGCTGAGGAGTCTCAAGCCTTGAGGAGATAGATGTTCCTTAGGATGCACTCAGGGAGGGGGTCAAGTCCAAGCCACCAACCATCTCCACTTCACCTGACGGTGCTGGAGTTAGTTTGATGTAAGGGTTGTACGCTAAGGGTAGACACCTTGGTGGACATCTGTGGCTTGTCATCACTCCCTGGGCTGGGTGAAGGGGCCAGTGAGCCGATAAGAACTTTAGCTACTGAATGACTTCTGCTACAATGCCTGGAAGATCTCTGCAGTCTGGGCTGAGTTGGGCATCTTGTCTCCAGGATTTCCTCCAGAGGTGAGAGCTGTGCCCTGTTCTGTCACTAAGGTGACATTGGTCTCGCCCTGGCAGGGCCCAGCACAGAGCTCCACATGCAGCCAGAGATTGCTGTTGATGGAACAGACTTCAAAGTCGTCCTCTTCTTGGGCTATTATAGATATGGGGAACAGGGGCAATAAGAGTGTTTCCAAATCCATTACAAGTGTGGGATTCAGAGATCATGGTAATGATCAAGTGGGGCTCTTTGGTGATATTTGTCTAACTGCTGCAGAAGAAAGATTATGTGGGGGCCTTAGGCTGGACCATGGACTTCTGCCAAAGTCAATGAGTATAACTTCATTACAGCTATTGGGGCTTGTTTTAGTTTCCAGCACACAGGCTCAGGGTTTTGGTAGCCACAGTGCTTGGGGCAGGCCCAATTTCCACAGGTCTATTCTCTTGACATTGCTGGAACAGTGATTTTGTTCCTCGATCACAAGGATGTAGGTCCCCCCCAAAAAAAACTCCCTAGCGGCTTGATGGGTCAGGAGGTGCTGACCTTCACACTTAGCAGGTTTGGAGAGTCCATGGGGCTCCCCAGATACAACTCATCTATCCTATAGATGAAGCCCCAGCAGCAGCCGTGGCCAGTGTCACTAGCACTGTGTGGAGGAATCTATTCTACAGGCACTGGGCTGATGTCCTATGCTGACATGCAAGCCATGGAGATAACCATGTTGTGAAGAGTCCCCCTACATACACAATGTCAGTGTGCTCTGCCCGGTACCACTAATGGTTCTTAGTCCTTCCATTAATGACAGTGATAACATCATTTATCTGACTTGTGGCTTGTCTGCTTCCTCAAAGTCTTGAAGACCCTGCATGTCAGTGGGCTAGGCCTCCAGCAGGAAACCCTGCAGGGCCACAGATGTGAGTCTGCCTCTTCCTTGTGAGACCAGCACTGGGCCATAGCCTAGGTATCCTCAGGGCAGTCTGTGGTTCCCCATCCTTATCAATCTTATACAAGATCTGACTGCCACTGATGCCAATCCAGAGCATTGGGATCATCTGGTCACATGACCCTAAAAATCCAGGTGTTACTGGCATAGAAAGTCTGTGTACTTCAGGTACCCATGACCCACCAGGTAAAGGAACCTTGTTATGTTCCTTCATGACTTAATTGTTGTCATGCTGGAGCAAGATTTGTATTAGTCCAAAACCCTTGATCCTGACCATGTCTTGAGTAGTCAACAGCAGATTTCAAATATCCAAGTCACAGTGAATAAAGCAATTGGACACCCACTAGTCCATATCTTCAACCACCTGCAGTGTGGCAGTTGACATAGACAGTACAAGAATCCAAGGTGCTAGTTCTGTCATCATCTTCATGGGCAGTGTGAATGCCTCACTTAGGGATAAATCAAGTATATAGCATTGTCCTCAGGACGTAGTTTTCCATAGCCCCTGGCTGGCTCAGCACATCAGGCTTTAGGCACTCAAAGCCATGTGCATCATACTCCCCTCAGAAGTGGCTGAGTAGTTCATGTGCACTTTGCCTGAGGAACTGTATCCCAGTTTCTCCAGGAAGCACAAGTCCTTCTCTGCATTGAGGCAGATAAGACTGTGCAAGATCTTCCACCTGTTGGGCCAGCCTGGTGGGTGAGGGCTTCTGGAAAGTGCGTTGATGAAGAGGGAAGTCAGCCTCCAGACAACCACTGAACAGTTTGCTCATCTACAACGACCTCCCATCCCTCACAGCCTTCCATAGCTGCTATTGGCCAGGCTGCTCCATACCTGCTTTTTCTAGGTATTGGATTTTATTTTTATTTTTATTGTTTTAGCATATACTGTTTTTTTTTCTTTTTCATTTTTTATTGGAAAAATACCGTACAGAGGGGTTGCAATTACATGAGTACATTTCTTATCAAGCATTGTTGCCTCCTCCTTTGTTTCCCCTTACCAACCAATCCCATCACCACCCTCCCTCCTGTCCCCCCTCCACCCCCCCACGCCAAAGTTGTAAAGTTCATTTTTCGACATAACGTCTTGTACATCTCATTGTTGCAATAGGTCCACCTGTATCTCTATTTAAACAATTTTCCCCTTAACCTCCAAAAACTATACCAACATCAAATACAGTGAAAACAGGGGTTATACCATGGCAGAGGGACATACAAAGCAACAAAGAAATATCTTATAAATATGTTAGAAACAACAGCAAGAAAAAAAACATTTGAGTCCTTATCTTGGGGTTCATTTCACTTAATATCAACTTATCTGACCATTTCTGCTTGTCTCAGACATATACTAGTTATTGCAAATAAGGGAAACCATGGGACCTATGTTTCTTTGGGCCTGGCTTACTTCACTTAATACAATTTTTTCCCAAGTCTTTCCACTTTGTAACAAATGGGGCAATGTCATTCTGATGGAGGCATAGAATTCCATTGTGTATCTATACCACATTTTCTTGATCCATTCATCTACCGAGGGGCATCTGGGTTGCTTCCATATCTTAGCTAGGGTAAATAATGCTGCAATAAACATAGTTGTGCTGGTAGGTTTAGTATGGTCTTGTTTGTGATCATTTGGGTAAATGCCCAAAAGTGGGATTGCTGTGTCATAGGGAAGCTCTATGTGCAGTTTTTTGAGGAACCTCCATACTGCTTTCCAAAATAGTTGGACAAGTTTACACTCCCACCAACAATGCAATAGGGTTCCCTTCTGTCCACATCCCCTCCAGCATCTGTTGTTATTAGAGTTCTTGATTATAGCCATTCTAACTGGGGTGAGGTGGTATCTCAATGTTGTTTTGATTTGCATTTCTTTTATGGCTAGGGAGGTTGAGCATTTCTTTTTTTTTTTTTTTTTGCTGTTACACTTTTCTATTTCTTTTTTTTAAAAATTTTTATTGTGAACATACTGTACAGAGGGGTTACAATTACAAGGGCAAGATGAGTACATTTCTTATCAAGCATTGCAGCCTCCTCTTTTGTTTACCCTTCACATCCCTTCCCAGCCTCCTCCCCATCCCCCCACCCAATCCTCCCCCCCCCCAAAGTTGTAAAGTTCGTTTTCGACATGACAACTTGTACTTCTCATTGTTGCAACGGGTCCACCTGTATCCTTAAACGACTTGTTTTTCCCCTTCTCCTCCACAAATTATACCAACATAAAATATAGTGAAAGCAGGGATTATACTGTGAGGTTGAGCATTTCTTCATTTGTCTATTGGCCATCCTTCTTTCCTCTTCAGAGAAGTTGTTCTTTAAGTCTTTAGCCACTTATTTATTGGGCAGTTGTTTCTTTGAGGATTTGTTGTTGGGGGATTTAATTTTTTTGAATTCCAGGTATATTTTAGATATGAGACCCTTGTCCATTGTATGGCTAGTGAAGGTCTTCTCCCAATCCGTGGGCTTTCTATTGATCTTGCTAGCTATGTCCTTTGCCATGCAGTAGTTCTGCAATTTCATGCAATTCCATTTGTCCAGGTTTTCTTTGATTTGTTGTGTTTCTGGGTCTCTATTAAGAAAATTTCGGCCTGTGCCAAGGAGACCTAGGGTTTCTCCTATTCCATCCTGTAATGTTTTCAGGGTGTCTGCTTTCACTTCGAGGTCTTTGATCCATTTGGAGTTGATTCTGGTGCAGGATCTAGCTTTAGTTTTCTAAAGGTGATTAACCAATTTTTCCAGCACCATTTACTCAAGATGCTGTCTTTCTTCCATTCTATTTTTTTTTTTTTGCCTCCTTTATCAAAGATTAGATGGCTATAGATCTGTGGGTTGATTTCTGGGTTTTCAATTCTACTCCATTGGTCCTGAGGTCTCTTCTTGTGCCAGTACTAAGCTGTTTTGATTACTATGGCTTTGTAGTAGAGTTTGAAATTTGGTATTGATATTCCTCCGGCACTGTTCTATCTGTTAAGGATTGTTTATGCTATTCGGGGTCTTTTATTGTTCCATATGAATTTTTGGATTGCCTCTTCTATTTCCTTGAAGAATGAGGTTGGGATATTGATAGGTATCACATTGAATTTGTAGATAGCCTTGGGAAGTATTGCCATTTTCACGATGTTGATCCTTCCAATCCAGGAGCATGAAAAGTTTTGCTACCTGTTAAGTTCTGTTTTGATTTCCTTTTTCAGGTTTTTAAAGTTTTCATCATAGAGGTCCCTTCACTTCTTTGGTTAAGTTGATTCCTAGGTATTTTATTTTTTGTGGGGCTATAACGAATGGGGTTGCTTTCCGAATTTCAGCCACGCTTTTCTCACTGTTGTCATACAGAAAAGCCATTGATTTTTGAGGGTTAATTTTATACCCTGCTACTTTGCCAAAGTTTTGAATCAGCTTGAGTAATTTGGGAGTGGAGTCCGTGGGATTCTTCAAATACAAGATCAAGTCATATGCAAAGATGCAGAGGTCTACTTCATCTTTCCCTAGTTGGATCCCTTTTATGTTTGCATCTTGTCTTATTGCTGTAGCTAGGAATTCTAATATTAAACTGAGAAGTGGAGAGAGTGGACATCCTTGTCTCATTGCTGAGTTAAGAGGAAATGGCTTTAGTTTTTCACCATTAAGTATAATGCTGACTGTAGGTTTGTCATACACAGCCTTTATTGTATTGAGGCGTGTTCCCTGGATTCCTAGTTTTTCCAGAACCTTCATCATAAAGGGGTGTTGGATCTTGTCAAATGCTTTTTCTGCATCTATTGTAATAACCATGTGGTTCTTATTCTTGCTCTTGTTGATGTGATGAATTATATTAATTGCTTTGCATATATTGAACCAGCTTTGCATCCCTGAAATGAATTCTGTTTGATCGTGGTGCATGATTTTTTGGATGAATTGTTGAAGTCGATTGGCCAAAATTTTGTTGAGAAGTTTTGCATCAATGTTCATCAAAGAAATGGGTGTATAGTTCTCTTTCTTTGATGAGTCCCTGCCTGGTTTTGGGATGAGGGTTATGATGGCTTCATAGAATGAGTTTGGTAGTGAACTTTCTCGTTCAATTTCATTGAAGAGTTGGAGGATTATTGGTGTGAGCTCTGCTTTGAAGGCCTCGTGGAATTCCACTGTAAATCTATCTGATCCTGGGCTTTTCTTAGATGGGAGGTCTCTTATTGCTGTTTCTATTTCAGTGCTTGATATGGGCCTGTTAAGATGGTTTAATTCATGTTGGTTTAGTTTTGGCATGTCAATATTTGCTAGGATAAGGTCCATTTTTGCCAAGTTCTCAAACTTATTAGCATAAAGGTGTGAGAAGTATTCCCTTATAATTTTCTGAATCTTGGTTGTTTCTGTGGTGATGTTTCCATTCTCATCTCTGAGTTTATTTATTTCAATGTGCTCTTCTTTTTCTGATAAGATTTGCTAAGGGTCTGTTAATTTTGTTAATTTTTTCGAAGAACCAACTCTTTGTTTTGTTGATTCTTTCTATGGTTTTTTGGATTCTAATTCATTTAATTCTGATTTAATTTTAATTGTTTCTTTCCTTCTACTGGTTTGAGGTTTATCTTGCTGCTCTTTTTCTGTACCGACCCGCAGGACGTCAACGAGGGCAGTGAACCTAAGTGAGAAGGAATGAAGGGACAAGAGACATGAAGAATGACAGCAAGACAGGGATTCTGATCAAGCTGCAAATTTTTATTTTTCACACAGGGGTATTTATGTGCTTGGAATAAGGAAGCTTTTTCATTGGCCGTTAAGGAAGCTTTTTCATTGGCCGTTAAGGAAGCTTTTTCATTGACCGTAACAGCTGCAGGATGTTTGCTTAGGGCAGGGGGAAAAGGTCGGATTCTGTAAACTCAGCCTCAAGATGTTCCAGTGAGATAGTCAAGCCTATCATGTTGAGAGACTCCCTTTTGGCTCCTGACTTTTTTCAAGGAGGTTCAGATGTCTCATTAAATTGTTGGTTTTAGATCTCTCTAATTTGTTGATGTAGGAACTCAGAGCTATAAACTTGCCTCTGAGTACTGCCTTTGCTGTGTCCCAGAGGAGCTGGTTATTTGTGTGTTCATTTTTGTTGAATATCATGAACATTTGAATTTTCTTTCTAATCTCTTCCATGACCCACTGGTGATTCAACAGTGTGTTGTTCAGCCTCCATATGTTACATGACTTTCTTTGGTGACTTTTGATGTTGAGTTCTAATTTTATTTCCTTGTGGTCTGAGAGAATGCAAGGTATAACTTCAATGTTTCTGAATTTGGACAAGTTTGCTTTGTGGCCTAAAATGTGGTCTATTTTGGAAAATGTTCCATGTGCTGCTAAGAAAAACGGGTATTCTGATGCTACTGGGTGAAATATTCATTAGATGTGAAATCTAGTTGATCCATGCAGTTATTTAGATCTGTGGTTTCTCTGTTGAGTTTTTGCCGAGTTGATCTATCTAGTGGGTATAGTGGTGTGGTGAAGTCCCCAACAATTAATGTCTTTGGATCTTTGTGAGATTTGAGGGAAAGTAGTGGTTCTTGGATAAATTTGGGTGCTCCGTTGTTTGGCAAATAGATATTTAGAATTGTAATATCCTCCTGAAGGAGAGATCCCTTAATTAGTATGTAGCGACCTTGTTTATCTCTTCTCACTAATTTTAATTTGAAGTCTATTTTATCTGATATTCGGATTGCAACTCCTGCCTGTTTATGGGAGCCATTTGCTTGGTAGATTTTGTTTCAGCCTTTCACTTTCAAAATGTGTTTGTTTTTATGGGCAAGATGTGACTACTAAGGCAGCAGATAGAAGGATCTTGCTTTTTCATCCAACTAGACACTCTATGTTGCTTAATTGGAGAGTTAAGTCTGTTAATGTTGAGATATAGTACTGAGAGGTATTTGGGAGTTCCTGCCATTTTATCTACCTTCTTGGGGGTTGTGGCAACTGGGTTCTTCCTATGGTCCTTGGATTCTCAGTTTGGGTGCAGTTTCTTGGCCTTTATTGAGGTCTTGTTGGTTTTCTATGTGTAGGACAGCTTTAAGTATGTTTTGTACGGCTGGTTTGGTGGAGATATATTGTTTCAGTTTTTCTTTGCTATGGAAGGTTTTTATTTGACCTTCGGTTATGAAGGAGAGTTTAGCTGAGTACAGTATTCTTGGTTGATAGTTGTTTGTCTTTAGGGCATGGCATACATCATTCCAGGCTCTTCTTGCTTTAATTGTCTCTGCTGAGAAATCTGAGGTGATTTTAATTGGTTTCCCTTTATAGGTGATTGATCTTTTCTCCTTGACAACTTTAAGGATCTTTTCCTTGGTCTGAATTGATGTGTGCAGATTATAATGTGACAGTAGCATGTCCTGCTCTGGTCTGGTCTATTTGGGGTTCTAAAAGCTTCTTGTATCTGAATAGGCCTATTTTTTGCATGCTTAGGAAGTTCTCTGCTAGGATCCTGTTAAAGAAATTTCCTAGACCATTAACTTCTGTCTCTAGGTGCTTCTCTACACCCATTATCCTCAGATTAGGCCTTCTAATGGTGTCTTTCAAATGTTGAATAGATCTATCATATTTTTTGGATTTGTCTTGGATAGTTGTATGTTCTGTCTCTATAATATCTAGGCTGTCTTCAATCCCCAAGATTCGATCTTCTGCATGGTCTAACCTACTGTCAAGACTTTCTACTTTGTTTTTATTTCTTTTCCTTCTAATTCGTCAGCTTTGATGGCTTCCAATTCTTTGTTGGAGCTTTGTTTTAGATCTTGTATGAACTTCTTTACTTCCTTAATTTGTTGTTCAATGTTTATTGTCAAATCAGTTAGTTGATTGGGTATGGTTTCCTTGGACCCCCATTCCTTCTGTCGGGCTCCATTCAGCATTCCCTTCGTGGTCTCCCTAAATTCTTTCAGCTGTCTGTTTTTGGATTCCATGACTGCCTCTATTGATCTTCGTCTATTCTCATCCCGCTCTCTCAATTCCTGTATTACACTTTGATTAGCTTCCTCACGTTCATGCAGTTCCTTTATTTCCCTTTGACTGTTCTCAGCCTGCTCAAGCAATTCTTGTCTTACTCGTTGACTGTTGTCAGTCTGCTCATGCAACTCCTTTATTTCTCTTTGACTGCTCTCAACCTGCTCATGCAATTCCTGTATTAATCTTTGAGTAGGTGCCTCATCCTCACAAGATTCCTGTATTAATCTTTAGTTTACCTCTTCTCACTCCCTATCACGCTCGCATTGAGTCCTTTGCAGGTTTTCAATCTTTTCATTTACCATGTTTACCAGTAGTGTTTGTAGAGCTTTTGTTTGGTTTTGTTTTGTTGGTCCAGTTGTGGGGCCATTTGAACTCGGCCTGGGTGCTGTCCCTCAGCTCTTCAGCTCAAGGCTAGCGATCTATCACTTGAGCCACAGTGCCACTTCCGGCTTTTTTCTTTTTGCTTATGTGGTGCTGAGGAATTGAACCCAGGGCCTCATGCACGCAAAGCAAGTGCTCTACCACTGAACCACCTTCCCAGCCCCATGTTTGTAGAGCCTTTTGGGAACTCTCTTCCTCATTATTCATTAACTGTTCTGTCACCTGATTATCATGAGTGGGAGTCGAGATACCTGGACTTGCCATTTTTCTTGTGTTTTTCCGGCTTGTTCTGCCCATCTGGTATGAAAGTAACACCAATTTTGTGCTAGAACACTATTTTAAGGCAAGCATCAATCAAAGTCCTATAGTTGCACAGTCAAAATGGCTGCAGATACAATCTAGTTCAACAGATACAATCTATTCAACATCAAACAACTATGGATTAATGGGCTAAGAACAGCAAAGAAGGATTTGGCAAACCAAAAATTATTAGGTTTAGGGAGAAATGTGGGGAAAAATAGGATTAGAGGGATGTGGAGAGGTAAAAGGAGAGTGAATTTAACCAGATCCTAATCTCAGAGAGGGAAATGGATTGGACAGAATGATAGGAGAGAGATTTAAAAAAAAAAAACAACAAGAAAGAATGGGAAAACAAAAATTTAAATTGAAAAATTAAAACACTTAAAACTTATGTAAGTTTAAAAAATGATATTGTGAGAAGATGGATAGGATGAGAGGAGGGGAGGGATAGAAAGGAGACATGAAAAACTGAAAAATAAAAATTCTTAAAATTAGGTACTTGAAAATTATATAGGTATAAAGAAATAATACTGCTGTTGAAGAAGTTAAGCCTAAGAAGTTGTGAATTGAGTAATAAATTTCTGGATTAAGTATGTACACAATGGGGGATAAGGTCTAATAATTGATGACGGGTATATATGTGGGGATGAGCACAATAGCAATTAAGTCACACAAAAAAGAAAGAAAAAAAAATGAAAAGAGGTACAGGCACCTGTTGCTCATGCCTGTTATCCTAGCTACTCAGGAGGCTGAGGTTGAGGATCACAGTTCAAAGGCAGCCTGGGCAAGGAAAGTCCATAAGACTCTTATCTCCAATAAACCAGTAGAAAACCAGAAGTGGTGCTGTGGCTCGAGTGGTAGAGCGCTTGCCTTGAGCTGAAGAGCTGAATGATACCACCCAAGCCCAGAGTTCAAGCCCCATGACAGACCAAAAAAATAAAAAGAATAAAAAAAGGACCAAAAGTTCAAAAGACTAAAAAAAAAACAAAACACACACACCACACAAATATACACTTAAAATAAAAATTATGATAGAAAAAAAGATTAATAGAAAACATTTTTTAAAATAAAAATTTAAAAAGGTACAAAAAATAGTTCTTTGATTTTTTTTTTGGGGGGGGTGGGAATGGGAAGATACTGTATCTCCCCTGTGTCCATAACTAGTCTCTTGGTGCAGTCTCTGGTCTGCTTGTGGTGTTTGGTTTTCCTGTAGCTTGATTGGTTCTTTAGTCAGTTTGTTTGAGCAGGCAGTAAAATGCTCTGCATTACCGAGGATTTTGTGATCCTCCTCCCAGGCTAGTTCAGTGGGAGGGAGATCTGCTTTGAGTATCACAAAAGAGGGAGATGGCTGTTTCCTCTAGTGTGGAGATGCTGTGATGAGGCTAGATTCTGGGTAGGGTTGAGGCCTTTCAGCAGACAGTAGCTTTTCCCTGAGGGGCTAGCTCCTGAGATACTCACAGAGCCAGCCAAGAGCCATTCTCAGGGTTTATGTTTACTGAATTTCAATTGTTTTTCTAGGTTGCTGTAGGGAAAGGCAGCCTCTGGCTCTGTTTACCCAGTGAAGAAAGCCACTCCTCTGGGGGCAGAGCTTCTCTGCCTGCACTGAGTGACTTTCTCCTGGGTGGAGCTGAGCCTGGCAGGTCAGTTCAGGTTCCTGTGACCTGCTAAATGACTCTTGTTTTCTTCCAAGACCTGAGTTGGAGCTAGCTGCTCAGCAGGGCCTTTGTCAGTATCAAAGATGGAGATTTCTGGTGGGGGGAAGGGGCGGCCTTCCCTCCTCTGCTCCCTGAGAAGGAGTGAGGATGTCAGGGTTCTACTCACACCAGTCTCGGTTCCTGGGTCACCTCTGGTCTGCAATCTGCAGGATGAAGATATCTGCTCCTTGTCAGTTCTTGTTGGTGATGAGTTGAATCCACTCGCCCACTGGGTCTGGCACCTTTGTCCCGGACTCTCTCTGTAGGTATGGAGGCTATGGCTACCGCCGATGGCACTGCTGCTGCCTCAGCCAGGGCTACCGGCAAGTGCTCAGATCTGTCTCCTCGCCTGGATTTTCCCTCTCTGGACAAACTCTCTGTATTGTGATGGCACACTCGGTGTGGTTCTCTAGCTTAGGATTGTTCACTGGAACACTAAAACTGCTTTCTATGTGAACCTTGTTTAGCCTCCAGCTTCTCCTCTGCCATCATCCTCTGAAAGCCCCTGTATTGGTTTTGTAAGGGGATTTCATTGTGATATTTCCAAACACGCGTACCGTGTCCCCTGATCAAGTCACTCCCTCTGTCACTTTGCCTCACACTCCTTCCCCCTTCTTAAAACAATTTCAAAAGATTTCAATGTTCTGTTTTTTTAAGTTTTATTATGTTTAAATAGTTGTACAAAGGTGTTTCAATTAAACATGTCACTTTATAAGTACAATGCATTTTGATCCCCTCAAGTTACCTGGTTCTACCACATATGTAAAGTGGATATTATGGCTGTATTTCCCCACCCTTCTTTTCTTAATTCATCTCCCACACCACACAAGACATGTTTCATCTTCTTGGTTTTTATTTTTCTAAACTGGAAATTGTTCAAAGGAGTTAAACCATGGGAATCCCCACCTGCATATACCATATATTAGTTACTTGGCCCTGTATGTTTTTTCATATGTTTATATTTTAAATATAACTTTTATATATGAGAGAAAACACGTGCCCTATGTTTCTCTCAGACTTACTTATTTCACCTAACATATTTTTTTTGCACATGAAGTACTTTGCTGGTCTTGGATCTTGACATACTCCCAGTAGTATGGATGTGTGACAGTGAAGTCATGACCCAGGGCTGGAAATACTTCTGTCTGCACCTGGGATAGCAGCTTCAGTAGCCAGCCTGGGCCCAAGACTTTGGCATTAAGTTCCACAATGAAAATCTCAAAGCCTATACAATTTAAAGGTAGGAGGAAAAGATTGTGTGTTCTGGGAAGGCTGTTTTAAAAAATTCAGGTGATGGTCTGGGGTATAAGTCAAGTGGTAAAGTGATTGCCTAGCAAACATGAAACCTCAAGTCATTTCCCAGTACTGCAAACAGAAAAGAAGTCATTTGAACCTAGTGCTGATGGCTCACTCCTGTAATCCTAGCTCTTCAGGAGGCTGAGTTCTGAGGATTGAAGTTTGAAGCCAGCCCAGGAAGAAAAATCCATGACACTCTTATCTCCTATTAACAACCAAAAAAGCCCAAAGTGGAGCTCTGGCTCCAGTGGTAGAGCACTAGTCTTGAACAAAATAGTTCAGGGACAGCACCCAAGCCCTGAGTTCAAGCCCCAGGACCAGCACACACAAAAGAGGTCATTTGAGACCCTCAATAGGTTAACTAACAGATTACATGAAATGCACTGTGGTCAATCTCAGGATGGGACAAGTTTAGGTCAAGGTTAGTGCTGAAGGTGAGTAATAGCAAAACTTCTCCTTCCATCCTTTGACTAATGTCGTCCTGCATTAGAATCTCAACGTTATATTAAGATGTTGAATTTAATTTTTCAAAGGTTTTTACACCTTTAAACTGATATCCGTAATTGCACATATTTCTGGAGTACAGTGTAATAAGTTGCCACTATATAGTGATCCAATCAGTAGTGCGCATTTCCATCTTCTTAAACTTTAAAATGTTTCTACTGGGACATTGCAAACTTCTCTATGCCAAAGATAGTCACCCTACTGTGTGGTTGAACATTAGAACTTCTTCCTACTGTGTAAGTATATTTTGGTACCCATTGCCCAGCCCCCTTCAGTACCTTCCATTCTTGGCCCTGGAAATAAAACTTTGTGAGTGTTTATGGCACAAATCAGTCAATGCAATCCACCAAATTAACAAAGTGAGAAAGAAAAACTAAAGATCATGTCTATTAATGAATATACATTTGGAAAAACAGCATGCATGTATAAACCAAAACTGTTAGCAACTGAAGATATAAAGGACCTTCTCAACCTGGTTAAAGGTTATCCTCATTTTTTTCTTGGTCTGAGATCAGGACTTGAACTCTGTACCTTATGCTTTTGCTCAACTGAATCTTGCCTCCAACCCCAAAGATTGTCTTCAGAAAGCCAGAGGAAATGGCATGCTTGAAAAGCCACAAATTAGACACTGTCAAAACCAAAATCTGTACACTGGGAGAAAATATTTCAGAACATATCATTGATCAAGGATTTTTGTATATGTGTGTATGGCAGTATTGGGGTTTGAACTCAGGACCTAGGTGCTCTTTCTGAAATTCTTTTGTTCAAGGCTAACACTCTACCACTTGAGCCACAACTCTACTTAAAGCATTTTGTGTTTATTTGGAGATAAGAGTCTCACAGAGTTTTCTGCCCTGGCTGGCTTTGAACTATGATCTTCAGATTTCAGCTTCCTGAGTAGCTAGGATTATAGGTGTGTGTCACCTGCACCCATCTGATTAAAGATTTTGTGTGTGTGTGTGTGAAAATACCGTACAGAGGGGATACAATTACATGGGCAAGATAATGAGTACATTTCTTATCAAGCATTGTTGCCTCCTCCTTTGTTTCCCCTTCCCATTCCTTCCCATCTCCTCCCTCCCATATCCTCCTCCCTTCCTCCCCATCCTTGGCCAAAGTTGTAAAGTTCGTTTTTCTACATAAGAACTTGTACATCTCATTGTTGCAATGGGTCCACCTGTATCCCTATTTAAATGATTTGTTTTTGCATTTCCCCTCCACAAATTATACCAACATCAAATACAGTGAGAGCAGAGGTTATACCATGGGGGAGGGCCATACAAAGCAGCAAAGAAATCATCTTATAAATATGTTAGAAACAATTGCATGAAAGAAAAAAAACATTTGAATACTTATCTTGGGGTTCATTTCACCTAACATCATCTTATCTGACCTTTTCTGTTTGTCTGAGACATATACTAGTTATTGCAAATAAGGGAAACCATAGGACCTATGTTTCTTTGGGCCTGGCTTACGGATTTTTATCTATAATACATAAAAAGCTCTCAAAACTCAATAGTAAAAAAGTAACAACTGTACATATGATTTGAAAAGACATTTCACTGAAGAAGATGCACAGATAGGAGAGAACAGGGAGGAAGTGTGAGCTTGTGCCTAAGGTAGCACTCTCTGGAGCAGTGTCAGGTTGCAGCTGGGAGGTGCAGAGAGCAAGTGCCCTGTGCTGGGGGAGGGAAGAAGAAACAGAGGGAACTGGATCTGTAGCCCCAAAGCGAGGGGGTGGGTATGTTTCTTAGCAGGAGCCCACAAGAGCTCTATGACTGAAGCTCAGTTTGGAGGAGCACGATATGAAAATGATGCCAGCCTGGGGTAGTGTGGGAACATTAGACAGTGAGTCACAGCTGCTTGTGACTCAGGATGACTGGACCCTCCCCCGCAGCATCAGCATCACAGCATCGTGAGAAGGTGGGAGGAGGTAGCCCTGCACTGCAGTAATTTGGTGAGGCCCTCACTGGAGTGCAGGAGCAGGGGAGGGGTGCCCACAAAAGCTGCTGCAATGTCTGGAGTTTCTGCAAGTGAACAGGCAGGGGCTCCAAGCTCTAGGGATATTGGGAGACATGCAGCCAACTCAGACTGGAGGCATTGAAAAATGGAGGAAATCCAACCCCAGGCCATGTACCAAAGAAACACAGTTTCCTTTATTTGTAATAACTAGTAATACATCTAGGATAATCTTAGCAAATGAGCAGAATTATTATGTACTTTTGACCATATAAGCAAAATGAACTCCAAAACATGGGCATAAGAGATTTTTCTTTGTTGCTGTTCACAATGTACTATGTGATTTTTTCTTCTGTGTTTTCCCCCTATGGTTTAATCACCTGTTGTCACTGCATTTGATTTTGGTACCCTAGTTATTGTATATACTTTTATCTGAATTAGGGAATGGAAGGAGAACAAAGAAATGGTGAGACAAAGAACAAAAGGGGAACCAATGTAACAGTGATACTCACAAGACAATATGATCTGTACAACTAGGAGGCAGTGGGGGTGTGAAAAAGTGGAAGAAAAAATGAGGGAGGGGGTAACAAGCTCAACAAGCAATGTACTCACTACCTTACTTATGTAACTGTAACTCACTTTGACAACAAAATTAAAAATTTTTTAAAAAGAGAAAAGGAGGAAATAACTGGTGTGCAAGATTGCAGTTTGTGGTTTCTGGTGGTGATGTGACAAGTGCCAGTGTTAGGGCCAGTTTCAGGGTCTATGCCATAGCTGAAGCAAGAGTTAGCACCAATACATATGCCAGGGCCAGAGCTAGAGCCATGACTGGAGCAATGGTCAGTACCTGTCTGGTGCCAGGGCTGGTTTTTCTCAGGCTAGCATCAGGGTTTTGCTGCCATCAGGGAAGGATCAGGCTGAGTCTGCATTGCTATGGTTGTGCAAAGACAATGGGACACTGGAGCAGTGGGCACTGGGGCTCTGATTTAAGAAGAGTCCAAAGGTAAAGTGAGGTGAAGGAGAGCGTATGGCCAGTGGCATTTATGTTCCAGGTTTCTTTGTGTTTCTTAGAGATCTCACTTTCAGTTCGTACATTGAAAAGTTGTGCTGGTTTTTGGCAGCTTTTTTTCTATTGAGAAGTGAATTATGGACACAGACATTAAAATTAAACCCCGAGGGATTGAGAATGTAACTAAGGGGTATACAAAAGTTTCAAGCTTGTGTACAGCCCTTGGTTTGCACAGTAGAACAAAACAAGAACACCTAAATTAGAATAGTGTTAGATCAAAGTTGAAACAAGTCATATCTAACCATTTATTCAGATCTTTGTTTATCTAGAGATGTGTCTAAGTATTTAAGTTCATCATCTGTGTTTCTGAATGACATGGGTCAGATGTTTTGTAGTTCCTTCTTTCAGTTAAGAGAGGTTTGCCTTCTCATAAGAAAAATGGTAACACCATAATTTTATGTCTGAAATAGTACTGGAATAATTATTCTCTTCAAAATATAAGAAGATTAAAAAGTAAGGCAAGTGGACATGGCTTATGGTTATAATTCTACCTACTCAGGAGGCTGAGATCTGATGTTTACAGTTGGAAGCCAGCCTGGGCAGGAAAGTCCATGAGACTCTTATCTTCAATTAGCTACCAAAAAAAGCCAAAAGTGGAGCTGTAGCTCAAGTGGTAGAGCGCTAGCCTTGAGCAAAAAGCTCAGGGAGAATGCCCAAGCCCTGAGTTCAAGCTCCAGGACCATCACACATACACAAAAGATAAAAAGTGTCCCAGCCCCCAAGCTAGAAAACACATAAAAAGTGGCCCAGCCCCCAAGCTAGAAAACACAATTGTTATTTGCCTATATTTAGTTCCTGCAATGTAATATTTGCTGCCAATGATTGTGTGTGTGTGTGTGTGTGTGTGTGTGTGTGTGTGTGTGTGTGTGTGTGTTTGTATTACTGCATGCTATTTGAGGCATTGTTCCTGGCACTGGAGATACAGTAATG
This sequence comes from Dipodomys spectabilis, assembly GCF_019054845.1. Lineage (NCBI taxonomy): Eukaryota > Metazoa > Chordata > Mammalia > Rodentia > Heteromyidae > Dipodomys > Dipodomys spectabilis. The sequence goes on from NW_024871047.1 coordinate 716,589, forward strand.
AAGCAGATTCAACCACTCCACATATCTGGGTTGGTTGGGAAAGACATGTAAGGTAATCAGCCAGAGGTGTCAGTATACTCAGTGCTTGGATGAGGATATGCAGCAGGTTATATGTAGAGCAGGTTAGAAGGGAGCATATAATCCCAAGAGGTAAAGATCTGGAAGCCACAGAGGTTTCCTTGGAGTGAGGTGTCACTTTAGATCTTAAGCAGTAGAGGAGTGAAATGTAAAAAATGTTCTGAGGCAGGGTGTTGTGGGCACCTGGGGACATTCATGTGCTTCCATGAAATGGTAAGGTTAAGATTTCAGGAAACTGGAGAGAGAAGACCTGTGAATGAGGACATGTATAGGAGCCAAGCTCCCAATTGGTAGAATTTGGGGCTGAGAGAGAACACAGAGGCACTCAACCATTTGGAAAGAAGCCATACTTGGCTCTTGGATAAGCCAAGGAAAAGACAGCATAAGGCAGGTGCGATAGCTTTCTTAGACTTGGTTCCTGTGCAAATACTATACTGCATTCCCTGGGTACATTTCACTCATCATCATTAAAGAGGGATGATGAGGGAAGGGATAAGTGTCCACTCACTGGAGCTAATTTCCAAAAACAACTGGCTGAGCCTCTCCCTGTAGCCTGAGAGAGATGGAGCCCAGTGTGCTATGAAGATGATAGGGTTACTGTGATGCTTGTAAAAAACAAAAAAAAAAGGCCTGAGTGTTAGAATGTATGAATGATCTCACATCTAAGTTTAGTTGGGACTTTCATGTAAGGAAATTAGCCAGATGTGGCCGTCAGTGTAGTAAATACTAAGGTGGAGAGGAACTCCAGCCCCATTTGGTGGCCCATTATGCTCCAGAGGCCTTTAGAGAGAAATCTGAGGAAAGCTCAACTACCTAATTACTATGGTCAATGCCACATGACTTTGAAAGGACCAGCGTTCAGGGTTCCTTGCAGTAGGTGTGTATCATGCCCTTCCTTGGCGGCTACCATGGCCATAACAGCTGACCTAGAGTTACCTTGGATCTGTACAGGCCAGTATGCCTGTTCCACACATGTGATTGCAAGCCATGGGAACTTCTTTCTATCCAGAGAGACATGCCATGGGATCAAGCTCCAGTTTCCTCAGGGCCTCTCTAAAATATGTAGAGTCCAGAGAAGATTATACTGAGAGTCCCCATGCTTCACATTTTTTCTGCTTACATAAAGGAATGGCTGATGGTGTCATAGGATCAGAATACATGAATGTGCCAGGCACCAATGATTTATATCTGTAATCTTAGCTATTCAGGAGGCTTAGATCTGAGGATTGCTGTTCAAAGCCAACCTGGACAGCAAAGTCCATGAGATTCTTAACTCCATTTAAGAACTAAAAATCCAGGAATGGAGCTATGGCTCAAATAGTAGAGCACAAGCCTTGGGTAAAAAATAGCTAAGAGCCAGTGACCAAGCCCTGAGTTCAAGCCTCAGTATACAATGTTAAACTATTAGGATGTGCAATCTGAGGGCTTTGGGAAGAGTTCTGATTTTCTCTGAGCTGGGTGACTTGTGCTGATTACGATTACATAAAAGGCTTTTCCTCAGGGCCCAAAAAACCTGTTCCCGTTTGCAGCCCACATTCACGTCACACATGAAGGTTATGTATGTTAGCCAGGGAGTGATAAATGTCTCTTGTGCTTATATCCAATTACCTCCCTAAGGTCCTCACAAGATATCCTTGGAAAAGCATTGTGTATAAGACCAAGTCATAACAGGTACTTAGGGACTGGCACTAGTGCCCCATGATAAGGACTACAGACATACATCTAGCTATTTGGCTATGTCTAAAAACCTTCCCTGTCTTCAACTGCCAACATCTTACTCCCCAAATTAAGATCTTTCTGAGGAGGTACAGGAAACATAGTGATACAAAAATCAATAGACATTTCAAGATTTCTCCCATCTTCATGAGTTAGAAACATGAGGAAGGCAGAATGTGGCAGGAGAGAAGGGTGACATCATACTGTGGGAGTGGCTTCTGCAGAGGGCTGCAGTCCTCCAGGCAGGAAGAGACAATAAAGTCACCAAGCCATGAAGACCCAGAGCTCCACTCTGCATAACTGGGATTGAATTCTCCAATCAGTAAGGGAGCACTTCAGAGTGCTCTCTGCCAACTTACCCATTACACTAGGTGTGAAGGGACCAACATTATTCTTTTTTTTTTATTGTGAAAATACTGTACAGAGGGGTTACAATTACATGGGCAAGATAATGAGTACATTTCTTATCAAGCATTGTAGCCTCCTCCTTTGTTTCCCCTTCACATCCCATCGTCCCCCCACCCCTCCACCCAATCCTCCCCCGACACACACCAAAGTTGTAAAGTTCATTTTGGACATAACGACTTGTACATCTCATTGTTGCAATGGGTCCACCTGTATCCCTATTTAAACGATTTGTTTTTCCCCTTCCCCTCCGAAAATTATACGGACATCAAATACAGTGAGAGCAGGGGTTATACTGTGGGGGAGGGATATACAAAGTAACAAAGAAGTAATCTTATAAATGCGTTAGAAACAATCACATGAAAGAAAAAGAAACATTTGAATACATATCTTTGGGTTCATTTCCCTAACATCAACTTATTTGACCTTTTCTGCTTGACTCAGACATATACTAGATATTGCAAATAAGGGAAACCATGGGACCTATGTTTCTTTGGGCCTGGCTTACTTCACTTAATATAATTTTTTCCAAGTCATTCCATTTCCTAACAAATGGGGCAATGCCATTTTTTCTGATGGAGGCATAGAATTCCATTGTGTATATATACCACATTTTCTTTTTTTTATTTTATTTTATTTTATTTTATTTGAAAACATACTGTACAGAGGGGTTACAATTACATGGGCAGGAAAATGCATACATTTCTTACCAAGCATTGCAGCCTCCTCCTTTGTTTACCCTTCACCTCCCTTCCCACCCTCCCCCCTCCCCCCCCACCCAATCATACCCCCCCTCCCTCCCCCCCACCGACATTGTAAAGCTGGTTTGGACATGACATTTTGTACTTCTCATTGTTGCAACAGGTCCACCTGAATCCTTAAACGACTTGTTTGTCCCCGTCTCCTCCACATGTTATACTGACATCAAATATAGTGAAAGTGGGGGTTACACTGTATACCACATTTTCTTGATTCATACATCTACTGAGGGGCATCTGGGTTGGGGACCAACATTATTCTACTGACCTCTTTGGCAATGTTGTGATCTCTAACACAGCCTGCTCCATAGTGTGACCTGGAGGAGGTCACAACATGACAACTGTGCTCCAAACTTCTGGAAGAACTTGTGTTGAGGAAACTAGGTCACCCCAGGAGTGACTAGGCTCCCATCATATGGAGAGGAAGTCTCTGTAGTTGGAAACCAGATCTATTTCTTAGAGGGGCTCAGCATGAGGATGGGTAGAAAGCTTGGGAGCTGTTTGTAAGCAGGGGTGTCTAAAGCCCTGCAGGCCCCTCTTCCACCAAACCCCTTCCCTGTATAAACAACACCCAGGCTCTTTCCCTTATGGAGCACAAGGGCACTGCAGGAGAAGAGACCTGCTATTCCCTCCCACTCCTGCATGTAGAGACCATGAGGGCCAGAGCTGCCAGCCCTGGGAAATTCATAGTAGCTAGAATGCCATTCATTGCAACCAGAACCTTACCTCCAGCAAGCTGCCCTGTCTCAAAGGACAGGGTGGACAGACTTAGAGGACTAGGGAAGATGCTAGGTGCCTCCTTCCACAACCCCATCACCAGAACTGCTCCTTCACCAATGCACACCCAACATTGACTGTGGGGCAGAAGGTGACATCAATTGTCATGACACAACAATTGGGAAATATAGTATGGTTTATTTAGGCCCAGGCACAGGTATATTGGGGAGAGTAGGAATTTCGATCAACAGAGGATCTTGGTCACTGTTCATGCCTCTGGCTGTGACTTTTGTGGTCTCAGCGGTAAAGTCTCTGGTATCCTCTCCTGGCAAAGAAAATAGAGTGAGAAGTGGACCATCAAGAGGCCTGAAGGGATTCAATTTCCCCTGGGGGTTTTCCGTAGGACAGGGAGGAAAGGAGCTGGGCTGGGCTGAGAGTGGCAGAGATTGGCTCCAAGCTCACCTGAAGGGCCTGGTCATACATGCTAGCAGTCTCCAAAAGCAGGTCCCCCAAGTCACTCTCAGTCGAGGAGGCTTCTTGGGGGCCTCCTGATTGTCACACATGTCATCCTGTTCCTTTGGCTCTCTTTGTGAGTTGTTTAAATTCTGCAAAGGAGAGTCAATGACCTCATCTTTACAGTTCCACCATGATTGCCACCAATTGTTGCTTTCCACAACTGTGACATGCACTCCTCCCCATCCCAGGTGCAGTCTGACCTGGGCAGTCCCGTTGCCAACCCTCTAAAGGTATTCAAGATAAGAGAGGAAGATGAGACTCACCATGTTCACAGGTGGAAGGAAAGGAGAGAGGATCATACTTCCAGAGTGTCCAATGTGCCCAGAGTGACCAACAAGACTTCCTTGAAGAGACTGGCCCCCACCCCCTGCACAGCCCCTGGTCCTTGGCTCCACCCAACCTTCCATCCTACAGCCCAATGCACTGTTCTGAAGCAGTGGATACATTTCTGGTATGTGACCTCTCTTTAGTCACAATGTCCCTTACTCCCACTCTCCAATCTTACTTTCCTGTTTCCCTTCCCCTCTGACTGACCCTGCAGGTTCAAGGCAGGATTTTACTTGGGGCATAGAACAGCACAGAATTGTCTCATTGGAAAAATTAACCTGAAGACTTGTAGAAACCACTCATTGTATTTGACAGTGTTTGATCTCCTGCCTGTCGTAGTCACTGTGGTCTGGGTATATGTGAGATTGTTCTAGAAGTCCCCCAATGCCTAAATAATCCTTCAGCATCAGGCAAACTGGAAAGACACTCTCTCACCCTATCTCACACAGACACAATTTTTGTTTTACTCTACATTGGTTTTTACTCATTGACGGTTGAATCCTGTAGAGACCCCAAATACAGAGTTGTGCAATTTGTGAGTAGTGGGTAGGTAGTGAGTGCTTTATATCATCCCAGTATAGAAGTTAATGGAGGATGTTCTGCTTGACTCATAAGTATCAATTGTAAAGCAATTTTTGGGTCTCAACTATCAACTCTGTTCCATAGGTGCCATGTGAGACTGCTACATAAGCCTAGAATAGTAGCGATAAAGTCAAGATAAAGGAATATGGAAGGGGATACTTCTCAGACCTCTGACACTGTGGATGGGATTTCATGAATTGCCCCTTCCCACAGCTTGTCTATCCCTGGCTTAACAGGTGATGATGATCAACATCAGAGATGTTGAATAGAGCCTGTACCTTCACTGGTACCACATGCCCTAGAAGGGAGGGTGCAAATGATCCCAGACAGCCTTGAGACCAAGGGGTTCTCGTGCAAATCTGAAGTTTAGCAGACTTTAGCTTTCATACACTCAGTTATCTGATTTGCACAAAGTTCTTAACAAAATCAGTTAGGCAGGTTTTATAAAATACTCAGAAACTCCTGCCTGAAGTGAGCAGGTCTCAATGTCTGTCTTTTTTGTTGTTTTCTTATTCTTTTTTAAATAAGTTTTTTATTGTGAAAATACTGTACAGAGGGGTTACAGTTACATGAGCAAAGTAATGAGCACATTTCTGATCAAGCATTATTGCCTCCTCCTTTGTTTTTCCCCTATCATCCCTTCCCATCCCACCTCCACAACTACACTCGTCCCCCACTCCCCCACCTAAATTGTAAAGTTCATTTTTTGACATAGGGTCTTGTACATCTCATTGTTACAATGGGAAAACCTGTATCCCTATTTAAACATTTTATTTTTTCCCTTCCCCTCCCCAACTTATATCTACATCAAATACAGTGAAAACAGGGCTTATACCGTGGAGGAGGAACATACAAAGCAACAAAAAAAAATCACATGGTTCCTTATAAATATGTTAGAAACAATAGCAAGAAAAAAACCATTTGTATCCCTATCTTGGGGTTCACTTTGCTTAACTTCATCTTATCTGCTCATTTGTACATGGCTTTTGACCTTTTCTACTTGTCCCAGACATATACTAGTTATTGCAAATAAGGGAAACCATGGGATCTATGTTTCTTTGGGCCTGGCTTACTTCACTTAATATAATTTTTTCCAAGTCTTTCCATTTCCTAACAAATGGGGCAATGTCATTCTTTCTGATGGAGGCATAGAATTCCATTGTGTATGTATACCACATTTTCTTGATCCATTCATCTACTAGGGACATCTGGGTTGGTTCCATATCTTAGCTATGGTAAATAATGCTGCAATAAACATAGTTGTGCTGGTAGCTTTAGTGTGGTCTTGTTTGTGATCATTTGGGTAAATGCCCAAAAGTGGGATTGCTGGGTCATAGGGGAGCTCTATGTGGAGTCTTTTGAAGAACCTCCATACTGCTTTCCAAAGTGGCTGAACAAGTTTACATTCCCACCAACAATGAAGTAAGGTTCCCTTCTATCCACATCCCCTCCCGCATCTGTTGTTATTAGAGTTCTTGATTATAGCCATTCTAACTGGGGTGAGGTGGAATCTCAATGTTGTTTTGATTTGCATTTCTTTTATGGCTAGGGAAGTTGAGCATTTCTTCATGTGTCTATTGCCATCCTTCTTTCCTCTTCAGAGAAGTTTCTCTTTAAGTCTTTAGCCCACTTATTTATTGGGAAGTTGTTTCTTTGAGGATTTGTTTTTGGGGGATTTAATTTTTTTAGTTCTAGGTATATTTTAGAAATGAGACCCTTGTCTGTTGTATGGCTAGTGAAGATCTTCTCCCAATCCGTGGGCTTTCTATTGATCTTCCTAGCTATATCCTTTGCTATGCAGAAGCCCTGCAGCTTCATACAGTCCCATTTGTCCAGCCTTTCTTTGATTTGTTGTGTTTCTGGGTCTCTATTAAGAAAATTTCGGCCTGTGCCAAGGACACCTAGGGTTTCTTCTATTCCATCCTGTAATGTTTTCAGAGTGTCTGCTTTGACTCTGAGGTCTTTGATCCATTTGGAGTTGATTTTGTTATCAGGTTACATATAAGGATCTAGCTTTAGTTTTCTACAGCTGATTAACCATTTTTGCCAACACCATTTACTGAAGAGGCTTTCTTCCATTCTATATTTTTAGCTCCCTTATCAAAGACTAGATGGCTTTAGGTTCACTCTCTCTTTCTTTCTCTCTCTCTCTTCTTTCTTTCTTTCTTTCTTTCTTTCTTTCTTTCTTTCTTTCTTTCTTTCTTTCTTTCTTTCTTTCTTTCTTTCTTTCTTTCTCTCTCTCTCTCTCTCTTTCTTTCTTTCTTTCTCTCTTTCTTTCTTTCCTTCTTTCTTTCTCTCTCTTTCTTTCTTTCTTCCTTCTTTCTTTTTTTGTGTGTGTTGGGTTGGTCGTGGGACCTGAACTCTGGGCCTGAGTACTGTTCCTCAGGTCTTCAGCTCAAGGCTAGCACCCTACCACTTGAGCCACAGCGCCACTTCTGGCTTTTTTCTGCTTGTGTGGTGCTGAGGAATTGAACCCAGGGCCTCATGCATGCGAGGCAAACACTCAACCACTGAGCCAACCTTCCAGCCCTCACTGTCTGTTTTTGATACCTCTCTTTCATCTCTTGGCATCTGACAAAGTTTTCTCCTACAGTACTCGATGGAAACTTAGGACTTAGTGTAATAAGGACCAATGGGCAAGTGAAGTGATGGTTTTCATTCTTATATGTGATTAGTTATGAGAATACAATACAAGTTTGTATGTTTAATTCAGCATTTAAGAAAAACAGGTTGAAAGCGCTAGTTAAATGGGGGCCAGTGGTTCATGCCTGTAATTGTGCCTACTCAGGAGTCTGAGATCTGAGGATCATGGTTCTGTGAGACTCTTTTTCTCCAATTAACCTCCCAAAAGCCAGAAGTATGAAGTTGTGTTTCAACTAGTAAAGCAGTAGACTTGAACACAATAGCTCAGGGACCGTGCCCAGTCCCTGAGTTCAAACCCCAAGTCCAACACACATACATAAAAAGAAAAAAAAACTTGCTAGCTTAACAATAATGAAAAAGAACAAATACCTAACCCATTACACTGTCCTCCTAAAAGAAAATGAATTGGCAAGTAAAGAGTTTCTTCTAAACCCCTGGACAAACCTCTTTACTCCCAGAGAGAAAGGCCACTTTTTTTTCCAGTATCCGTACTCTAACCCCTATTTTCCTTTTTGTACTTGTCCACCGACTAACAAGCCAAAAGGTAGCAAATAAAACTAGAAAGCTATCTCCCCATGCTAAAAGCATGCTCCTTGTGCTGTGATTTCAGAGTGAGCTTTCTTAAGAAGAGGGATCAGTCCTGGGGAACCATACCAAGATCTTGTCCTCTGAGGTGTACTAGGATATGGTCAGGGCCTGGTTTAGGTTTGTGGCATTGCTGATGGTGACTAAGACACTGACACATCAGGGGGTGAGGGATCTGAGCACAGGAACTCTCACCTCCACTACATTAGTGACACTGGGAAGTGTCAGTCAACTGCTCTAGGGTGATGAGGGGCCAGTTGTGTCTGTGAGTATCTCACAGTAGCAATGACAGTGATTTGGACATCAGGGAGGCAGGAACACCAGAATATCAAGGTCAGAAAGAAAAATCTTTCCCATTGCTCTGGACTGAACTGTATCTCCTCACAATCCATATATTGAAACATTGACTCCATCAAATGTGACTGTATTCAGAACTGAAACTTTAGGGGACATTGAAGATTGAGTCTTATCTTGGGTGTTGTATTTTTGATAGGATGATGCCCTTATAAGAAAACATTCACACTTATAATCTTAGCTACTCAGGAAGATGATATCTGAAGATAGCAGTTTGAAGCCAGCCTAGGGAGGAAATTTTATAACTCTTATCTCTAATTAATCACCAGAAGTGCAGTTGTAGCTCAAGTGGTAGAATGCTAGGCTTAAGCAGCCCCAGGACTGGTACACACACACACACACACACACACACACACACACACACACACACACACACACACACACACGAGTATACATACCAGGAAACTTCCTCTCTTCCTCTTGGCATGCCACATGGGCTTTGTGGAAAGACCATGTAAGGATCTGGCAAGAAGGAGATAAAGCAAGAAACTCTCACCAAAAAACAAGCCTCCTGGGAAATACCTGGATCTTGGACTTCGAAACTTGCAGAGCCACAAGAAAATAAATTTGTTGTTGTAGATTATGTTGTTACAGATTAATAGACAAACCTTGGGATATCTCTAAGAATGAGTTGGGGTTGGTTTGATTTAGTGGCCAGGCTCTCTTATTCCCTGGATCCTGATGCAGGGTGAGGCTGACAGCTCTACTTGGCCTGGTCAGAATTTTTCTTTTTGATTCTCTTTGGAAAATATGAACTGTCTCTGTGCAACTGCTTTTAATGGGCCTAGATTTCTATGTGGAGCCTGGGAGGGGCTGTGAGCAGTGGCAGTGGTAAAAAGATTCTTATTTTGTGGATGGGATTTATATCACAGAGTACTTCCCTTGACAGCCTTGGCTTCCTAAGGTGCTGAGGGTAGCAATGACATAGGGATTCAAGATGCTATTGTATTTGTCATTTAGAATGGCTGTTGCAGGAAGTCAAGGTCGATGGAATACTGTAAGCCTGAGACTTAACTGGGGAAATCACTGGTAATTATTTGTGTGAAAGCACTATGTATCTTGCAGGTCCTCAAAAAAATTCACTGAGAGCTGGGAAGGTGGCTCAGTGGTAGAGCGCTTGCCTTGCATGCTCGAGGGCCTGGGTTCGATTCCTCAGCACCACATAAGCAAAAATAGAAAAAAAAAGCCGGAAGTGGACCTGTGGCTCAAGTGGTAGTGCACTATCCTTGAGCTGAAGAGCTGAGGGACAGCGCCCAAGCGCAGAGTTCAGGCCCCAGGACCGGACCCAAAAAAAAAAAAAAATTTCACTGAATTGCAAGCTACTAGAATAAGGTAAGTCATTCTTATCTCCAATAGTAAGTTTCTTTTCATGAACACACTAAGAACATGTCATTTGTTTTCAATATTGTCTTATACAAATAATCCCCATGTACCTTCTATCCAAAGCCTACTAGGCTAACATAGGTCATGTGGAAGACTTTCACCACTCCCAGTCCATTAATCTCTAGCCCTCTTTACCACCGATTAAATGAGTGTCTTCAAGAACTCTTCAAGGGACTCAGGGATAGAGCTCGGAGGTAGAGTACTTGCCTGGCATGCTCAGAACCTTAATTTATTTATTTATTTATGAATACAGTATATATTTTTTAGTTTTTAAGTTGTCATTGTAAAGTTAATGTACACAGAGAGGTTGCAGTTTTATGAATCAGTAATGAGTAATGAGTACAATTCTTTGAACCATGTATCGCCTTCCATCACTCTTTCCTGGTTTTTCTCTCCCATCCCCACCCACGAGATATGTAGTTCATTTTCCATGTAGTGTCTAATGAGTACCACTGTTGTATTTGTTCACCCTTGTTCCACCTTTTCTGCACCCCTTTACCCTCCCAGATACAAACAAACTAACAAGACAAAAGGAAAAGAATACAAAACAGCAACAATGGCAATTAAAAATGTCTCTTCTTTCTTCTTCTTTTTTTTTAATTTTTATTGTGAAAATACCATACGTGGGGGTTACAATTACATGGGCAAGGTAATGAGTACATTTCTTATCAAGCATTGTTGCCTCCTCTTTGTTTCCCCTTCCCATCCCTTCCCATACTCCCCCCACCTCCCCCCACCCGATCCTTCCCCATCACCAAACTTGTAAAGTTCGTTTTTCGACATAACGACTTGTACCCCTTCTTTTTCTTTTCTTTCTTTTTTTTTTTCAAATTCTTTATTGTGATTATGTGATTACATAATTTCCCAAATTTCACAGTATTGTGGTATAGTGATGCTTAGTTAAAGTCACAAACACATTCTAGCTTTCATGGTGCAAATTGTCTATCATGGTCTATAACATTTATGAGTTCTATGAGCTTTGTAATACAGTTATTTCTTTCTCATTGGGTGATATGTACATTTCTTTTGTTTTGCATAGCATCAGCTGTTCCCTCTTTCCCACTTGTTCCCTCCCTCACATCGCTGCCATTGAGTTGCTTAGTTCATTTTGATCAATGTCCAGTGCAGCTGATAGGTCCCACTGTTGTATGTTTTCCCCTGATTCCCTCTAGTTCTGTGTTGTCCTCCTAGTTTCCCTCCAATGTGCACATATATACCATATATGTGATCAGCAGCATGGGGTTATTTAGTAGTGATTCGACCAGATGAGTTTCTTAAGTCTTGTTAATTTTGTCGTATCACCTTACATTTTGGATTTAACATCCACTTATCAGGGAGACCATGTGCCGTTTGTCTCTTTGCTCTTGGCTTACCTCGCTCAACATGATTTCTTCTAGCTCCATCCATTTCCCTGCAAATGTCATTGTTTTGTCCTTTTTAATGGCTGCATAATATTCCATTGTGTATAGATACTACAATTTTTTGATTCATTCATCTGTGGTGGGACATCTGGGTTGTTTCTATAGCCTGGCTATTGTGAAAAGTGCTGCAATAGACATGGAGGTACATGTGTCCTTGTTGTTCAGGACAAAAGCCTAGAAGTGGTATGACTAGGTCATAAGGGAGATCAATATTTAGCTTTCTGAGGACCCTCCAAACTGCTTTCCAAAGTGGCTGTATAAGTGTACATTTCCAGCAGCAGTGTAATAGGATTCCTCTTTCTCTGCATCCCCTCCAGCATTTGTCATTGGCTGACTTGTGGATGTGGGACATTCTGACTGGGGTAAGGTAGTATCTCAGGGTTGTCTTTATTTGCATTTCCTTCACAACTAGGCATGGTGAACATTTCCTCATATGTTTCTTTGCCATTTTTATCTCTTCTTCTGAGAAGTCTCTCTTTAGTTCTCTTGCCCACTTAGTAATTGGTTTGTTAGGTTTGGGAGGGATTAGTTTCTTGAGTTCCCTGTATATACTGGATACTAACCTCTTGTCTGATATATTGCTGGTAAATACTTTTTCCCAGTTAGTTGGTTGTCTTTCTAGCTTGATTGCTATAGCTTTAGCTGTGCAGAAACTTTTTATTTTAAGGTAGTCCCATTTGTCAAGTCTCTCTCTAATTTGTTGTGACCCTGGGACTCTGTTCAGGAAGTTCCTGTCTGTTCCTATAAGTTCAAGTTCTCCTATTCTGTCCTGCATTAGTTTCAGAGATACAGGTTTGATGTTAAGGTCTTTAACCCATTTTGAGTTGATGTTGGTGCATGGTGATAGGCTGGGGCCCACTTTTAGTTTTCTGCATGTGGCCTCCCAGTTTTCCCAGCACCAGTAGTTGAAGAGGCTTTCTTCCACTGTATGTCTTTGGCTCCTTTGTCAAATATCAGCTGACTGCAGGCATGTGGTTTTATTTCTGGATCTTCTTTTCTATTCCATTAGTCTTCAGGTCTGTTTTTGTGCCAGTACCATGCTGTCCCTGTTATTATGGTTCTATAGTAGAGTTTGAAGTCTGGCATCGAGATCCCTCCCATGTTGTCTTTTTTGCCTAGAATTGTTTTGACTATTCTGGGTCTTTTGTTGTTCCATGTGAATTTTTGGACTGTTTTCTGTATTTCAAAATGCATGTCATTGGGATTTTAATAGGAATTGCATTGAATTTGTATATTAATTTTGGCACTATTGCCATTTTCACTATATTAAGTCTGCCTATCCAAGAGCATGGAAGGTCTTTCCATTTCCTGGTGTCTTCTGTAATTTCTTCTTTAAGGTTTTATAGTTTTTGTTAAATAGTTCTTTTACATCTTTGGTTAGGTTAATTCCTAAATATTTTATTTGGGGGAGGTGTTACTGTGAATGGGGTTGCTTCCTTTATTTCCCTCTCTGCTTGTACATTGTCAGAGTACAGGAAGGCGACTGATTTTGTGGGTTGATTTTATATCCTGCTACTTTGCCAAAGTGATTTATAATTTCTAAGAGTTTGGGGATGGAGTTTTTGGGATCATGAAGGGATCATCTGCACAAAGGGATAGTTTAATTTCTTCTTTCCCTATGTTGATCTCTTTAATGTCTTTTTCTTAACTTATTGCTCTGGCTGAGGGTTCCAGGACTATATTGAAGAGGAGTGGAGACAGTGGGCATCCTTGCCTTGTTCCTGATTTTAGGAGAATTGGTTGTAGTTCTTCCCCATTAAGTATAAAATTGGCTATTGGTCTGTCGTATATGGCTTTTATGGTTTTAAGGAATGTTCCTTCTATTCCTATTTTCTCCAGAGTTTTTAACATGAATGAATGTTGTATCTTATCAAAAGCCTTTTCTGCATCAGTGGAGATAATCACGTGATTCTTGACCTTGGTTATGTTGATGTGTTGGATTACATTTATTGATTTACATATGTTAAATCATCCCTGCATCTCTGGGATGAAGCCTACCTGGTCATAGTGTATGATTTTTTTTTTTTTACGTGTTTCAAGATTCTGTTAGCTAGAATTTTGTTAAGGATCTTTGCATGTTTGTTCATCAAAGAGATTGGTCTGTAGTTCTCATTTTTGTTGGGTCTTTACTTGGTTTGGGGATGAGTGTGATATTGGCATCGTAGAATGAGTTTGGGATAGCTCCTTCCTTCTCTGTTTCTCTGAAGAGCTTGAGGAGTATGGATATTAGTTCTTCTTTAAAGGCCTTATAGAATTCTGTTGTGAATCCATCTGGTCTTGGGCTTTTCCTTGTTGGAAGACTTCTGATTGCTTCCTGTATCTTTTTTTTTTTTTTTTTTTTTTGGGTCCGGTCATGGGGCTTGAACTCTGGGCCTGAGCGCTGTCCCTCAGCTCTTCTGCTCAAGGCTAGCACTCTACCACTTGAGCCACAGCGCCACTTCCGGCTTTTTTTTCTTTTTGCTTATGTGGTGCTGAGGAATTGAACCAGGGCCTCAGGCATGCAAGGCAAGCGATCTACCACTGAGCCACCTTCCCAGCCCGCTTCCTGTATCTTGTTGTAAGATACTGGCTTATTTAATTGATTTGCTTCTTCTTTGCTCAGTTTGGGCAACTCGTATTTCTCTAAAATGCATCTGTTTCTGCTAGTTTTCTTTTTTTTAGAGAGTATAACTTTTGAAAATAGTTCTTTATAGCTGTTGGGATATCTTGGGTATTTGTTGTGATTTTTCCCATGGCATCCCTAATCTTGTTAATTTGGGTTTCCTCTCTTCTTTTCTTAATTAATCTTGCCAACGTCTATCAACTTTATTTATTTTTTCAAAGAACGAGGCTTTTGTTTTATTAATTTTATTTATAATTTTCCTATTCTCTATCTCATTAATTTCTGCTCTTAATTTGATTATCTGGCTCCATCTAGTAACTTTAGGTTCCATTTTTTTTATGTTTTTCTAGATGTTTTAATTGCAACATGGGATTATTTACTTGGTCTGTCTCTATTGTCTTGATGTGGGAATTGAGAGCAATAAATTTGCCCTTCAGGACTGCTTTTGCTGTGTCCCACAAGTTTCTTTGTGATGTATCTTCATTTTCATTGAATTGTAGGCACTTTTTAATTTCTTCTCTAATTTCTTCTGTTACCCAGTTGTTGCTGAGAAGTGTGCTGTTCAATTTCCATGTATTTGAGTAATTTCTGTGGTATGCTTTGTTTTTGAGAACTAGTTGATTCCACTGTGGTCAGATAGGATACAGGGGATGATGTCAATCTCCTTGTATTTGCTTAAGTTCCTTGCATGAATTATGATATGGTCTATGTTGGAGAAAATTCCATGAGCTGCTGAGAAGAATGTGTACTGTGTTATTTTAGGGTGAAATACTCAGTAGATGTCAATTAGTTCTGCTTGAAGTATGGCCTCACTTAATTCGGTAGCTTCTTTGCCAATCTTCTGGTTGGTAGACCTGTCCTTTGGTGAGAGTGGGGTGTTAAAGTCTCCTAGTATTATTGTATTTGGATCTATTTTATTCTGTAAGTTTTAGAGTATTTGCTTAACATATTTAGGTGCTCCAATGTTTGGGGAATATAAGTTGATGATGGTTATATCCTCCTCTTGGATTGTTCCCTGTATTAATATGTAGTGCCTGTCCTTGTCTTTTTGTGTTGATTTTAATGAAAAGTTTATTTTGTGAGATATCAGGATAACTACTCCTGCTTTCTTACTGGGGGCATTTGATTGGTAGATCCTTTTCCAACCCTTCACTCTGAGTTTGTTTGTATGTTTGGCTGAGAGGTAGGTCTCCTGAAGGCAATAGATAGATGGGTCATGTTTTCTGATCCAATCTGCAGTTCTTTTTCTTTTAATTGGTGAATTAAGTCCGTTAATATTTAAGGTTATTATAGAGAGATGCTTTGTGGTCCCTGACATTCCCTGTTTTTCTAAGTTTTTCTTCTTTCCTCCTGTGCTTACTAAGTTAGACTTCTATTAATATCTGTCTGGTGTGGGTCCCCGTTCCTGGTTGCTTTCTCCAGGTTGTGTTCCCCCTCTTCATATTCTTTGTAATGCTGGCTTATTGTTTATGAATTCATTTAGTTTTTCTTTACTATTAAAAATTTTTATTTCTACATCAAATGTGCATGCTAGCTTTGCCAGGTATATCAGTCTGGGCTGGCAGTTATTGGTTCTCAGGGCTCGGATGGTACTTTCCAAGGCCTTTCTTGCATTGTGTCTCTTCTTTCCTTTTCTTGGAGCTCATTTCACAGACTATTATTTAATACGATCATATGCACATCACTGTGGAGCCTTTGTCAGCCACTCCTATGCAAATCCTACTTTGGCCTCAGTGTGTGAATGTTTAGACTCCTATATAATCTATCATGTCCCAGTGTGTGTGTCCATATATATATATATATTTTTAATGTGTTTACTTGTAGATTTATGTGCACATTCTAGTTACCGCAAATGAGGGAAAACATGCAGCCTATGTTTCTTTGGGCCTGGCTTACTTTGATTAATATAAGTTTTTCCAAGTCTTTCCATTTCCTTACAAATGGGGCAATGTCATTCTTTCTGATGGATGAGTAGAATTCCATTGTGTATGTAAGGTCCGCTCCTGGAGGGCAGACTCAGCCCTCCTTGCAGCAAAGTCTCCCCCCAGTACTTGCGTTACTTAGGCAACTGGCACCTGGAAGAGGTCACATCTGCATCTGCTGAGGTCACATCTGAATTTCATGTGGCCACACCTTTCTCCGCCCATACCCTAGATAAGGCATAGCCCAGGCCCAGATGCCCTCTTTCCCAGGTTTTTCCCAGTCTTTCCCAGGTCTTTCTCAGCCACGTGGAAGGGCAACATGGCCTGGTGCCAGCCAGAACGATGAATAAACCTACCCCTTACCTTAATACCACATGTGTGGTGTTGTTCTTACTCGGCAATCTCTTTTTAAATACCTAACAGTGTATATATACCACATTTTCTTGATCCATTCATCCACTGAGGGACATCTAGGTTGATTCCATATCTTGGCTATAGTAAACAATGCTGTAGTATCCATCTTCCTTTTTATTAGCAGCAGTGACAGTGGGTCACTGCGATCCTGAGCCATGAAGCTAATAAGCAGAGCGGGGTCCTTCTGGAGATTTTATTCCCTCAAAGTTGTCCCCAAAGTTAAAGCTGCAGCTGGCCCTACAGGAACACCTCTACAGCCTCAAGACCTTGAGTTCACCAAATTACCAAATGGTTTGGTGATTGCTTCTTTGGAAAATTATGCTCCTGTCTCAAGAATTGTTTGTTCATTAAAGCCAGCAGTAGAAATGAGGACTTCAGCAACCTCGGAACCTCTCATTTGCTTGTCTTGCATCTAATTTGACTACAAAAGGAGCTTCATCTTTGAAGATAACCCGTGGAATTGAAGCAGTTGGTGGTAAATTAAATGTGACTGCAACCAGAGAAAACATGACATACCAAGAAGAAGCTGAAAGCTAGATACCTAATGTCAGTGGAATTTTCTGAGGCTTTCCTAGATGAAGTTGAGTCCCAGACTCTCATTGCTGGTTCCTATGTGCCACCCCTTACCACCCTTCAGCAAATTGACTCTGTCACTGATTCTGATGTCATAAATGCTGCAAAGAAGTTTATTTCTGGCAAGAAGTAAATGTCAGAAAGTGGAAATTTGGGCACTACCCCTTTTGTCTATGAGTTGTAACCTGGAAGCTCTCATGGCAGGGCAGAGAAACATTTTCAGAGAAACCCTTCAGCATCAAAAGTCTCTTAACATGTATCTTTTTCTCAGTGAAGTGAAATACCTAAAGCATAAATACAGGTCATTATCTCAATAACCTAGAGACAATAAAACAATCTGCTTAAGAAAAAAAAGCAATACTGCAGTGAACAAGGTTGTGCTGGTGACTTTAGTGTGGCCTGTTTTGTGGGCCATTGGATAAATGTCCAGGAGTAGGATTGCTAGATTATAGGCAAACTGTATGTTTAATTTTTTAGGACCTTCCATACTGCTTTCCAGAGTGGTTGAACAAGTTTACATTCCTACCAACAGTATAATGGAGTTCCCTTTTGGCCACATCTCCTCCAGCATTTGTTATTGTTAGTTTACAGGACTCTAACTTAATCTCTAGGCCTGACAAAGAAAACAACCACAATCTTCTAAAAAGGAGAATTCTCATCTGATATACTGATATATATCCACACATAGTTCTGCTATTCAGAACCACATAAAATTTATGGCATTTGGTTTTGTTTTTCAAGTCTAGGTGACCTTTTCTATCAATCATATATAATTGCACTTACAACTTCTACATAAGGGTATAAGAAATCTGCCACAATTCTTTATTTCTATACATAATTACCTTCATTACTTTTTTCTTCTTTTTTCAAAGTTGTCTTTAAGTAGTTGTACAAAGGAGCTACCATTCAATAAAGCAGTTTATGAATATAATGCATCTTCAACAATGTCACCCCTTTCATCATTGTTTCCTAGCCCTCCAAATACCACTTCTCTCTTAATTTTGTATGACTTCTTTCTTCCCCCTTTCCTCTCATTTATTTTTTTGTAACTCTTTTTTCAAGTTTACAAATGTTTCTCAAATGTTTCATGGATGTGGATTTCTCTGGAAAAGATACATGAACATGGAATATGGGAATGAAAATTCAATATGCACTTAAAAATCAAGTAATCAGTCCAGGTGCTGGTGACTCACACTTGTAATCCAAGCTGCTCTGGAGGCTGAAGATTATGATTCCAAGCCAGCCCAGGAAAGAAAGTCCATGAGGCTCTTATTTCAAATAACCCAGAAAAAAAACCCAGAAGTAGAGCTATGTCTCAAGTGATAGAGTGCTTGCCTTGAGCAAAAAAAGCTAGAATTGACATCACCCAGGTCCTGAGTTCAATCCCAGTACCAGTACAAAATAAAGTCTAGTAGACATTGGTCAATATATCTCCAAGGAGGGGACAAAAATATTACTTCTGGGAGCAGCACTGGATATTATTTATTGTCCTCTTCACCACTGATTTATAAATCATTGATCGGTCCCTTAAATAGTTGACTCCAGTTTGATGAGAAAATGAATCTTTTCATGTTCCATGAGGGCCCAGAGTTGGCTATGTCTGGAAATCTCAGAGGCCACCTCTGGGGTCTGGTTGAGGAGAGATCAGGACAGGCACAAGGTCAGCAGAGGATGACAGAGGTGTAGCAGTTATGTGAGTGCTTACTCAAGGTACTCTCCAGCCCTGAGGGTTATGTTAGAGTCAGTGACATTTTCTAGAGGAACACATGCCTGGAATGAGTGAGGAAAGAAGTTAGTGAGGTCAAGGGTGAGAAAGAAGAGTACTGAAAGTAGGAGACCAGGCAACTGAGATAAATTTGTCATGGGGCAAGTGAATACATCCAAGCTTCCCTTCTGTGCACTTGTAGAACCTAAGTGTAGCTACTAGGGGGCAGCACAGGAATAGCAAATTGGGTCCCAAGAAGACCTTTAATTCTGAGGCCAAAGTTCTCCAGAGTGAGGGTTCTCAGGAACTGGAGTGTGTCCCAACATGCAGCTCTTCAGAGCCTTTCATGGCATGTTCAGGTATGGGTTTGCAATTTTTTGTTGTGTTGTGTTGTTGTGTTGTTTGTTGGTTAATTGTTTTTATGCCAGTCCTGGGGCTTAAACTCAGGGCCTGGGTGCTCTCCCTTAGTTTTGCTCAAGGCTAGCACTCTAGCACTTGAGGCACAGCTCCAGTTTCCAACTTTTTGATAGTTAATTGGAGATAAGAGTCTCATGGACATTCCTGCCCAGGTGAGCTTCATATCACAATCATCGCATCTCAGCCTTCCTATAGATAGGATTACAGGCATGAGCCACTCACTGCCAGTGATACGTAGTTTTTGAAGTCTGTCCTGGGACAACTGGAGGACAACTATTGTCTCCTAAGGTCCTGGACAGGAGGGTGCTATGTCACTCCCCACATTCTACAGCTGTGATCTGTAAAAGGGGGCAGTTTGAGGAGGATGAGAGACCAGACCAGTGTTGTCAGTGTCTTAGGAAGCCAAGGGGAGCGCATAGGAGGTTAGCCCCTATGGCAGGATTGCCCTCAGGGGTCTTGTAACTAGGCAGTGGCTGGCATGGCATGAAGGTAGCTGCAAGTGTGTGAATCTCCTGAGTTATGAGATCAGTAAATGTACACATGAACAGGAATTTAGAGATCCCTTGCTCAAAGACTGTATTGAACCGATAGGGAAATGAAAGCCATACAGGCAAACTGCCTTTCTTAAAGTTACCAAGAGAAGATGTACCACTTTGATGAGAATCTTTTTGAGAATGCTGGGATTGTGACTGATGCTTATCCATAAAATGTGATTTTCCCTGGTGCTGAGATGGTATCAGAGGTAAGGGGCTGAGTCACCATGGCAAGTAGAGTAAAAGAGAGCCATGCCAGTCAGAGTCCACAAGCAAGTGTGCCTGCTGAGGATCATGTGTGAGGCTGTCGGTGGCAAAATCAGCTTCTGGTACAGGTTTACTCTTAAGCATCAGTGGCAGCACTGTGTCCTTCTCATGCCCCATGCCCTGCCCTATGTTCACTTAACCCAGTCAGATTCCCTTTTGGGGTTTTCAGAAGCCCTCAGCACCTCCAGGAAGGCTGTTGTCAATAATGACACAGGAAACACCTCCTGCTGCATGGGGGTCTGGAGGCTCCACACTAGGAGCAATGGATGGGATACTAGAACCTTTGTCCCAGACATAAAAAAAATAAAACAGGTGGACACATGTCTGCCCACTCCTTTTTGTCATCAAGTGTTATGTGACCCCTGTACCAGGAACTTTTTGCTCCAAGAGCAGCAAAGCCAGGCAGAACTCTTCCCCTGGAAATGAGAGTCTGTGTGGGGACTGTTACTCCAACAACCCTGCCAGAGAAGACAGTTCAGTGTGCAAAGGAGAAGAGTGAGGGAGAAGAGTACACAGTGTGTATGTGCACAGCAAAAGCAGACATGGCCTCATGGGCAGTGGCAGGGGGTATGGGTGGGGTAGTGGGGGTGGGGTGGGCAGAGTCAGGGCTGGGAAGAAGTAAGGGCTCCTTCCCAGGAAAGCTGTGTAAGGAAAGGATGGTTTCTGAGGACAACCCTATGAGCAAGGTCCCAAGGCAGAACATCATTGAAAATTCTTCTGTGGAAACTGAGGACAAATTTTAGACATGTGGATGTGGGGGGGGCGGGGACACTGAGGCAGTGGGATGGAATCAGAGTCCACATGCTTGGGTACAAGTTGTGAGGAATGAGAGACGGTTCCATATAGAAAGGACTCTTAGAGAATTTTCTCATTTGAGTGTATGTGATGGAGTAGGAAGTCTCCAGGGTTTGTTGGGAATGTGTGCTGGGCTCCTTCCCATTTGGCAGTGTACATTTGGGTTTTCCCAATGTACCACCAGTAGACATGATGGAGAGGCTGGAGTGATACCAACCGAGATGCTCCCTGGATGGTAGTGCCTAGGTTCTGTGCCCAATGGGATGGGGGGCGGAGACCAGTGTATAGGCAGGATAGTAGGGCTCTATCAAGAATAGGAGCAGTACACTCTAAGGAAGCACTGGGTTTCCATCACTGGTGAAATGAGTGTCAGGAGGAAGAATTATGGAGCACAATTTTAAAATCAGGCCTCTAAGAGAGAAGTCAAAGACAGTGTGAAGGGAGGGAGGGAGGGAAGGAGTGAGGAAAGTGGAAGGGAGCTGGAGGGCAGAAGGTAGCGATATGGGAGTGGGAGAGGAGAAGAAAGAGATAAAGAGAAGAAAGAAATCATTTGCAATTTGTGTAAGCAATATGGTATCCTCCTACATCCCTGATAGGGCTGCCTTTCTCACAGCAGAATTCCTAACAAAAGTATCCACTTTAATCTCCTATCTTCCAGAAGAGAAAAAGCTTTTGTGGTCCATGATGGGAAAATGCTTCAATAGCACTAAAGTTTTTTTGTGTGTGGGCCACTTCTGGGCTTGAATTTTCAAGGCTAGTGCCTTACCATTTGTCCCTTTCTCCTTCTAGCATTTTTCTGGTTAATTGGAGATGAGTCTCTTCGATATCTCCACCTGGTCTACTTCAAACTTGAATCCTCAGATCTCAGCCTTGTGAGTAAGTAGGATCACAGGTGTGAGCCACTGGCACCTGGCTCACTGTCCTTTCTTGATGACAGAAAGCCTACTGTATCTTGGAGAAAACCCTGAAGGAAAATGCCAGATCTCAGATCAACAGTACTAGTGGTAATACCTGAAATTTACTAAGGCCCTACATTGTTGTAAATGCTATCTTATGAGTTATATGAATTCATGCCAATGTTTCAATAATCCTCCAAGTTTTTATGTCAGTCCAATTTTACAAAAGCAGTAACTGAAATCAAAGGTTTCCAATGAGTTCTTCAAGGGCACACAGACTACTAGGAGCAAACCTATGACTTGTTCCTGACTCTGATCACAAGGAGGAGGCACCTTACCCTTCATGACACCTGAGAACACCTCCCAGTCTCAATCAGGCCTTCATCGCTGTCACAGTCTATATAGATGCTTTCTTATTGTGAATTAAAACACAACAAATACCCCCAAGCATAGCAGTATAAAAATATTTTTTTCTCTCAGTTTGGTAGATCAGGAATCTAAGCAGGGCTTAACTGGGGCCTGTACTTCCCAAACTGCCATACACAAGGCTGAAATCAAGGTGTCAGGCTAGGACCATGGTCTTGGCTATAAGCCCTACTGAGGGGCTCTTCAGTACATTGCTGGTAACATCCAGTTCTAACTAGGTGATGGGATAAGAGGCTCATTTTTGTTCTGGCTATTGGGCATAGGCTGCTGTCAGGTCTTGCCAGCTGGCCTTTTGCATCAGGCAGCACACAGGAACAGCTGGGAGATTAAAAAAAAAAAAAAAAACACCTATAAGATGGAAGCAGAAGTCAGCCCTGTAATGGCCTAACCTTGAACAAAACTGGAATACCATTATCTTTGCTAGATTCCCTTGGTTAGAAGCCCATCTATAGGCCCAACCCATTCCACAGGGACAGGAGTGCCTGAAGGTCAAGGTCATGGGGAGCCATCATGGAAGTCTGTTCACTCCACTTGCTCCTGCACCCACCTAGTTAGTGTGAGTTCTGCAGGTATGTGCCACCTTGATGGAGCAAGTGGTTAGTGGGCCACCTGGCAGTGAGCTGGGTGCTCTGTCACTTCATCCCTCCTGCCAGCAAGACTGTTGCTGAAGGGTTTCCCCAGAATCCAGTCTGGGACAAAGCCCCCGTGTGAGCAGAAATGTCTCATTACATGAACCATTTTGGGCTTGAGATGCTGATCCTGTCAAACACAGGAGCAGACCTCTGCTGAGGCAGGGCCCACCTCAGAGAAATAGGCCATTAAGTGTGAAGGGCTGGGTCCTAGGTTGTTTGTTCAAGCTACTGAGGTGCCGCTGCTTTTGACTTCTGGGTTAGAATTCTAGAAGGACCACTACATGGGTATGGGGAAGGTTTGGGAGAACATTTGCAAGGCAACGTAGAAGGACCCATACCAGACAGGGGCTGCTCTGAACCTGCATGGAGCTTTGTAAGTATTAAAAAACCTAGGGTTACCTCAGTAGATGAATGGATCAAGAAGATGTGGTATATATACACAATGGAATTCTATGCCTCCATCAGAAAGAATGAAATTTCCCCATTTGTTAGGAAATGGAAAGGCTTGGAAAAAATTATATTAAGTGAAGTAAGCCAGGCCCAAAGAAACATAGGTCCCATGGTTTCCCTTATTTGCAATATCTAGTATAGGTATGAGTCAAGCGGAAAAAGTCAAATAATGTGATGTTAGGAAAACGAAACCTCAAATATGTATTTTAATGTTTTTGTTTCTTTCACGCATGTGTTTCTAACGCATTTATAATATTATCTCTTTGTTGCTTTGTATGTCCCTCCCCCACAGTGTAACCCCCGCTTTCACTATATTTGATGTCAGTATAACATGTGGAGGAGATGGGGACAAACAAGTCGTTTAAGGATTCAGGTGGACCTGTTGCAACAATGAGAAGTACAAAATGTCATGTCAAAACCAGCTTTACAATGTCGGGGGGGGGGGGGGGGAGGGGTGGTATGATTGGGTGGGAGGGAGGGGGGAGGCTGGGAAGGGAGGTGAAGGGTAAACAAAGGAGGAGGCTGCAATGCTTGGTAAGAAATGTATGCATTATCCTGCCCATGTAATGTAACCCCTCTGTACAGTATGTTCTCAAATAAAATAAAATTAAATTAAAAAAAAAAAAAAAAAAAAAAAAAAAAAAACCTAGGGTTAGGTTAGACCTTTGCCAGGGAGGACTGGAGTGAGTATAACTTGTAGAAGCTTAACATGTTTCCATAACATTTAAGTAAAACATTTAAGTAAAAATCCCTGTGAACTCTGAAGTGGCATTGAGCAAATAGTGTCTGCCAATGTCCTACCCATTTGTGTCACTGTAGATTTGCAGTATTATAGTGGAAATATAATCTAAAATGGAAACCACAGGGAAAGAAGGGCTCTTGTGGCTCCGGAACCCCACATCTGCTACCTGCATCTCAGAGACACATTAATTTGAGGGGTATGCTGAATTCATCAGGTTCCCAGGAGTCTGAGGGGTTCATCAGGCATGGGGGCCACAGTGGGGGGTTAGGGGGTAGAGGGATCCTTAGCCAGGAACAGAACAGTTCCACAGAACCCCAGGGCCAGCAAACAGCTTCCCCCTTCCTCTGTTGCTATTTTATTACAAGATACCAAAAGGGAAGATCACAAAGTAACCATATCATGAGGTTAGATAAACAATCTGAGATGGAAAACAAAGGCCATGGGCTTTGCCTGAGTGTGGGGTGAGGATTATTGGGGTCAATATATCCTAATGCTTTCAAGTCCTTACCTGTGTTTTCTTTGAAATCTTTGTTTCTTCTCACTCTACCTCCTGCCCATGAACCTCTAACCTTCCTTTCCAGCCATATACCCTGCTCTAGGTCACTGCCCATCAGTCTCTCTTGGTAAGATGTGAGTTTTCACATGTTGTCCCCATAGTGACAAGCAAAGTAGGGGTAGTAACCCAGATAACTAAGTACTGTGGGGTGCTGTGCCTCCAATGAGCTTGTACTGCCTCCTTTACCCAAAACACAAGCCCTGAGCGATAGGAGGTGAATATTGTTGTAGATAGGCGCAACAAATATTGTGACGCATGCCAGCATTTATTTCATGCTTAGCAACTAAGATAGTTTGAAAGTAATAACCTATAGCCAGCAGAAGGGACTTGGTCACCATTTGTGATTCTGTGACCGTGTTTCCCATGGTCTATGATTTTTTGGTACAGGTCCTGGTCACTGTCCCTGAGCTTCTTTTTGGGCAAGATTAGTGTTCTACCACTTGAGTGAGCCACAGCTCCACTTCCTTTTGTGGTTTTACTAGTTTATTGTCAGGAATCTCTTAGACTTTCCTTCCTGGGATGACTTTGAACCATGATCCTCAGATCTCAGTCTCCTAAGTAGCTAGGATTACAGGCATGAGCCACTGGGGCCCAGGTGAACTTTGATTTTTAAACTATCTAGCATTCTCTTCTAGGGAGGAAAGCACAGGGGCACAGGTTCTTTAGGAGCACTGAGCTTGGGTTTTTGGTGGGGGCAAGGGGGAAGACAGACAGGAAGGTTCTCAGGTTGGCTATGAACAGTGAGAATGATGGAGGCCAGCTTTACCATGAGGATTCAGCACACTTAGAGCTCCCTGAGCCAGCTTGGGCCATTATCAGGGTCTTCTGTGGGCAAAATGAGTGAGTACCACAGTGTTTTCTCCTTAATTTTCATTTGGGAAAATTAAAATCCTCATGGGAGGTGGCCCTGTTATTGTTTCTGGCATTTCCTAAATACTTTTTAAGGACTTATTAGGGGCACATATCTGGATTCATTGGGTACAGCAGCAACCTTTGGAGCCCTCACTCCCAGCCCTGTTTTGTGTATTACACGGGAAGGAATTCCACTCAACAGGTTCTTAAGTTTCATTTCACCTTGGAAAAATGAAACATTGACCTTCCCACTCCACCAAGCTGGGGTCCCCTTCTGGTCCTGAAGAGATTCAGCCTTCTTGCAAAAATGTCAGCCCTTAGCAGCAGCAGCAGCAGCAGCAGCAGCAGCAGCAGCAGCAGCAGCAGCAGCAGCAGCAGCAGCAACAGCAGCAGCAAAGTACTAAAGACATTCAGATTCTCCCAGAAGTGTCATGTGCATGTGGTGGCTGAAGAGATTGTTTAAAGGGCCAGTAGATATATCTGTTCTTCTCACAGGGTGCAAAGGAGCTATTGTCTTCTTCATGTCCCTGGTCTAGATTTTCCCCACCCCTCCTAAACATAAATATACTCTATTCAGGCAGTTGATACAGTCTCCCCGATTCCTTAAAACTGACAAATCTTGTTTTCTTGTATCACTATTTTCCCCTCCCTCCCATTCACCCCTGAATATTTATCTAGACAGTAATTGGGTTTACATTCAGTCTCCTGCTTTCTTGGCAGGTGCTACACAGGTAGAGACATGACGCCAGGCCTATTTTACTTTAGTTATTTCAGATTAGGGGAGAGATTCATGTTTTTGCTATAGTTGGCAAAACTCTTAATAATACTAGCTGTAACCTCTTGCATAGCAGGGATTATAGGAATGCACCACCATGTCCTGCTGTCCCTTGAATCCATTCTAACCAGGCATCTGAACCTACCCCATCACTCTAACGTATGTGACTAAATGACTGTGAAAGGCTAATGAGTCTAATTTTTATGTTACTCTATTTCTGACTTTATAGGGAAAAGACAAATGTTTGCACTGGTAACTTTAAGCTTTACCGAATTTTAATTTCTGGCTCGTGTTTCTCATAAGTTTCCATATTTCAGCTTTACCTCTGCTAAGGGCTTTGCAACCAAACTTCAGGTTTCTCTTCCGCACATTAGGGAAAGCCCACATGGATACTAGAGGGAAACAGCTGTAGAAATCTACCTCAGTGACCTTGAAACTTTTGGCTGAACTTTTTTTTTTTTTTTTACCAGTACTAGTACTTGAACTCAGGACTTCATAAGCTCTTGGCTTACTTGCTCAGGTCTAGCACTATAACTCTTCAGTCATACGTCCAGCCCAGGTTTTTCCTGCTTATTTTGGAGATTGAGTGTCACAGACTTTTCTGCCTGCACTGTCATCAAATTGCAATCCTCCAGGTGTTAGCCTCTTAGTTAACCAGGATTATAGGCTTGAGCTACCAGAGCTTGACTTTTACTTTAATATGTGTGTGTGTGTGTGTGTGTGTGTGTGTGTGTGTGTGTGTGTGTGTGTGTGCATGCTTGCGCTCATCCATTCTGGAGTTTGAATTCAGGGCCTAGATCCTGACTGTGGAGCTTATTTTGCTCAAGGCTAGTGCTCCACTTGAGCCAAGCTCCACTTCTGGCTTTTTTGCTGGCTAATTGGAGATGAGTCTCTTTGACTTTCCTGCCCAGGCTTGCTTCAAATCACGGTTCTCAGATCTTAGACTCTGAGTAGCTGGGATTACAGGCTAGATTTACTTTAATTTTTCAGTCAGGGTACTCAGTGAAAGTAAGTACCCAGTCCTGGGAAACTCTCTGAGGTCCTGACTTTGAGGCTGCTTAAGAGTATGAACAGTGATTGAAAGATGGGCCTCAGCATCCTTCTTGTGCCCAACTCAGGCTTCTAGTGTAAGCTACCTCAGTTACTTCTCTTTCTTTTCAAATGAGAGATCGATTTGTAGCTCAAGTTGACCTCAAACTCAAGTTCCTCCTTTTTCAGACTCCTGGCAAGAACACCAGTCTTTACCATCCCAACTCTAGTTTTCAAT
Organism: Dipodomys spectabilis; assembly: GCF_019054845.1. Lineage (NCBI taxonomy): Eukaryota > Metazoa > Chordata > Mammalia > Rodentia > Heteromyidae > Dipodomys > Dipodomys spectabilis. The sequence continues at coordinate 743,898 of NW_024871047.1, forward strand.
GTGTGGCAGGAGGAGGAAGGAAATTGGCTGTGTACAGTACAGTCAGTACTTTAGAAGCTAGGTAATCCTTGCTAAATGTCACTCCAAAATATCTGTTTCAGTTCCCAATACCAGCAATAGAACTCCAGTATTTGATACATTATTGGTAGCATTCAAACTTTCAATGTTGATCAATTTGCGGTATGAGAATAGGAACACAATTTTCAGATTCTTTTCATTTTTTGCTGTGGGGTAGCACTCCTACTTCTTTCATGTGGCCATCCTTCTTTTGGGTGCTACTTCTGGTGCTTGAACTCAGGGCCTGAGTGCTGTCCCTGAGCTGCTTTTGCTCAAGGCTAGTACTCTACCACTCGAGCCACAGCTCCAATTCTGTTTTTTTTTTTTTTTGGTAGTTGGAAATAAGAGTCTTACAGACTTTTCTGCCCAGGCTGGCTTCAAATATCAGCCTCCTAAGAAGCTAGGAATATAGGCATGAGCCACTGGTACTCGGCTCACTTGGCCATCTTTATTTCTGTAAGTGACTCATTCATTTTTTGTCATCATTTTTCTTTTTCAATGCTTTTCTTTACTTGTCCCAGTACTCATATATTGCAAACATGATGTAAAAATGTTCAAAACTCTGATGGATTCAAAAATGTTTTCTTCCAATCTCTAGCTTCTGTTTGCAGCTTGTTCCCATGTTTCCTCATATAGCTGCTCTTCATTTCAGGTGACCTTCCGGCTGCTTTTCTCATCTGAGATTGGCAAGCTTTACTTCTGTTTCCACTGTGGAAAGAAGGGTCAGAAGAAGTGCAGGAATTTGATCTGAAATTCAAACTTGACATCTAGAGCTATGTGTGGTTGCACCCCTATGTAATAAGTTATGCCTATGGTAGGCTGCAGGTCAACATTAAGTACCTTTCACATCTGTCTCCTTCCAGACATAGAGGGAATGACATACATAGCAAAATGGCCCCCTTTATATTTTCATAGGACAAACCACATAAGGCTAGATAGTATATAAGGAAGGTGGTGACACTGGGCTTTCTGGAAAGAATACTCTAATGATGGTCAGGAAATTTGGGGGCCAGGGACACCACTAACCCTGATTGTGACAGAGAAGCAGACTGTTCCCTGGCAGCTCCTCTAGTACAAATAACAGGTCTCAGCTGCTGGTAGGATTGTGGGGGAAGAGTGAGCCCTTTGATTTTATCTGAGACTCAATGAAAGGAGGAACATGTTGTAATTTTAGCAACCATTTTGACAACCCACAATCCTCCTTGTCCCAGGTTCTCAACCCTAGCAGGTACTGCCAGTGCCAACTTGATTTTGATGTATGTACTTCATAAAGGATTAACATCCAAAATATAAGAAACTCACACAAGTGGGCAACAAAAGGCAGCCTGCAATTAAACCAATTTCTTAATGGACAACGGCCCTGAGTAGATATGGTTTAAAAAGAAGACATAGATGGGCACCAGAGGAACATGATTGTAATATTGACTACTCAGCAAGCTGAGATCTAAGGATTGTATTTCCAAGGCAGCCCAAGCAGGAAAGTCTATGAGACCCTTACTTCCTACCAGCTAGCAAAAAGCTTGAAGTGGCACTGTAGCTCAAGTGATAGAGTGCTAGCCTTGAGCAAAAAAGCTAGAGGAAACTTCCCAGGCCCTGAGTTCAAGCCCCTAAACCAACACACACACACACACACACACACACACACACACACACACACACACACACACACACATATACAGATACGAATGACAGCAGGTATAGGGAAAAGTGATCAACATTAACCACCAGGGATATGCAAATCAAAATCATCATGAGATATGATCTCACATCTGGTAAGATGGCTATTTTCAAAAACAAGTGATAAGAATTAGTAAACATATTGAGGAAAATTAACCCTTTTGCCCTGATGGTGGAAGTGTGAATTGTTATAGCCACCAAAGAAAACAGGATACATGTTATTCAAAAAACTGAAATTGGAACTATCATAGAACTTAGCAACCCTTGTTCTACATATGTACACATAGGAAATGAGACAGATATGGAAGTACTCAAGTGGCTATCAATCAATGAATTTTTTAAAATGTACCTTCATTAGACACACACACACACACACACACACACACAAAACACACGCAAACTGGAGCATTATTCAGTGATGAAAGAGAAAGGAGTCCTGTTACATTTGTGATAACATAGATGACATCATGCTGAATGCAATGAACCAGAAGCATAAATGTTATCAAAATTCTATGCGAAATGTAAAACAGTCCCAGTCAGAGGACAGTGCACAACTGTGGTTGTGAGCAAGGAAGGCATATGGGGAGATGCGAGGGAAGGGCACAAACTTGTGTTTATGCAATGAATATATCATGAGAATTTATTTTTAAAATATATTTTTATTATCTTTAAGTAGTTGTACAAAGGAGTTAACAATCACTGAAGCAGTTTGTGAATGAAGTGTATCTTAACCAATGTCACACACTTTTTAAATTGTCTGTCCTGGGGCTTGAACTCTGGACTTGGGCTCTATCCTTGAGCTTCTTTTGTTCAAGGCTAGTACTCTACCACTCCAGCTCCAGTGCCACTTCTGGCTTTTTCTAATAGGAGGTAAGAGTCTCACAGACTTTCCTTCCTGGACTGGTTTCAAACTACAATCCTCAGATCTCAGACTTCTGAAGATTACAGGTGTGAGCCACTGGCACCCATCTAACTTCACCCCTTTCAATATTCTCATCCACCCCTCCCAACCCATCCCAAAACATGAGAATTTAATGTACTTTATGATGTCTATGCTTTATATAAAATTTAGATGCATATTATGTGTTTTGAGTACTAAATGGAGCCTATGTGAATTATGTATTGAATTTTAAGCATTAAATGATATACAAAATATGCACATATGTATTTCTCAAGAATACTTTTTTGTACACATGAAATTTGCACAGGATCATAGGTATTTTCACCACAAAGGAAAAACATTGTCTCTGTAAAGCACAGGATATTTAGCAAGCCTTTCACAATGCATAATGTATAGATTCAGCATACTCATGTAGAGTATGGTAAAATTTTTATTTTTCAATTATTACTCCACCAGGGCTTGTGAGTGGGACACTACATAGTTGGGAGAGAATGCCTTGTTGAAAGCCTTGGCAAAGTGCTCCATAAGAGTTCTGTCCCCAAGCAAGAGGTGACCCTTGCCTTAAGTCAGGCACAGGATGCCCTGCTTGGGAACAAACTGTTCGTGACAAGCACCCAGTGAATCCTTCACCTGTGGGGATACAGAGGAAAGCATCTTCTGCAAGGAAGCCTGTGGCAGGAGGAGGCAGGACTTTTTTTTATCAAAGCCATTCAGGATTGAGGTGAGTATCAGTATCAAGAGGTCAGATCAGCAGCAGAACTATGCCTTTCAAGAGAGGCTTTGTGGTATTAGGTGTGGGGCCCCATGGCCTGTGGTTGGCAGTAGGGCAGATAACTCTGGCTTGGAAATCATTAGGGTCAGAGAGGAGAAAGCTGGATAGGATGGGCCTGTGCCAGGGGATGGGAGCAGAGATTAAGGCTCCATATGGCTCAGTCTGGCTACAATAAATCCAATCTTTGCCACTGGCTTTCAAGTGTGGCCACTGAATTGTGCTTATGTTCATGCACCAGATTTTCACCAAATCATTTCTGCCTTCAACAAATATCCACATACTAAACACACATTCATATACACACACTTACCCTACCCCCAACTGCATCTATTTACTCAAGCATATGCAAACATAGGTACACAAGGATCACTCAAATCACCCTCTCAACCCTCTAGGACAGAACAGCCCCAGGGCCTGGAACTCTGGTCTTCTTTAGGCAGAGCTGAGCCCTAGGAGGAAAGGCCCCAGTCACTTCTGGAGAAGCAGCAACAGGAGTAAGTTCCCCACTGAGTTATTGCCCAACTCAGGAGAACAGAGGTCTTGTGGGAACACAGGTGAGACCTGGACCATGAAAAAATCTGCAAAGATACCAGGTTGAAAGCAACTGATCACACTGGAACAGTTTGCCTGCTCTGTATTCCTGGATGCCACCCTAAGTATTCTGCAGGCATATAGGCAGAGCACTTAGGGCTTGACTTGCTGCTGCCCGCCAGAACCCCACCTGCATCTCATTTCTACTGGCCTCTCCCCAAGCAAAGGACAATGAATTCTCATAGCTGACCATGCAAGCATTTGTTATGACATGATGTGTTTTCAAAGGGAAGGACAGTGTGGGGTTCCTGTGTGTTGGTTAGGCTCTTCTATAATGAAAGCATATCTTACATGCTAGTGCATTGCTCTAGCAATTCTTAGTCTTAAAATGTCTAACAGAGCCTCCTCCATAGTAAGTCCTGAAAGTGACAGCTGTGCTACAAATTTCCTCAGTGACAACCGAAGGGAAGTTTGTTGTGCTCCATCTCAAGGTCACCCCAGGAGTGACTAGGCTCCCATCATATGGAGAGGAAGCCTCTGTAGTTGGAAACCAGATCTATTTCTTAGAGGAGCTCAGCATGAGGATGGGTAGAAAGCTTGGGAGCTGTTTGTAAGCAGGGGTGTCTAAAGCCCTGCAGGCCCCTCTTCCACCAAACCCCTTCCCTGTATAAACAACACCCAGGCTCTTTCCCTTATGGAGCACAAGGGCACTGCAGGAGAAGAGACCTGCTATTCCCTCCCACTCCTGCATGTAGAGACCATGAGGGCCAGAGCTGCCAGCCCTGGGAAATTTATAGTAGCTAGAATGCCATTCATTGCAACCAGAACCTTACCTCCAGCAAGCTGCCCTGTCTCAAAGGACAGGGTGGACAGACTTAGAGGACTAGGGAAGATGCTAGGTGCCTCCTTCCACAACCCCATCACCAGAACTGCTCCTTCACCAATGCACACCCAACGCTGACTGTGGTGCAGAAGGTGACATCAATTGTCATGACACAACAATTGGGAAATATAGTATGGTTTATCTAGGCCCAGGCACAGGTATATTGGGGAGAGTAGGAATTTCAATCAGCAGAGGGTCTTGGTCACTGTTCATGCCTCTGGCTGTGACTTTTGTGGTCTCAGCGGTAAAGTCTCTGGTATCCTCTCCTGGCAAAGTAAATAGAGTGAGAGGTGGACCCTCGGGAGACCTGGGTGACTTAGGCTTCCCCTGGGCTCTCTTGATGGGAAATAGGGAGGGAACTGGACTGGGCTGAGAGTTGTCCGAGGCAGAAGTTGGCTCCAAGCTCGCATGAAAGGCTTGGCTACATATGCCATCATTCTCCAGAATCGGCTCCTCCAAGACACACTCTGACAACAAGGCTCCCTAGTCTGGTCTTGGCCATTGAATGTGGCCTTCACAGTGTCACTCATGCCATCATCTTGTTCCTTGGGCTCTCTTTCAGAGACATAAACATTCTGCAAAAGAGGAACAATGACCTCATCTTTCCAGTTTCCCATGACTGGCACCCATTGCCTCATTCAGCAACCATGTGTGCACCTCCGTCCCAGGTGCAGGTGCTGGTGTGCAGTTTGACTTGGGCAGTCCAATTGCCTACCCCTTTGAAGGTGTTCCAGACAAGGGAGGGAAATGAGACTCACCAGGTTCATGTGTTGAAAGAAGGAAGTGAAGAACATGTTTCCAAGGTATGCAATGTGTCTATGCTCAGAGGAGTGACCAACAGGGCTTCCTTGATGAAACCTGCTACGCTCCTCACTCTGCTGGGTAGAAAGAAGCTCTGACCCGCCCCTTGTACCGCCCCCTGGTCCCTAGCCCTACCCATCTTCCTGTTCTCCTACATCTCAGTATACGCTGGACAAGCAGTGGATACATTTCTGGTATGTGAATCTTCTCCATTCCTGTGTCTTTTACTCCTACTTCTCTTGTTTTTTTTTTTTTTCCTTTGCTTTTATTCTTTCTGACCAGCTGAGCAGCCTTACTGCCTATTGAACTGAAGTACCCAGGCAGTCAGGCAGAAGGTGAGTTCTCAATTAGTGGATGTTCCACAAACAAGAGTGATTATGTGGCTCTCTCTGTACCCGTAATTTGACTCACAGATGAAGCCTCTCTGGGCCCTGAGGAAGCTTTGGGTTGGAATAGTTCATGGAAGCACTGAGGAGAGATGCATGAGTTATCCAGAGACCACACTGACCTTGATTTTCCACTGGGAGGCAGAGGCGAGAATCCCGCTCCTGTGTATCAGCTGGTGTCTGGTAGCAGGTAGAAGGACGTTTGGAGCCTGAAGGGTTTGGGAAGTGTGAGGCACTGGAAGGAAAGGCTGGGCTTGTTTAGACACACCTGCAGAGGTGAACCCTTCTTGAGACCTAGTTGTGAGGGTGCACCATGGACTTCAAGGAAACACCCTGCTTGCAGTAAGTACCCTTTGTAGGGAGAGGGGGAGAAGGTGACCTCTGGCTTTTATTCATTTTTTAATGGTGATATTTAGCAATTCATTGGTTACATAGCCTTGAGGACACAGGACTGGTCTTTGTTGTGAGCCTCTCCTAGACAATACTCTGTTCCAGATTCTGTTGTTGTTCAAAAAATAACAACTTAAGAAGAACATGATATTTATGGAGCTCTAGGAGCACTGAGAGGGACAATCCTCCTGCCCAGAACTTGAAATGGAGTCAGTGAAGTTTTCCCAAGGACACATGCCTGTACTGAGTGAAGGGAAAAGTTGGCCAAGAAATGGAGGAAAGGGAGAATTCAGCTCACTGAACTTAAGATAATACTGTGAACATTTGCTACTGGCAATAGTGGGCCCAGCTTTCTGTTCTCATAGTTGGTACAAGTGAAGTTTAGTGATGAAGTTCTGACACAGGACTGGAAACTTGGGCTTATCTGAGATATTGAACCTGGCACCGAGAAGCAAAGCCTTTTCTCTTACAAAGTTGCATAACAGTCTGCCTATTGTTTTCTACTGTGGGTCATGCTTTTCATATCTACTACCTAAGATATTGTTGCCCATTTTCATGACACAAAATTTCTATTGTGGTTTCCATGCATTTTAAAATTTAGTGTTTTCCTCTTCAATTTATCATTTATTTTCAGTTAATGTGTGCAAATAGTGGGAGCTACTGAGGTTTGTTTGCGGTCCTTATGGAGTTCTACTTCTCCCAGTGTCATTAGTTAGGTTAATTGTCTTAAAGCTTTTGTAGATCTGTACCTGGGCTTTTTAGCTCATCTATTGATTCATAGTCCCTGTACTGAGGTAAAAACACTATGTTGTTGTGATTACCACTCTTTTAAATTGTATAGGAATTTGGAAGATGCATTGCCTCCACCTTTGTTATTTTACAGAGGTTTTGTCGGTGTGCTCTGCACATTACCACAGAGTTTGGGAAATAGCTTTTTCCCTCTAAAATTGTCATGGTGAATCGCATGCCAGTGGTTCATGCCTATGATCCCAGCTACTCAAGAGGCTGAGATCTGGGATGGTAATTCGAAGACAGCAGCAGGAAAGTCAATGAGATTCTTATCTACAATTGACCACCAGAAAGTCCGAAGTAGAGCTGTGGCTGAAGTGTAGAGCATCAGCTTTGAGCAAAAGATATCAGGCACAGCACCCAGGTCCTGAGTTCAAGCCCTTAGTCCAGCACAAAAATTGGTCGTGGTGTTTTGAGACTTGAGATCCTGACATTCAATGTCATTATACCAATGTTGCCATCTATATAGGCCTTTTAGCAATATCTTATGGTTGTATTTTATTTATGTTAAAATTTGGAATGTATACTTCATTGTAAATAACAATTAAGTCAGCTTCCATCTCCAGTATGTCTTTTGACAGCTCCTGTAGGTGATTCTGAGACAAGCTAATGTTCCCAGATCATTGCTCTAGTGGAATAAACCTGCAGGTTGTTTGTATTCTATTCATATATATTTGAATTAAAAACAGGACAGTTTTAAATAAAGAAAATGCACCCCAGTTGTTTTGTAGACCTATTTTCTAGTAAAGTTTCAAGACAGGTCAGCAAAATATTTCAAAACCAATATACTTTCAGGTTGAAAAGAAAAATTCTTCTCTAAGGCAGACTAGAAGACTAAAAGTAGAACCAGATAAGAGACTATGGAACCAGATAAGAACAGCACAAGAAAATGAAACATGCTATTAATGTCCTTCTTCAATGAAAGAAAAAATAATCCCAAGCAAAATATTATCAGAAGGGAGTTCACAGCATATATAGAAGATAGTCTTCCACAACTATGTTAACTTTATCCTAGGAGAACAAACGTGGCTTAACCTTAGAAAACTAGAAATAGAGGAGGCATGAAAAAAGTATGTGGTAATAGTATTTCAATTTCTTTCTTTATATACTATGGATTGTATAATTGTTGGAAAACTCACTATGATGTACCTTTGTGTCTTTTCTCCTTTTATTCCCACAAGAACAGCAGATATAATAAATTCCAAAAATTTGGAAAAATGAAACGAAACCTCAGAACATCAAGACTAAAACACATAAAGCAAAGAAAAATGATCCCAAACAGACAAAAAAGTTCCCCAAATGAAAGATGACAACAGGGCTCTATGATTCAATACTAGATTCACCCATGCCACTGTGCTCCTTTCACACAAGGAAGGAAAAAAGGCTGGTATTGGTCATCTTTGGTGCTAGAAACCAGTGGGTTGGTTCAGAAACAGCTTTGCATTTTAGTTATAAGATGAATTTACTTAAAGATTTTGGAAAGATCTTTAAATTTCACTCATTGTATTCACAGGTCAAATAATGACTAGTGCAATGAACATTTACATGCAGGAAAATCTATTTGTGACTTTAAGATGAATATTTGAAATGCGACAGGATGGGAGCAAGTAATGGAGAAAGGCATTAGATCTTGTCTTTAAAAAAGAGCTACTGATTGCCACCTGCTGCTAGTTATGTCACTGCAGGCTGACATTGGACTATAACTCATTCTCCACTCTTTCCCTTTGTCTTGTTCTACATCCCCCAAATTCCATCCTTTAGTCTCTACTACAGTGGAAAGCCTCACAGGCTACAGGATCCCACCCCCTCCTGCTATCTGAGCTCCTTTAGGAAAGATCCTTAAACTCTGTTCCCTGGGCCAGGACACATGCTAGTGTGTCTCTAAAGTGGAGAATAGAATGATTGAACTTCCTTAGGACACAGTGCAGTCTGTGGATCCAAGATTAGACACTTGAGGCCAGGAAGCGGTAAGGATAAGAGTAAAAAGACTGACCATCACCATCCTTGAAGTGTGGAGAGTAGTGTGGGCAATGAGTGGGAGGCTGAGGATGGAATGCATCGTTTGTATGAATGCAGGATGGATGTGTACATCCAAGAGAAAAATTAGTGCACTGAGGGTGGCCTATTGTTTAAATCAAGACCTAGCATTCTGTCAACAGAGAAATGTGGGAATGAATGAAGGAGTGAATGAAAAAAAAAGTAGCTGGTAGAAAATGGCACGCATGGAGTGAAGTTGAGCAAAAAGCTCATGATCAGGCTGAAAGTATAGGGAATCATGCCAAGAGGCTGTACAGGAGACGTGATATGTGAGTGTGGCTTCCTATGAAAGATGCTACCTAAGAAAAATGGTCAAGATGACAGTCAGACATAGCTATAAGGAGAAAAAGCAATAAAACTGCAGGATGCAGAACACATAGGCACTTCAGCTAAGGTTTTTTTCAAGGCCATTGCAAGTAAAATGAGAATAGTGGGTTGTGTGGCCATTCTGCTTTCTGCTCATGACCTTAGGACCATAGAATCAAATGACATATGTGCTGTGTTCTGCTGCATCTCTGAATTCAAATGTATTTCAGTAAGTAAGACTGGAGCCTTATGCAGTATTAAACTGGGCCTCAGAGAGCTGTTGTGGTCTGTTTTGTCTACCACAACCACAACATCTCCCCCTAAATCAAGGGCAAAAAGTCCATCTGCATCTTCTGAGCTTGCAAATATCACAACTGTGCCATCTCCTTGTAAGTCTGGCAAGAGGAGGAGTCAGAGCTTCTTTACATGCAACTAACCTTTGCATTCAATCCCCCTTTTAGGGAGCAGCATACTGCCTTGTCTACTCTAAGAGCCTTCAAGAGAGCATAGGGTGCAGTGTGAAGGAAGCATCTGACTTCAAAACTGACAAAGAATATGGGAGACCCCAGCCAATCTCGCATGCCCAACCGAAGGAGTCTGATCATAGAAGCAGAAGCAGGAGTTCTGAGTGAGTGTCTCTAGCTAGGGAAGGAGCCTAAATTTGATAGGGAGAATCATGAATAGTTATTTCACCAGTCTTACCAGTGAGTTACAGTGTTGCCTTTTGGCTAGTACTACACAGGCCTCAGCCGGTCTGTATAGAAAACATCATACCAATAGCCAGGCATCGTTACTCAGGATGCTGATCTCTGGGATGGGAGTTCAAAGCCAGCCAGGGAAGAAAAGTCCATGAGACTCCAAATTAACTACCAAAGAGCCAGAATTGAAGCTGTGGCTCTAGTGCTAGAATGCTAGTCTTGAGCACAAAAGTTTAGGGACAGTACCTAGGCCTTGCATTCAAGCCCCAAGACTGGCACATACACACACATACACACACACAAATCCATTATATCAATATAGGTACAATCCCTCTGGAAAGTAAGAATGGAGATGGGCTGGGCGTTAGTGGCTCACACATATTCCTACCTACTCAGGGGTCTGAGATTTAAGGATCTCTGTTCAAAGCCAGCCCAGGAAAGAAAGCCCATGAGACTCTTATTTCCAATTAACTACCAAAACAATGGAAGTGGTGCTGTGCCTCAAAGCTAGCCTTGAGCAAAAAGTTCAGGGACAGCGTCCAGGTCCTGAGTTCAAGGCCCACACTGACAAAAAAAAAAGAATGGACAAGGAATATAATGGAGTGAGTAAAAAGGTTCATCTAAGCTAATTCTTGGTCTTTAACAGCTGGCGATGATAACGCCATGGATCAGCCTTGGATCTACCCCAGCATAACTATGCAGGAGGTAAGGAAAGTGAGCTGTCAGTGGAACAAGCTGCTCCTACCCAGCCCCTTCTCTGACCTCCCCTACTGAGTCCCAATAGCACAGGCCCCATCTCCAACACCACACACTGCTTACTATCTGTTGTGGTGCAAAATCACCACTCCCTGTGTCTCAGTATCCCAGTTGTAACCTGAAATGTAAGACAAGATGGTCTTCAGAACTCTGATATTCTGAGTTCCTGTCCTCATTCCAAAACACCAGTCCAGCTTCGTTCCCTGGCCAATTTGAAATCATCTGATTGCCATCTGTGATCTCTGGCCTTTCAGGAGAGCTCCCATACGCCTCTGCTGCTCAGCTTGCCATCATCACCCTCATCTCTTGTCTATACTCCTGTGACCTTGGAGCAGCCATTAAATGTTTCTTTTGTTGGGGAGCCCCAGGGGACCCCTGTCCTGCCCATCATGTAAGTAGAACAACGATCACACAAGCAGTTGCTCTTTGTGCTATAGTGGGTCCAACGGTGAACTTGTTTCTCTATAAGATGGGGGGAGGAGGAAGAAGGCAGCAACTGAGTATCATCCTAGAACAGGAATTCTGGCTTTGACATTACTTATTGGTGAGACTTTGGACAAGTGGTTCTTTGTTTTCTAATTCTCCTATGCTCAGAGGGCATATGGGGGAAATACTCCATAAATCATAATATTCATACTATTCTATAAACACTGAGAAGAGGACTAGCTTAAGGCCTGACACCTAGATGTTTAACCTGTGGAGACGAGACTGTTATTACACTTTGAAACAGCTGAAAAGAGGGGCTATGATTGGAGAGAGATACAGAAATCCAGAAGAAAATCCAAAGAGCAGTAGAGACTGCTTCCTGGAGAGGAACCAAGCTTGTTCTTGGAGACTCTTAGTGATTGGGTGATAGAGGTATAAGATCCCATCACTAGAATCAAACAGTATTTCCAAGCATTTTTCACATTAAAACTCAGTCATGGTAGTTCCCCATCATCTTCACTCTAACCCTGGCAGGCAAAACTTGGTAGAAATTAGTGCCTCGGGAAAGATGCAGAGAAAACAGCTATGGAAAACAGGCTAAGCTGGAGAAAGAACTTACCCTATCTATTATAATTAATGACCCAGCAGTCATTCAGATTACCACCTGTACCCTTGTGTACCCTGGTTGTATGTATTCACCAGAGGATTTAATCTGCCTCTCCTCACATTGTTTCCAGATGCTCAGGTCTGGTCCTTCAACCCTGTGCCACACCTGGCACATTACTGTTGCAGCCTCAGGTACTGGGAAAGGGATGTGGTGGAGGATACTTGGAGGGGAGGAGCTTAATGGAGTAGAAGAGCAGAAGGACTCTGGGATTGGGGGAGGAGACACAGAACTTGTCTGAATGGGAGGGCATGTGCTTTCTCAGACTCCATTCTCTCATAGCCTTTACTTTTCAGGCCACCAATGACTCAGACCAGGATTCAATGTCTGCTGCTTTGGAGTGGCAGCAGAAGATGCAAGCTGCTGAGGCTCTGCTGGCTCTGAAAAACTCTTCTCAGGTTCCTCCTGAACCCAATTCTGCACATGAGTCTCTAAGTGCTCCAGGTATCTTGCTCCTTACAGCATTAATACAAAGAAGGGGTAGATGAGAAATAGGGTAAGAGTTGTGATAAGCAGATTCTAGCTGGAAAAAAAAACAACAGTGTTAGTAGGTTGAAAGATCTTGAAGCCTGGGCCCCAAGCTCCCGAGTGTGACTCATGAACTTGAGAGTTGTTCAGTGACTGTCCAATTTATTGGGCAAGTCATGCCCAATAATCAATAGCAAGTCACTTGATGACAAGGAATAATGAAACTGAGGCCATGCAGTGTAATGGATCTTAGGACATGCAAAGAACAAAGTCACCTGACTCTCAGGCAGCACTTGATCTGCAGTATACTATGAATGTATAGAAGTAAATGAACATATAGAAGCATACAAGAACATATAGAAGTGATAAAGGCAAGGGGATTAGAACTGGATGTATTCCTAAGCAGTGTTTCACAGCAAATCTCACTGGTGGGCTCAGAGAGGAAGGGCTCAGGATGCTGGAAGGAGTGAACACCTAGGAAAGCTAAGGCCAGAGACTGGGCATTATTTCACTAAAGTAGTGAATGGAGGCTGACTATGAGAGTGAAGAAACCACACCAGGAAATTGCTAAAAAGGTGGCTAAAGCTAGAGACCTTGCTGATCATGGTGGTCTAGGAGAGTGACTATAGGAGGCTAGCCCAGCCACAGTGTGGAGGGAAGATCAAAACATGTTTCTGATATAAGGAGGTGCATATACAGCGATCAGATTTAAACAAAGAGATGCAGTGGCCGGGATAGAGAGATGGAAGGAACTAAGACTGGCCAAGAGGAAATCAGATAGTAATAGGTCTGTGCAGTGATTTCAGTGGCAAATATCTGAGTGTGTGGAACTGAAAAAAGAGGAGAAAGCTAAAAAGGGTCATGATGTTAACTGCCCCCCTTACTTTCTATTCTGCCGGTCCTGCTGGAGATACAGAACTGGAGCCATCCAGCCCCAGACTGCAATCTAACTCACCCAACTCCGTTTCACTGCCTAATGGACAACAGGGCTACATTCTCTTCTTTAACTAAGAGCCCAGAGGAGACCTCACTAGACCACTGTCTAATTCGCTATCTTGTTTCTGAATGTGCTTTATAGCCAAAATGCTTAACCTGATTTTTGAAACATTCAAGTGCTTAATAAGCTTTCAGACTATATTATGATATAGGGCAACTCCTTGACTAAGGTAAGATATTCTTGTACCTCTACCCATTGCTTATTTGGAAACTGAAGCCTTTCATATATCTTATACAAACAGCACTGTACATTCCAATGTGATCAATCCTCAGCAGGATTCTCAGTGGAGGTAATAAGTCATGCTTACATTTGTCTTGTCATTACACCCATACCTGTATACTCCTGAACTTCTCCATGCATGTAGAAACATGTGTCTCCATGTGTATGTATGTGTGTATGTGAATAAACAATAAACTAGTTTTTGTAAGGCACTGAGAAATACATATTGCTTGTTTCCACCATGTAACTTTCACGATCCTGACTCTAATAAGACTGTCACATTCCAAAGTGAGAGTCACCTCATTTAAAAGTTGTAATTTAACATAGCTAGCTAGATACGGCAAGTTTAGAGGTATAAAAGAGTAGTACATTTACTTATTCAGCAATGAGGGCCTTGCCATCTGCCTAGTATAAATTGTTTCCTGCTGTCCAGAGGACCTCAATTGGAATCCTATGATCAAGAAGATCAGGAAAACAGAGAAGGCCAGATGGGCCCTGGCCTATGACAATGCATGCTCTAAGGACCCAGCTGCTGCTTAGCTCTAGCCATTTGCTACCATGGAACAAGTAGGGCCCATCATTGCCAAGATGACTGCTTTTTCAAGAGTTGATGGAATTCTAGGTTTTTAAGTGAAGTCACTCATTTTGTAAAAGATGACTCCGTTTCCTTCAAGTCCTGTATATGAAACAAACCAAACACTAGGGCAGTACAACTTCGACTGATGAAAAGCCAATGAAGTTCTAATCCAGTGTGATTTACACTGGGTAAAACATAGACTAATCAAGACAGGAAGGATCAAAAAGGAGAAATGAGTTAGAGCCAAGTCCTATCTATGAAGCACTCCTGAAATATGAAGAATACTCACTGCACAGGTCTATTCAATGCTTATATAATGAGCATGCAGACCACTCACAAAATCACAACAGCCCTGCAATTTTTGTCATTGTACCTACAAGAAAACATGCCCAGAGCGGGAAAGAGACTTGTAGAAGCACTTTCAGGGAAAATTTTAGGAACACTCAGAAGATTACCTTGATTTGCCAGTCTCTATATCAGCTATTCTGTTGCTGGTTTTTGTTTTTTTTTTTTAATACAAATCATCCAAAGAAAGGCTTAAAACACAAAGCAAGAGACATCATTCAGAAGGCCTTTACAAAACATCCAGTCCTTTTATTTCCAGTCCAGTTAATCATGGTAATTACTCAGATCTTTCTTGTGTGGATGTGTTACATGGTTACTGATGGTGTTGTGAACAAATAAAGAACAATAGTGTCATACCAGGCATACAGAATGCTGAACTGTAAGTGCCGTACATAGATTCTTTCCTAGGCTGTTACCTCCTTTCTTTCTTCTCTGCCTCTGTGTTTTTAAAAAAAATGTGTGCCAGTCCTGGAGCTTAAATTCAAAGCCAAGCACTGTCCATGAGCTTTTTTGCTCAAGATTAATGCTTGAACTACAGCTCCCCTTCTCACTTTTTTGGAAGCTCATTGAAAACAAGAGTGTCATGGACTTTCCTGCCCAGGATGGCTTCAAACCATGATCCTTAGACCTCAGCCTTCTGAGTAGCTAGTATTACAGGTGTTAGCCACCAGTGCCTGGCTCTGTCTCTGTTTTTAACAGCTCATGATTGATAGTAATGATTTCCAATTATTACAATTTCTTTTTTTCCAAGGCATTGAGAAGTCAAGATTTTTATATACTCTACTTGATGGAAGAGAAACAAACATACAAAATCAATCTGGACTTGGACCAAGAATAAAATCCATCCCATATTTCTTCTTCTTTCCTGAGCTTCTTGTTACATGGATGAAAGGTCCCAAAACCCCTATTCCAGTGGCAGATGAAACTGTACTCATATTCTCTTGACAAGGAAATATCAGTATGTGTAGAAAGACAAAAAGCTTGGTATGCAAGTGTTTGTTCCCCACACCATGATCCCACATTTGAACTTGAGTAGAAGACACATTTTGACTAATGGATGTGTTCAGAAAAGAAGAAGAAAACCATAAATATGACCATGGATTTGAGGAAAGAGAGAGACCCCATTTACAGTGCTCTATTATTTTTTTTGAGGTCTACTGACATAAAAGGTTTCAGACCTGACACTGGTCTTCCCATACACAGAATTCAGAATTTTTTTTTGCTGGTCCTGGGGCTTGAACTCAGGGCCTGGACTCTTTGTGCTCAAGGGTAGCACTCTACTACTTGAGCCAGAGCACCACTTAGGGCTTTTTCTGTAGTTAAGAGTCTCACAGAATTTCTTGCCTGGGCTGGCTTTGAACCGTGATCCTCAGATCGCAGCCTCCAGAGTAGCTAGGATTACAGGCATGAGCCATCAGCGCTTGGCTGAGTTTAGAAACTTTTATTTAAAAATTCATGTTTGCCACACACTCACACTTGTAATCCTTGTTACTCAGGAAACTGAGACCTTAAGATCACAGTTTGACAACTGCCCAATAAATAAGTGGGCGAAAGACTTAAAGAGAAACTTCTCTGAAGAAGAAAGAAGGATGGCCAATAGACACATGAAGAAATGTTCAACATCCCTAGCCATAAAAGAAATGCAAATCAAAACAACATTGAGATATCACCTCACTCCAGTGAGAACGGCAAAAATCAAGAACTCTAACAACAACAGATGCTGGAGGGGATGTGGACAGAAAGGAACCTTAATTCATTGTTGGTGGGAATGTAAACTTGTTCAACCACTTTGGAAAGCAGTATGGAGGTTCCTCAAAAGACTCCACATAGAGCTCCCCTATGACCCAGCAATCCCACTTTTGGGCATTTACCCTAATGTTTACAAACAAGACCACACTAAAGCTACCAGCACAACTATGTTTATTGCAGCATTATTTACCATAGCTAAGATATGGAACCAACCCAGATGCCCCTCAGTAGATGAATGGATCAAGAAAATGTGGTATATATACACAATGGAATTCTATGCCTCCATCAGAAAGAATGACATTGCCCCATTTGTTAGGAAATGGAAAAACTTGGAAAAAATTATATTAAGTGAAGTAAGCCAGGCCCAAAGAAACGTAGGTCCCATGGTTTCCCTTATTTGTAATATCTAGTATATGTATGAGTCAAGCGGAAAAGGTCAGATAATGTGATGTCAGGAAAATGAACCCTTAGATGTGTATTTTAATGTTTTTTTCTTTCATGCATGTGTTTCTAACACATTTATAAGATTATCTCTTTGTTGCTTTGTATGTCCCTCCCCCACAGTATAACCCTTGCTTTCACTATATTTGATGTCAGTATAACTTGTGGAGGAGATGGGGAAAAACCAGTTGTTTAAGGATACAGGTGGACCTGTTGCAACAATGAGAAGTACAAGTTGTCATGTCCAAAACGAACTTTACAATGTTGGTGGGGGGGGGGGCTGGGGGGAGGGAGGAAGGAGAAGGATTGGGATTAGGGGGGGAGGGGGGAGGCTGGGAAGGGATGTGAAGGATAAACAAAGGAGGAGGCTGCAATGCTTGGTAAGAAATGTACACATTATCCTGCCCATGTAACTGTAACTCCTCTGTACAGTATGTTCACAAATAAAATTAAATTAAATTAAAAAAAAAAAAAAGATGCAATTGAATAAAGCAGTACATGAATTAAAAAAAAAAAAAAAGATCACAGTTTGATATCAGCTCAGGTAAGAAAATCTACGACAGTCTTATCGCCAATAAACTCATAAAAGCTGTAAGTGGAGCTGTGGCTTAAGTAGTAGAGTGCTAGCCTTGAGTAAAAGAACATCAGGGACAGTGCCCAGGCCCTGAGTTCAAGCTTTAGGACCAGCGCACACAAAAAATTATTACAGTTATATTTGATTCATCGTAGGACCTTAAATAAAATTCAACATCAAACTTTTTGGCTTTCTCCTTTGGTAATGTTATACTCACTTGCAATATATCTTACTTCTTTATATAGTAAGCAACAGCACTGATTAGATCTGAACATATCCACAATACCAGAGTACCACCTTGTGGATTAATGCCATGAGTAGTATACAGATAAAGTGTTAACACAGTCATACGGCAAGGGGAGGATAGAGAATTCTCTGGGCTTCTCATTTAGAGATTTCAAGATACTAAAGTTCTGTCAATGAATAGTGAGTTAGCAAAACATGTATTTCCATCATTCCAATATAAGAACTGTGATTAACCAAAACAAAGATAATAGAAACAGGAAAATAATTAGGATTCTATAAATTTTGAACACATACCGACTGTGCTTCCAATATGGTGTGCATAAACAGTTTATGTAAGTTGTGTGTGTGTGTGTGTGTGTGTGTGTGTGTGTGTGTGTGTGTGTGTGTGCGCGTGCCAGTACAGGAGTACTGTACTTGAACTCAGGGCCTCATGCTCTCACTCAGATTTTCCTTTAATGGTTGTTGCTCTACCATTTGAACCACACCTACCTCCAGTTCCAGCTTTTCCTGGTTAATTGAAGATAAGAATCTGTGGATTTGTATGCCCAGGGTTGGTTCCAAACTGCAATTGTCAAATCTCAGCCTCCTAAATAGACAGAATTATAGGCATGAGTTACTGGTGCCTGGCTTAGTTTATATAGTTTGGCTTTTAATAACAGCTATACAGCTATTGTTAGCCTGGAAGCCACTTCCCCCATAATTTAACATGCTCTTTCCCTAGGCAAAACTAGGCCTATGTAGTAAAGGCAGCAAATGATTAGCACCTACCCCTTTCCCTGAGAGATCACCCCTTTGGGATAGCTGTGACCATACAAGGCAGCAAGATCCCCCAAATCCTGGAGGTTATAAAAGGTCACCTGAAACAATAGCCTGCACTTCTTCTCACTTCTTCTCACCTGGTGAGAATGGGTCTTGCTGGTCCCATCACTGGTAATAAACCTTTCCTTTGTTCTTCATACCTGGAACTAGGTTTATCTCAGTGAATTTGCTCATCCAAGCTGTTCAGGAGCCTGGTTCTCAATCGCCTATGTGCTAGTCACCCTGTCATCCTGAGAGTTGTGACCCCAGGGGCCCAGACTTCTGCCAGATCGACACAGCCACCAAGCAGCCTCCCTCCTGCCACCCAGCACTCTCCCACATCCAATTCACTGGCCTTCATTCATCTGCATGGGTAACTGGACTTGGGATTCCTATGGTGACATTCTTTTCTTTTGTTCAGACTCCTAGTGCCAACTTTTATTTAATCCACACTCAAAAGCCTTGGTACTGGGCTGCTGCAAGTCTCCAGCTGAAGGTTTAGGGTCTGAGGCACGGGCCTAGAACCCACACCTGAGGCTCCAGGACACAAGGGTCAGGTGATGACCTACCACTCTCTCCTGCCACACTCTCCCTAAGACCAAAACATTCCAGGGACATCAGGATTGTATTGGTCTTAAAGTCACAATGAGTAATTCTCAGTCTAAGATCCCATCAGACTCCCCCCTGGGGTTCATAGTGGCCAATACGCTTTCTGTCCACTTACTTCCTGGCCTTAAGCATTGGCACCTGATTGATCTATACAACCGAGCATGGCCTGATTATGACCTAGGGAGCTAATACAAATGGCCATTTAATGGCACCTTTAACCCCATCATTTTTCGGGATTTATACAATTCTTGCAAGTGCTCAGAAAATGAGGCACATCTAGGACTTCTCACTTTTTCACTATCTCTAACTACCTCCAGACTAAAAATCATCTCCCTCCAAACTAAAAATCATTTAAATTCTCCCTCTCAAGGCTAAACTATCTTCAAACTCTCTCTTGCCTTCACTGCTGTTCCTATTGCCACTGAGGCCAATGCCCCTGACTTTTCATACCCTCCCCCTTCCAGCTTCTCTGGGTCCCAGCTTCTTCCTCCCACTCCAGCCCCCTCAGCCCCTCCTCCCATCCAGCTCTAGCTCCTGCCCCTCTTCAGCAGCTCCTCCTATGGCGGCTCCCTTGGGCAGTCACTGTACCATCCCCTTCTCCCACTTCTCTCCCTCCCATCTTCTCAGCAGTTCCTCTTTCCTCCTCCCCATCAAGCTCTCAAGACCAAAGCCCTCCTCTCTCTCAAGGCTAACTCCCACATGGCCCTGCTCCTCATTCCTTATTCCTCTCCCCTTTCCAAGCCCTCCTATACTCACTGTACTGTATGCCAACCACCACCCCTACTTGTCTAACACTGGCCACTAAGTCCTTCTCTGCTGTAAATCTCCCAGGCATCTCTAACTTTTCTTGTCTGGTATCAGCTAAATCTCTGTCTCTGTCTCTGTCCTCTCTCTCTCTCTCTCTCTCTCTCTCTCTCTCTCTCTCTCTCTCTCTCTCTCTCTCTCGCTCTCTCTCTCTCTCTCTCTCTCTCTTTCCTCTTCCTCCCTCCCTCCCCCTTCTCTCCAGACTAGAGATCATATCTCAGTAAATTGCTAGCCAATTGAGCCAAGTCATCCAATTTTTAATGTTCTGCCCCAAATCCTTCCTTTTGCTGTTTGTGTGCTAATATTTTATTATTGCCCAGCCCCTGCCTCATGAGATTTCTTCCAGACTTCATTTAAGGACTCGCATCTACCACCAAGGGACAGCTACTGCTTGTTGCCTTCTCCCGGAGGGCCACATCTCCCCATCTCCACCTTTTACCCAAATGTCAATGCCCCTTGCCAGCAGAAAGCTGTGTCCTCTTCCATATCAAAGGGCTGGAGATGTTGGATCCACCTGGGAAGGGCCCTGTGTGAGTCCCTGTCTGTAGAGGCTGCCCCTCTACTGGATTCATCTTGGCATACTGAGTGCTGCTGGCATAACCAGCCTTCTCACTCCTGAGTCTACCAGATCAGACAAGCCATCCTGGATCAAAAATGCAGGCACTAAGGATATCAAGGGCAGAAACAACATCATCAGCCATCCTATCCACCCCAAACAAGTAACATCTAACCCATTTCCTCAGGGTGGGTTTAGGAACAGCAGCCCTGCCACATTGGCCCCTGTCTTATCAGATATTGGCAACCTAAAATACCTATATGGAGAACCCTTCTCGGAGTCCTTGCAGGACCACATGCATTATAACATCTGGTTTTACCTGTCCCAAACTTTTGTTTGTGGCAGGAACTAGAGATTGGACATGTGCTCAGGCCCTGCCTGCTTCCAGTGTATAAACCTGCAGCAGGTATATAAATACCATCTATGCTGCCTCTTGTAATTGGGAAAGCCTTCACATGAAGGACCAGCAGATGCTCTGATGTTATGCACCCTCCAGGTTATAATGCCAGAAAATAACACTTGTGCCCAGGCTTAAAATTGCACCAGTGACTGTATAGAACTAAAGAGGGGCAACTTTGCTTGTGTCAACTATGAATACATCTTATATGCTAACAGTTATGTTTCCTTTCCCAATGGCTGATTTTTTTAACCTGGGAGAGTTATACTCTTAATTATATCCCTGCCAATCTGCTTCATAACTCCCAATGCTGCCTGAGACATCTAGCTGTTGTACCACCCCACAAGGAACTCTTCTAGTCTCAACAACAAGTGGTCTAGTGCTGAATGAGAACTGTACATTGCCTTCATTTTTTCCTTGCTTGGGACACCAGGGCTGGTGGTAGGAGCCTATGAGGGTGTCATATATTTGGCATGCATAGTGGCAAAAAGCATTAACTATACCTCCTCTGCCATTGCACTGTTATTTGTGACAATCACACTGCCTTGATTACTCTTACTCCACCAGAAAGGGTGCAAGGAGATTAAAAACATTTGTTGCTATGATATGACAGCAGCTATGTCATTAAGGAACAAGTCAAAAATCTCAGAAAATTTGAGGAAGATATCCAACAGAATGAAGGGGGATGAGACCTGTTCCGGTGGCTCACTCCCTGGCTCATGCCTATCTTGGGTCCCCTAATTGCAATTTTTGCCTCTTACTAATTGTGCCTTGCCTATTCAGGTGCATGAAGAACATCCTTATGGGAAGGATGAGACTTTTCACCAATCTGTCAGTCAGTCAGATGCTCCTAGGTGGGTACTGGGCAAGTGTCCCCTGTTGACCACTTTGCCCCTTTCTAAGCAGGAAACAGCTCCAAAAGAAATGACCTTCACCCCTGCTCCCCATCAGGTGCCACTCTCATCCAATTATTAAACCATAATGTGGGGGTCCTCACACAAAGCAGGCAGATATTCTTACTCAAGGGGGAAGGAATAAGGATGCTCCTTCCTGGAAAGGCAAAGGGGGCTGAGCTGTTTTACTATTGTTAACCAAACAAGGCTGTAGATCCTGTCTGAGCTATTGGCAACCAAACAGGGCTGCAGATCTCACAACCTTATCACAACAATCAGCAGGGCTTTCCACATTTTTTTTGGTCTCAACAAACAGCATGTTTCCTGACCCTGGGAGCTTGTGAGAAACCAGTATTTTGATTCTCAGGGGCTGAGGGGTATATTAAAAATGAAGTTAGTTTTGGGTCCCCTTCACACTAGGAGGCCCTTCCCCCCTGCATATTCAGAGATTTAAGCTCAATGAACAGCCAAGCACCAGTGGATATGCCTGTAATCCTTGCTACTCAGGAGACTGAAATCTGAAGATCAAGGCTCCACTCCAGCTCAGGCAGGAAAGTCTATGAGATTATTTTTTCTAATTAAATACCAGAAAGCTGGAAGTGGGGGTGTGACTCAAGTGGTAGAGTTAGTCTTGAGGACAAAAGGTCAGGGAAAGTGCTGAGGCCCTGAGTTCAAGACCCAGGACCAGCAAAAAATAACAACAGCTAGGCACTGATGATGCGTGCCTATAATCCTAGCTACACAGGAGGCTGAGATTCACAGGATCTCAGTTTGAAGCCAGTGGACAGTGTTATATGGGAATTCAGTCATGAATAAACAGAGAGTCCATATTTTGAGAGGTCAAATTGGCAGTCTATTGGAGAGCTGGCTTCTGCAGGTGGACTCCAGTCTCATAGACCTGCAGCCAAGTAGAGAGCTCTAACCAAGCTTTTAAAGACAAAAAGCACATGCTGGGATGGGGCACTCAAGCTCAACAAAAGCAGACCATAAACACACACAAGAAAGAAGGCTTTTTCATGGCCCTAAACAACCATGATGCATCTTCATTCTTTGATGCAGGACACTACCAGCCCTCCTGGAGCTAGGTATTTGCAATGTAAAGGATAGCTTTTCTCACCTCTAGGTCTTTGAGGCTGGGTAGAAAGTCCCCATCACCCAGGTAGGTGCCAGGATGGCTTATGAGAACAATGCGATATTAATTAGACCCAGTCTCCTTACTTCAACAGAAAAGTCCATGAGACTATGTTTCCAAAATAACCAGAAGAATGTAGAGCTGGAGCCATGGCTCAAGTGGTAGAGTACCAACTGAGCAAACAAACCAAGCAAGCACAAGGCCTTGTGTTAAAATCTTGGTACAAGCAAAAAAAAAAAAAAATAACCCACAAAACAAAACAAAAAAAAAACCCTCACACATGAGGACCAACACATAGAGATGCACATACAACATTCACCTAAAAGAATCTCACATCTTCTAGTCATAGAACAGGAGAGGTTTTGACTTGGGGAAAATCTAATTGGTAAACATGAGAATTTGATAACAAACCACCTATCCTCCTTCAGGAGATAGCTCAGAATACAGGAGATGCTGCGAATATGATCAGGCTTCTTTAGCTGCTTACAGTGGCCTTCACTCATGGAGCTTTTCAGATTTCAAGAGCTATCAGAATTATGAAGTTACATTAGTGGCTTGCAAGCAGCTTGCAACCAGGCAGCTTGCAACCAGGCAGCTTCAAAAATTAAGCTGCAACTAGTGACTTAAAATTCAAGGAACAATTCTAACTCATAGAGCTATGAGCTATTCATTCACAGCATTCAGAAGGAAGATTCCCATTGGAGAAAGACATAGAGTGGGAGAAGTTCTGAGTTGGATGAGCTAAGAATATAAGGAAAGAGAGGATCAGCAGTTAGAAGCCTCAGTCCATCCAACACAGGTCAGCTGAAAAATTAAAACAGCATCAGGAGCTCAGAGAATGAAGGGCATGAGAAATAGTGATCCTATTCTTCCTTAGTTGACCAAGATGCAATGCCTGATGTTTGCTGCAGAAACAGCACCAAGCCTGTGGCTACCAAAACATCCAGGAGCTATCTAGTGGCTTGGAGGGCTTGCTTCAAGGTAGTGCTGAGAGCTCTGAGTGAGCACAGGATCTGAGGAACACACGATATTCCTCAGTTTCATCCTTTCCACAGGATGACAGAACTACTTTGTTGAATATGAAAGAACTGAGACATGAAGTCAGAGAACCTGAGTCACTCAGTTATTCAGTCACTCACCATTCCAGAACTCAGTGTATTAATTGTTCCTCTGTACATCAGGGTGACACCCCAAAGGGTGTTCCTATGGTGCCACAGGATACACAACTGAAGTCAACTATAAAGCAAGTGGAAACATACCCAGCCCATAAACTTAAAAGTACTGTATGATCAGCAGTAGCTTCCAGTACACAAATAATGGAAGCTTCTAAACTACAAGCAGCACAAGACTGAATAATAGATACTTGACCAGACTCACCTTTAACTCACATATAACACCAATCCATACAGAAGAAAAAAACAAATGACCACTAATTCTCCTTTATAAGAGTGGTACTGGAGGACCAGCCCTGGTGACTTAAGCACATGGGAAAATGTTTGGAAGCTACACTGCATCACCCCTCTACACATACATGTACACATATACACACACACACACATGCACACACACACACACACACACAGTATAAAAACTTGCACAGGGCTGGGAAGGTGGCTCAGTGGTAGAGCGCTTGCCTTGCATGCATGAGGCCCTGGGTTCAATTCCTCAGCACCACATAAGCCAAAAGAAAAAAGCCGGAAGTGGTGCTATGGCTCAAGTGGTAGAGTGCTAGCCTTGAGCTGAAGCGCTGAGGGACAGTGTCCAGGCCCAGAGTTCAGGCCCCACAACCGGACTCCCCCCCCCCCAAAAAAAATCTGCACAAACACTGAAAGCATTTCAACTGCAAGTCTAAAGGTGACTAAAACTTCCAATGTCTCCATTCAGAGGCAGGCATAATTCTCAATGCAGAAATACGAGACACATGAAAACAAATAAAGCAACCTGATATCTCCAAAGGTCAACTATCACAAAGTAACAGACAGGATAGAAAAGAGGAAGAAAGCCCAGATGAAGAATTCAAATACATGATTATCAGAATGATCAATAAAATTAAGTTGAACATATTTAAAAAGGTGAATGAATTTAAAGAGGATATAATTAAACAGCTGAAAGAACTCAAGAAGATACAAATAACTAAAAGAACTAAGGAAAATAATACAAGATATGAAAGATTTCAATATAGATACAGAAATCTTGAAAAAGAATCAAGATGAACTGAAAAGGAAACAATAGATTAAATTTTTAAAAATAATATATAGGAGGCAGGTGCCAATGTCTCTGAATCGTAGCTACTTGGGAAGCTGAGAATGGAGAGAAAAATATGTGAGACACATATCATGCATCTGTCATTCCAAGCTGTGGCAGAGGCTGAGACAGGAGGACTAAGGTTGCAGGCTAGTTGGAGCAACAAAGACCATGAGGCCCTATCTCTAAGGAGGGTAGCTGAGCGTAGTGGCATGCACATGCGATTTCAATGGCATGCACCTGTGATACTAGTGGCAAATGAGGAAAACCTAAAAGCAAAACGATTCCTGGTTAGATATGTGCATAGGCAGGAATAAGACTGGATGCTAAAAAATAATTAGTGAAAAACAGAAACATTCATACCAGCCTAGCAAGTACAAGGCTCTGAACTCAAATCCTCAGTACTGCCAAAAAGATGAGAAAGAAAGCAGGGGGGAGGGGAGAGAGAGAACCCTCTTTCAGTCAAAATTATTTTCAGTAGAGTAGATCAAACTAAAGAATATCAGGGCTCAAGGACAAGATAGGAGTGTTAGAACAGTCAAATGAAGAAATAGGATAAATAATAAATATATACAAGTGGAACACCAAACCTAACAATCACAAGCATAGAAGAAGGAGAAGCTGTGAAAGCCAAAGGAATGAAAAATATATTCAATACAGTAATATGAGAAAATTTCCCAAATTGGAGAATGAAACAACCATCTAGATACAGGGGAGTTTTAGGACACCTTAAAATGAAGTTAGGAAAGAACACTCCATAACACATCATAGTTAAAATATTTAAATGTACAGAACAAAGAATGAATATTGAAAGCTGCAAGATCAACACATCAATTTACATATAATTGCAAATCCATCAGAATAACAGCAGATTTCTCACTAGAAACCTTAAAATCAAGGAGGCCATGGAATAATCAATTTCAAGTACTAAAAGTAAACATTGCAAACAGATTAATCTGCCACGCACAGCTGTCATTCATAAAAGGACAAAAAAAAATCTTCCATGAAAAAAAACTAAAGTAATTAATGAACATTAAACTATCACTCTAAAAGGTCCTCAAAGGATTCCTATAGCGAAGAGGAAGATAAAATAACCCCCAAAATGGGGAGAAAATAAATTCCATCAGTGGAGCATATATTCAAGTGAAGAGTCAAATACTACAAAACATTAAAATGGCAGAATTTGCTACATACCTTTCAAACATAACACTTAACATTAATGGGCTCAGTTCTCCAATGAAGAGACATATAATGATAAATTGTTTTAAAAGGTATAAGTGAAATCATTTCATCTTAAGTCAGGAATAACACATGGGGATTCATACTTTCAACTCCTGTTTAATATAGTACTGGAATTCCTGGCTAGAGCAATAAGGCAAGAGAAAGAAATAAAAGAAACACAATAGGGAAGGAAGAAGACAAATTATCCCTATTCACAGATGATAATCATCCTATACCTAAAGTACCCTAAAGTACTAGATCTGATAAACATCTTCGCCAACATAGCAGCATATAAAATCAACCTAAAAAACCAGTAGTTTTTCTGTAGATCAATGGAATCATTGGAGAAAGAATTTAGGACAATTCCATTTATAATAGCTTCAAAATAATTCCATGAATAAACATCCAAAGAAGTGAAAAACTTCTGTAATGAAAACTATAAAATCTTTGTGTGTGTGTGTGTGTTGGTCGTGGGGCCTGAACTCTGGGCCTAGGCTCTGTCCCTCAGCTCTTCAGCTCAAAGCAAATGCTCTATCACTTGAGCCACAGCGCCACTTCCAGTTTTCCAGTTGGAGATAAGAGTCTCATGGACTTTCCTGACCGGGCTGGCTTTGAACTATGATCCTCAGATCTCAGCTTCCTGAGTAGCTAGGATTACAGGCTTGAGCCACCGGTGCCTGACTAAAACTATAAAATCTGGAACAAGGAAATAGAAGTTGACATCAGGAGATAGAAAGGCCATTTATGCTTGCAGATTGGCAGAATCCACATTGTAAAAAATTGCTTTATTATCAAAAGCAACTGATAGATTCAATAGAATCTCCATCAAAATTCTAATGTCATTTGTCACAGAAGAAAATCAAAATTCATATGGAAGCAAAAATAAAAGACTGAATAACCAATGCAACCGCAAGCAAAAAAAGCAGATAATATCACAATATATATATCAAACTATACTACAGAGCCACAGGAACCAACACAACATGGTCATGGCACAAAAAAAAGATGTGAAGAGTAATAGAGCAGAATAGAATATCCAGAAATAAAACAACATAGCTAGAGCTGTCTTATTTTTGACAAAGCAGAAAAGATAGCCTTTGTAACAAATGTTGGTAGGAAACCTAGCTATCTGCATGCAAAAGACTGAAAATAGAATCTCATCTCTCATCCTATAGACCAAGCAATTCCAAAGAACTTAATGTCATAACTAAAACCTTAAAACTACTACATGAAAATGTAGGGAATGCCATGCACTGGTGACTCACACTTGTAAGCCTAGCTACTAAAGCTGAAATCTGAGGATTGTAGTTCAAAGTCAGCCTGGGTAGGAAAGTCTGTGAGACTCTTAACTTCAATTAACCAGCAAAAAAAGCCACAAGTGGAGCTATGGATCAAGTGATAGTGCTGGCCTTGGGCAAAAAAAAGCTCAGTGACAGTGCCCAGGCCCTGAGTTCAGTTCTGTACAGAGAGAGAGAAAAAAAAATTCTTGAAGACCAGGCATAAGTAATTATTTTCAGAGTAGGATGCAATAGTCCAACAAAAAAAGGCAAGAGTGATGAATAAGCTTTCATCATATTAAAGTTTCTGGCCAGACTCTGGTGCTTCACACCTGTAATTCTAGCTACTGTGGAGGCTGAGATCTGAGGATTGAAGTTTGAAGCTAGTCCAGGAAGAAAATTCCATTAAACTACTCAGAAAAAGCTAGAAGTGGTGTTGTGGCTCAAGTGGTAGAGTGCTAGGCTTGAGCACAAAGAGATTAAGGGACAGCACCCAGGCCCTGAGTTCAAGCCCCAGGACCAGCAAAAAGAATGAAGTCACCTCACATCAAGATAAACAATTACCAGAAGTAAGAGACAATCCACAGAATGGAAGAAAATAATTAATCAACTATTGACTGGATAAAATGATTAGTATATAAGCCAGGTGCCAGTGGCTTATACCTGAAATCTTAGCTACTCAGTAGGAAGTGTGTGTGAAAGAAGAGCCTGAAAAAGAATGATAAGGGAAACTTGGAATATGGGACATTCATGAGACCAGATATTGAGTACATGGGGCACAAAGTAACCTGTGGGGAGTGAATAAATACAAGATGTAAGGGGTAAAAATTGAATAAGGCAATGCTGAGAACACTAGTTGGGTTTGGCAGAGCACAGGATGATGCAAAAGAAAGGGGTAAGTAACTGAAAGAGGCTCCAGAGTGCTATGTCTGATTGAAAATGCTATGTGAGGAGTGAAGCTGAGCAAGGAGCTCATGATCAGATTGAAAGTGTAAGGAGTTGTGCCAAGAGGCTGTATGGGAGAGGAAATATAGGAGTGGGGTTTCTTGGGGAAGATGCTACCTGAGGAAGAAGGTCAAGGTAACAGTCAAAGATAGCTATAGCTATAAGGAAACAAGGGAAAAACAGATTGCAAGTGTGAGCAGGATGCAGAACACATTACTAGACAACTCAGTTTTTTTCAAAACCATTGCAAGGAAACCAGTGAGAATGGGTTGTGTGGCCATTCTGCATTGTGTTCCTCACCCTAGAATCATAGAACTCAACAACATGAATGCTCTACCCTGCTGCTCCTCCAACTAAAAATGTATCCCAGTGGGTAGGAGCAGAGAAGCCCCTATGGGAAATTGAACTTGGCTCCAGAAAGGGTTTGTGATAGTGGCCACATCCAATGACATCAGCACTCAAATGAGAGGCAATGAACATATCTCTCTTTTCTGGCCTTGCCAGTCTCAGCTGGTTATGCCTTCTGAATATGGTAATCAGGGCTGGGAAGGTGGCTCAGTGGTAGAGTGCTTGCCTTGCATGCTTGAGGCCCTGGGTTCGATTCCTCAGCACCACGTAAGCAAAAAAGAAAAAAAGCCAGAAGTGAATATGGTAATCAGTTAGATTTCCTTGATATGTGACTAAACAGTGTTTAGCCCCATCCCCTGTAAGAAACATCGTGTAGCTTTGCCTGTTGAGAGTGCTCTCAGGAAACAATGGGGTCTGGCACTGAAAAGGCATCTGTTTCCAAAACCAAGATTTGGTTTCAACTCCTGAATGTAACATGCCTGCCACAAGCTTGACCATTGAAGCAGGTGTCTTCAGTGGGTGTCTCTGGCCAGGGCAGGAATTGAGTCTGGGTACAGGAATCATGAGTAAATTTGTCACCAGTCCTATCAGTGAGTTATACTGTTGAGTTCCAACAAGCACCACCAACGCCTTAGCTTGTCTGTGTATATAACATCATATCAATGTTAGGGTCTAAGTGTTTGTAGGAAGGAAAGGTAAGGGCCAGAGATGTATTGAGAAAAGGAAAGGTCAGTGAGGAGATGGACCTTAGGATAAGGATGGAGTTGGCATGGGGATTGGAAATTGTTTCCGCTAATATGTTTCTGATCTGTAAAGGAAAACAGTGTCTCAGCCTTGGGCAGATCCCTACTTTACCCTGCAACAGGTAGGACTGATTGCCAGTGGGTCAGGGCCACCAACCAGCCCCTACCCTGACTCCTTCCTTGTGTCCAGAAGACACAGATTTCATCTCCAAGCCCACACTACTTGCCATCTTACTTTCTGGGGAAAAAAAAATCACTTCTCCCTAGACCTGAGTATCCCAGTTGCAAATTGACAGGTAAGATGGACTAGTCTTCAAAGTTTTCAGTATTCTAACATTCTAGTTTCCTGTTCTCATTCCAATATTCCCATCCCATTTCTCTCCCTGTGTTGATAACTGCAACCCAAGGCAGCATGACAAGATATCAGAGCCAAAGAAAATTAGAAAAACATAGAGACATGGATAAGATGGGGGGGGGGGGACCAGGGTTCTCAAGGCTCACCAGCATTTGGGCCCCAAGGTCCCACAAGCAAGCATATTTATTTGAGTTCACCCAGGGAAGGTTACCATGGAAAAATGTAAAAAAAAAAATCTATAGTAATACTATCAGAGCCAATATCAGAGTTTGTGAGAAACACTAGTTCCCTTATTCTTTAGGAACAGGAGACTGCAGCCCAGGGAAAGTCCAGACATGAAGTCCACCTTATCTAGCCTTAAAGGTCATCAGCACCCAAGGATCATATTTCAGCCTTTCCAGCACTAAGGAAGGAAGGTGGCATTCTATTCTCTTAAACCTTCTGTGGCCACCTCTCAGCGTTCCAAGTGCTATTTAGGCGGCATTTCAACCTCTCAAAATGTTTCCAGGTTTTACAGCTCAGCTTCAGAGTTCCCTACCTCCCTGGAAGTCCTGGTAATATCAGATTCTCACCTGTGATCTCTGACCCTCAAGAGAGCTCCCAGCACCCCCCGGTGCACACTCTGCCTCTGCTTTTTACCCCTGTAAACATGGAAACGAAAATACTGATTTCTGTTATTGTGACCCCTACCTTGACCACAATGTGAGTAAAACAGAGATCATGCAGCCTAGTGTGTCTTGTATTATTGTGTGTTCGGTTTTGAGCTAGTTTTACTGCAAGGTAGGAAGGGGGAAGATAAATATAAGAAGGAGGAGAAAAAGGGTGAGAGAAGGCAGAACCTCAGATTATCATCCTGAGACAAGGGTCCTAGCTTTGATATTTCCTGTTGGTAAGACTTTGGACACGTGGCAACTTGTTTTCCAATCATACCATTCTTAGAGATCATGGAAGGAGAATATTCTATGCCTATAAATATTGAGAAGAGGACTAGCACAGAGCCTGTAACCTAGTAGATGCTCAGTTTGTGGGGACTGTTACTCCATATTGAAAGATGAAGAGACAGCAGGTCCTACTGAAAAGTAGGGACAGAATGGCTAGAGCCAGTGATCCAGGAAAGAAATACCCTAGACATGAGCCAGGCTTGTTTGCCCAGATCCTGTGGGATTGGAAGAAAGATGGTATCACCAGAAAGGAATAGTAATCACATCTTTCCAGATAACATTGCAGAGCAATATCCCTATCATCTTTTTTGTAACCCTTGCAGGAAAGAAAGAGTAAAACAAGTTATGAAATGAAAACATGAAAATCATCAGAAAGGACTTGCATTTGCCATAAGGGCTAAAGTTTCATCAGACAATTGGATTTGCACATTCTGATAATGTGAAATCCTGCCTCTCTGTCTCCATGTGGTATGTGCCTGCCAGAGAGTTTAATTCTCTGACTTTTCAATTGTTCCATGATATTTAAGCTGAATCCATCCTCTGTCTAACACCCCTGAGCCTGTTCAACTGCAGTCACAGGTGCTGTTAATGAGTGGGATGGAGAATTTTGGAAGGGGGGTAGTTTGGTGAGTGGGAAGATCAGAAGGATTTGAGGTAAGCATGGGTGTTCAAGGGGCCTGGACTCTAAAGAACTTCAGATGTGAGAAAGTATGCTTTCCTAGTCACCATTTTCTCATTTCTTTACTTTACAGTTCTCCAATGGCCCAGAGCAGGCTTTGATACTTAGAATTTCTTAGGATGTGGAGCATCCGCAGATGACAGAGGCTGCTGAGGCTCTGATGATTATGAAAAACTCTTCTCAGGCCCCTTCTGGCCCCCAATCCCAGAACCATGACTTATATTCCCCAGGTAGCTTGCTCCATCAACATTAATAAAGGGTGGAAGTAGTCAGGAAATGCCAGGGGGATGTAGTAAACAGATTCTAACCAGGAAAACAGCATTAGTGGGGTGAATGAAATCAGTGCCTGGCCCCCAAATTCTGAGCTGAGTGATGAGCTGGTACTTGAGAGTTGTTCAGTAAGTC
Organism: Dipodomys spectabilis; assembly: GCF_019054845.1. Lineage (NCBI taxonomy): Eukaryota > Metazoa > Chordata > Mammalia > Rodentia > Heteromyidae > Dipodomys > Dipodomys spectabilis. The sequence continues at coordinate 775,935 of NW_024871047.1, forward strand.
TTCAGTATATCAATATTTATATTAAAACTAAAAGCTACTCTCCTATGAAACTAGACCAGGTACAGAAATAAGAGGAAGGAGAAGAAAAATGAACACTTAGGGAAACTGAGGCAGGAGAATGGAAATTTTTGCCCTAAAAAGGTGAATGGGAGCTGGGATAAAATCAGAAACATATTAGCGGAAACAATTTCCAATCCCCATGCCAACTCCATCCTTATTCTAAAGTCCATCTCCTCACTGACCTTTCCTTTTCTCAATACATCTCTGGCCCTTACCTTTCCTTCCTAAAAACACTTAGACCCTAACATTGATATGATGTTATATACACAGACAAGCTAAGGCGTTGGTGGTGCTTGTTGGAACTCAACAGTATAACTCACTGATAGGACTGGTGACAAATTTACTCATGATTCCTGTACCCAGACTCAATTCCTGCCCTGGCCAGAGACACCCACTGAAGACACCTGCTTCAATGGTCAAGCTTGTGGCAGGCATGTTACATTCAGGAGTTGAAACCAAATCTTGGTTTTGGAAACAGATGCCTTTTCAGTGCCAGACCCCATTGTTTCCTGAGAGCACTCTCAACAGGCAAAGCTACACGATGTTTCTTACAGGGGATGGGGCTAAATATTGTTTAGTCACATATCAAGGAAATCTAACTGATTACCATTTTCAGAAGACATCACCAACTGAGAATGGCAGGTCCAGAAAAGAGAGATATGTTCATTGCCTCTCATTTGAGTGCTGATGTCATTGGATGTGGCCACTATCACAAATCCTTTCTGGAGCCAAGTTCAATTTCCCATAGGGGCTTCTCTGCTCCTACCCACTGGGATACATTTTTAGTTGGAGGAGCAGCAGGGTAGAGCATTCATGTTGTTGAGTTCTATGATTCTAGGGTGAGGAGCACAAAGCAGAATGGCCACACAACCCACTCTCACTGGTTTCCTTGCAATGGTTTTGAAAAAAACTGAGTTGTCTAGTAATGTGTTCTGCATCCTGCTCACACTTGCAATCTGTTTTTCCCTTGTTTCCTATAGCTATCTTTGACTGTTACCTTGACCTTCTTCCTCAGGGTGTGACACATGGAGGATTCCTGTCTTGGGAATGGTCCTATGTCTGAGCTGTCAGGATCCATGGCCTAGTCTCATCTTTGGAACCTCATGGACACTACACTGACTGAACTGTCTGGACAGTAGGGATTCTTACTTGATGGTTTTAGCTCAAGAGAATAACTCTGACACAGAATTCTATGCTTAAGAGATGGTAGGGTAAGGAGAACAAGGAGTGAAGAGGAGTCTAGAACACAGCCTTCTTGAATCAGCAGGCTAGAAATCTGCTCTTTGAGATGAAGGGTGAAAGCAGTGTGGCTTCAAGCTGGGGCTAGGACTGTGGATGCCAAGGTTGAGAACAACTGATGACCCCTCCCCCAAATACTAACTGGTGAAATTTGACATGAGTGTAATACACTCATTTCACGGTGGGGTGAACATAATCTGTGTTAGATGATAAAAACCAAATAAGCTAGGCACCAGTGGCTCACACCTTTAATCCTACATACTTAGGAGGTTGAGATCTAAGCATCACATTTCAAAACCAGCCCGGGCAGGAAATTCTGTGAGACTCTTATCTGCAATTAATCATCAAATAGCTGAAAATGGAGCTGTGTCTCAAGTGATAGAGCACTAGCTTTAAGTAAAAATGCTCAGGGATAGTGCCCAGACCCTGTGTTCTAGTCCCAGAGCCAGCATGGACAAAAAAACAAGTGAACTGCCTTTAGGAGAGGACATCTTGGCCCTTCAGCCTTCCTCTAAGCCATCTCAGTATTCACCTCCGTTGAACAAATTTCCATGCATTTCATAAGCTGTTGCATCTCAGAAATCCAATTTTGTCTTGTTTTCCTTCTACTCTTTCAAAATTTCTAGTGTAGAGCCAACTTATTTTAATCGTTCTAAACTGCTCATTAGATTAAAATATTTTCCTATTTCTTTGAGTATTTGGGCTGCCTCCTCTCTGAATATCTTTCTGTGAATTATTAATGTATTTGGTTTATGGATAATAATGATGTAGCAGGGATCAGGGTAATACAGGTTTGTACCAAGATGACGATACTAAAAGTGAAGAACTGGAGAGTGGGAAAAGCAAACTAAAGTCAGGAAGTTAGGCATCAATGGCTCAGGCCTATAATCCTAGCTACTTAGGGGGCTTAGACCTGAGGATCCCAATTCAAAGCTAGCTCCAGACACTCTTAGCTCCAATTATCCACCAAAAGGCCAAACATTGAGCTATGTTTCAGTTGATAATGTGAGTGAGGGACAGCACCTCATCCCTTATATGAGAGAGAGGGGGGGAGGGGAGGGAGAGGGAGAGAGAAGGGGAGAAAGTGAGAGGTGAGGGTGGAGAGGAGGGGGAGAGAGAGGTGGGCATGGAGAGGGAGAGTCAGTAGGGAATACTGGCCTTGGAAAGTGATTTTTTATGGTCTAATTAAAACATGTTTTTGTTGTTGTTGTTGTTGGTTGTGGAGCTTGAACTCTGGGCTTGGGTGCTGTCCCTGTGCTCTTCAGCTCAAGGGAGCATTCTACCACTTGAGCCACAGCCCCACTTACGGTTTTCTAGTGGTTTATTGGAGATAAGAGTCTCATGGACTTTCCTGCTGGCTTTGAACCGTGATCCTCAGATCTCAGCCTCCTGAGTAGCTAGAATTACAGGCGTGAGCCAACGGCGCCCGTCTCTAAAACATGTTTAGACAAGGTTTTATTTTTTTTTCTTGTGGGAGTTCTTAAGTCTGTGACTTTATGTCTTTTGGTCAGTTTTGGAAATTTCTCCTCCATTTTCATTTAAAATATTATTTCTTTCTTTTGTCCTCAGTAGACAAGCTGATTATAAATGACACCTTGAATTCTCAACTCTCTCTTCTCTGTTCAAATTTCCTTTAGGTCTCTATGCTTTATTTCAGATATTGGATATTAGCTATTGCTAATTTCCCCCCTCATCTCTCTCCTAGACAACTGAATTCTGATAGTTTATTTCGTAGGTTAACATGACTGAATTAAACATTGTTTGTGGGCATATTTGAGAATCTCTTCAGAGACAACTGACATTTAAATATGTAGGTGGAATCAACTGGATTGCTCTGACCAATGTAGACGGGCATTAACCCGACCCATTGATAAAAAAAAAAAAAAAGAAAAAACAAAAAACATAAGGAAATAAAGCTTGAATGCATCCTTTTTTCTTCCTGAGGGAGGAAGCTGGAATATTTATCTTCTCTGTCTTCCATAACTCTGGACTTCAGACCTTCAGACTGATGGGAATCAGCCCTATTCACTCTCCTGCGTTCAGAACTTTGATCTAAACCTCCAGTTTTTCTGAGTCTGCAGCATGCAGAGGGCAGATTGAGGGAACTTTATGCTTCCATAATTACCTGGGCTGATACTGTATATGAATCAGCCACATGATTTAGTGGTTCTGTTCTGGAGATTCTGGACTAATACACAAACAGCTGCTTCCTCATTACATTTCAGTATTTTCTTCAGGCTCACTTTTGACTCACTAAGCTATCCCATATTTTCCCCATTGCAAAATTTGTAACGTTTTGAAGTATCTCATGTACTTTTTATGGATTCATCTTTTATCAATAATATAATTGATTATGTACCAGTGCTTCATGCCTGTAATTCTAGCTACTAAGGAGGCTGAGGTCTGACAATCGTAGTTCAAAGCCAGCCTTAGCAGATAAATCCAAGAGACTCACATATAAAATTTAAAAAAGAACTAGAGGTGTGGCTCAAGAGGTAGAGTGCTAGTGATGGAAATAAAACTGAGAGGTTGAGGCTCTGAGTTCAAGCTCTAGTAAAAGCACAATTGTTTCCATTTATATCTTTATACATAGTGAGCTTAAATTTGTGCATGCAAGTTTCTTTGCTCCTCCCCCCCCCCCCCCCCCCCCCGCTCTGGTGTTCCTTGAAGAATTCCTACTCCATGAGCTTCATGACCAAGTCTCAAACAGACAGATCCACAACAAAGCTGATGCACCAACAGGGTAGGGTGGAAGAGAGTGGAGGGCAGCCAGTAGGCAGAGTGCAACAAATATCACTGCCACCAGTATGGGATAGAGGCCTTGGACCAGGTCCTGGAGCTAACTTGCTGCTTCTGGCTCTGGGTGGGGGAACTAAGCTCAGACAAGCTTTCTCACTTGTCCACACAACCCAGTGCTCTGGCCCAGCAGCACCAGATTATGTCCACTCAGGGTGGCTTAGCTCAGGATGTTTTTTTTAATAACACAGAAATAAATGACCAATATTTTTCTGTTATTGCAGCAAAAGATCATTGTTTCTTCAAACACAAATACACAGGTACACACACACACATACCTGTAGACACAAAGTGAAAACATCTTCATGTTTCTTTATGCATGCGTAAGTGTAAGAGTGTATAAGCAGTGTGTAATGACAAGATAAATGAAGACATGGCTTACAAAACTACTCAGAACCCCACTGAGAACTAATTATATGATTGCACAGTGTTGTTTGGAAAGCACATGGAAACACCCCAGTTTCCAAATTAACAATGGAAGCAGGTAAAGAATATTTAATCTCAGTCAAGAAATTGCCCTACTTCATTCAGAAGGTCTCAAGTCTTATAAAATACCTGAAAGATTCAAAAGCAAAAGCAAATATATTGGATAAAAAAGCATTTGGCACATTTACAAACAGGTTAGCAAAAAAGCAGTACTCTAGCTAGGCCTCCTCCTCTTGGCTCTTATTTCAAGACAGAGACCCCACAACTGTGATGGTGAAATGCAGCAGCAATCTTCATGCAGAAAGGAAGGTAGAAGAGACAGGTCACACCCCCCTCCCCCCTAGCTCTTCCTTCTTGTTTCATTATGATTTTTCTTTTTGCCAGTCTTACCTTTTACCATCTCTCCAGCATAATTGCCATATCACTTTTGGTCAAGCCCAGAGTCTTTTCATATGTTCCTCCTTATATCAAGAACATGCCTTGATTTGCACTACCCACAGGGGCTGGCCTTACCTCCTATACTCACCTTCTCAGATCACTGTGAGCAGTAATTTCTCCAGCTTCAACTGCCTGTCTAGTAGTCACCTGGTATGGCTTCTTTACCCTCAACCCCCATCCACCTTTTGTATGCCACAATGCCCAGACTCCTGCTCTAGCTTCCCTAGGTAATCACCTCTCCTTCCATCTCTTAGAGGACAGGCTCTAAACCACATATCAATGAGGTTTAATATGAGATACTGCTTTTGAAGACTTCCAGGCTCCTTCCAAAATAAAATGCTCCTGGAAAGCAGGAATCTAATCCCTTGCAAATAAAGCCTTCATCCCCTCTGTATGTCATCCTCAGCCTACAGTTTACAGAAGAGATCTGAGGAGCAAACCTAGGTGGTCAGGAGATTTTGTTCTTTTATTTTGTATGATGCATGCCCTGCTATCTTCTCAGCTTCAGTTCCATTATTCCTTGTCACTAGAAGACTAGCTGTTAGTTTTGGACATAGAACTTGATAAACTTAAGATTCACTGAACAACTCTCAGATCATCAGTCAGACTCAGGAACTCGAAGGCCAGAGCCCAATTTCATTCACCCCACCTACACTATTTTCCTGCTAGAACCAGCTTACTACATCACCTCACCGTTTTGCAGCTATTCCTACCCAGTATTTATGCTGCAAGAAGTGAGCTACCTGAGGGCTTTTAGGACTGATGTGTAGAATTGGAGTCAGAGAGGCCCAAGATGAGTGCATGACTTTCAATGTAGTGATGTGATTCCTCATTTTTTAAAAAACCACATTGGCTTTGTTTTTCAATTTCTTTGGAAAATCCTTTGCAGCAATACTGATTTTGGTACCAAAGGAGATTCTAATGGATGGAAATTTTAAGGTGAGTTTTCTAACATAGTTTCTGCAGATTTGCATCAAGCATCAGTGGCACATGGTGCTTAGGTGTAAGCTTCAAAAGGTTAGGTCTGCCACATCCATATTGCCCTGCTAGTTGCAACTAACATGTCCTCTCATCTTTATTTAGTGCCAGTATTGGAACTTGAATCTTGAGTGTAAGCCCCAGTATTGGCACCAAAAAAGCTAGGAGACCCCATTTCAAATAATTAAAAGCTGGCACTGTGGTTCATGTCTGTCATCCCAATTTGTGAGAAGCTATTTGAAAAATAAGGAAAACAAAAACAGTTTGGAGACATGGCACAAGCAACACAGTGAGTTTTTCATAAGCACAATTACCAGAATTCAAACATGAATCTACCAGGTGCCAGTGGCTCACATTGGTAATCTTAGCTACTCAGGAGGCTGATATACAAACAATCACTGGTAGAGGCTAGCCCAGGCAGAAAAGTGCACAAGACTCCACTACTAATGAACCAGCAAATCACTGGCCTGAATGTGTTGTTCATAAGGCAGAGCTCTAGTGGAGTAAGCAAAGAAGACAAGCAAGTGCAACACCGTGTGTTCAAACCTCAGTACAAAACAAACATCAGGACACACACACACACACAAACACACACACACACACACACACACACACACACACACACACACACACAAATCAGTGACTTGTGCTAGCAGACATGAGACCATGAAAAATTAAGGAAGTATAGTATTAGGTCCAGGAATAAACAGGTTTATCCTTGAAAAAGAATAAATTCTTTCTACATGTAAAAAAGCAAGATTTCTCCAGGAAAGGAAAATATTCCCTAGGGTTTAGGATGGCCCTTGTTTTAGCAAAGTAATAAGAGAATATGGAGTGACTATAAAACTCCATGTTGCTTTTAAAAAAATTTTATTTTATTGTAAAGAAGCTGTACAACAGGGTTACAGTTACATGAGTAAGGTAATGAGTACATTTCTTGTGGAGCATTGTTACCCCCTCCTTTGTTTTATGTTGCTTTTTTAAAATGCTAGTAGTTGGCTTTTTCACTGAAAGCTGACACTCTACCTTTTGAGCCACATCTCCACTTTCTGCTTTTTGCTGGTTAACTGGAGATAAGAGTCTCACATACTTTCCTACCCTGGCTGGCTTTGAACTGAGATTCTCAGATCTCAGCCTCCTGAGTACCTAGGAATAGAGGTATGAGCCACCAACGCCGCCAATGTTTTGTTTTGTTTTGTTTTGTTTTTGCCTGTCCAGTGCCTTGAACTGAGGGCCTGGGAGTTGTCCCAGACCTTTTGTGCTCAAGGGTAGCACTCTACCACTTGAGCCAAAGCTCCACTTCTGGCTCTCTTTTGTAGTTTTAAGAGTCCCAGACTTTCCTGCCCAGGCTAGCTTTGAGCCAACATCCTTAGGTCTCAGATTCCTGAGTAGCTGAGATTATAGTCATGAGCCCTCGGCATCCGGCATCCATGTTGAATTTTTAAAAGACAAATGATTGCATACATACAGCATATTTCACATCCACAAGGATTCTGGTATGGGAACAAGATTTAGGGAGCTCAACCTTTCATTTCTCTCTAAGGTTGCAAGGTCGTACTTTTTTAATTTTTAAAAAATATTTTTCATTCTAGACAAGCCCAGCACTAGTGGCTCATACCTGTAATCCTAGCTACTCAGTAAGCTGAGATCTGAGGGTCGCAGTTCAAAGCCAGCTTGGACAGGAAAATCGGTGAGACTCATGTCTAATTAACCACTAGAAAACCAGGAGTGGTGCTATGGCTCAATTGGTAGAGTGCTAGCCTTGAGCTGAAGAGCTGAGGGACAGTGCCCAGGCTTGGAGTTCAAGCCTCATGACCGACAAAAAAAGTATATATTTTCATTTTCTTTTTTATATCTTTATGTAGTTATACAAAGAGTTACAATTCAAAGAGTGAGTTTGTGAATATAAAACATGTAAGCTGGGCACCAGTGGCTCATGCCTGTAATCCTAGCCAGTCAGGAAGCTGAGATCTGAGGACTGTAGTTCAAAACCAGCCCGGGGAGGAAAGTCCGTGAGACCCTTATTTCCAATAAACCACCAGAAAACTGGCAGTGGCGCTGTGGCTCAAGTGGTAGAGTGCTAGCCTTGAATTGAAGAGCTCAGGGACAGCGCCCAGGCCAGAGTTCAAGCCCCACAACCGACAAAAACAAATAAACAAACAAAAACTCTAGATCAATGTCACCACTTCCACCTTCCGTCTTTTTCCTCCATCTTTATATAGTGCAGACGGCCTGTTCAGTGCTGTGAGCACAAGCGGCCACAAGGAGGCGAGTGGGCGGGACAGCAGAGAGCTAGCAACAGTGGATCTCAAAGCTCATTGGTTAACTAAGTGAAAAGGGCATTGTTGTAGAAGGTGGAGCTCGAAGCTGATTGGCTTTTGTGGAAGAGCGGGAAGGGAAGCTCGAGCGAGCTCGTAAGGAGTTAGGATATTCTCCGGGAACTCCGTGACTGTTACTTGCTGCCGGCTCTGGTAACCATACACTACCATAAGACTAGAACCCTCACTCTCTCTACCTTACCTGTCTTCTTTTATTTTTTTCTTCCATCCGGCTCGAAACCCCCAGTTTTGTTACCTTTCTTGTGTTTCGGGGAAGCCCCACGGGTCACCGGACACCCTACATGACCCACCATACCTGACAACCCCCCCCCCCCCCCCGCCACACCCCTTGCCACCCCCACTACCCAAATCCCTTCAGGGAAAGTTCTTAAACTCTTTCTCCGGAGGCAGGACTTGTACCGGTGCCTTTCACTCTGAGGTGATATTTAATGAAATTGTCAGGATAACCAAAGACGCCGCCATGAAGCCTGCTGGGGAAGCCTCTAGAGAGTGTGGAGATGACGACGCAAAGGATCGACTTGACCTTCACTCTTGTAAAAGTGTGGAAAGGAGTATGGGAGTTGGTGGGAGGCTGTGGAGGGAATGTGGGGATTTCATAAGTGCAGATAGTGTTTGTTGGTCCAAAAGAAAATGTAGTACAATATAAAATTGTCTATTGACAAAATTAACGCTTAGCACTCTGTTGAATAAATGAATGGGTAAAAGAAAACAATAATTTATGGAGTTGGGTATTTAGAAAAACAATATGGTTTTCTGGGGTGCAAGAGGGTAATCAGTTTAAAGGGTAGGCAAGGGAATAAGGTTAAGTTGGAGTGAAAGAAAAACCTGAACAGGTTGTTAAGGGAAAACAATATATGGCATCCATAAATCTAGCATTGAGGATATTTGGAACACAATCCTTGAAAAGTAAGCAGATTCCAGGAATAGTGCTTGGGTTTCACACACACACACACACACACACACACACACACACACACACACACACACACACACGTGCCTGAAAATGGATATAAGGAGTAAATAGGAGCTCTTAACCAGGTTAAATGTGTAGGTGACCTGTGCCATGAAGTTCCTGGAGAAAGTTAATTTGTGAGTTAGGGCCTCCTGCAAAGAAGAGGAAAGAACTAACATAATCAGGGTAAAATCTGGAGAACAAATGGAAGAAAACTACCAGGCATCTCAGATAGGGTTTTTATAAGGGCAGAGAAATTAAAATAAGGATAGTACATTGTGTGGCCATTCTGACCTCTACTCCTGAACCTAGAATCACAGAAGCCAAAGACACATCATGCCATGCCCTGCTCTTCCACCTTCCAATGTACCATAGTGGGCAGTCTGGAACCCACAGTGGAGGGAGGAGGGAAAGAGGATTCTATGTCTCTGTGACCACTACCACAATCATGGCACTCCTCCTTAAATCAAGGGAAAATATATTTGCCTTTTCTGGGTACCTTCAGGATGAATTGAAAGAGACACCTGACTTCAAGATCAAGAAACAGCAAGGCTTCTTTCCCCAATTCTAACAAGCAGGCCTGGATGCAGACCATGGAAGCAGGTCTCCTCAGTGAATATCTCTAGCTAGGGATGAGGCTGAGTTTGAATGGAGAAAGCAGTGAGTGGTTCTATCACTGTACCTGACAACATTGCCTGGAGCAAGTATTTATATAATATCTTATCAGAGCTGTGTATAAAACATCATATCATTATTAGGTATACTAGAAAGGAGAAAAGAGGAGGGTGGATTGAAAGTAGACAACTTAGGTAGTGAGGTGATGTCAGGATGGGGGATAGAGTATATTGAGGTGGTAATGGGGTGGGAGAAAAACCCTCAATAAAGCTGTTCCTGGTCTTTTACAGCTGGACAGGGGAGCACTGTATCTCAGCCTGGGGATAGGCCCTCTATAACCATCCATGAGGTGAGGAGAATCTGTTGGCAATAGCATAAGCCCCCATCAAGCCCCTGCTCAAATCACTTCTGCTGTGTCCCAAAGACACAGGTTCCATTTCCAACCCAACACTCTGCTTGCGATCTGCTTTTCTGAATTTAAAAAAAAAAAAAAAAAAAAAACCTCTTCCTGGGCCTGAGTACCCCAGTTGTAAACAAGTAAGATGGTCTTCAAGTTCTTCAGATGTCTGACATTCTAGGTTTTTGTTCTTATTCCAAAACATGCCCATCCTACTTTTCTCCATGGCTGTCCTGGTATGGCCATATTATCATCTATGATCTCTGATCCCACAGGCAAGCTCCCAGCAGGCTCTGATGCTCACTGTGCCCCCAGCATCTATGCCTCTGATGTTTACCCCAGTGAAGGAGGGACAACAACTGCTGGCTTCATTTTCTTCTGTGCCTTGTGGCCCCCCGAGTCTGACAATTCTGTGAGTAGAACAAAGACCAGGCAATCCACTGTGTGTTGTGTCATTCTGTGTCCTACCTTGAGATTGTTTCCATAAGAGGTAAGAGGAAGAATAAGGTAGAGATGAGACCAAGGAGATTAAGGGCTGGGGAAGGAGAAAATAGCATCTTACACCAATGGGCAAGGACAGGGATCCTGGCTTTGACATTTCCTATTGGTGAGACTTTGGGAAAAGTGGCACTTTGTTTTCTGACCATCCCATTTACAGAAGTTATGAGGGAAAGATAGTCTGTACTTAGAGAAACATTGAGAAGAGGATTGACACAGGGCCTGCTACTAAGTAGAGCTTCAGCCTGTAGGGACTGCTACTCCACATTTAAAAAGAGGAGACTGAGTTCTACTGAGAAGCAGGGCCATGATGGGGAGGGCCACAGACACCTAAAGGAAGCTCCCTGGGAATGAACCAGGCTTGTTTTTCAATTGTGCAGATTGGGTAAAAGGGAAGCAAGATCCTATCATAAGCAATGAACAGTATTTCCAGGTACATTGCAAATAAAACCTCAGATATCTGTGATTTCCCATCAACTTCACTGTAACCTGGGAAGGCAAAAGTTGATACAAATTAGTATCTCAGGGAATATGCCAAGAAAAGAGGAAGAGAAAGGAAACCAGGAAAAGCAGGAGAAAGAACTTGTAATTGCCACATAATTCTGATAATATGAAATTCTGCCCCTGCTTGTCTTCCTGTGGTACATGTCTGCCAGAAAATTTAATACCTTGATCTACTTTATTGTCTCCAGATGTTCAAGTCTGATTGTCCATCCTTCTGCCAACCATGGCCTTCTTGTATTGCAGCAACAGGTAAAGGGAAAGAGTAGGATGGAGAACCCTGGGAGTTGAATAGCTTGGTGAATGGGAGGAGCAGAAAGATTTGGATTAAGGAATCAAAAGAACTGAAGGGGCACTTGGCTAGGTTCAAGGAGGTGATTTCTCATCCACCATTTTCTTACATCCTTTACTTAACAGGTCACAAATGCCTCCAACCAGGTTTTGGTGCCTTCAACTTTATCAGCCATGGAGTGGCAAGAGATGGTGCAGGCTGCTGAGGCTCTGCTGGCTCTGAAATATGCTTCTCAGGCCCTTCCTGGCCCCAACTCTCCAGGCCAGTATCAGAGTATCCCAGGTAGCTTGCTTTGTAGCATTAATACATGGACAGAATAGTTCAGAAATGGTGAGGTGATGTAGTAATCTGGTTTCATCTTGGAAAGCAACATTGGTAAGGTAAATGAAATCCCGGCCAGGCCCCCACTCTCCTGAGTCTGAATGATGAGTTGGTAGTTGAGAGTTGTGTAGTAAGTCTCCAGTTTGTTGAGTTTTGAGCACAGCATTCAATGGCAAGACTCCTGATTGCAAGAAAGAATGGAAGTGAGGCTCTAACAAGAGCAGAAGTCCAACAGCTTAGAGCATGTAAAAGAGAATAATAAAGTCTGTGTTCTGCAGACTGGGTAAGACATATAGAATTGATGAATGCCATGTGTACACAGATCAGGTCCCTATCTTGGGGAGCTTTTGGTCTCTACGTAGAGCCTGGATGTCTTCCCAAGCAACATTTCACATTAAATGTCACAGGTGTGCTCCAAGAGCTTGGAGGAGACATGAACACCTAAGGAGGCAGGGGCTGAGTATTGTGACACTAAAGGTGGATGGGGGCTTGTGTGGGAGTGAAAAAGCCACACCAGGGCAAGTGTTGACAAGGTTAGCTGAAGCTGGAGAAGTGGCTGATCATGGTGATGTAGGAGGGTGAGTTTAGGAGGCTAGACTAGCCACTGTGGGTTGCAAGGATGAGGGAATATCCACCATATAAAGCATATGCAGAGACTCTGGGCTTAATCGAGATGTGGAGGCTGTGATGGAAGGTTGGAGAAAAGTGCGATTATGCAAGGGGAAATCAGGCAGGAATACGTCTGTGAAGTCATTTTGGTCTCAAATATTTGAATGTGTGGGCCAAGAGACAAAGAAGAGAGACCTAGAGGGGACATGAGTGTAATTTGTCTCTTCCTTTCTGCCTGCAGATTGCTGAGTACAGAGACTGCAGCCTCCCAAGACCTGTCTGACACCAGATCCATACAGCTGCATTTCATGGCCTATTCAACAGCTGGGGGGGGGGGGGTGGGTCTCTGTCTTGAAGAGGAAGTGGCCTTGCTAGAATACTGTTTATTTGCAACTCAGTTTCTTAATGCATCAAGCATTATATATCAAATATACTTGGTTTTGCTTTTGAATTCTTGATGTTTTATAGGCTGTGTGTGTCTGTGTGTCTGTGTCTAAGTCTGTGTTTGTGTTCTAAGAAACTAAACTTTTGTTGCAAGGAACAGAAAAATATTGGTGGTTTCTTTCTGTATTGTAACCAAATCACCATGGGCAAAACCACCCTGAATGAATACAATCTAAGGATGCTGGGCCTGGGCACCAGACTGTGTGGACATGTGAGCAAACCTGCTGACCTTACTTCAGTTCCCCTACTCAGAGCCAGAAACATCAGGCAAGCTTCAGGGCTCCAACCAGGGTCTCTTCCCCCTTCTTACAGAAGTGATGTATTGCACTCTGCCTACTGGCTGCTCTCCCACTCCCTCCCCCACCAGCACCATGCCCTGATGCTGCTTCTCATCGGCTGCCTGTCTCCCAGATGTAGGAGGAACATAGCCCTAAAGCAGCCCAAACAAGACCAATGTAGGTGCTGCATAATCTTCAATAATACCACTTTGAAAATAAGTGTCTATGCTACAAAGTTCTTTTTTTTCCTATTTCTTTTTGAGAAGGAGTTTAAAGAAGTCTAACTGTAACAACACAGCAGCTAGGCATCTTGAAATTCAAGTAGCACTAATTGTATTACTTCCCAGAAAAGGAGGTATAGCTCAAGTGGTAAAGCAGCAGACTGGAACAAATAATGCTAAGACAGAGCCAGGTATTTTGAGTTCAAATCCACTAATGAGACTTATTTCACAAACATACACACATACTCATACATATATACACACATGTATATACACACATATATCCTTTTCAAGACAAGCCAACATTTTTAATACATATTTTTATTGTAAAGATACTGTACAGAGGGGTTACAGTTACATGAGGAAGGTAATGAGTCCATTTCCTATCGAGCATTGTTGGGAAGGGATGGTAAAACAAAGTCAACATTTTTGATGAATGGCTTGAAAGACACTTAGAAATACAAAGGCAGTGGTATCCTGCAAAGCCATATGAAGCATCAGACTTTAGATGTTCACATGTAGGAGAGGAAGTAGACCCAGTGATCTAACAAGATCCCCAAAGAGCAGATGTTAGAATATTGTTTTACGTTTGTGAAAATCGGATATAGGATTTTATTGTTGAAATTAACCTATTCAAGGTTTCCTACCAAGCGGTTGCAAAAGGCCCAGTGTTAGTGCTCCATGTGGATGATCATAAGTTGTCCTTATACTACACAATTTGAAAGGGTAAAGGGAAATGAGACGTAACAGCTTGTAGAATGAAGGAAATTTTGTCCAGTGGTTTTTGCAGAAGGGAGGTACTGAGATGGCTGAGAGGAAGGACAGAGGGACAGGAAGCAATCTGATTTTTCACAGTAAGATGTCCTCTTCTAGGGACAGTTCACTTGCCTCTTATCATCTGAAACTGGATTCCATTCACTCCACAGTGAAATGAGTGTATTACACACATGTCAAATTTCACCAGTTAGTATTTGGGGGAGGGAGAAGGAATCTGGTCATCAGTTGTTTTCAACTTTGGCATCCACAGTCCTAGCCTCAGCTTGGATCCACACTGTTTTCACCCTTCATCTCAAAGGGCAGATTTTCTAGTCCTCTAATTCAAGAAGGCTGTGTCCTAGCCTCCTCTTCACACCACCGACCTTGTTACCCTCAGCCCATTTTCCCTTAAGTATAGAATACTGTGTCAGGGTGCTCCCTTGAACTAAGACCATCTAGTAAGAATACCTCCTGCCCAGGCAGTTCAGTCAGTGGAATGTCAATGGGGTTCCAAAGAATAGTCTAGGCCATGGATCCTGACTGCCAGAGCAGTACCAGCTCAGACATAAGACCATTCCCAAGACAGGAAGCCTCCATATGTCACACCCTGAGGGATTGCTCTTTGTCTAAAGCAGCTTGCTATGCAGACTCCAGTCCTCTTACTTGGTTAGCCTGTATGTCTGCAAAGTGTAGGCCTCTCAGGACAAATTGGGAGTCTCTCAATCCCTCTGTGTGTGTGTGTGTGTGTGTGTGTGTGTGTGTGTGTGTGTAAATGGAGAGACCAACTGAGGAAAAGAAACAGAAAGAAAGAGAAGATAGAATGCTGAACTAATTATTCCCAGTGTACTAGCATACTATTGGGGAATCTGAAGGGTATAATATGTTGTACTGTTCTAGCAGTTACTTAAAAACCAGGTATGGGAAACAAACTGTGAAGCCTTTTGGATCAATGGGTCTATTTTTCCCCCACGTGTGAACATACAACCTCTGATGCCTTCTGTGGCTTTTCAGGATAGCATTTCCCTTCATATTTCTTTCTAAGTAGTATCTTGAGCTTTTCATCATAATTGCTGACTTATGAAGTTTATAATACAAGTATGAAATAATAATGAAAAAGTTGTGCCCAGTACTGGGGCTTGAACTCATGACCTCTCCCTATAGCTTCAGGCTTTCTCCTCCAGGTTGCTGCCCTATCACTTGTACCACACCTCCACTTTGGGGAAATGTTAGAATTAGTGCTACTTGAGTTTGTAGCTACTGTGTGAGAAGGTTAACAGTGCTTTCAACCTTATATTAAAAAAAAGTCCGTTTTTAGGAGAAAACCCAGTTTTCAAAGTGGTGTTATTGAAGATTGCCTAACACCTGTAGAGGTCTTGTTTGAGATACTTTACAGTTACGTTTCTAATATATCTGGGACCCAGGCAGGGGAGAAGTGGCAGCAGTCAGCAGGCAGAGTGCAACACATCGCTGCTGCCAATAGGGGGCAGAGGCCTTTGAGTGTGCCCTGGATCTTGTCTGCAGCTTCTGGCTCTGGGTAGGGGAGCTGAGGTCAGGCAACCTTGCTCACATGTCCATACAGCCTGCTGGCTGGCCCAGCATCCTCCAAACATTAGTAATCTGTCCCTGGTCAAAGCTCTGCTAGTTGTGCCAAAGCTCTGTGTTTTAAAATATCAGCTTCTGGGGGTTCATCCTCTTCCAGTTGTTGAGGCTTATTTCTTTGTAAATCATATACACTGTAATATTTGGTTGGGATGTAGGCAGTAACACAAGCAACCATATGACCAGTGTATAGAAAAGTCCTTCACCACCAGGCGCTGGTGGCTAATGCCTATAAACCTAGCTACTTAGGAGGCTGAGATCTGAGGATCACAGTTCAAAGCCAGTCTGGGCAGGGAAGGCCATGAAACTCATCTCCAATTAATCACAGGAAAAGCCAGAAGTGGTGTTGTTTCTCAAGTGATAGAGCGCTAGCCTCAAGCAAAAGGAGCTCAGAGACAGTGCCCAGGTCCAGAGTTAAAGCCCCAGTATTGTCAATAAAATAAAATAAAATAAAAAGCGGGAAGTAGAGCTGTGGTTCAAATGGTAGAGCATTAGCCTTGAGCTAAAAAGAGCTCAGGGACAATGTCCAGGCCCTGAGATCAAGCTCCAAGACTGGCACAAAATAAAGTTTCTCGCCGGGCGCTGGTGGCTCAAGCTTGTAATCTTAGCTACTCAGGAGGCTGAGATCTGAGGATCGCAGTTCAAAGCCAGCCCGAGCAGGAAAGTCCGTGAGACTCTTATCTCCAATAAACCATTAGAAACCGGAAGTGGTGATGTGGCTCAAGCGGTAGAGCACTTGCCTTGAGCTGAAGAGCTGAGGGGCAGCGCCCAAGCCCTGAATTCAAGTCCCACGACCAACCAACCAACCAACCAACAAACAAATAAATAAAGTCCCTCACCAGTTGGGTGGAGGTTCAGTGCCCTGTCCAACCTTGCCTGATCTCTTGCTCCCCATAGTGGCTCCCTTTGGAACTACAGCTCCTGTTTCCAAAGATCCCAAAATCTGCTTTCTTTTCCCTCAGCCTTTCATATCACACCACATAGACAACGTTTCAATAGGCAGCCTCCACATGAGTCAGAGATAGAGCGTATAGGCCTCTTAGGGTGTTACTCCCAACATATAAACTCCACATTGCAGAGTTTTTCCTGGTCGCTTTGCATTATGTAAGGTAAAGAAAAGGGCTATGTCAAATCCTGGGATTTTTCCAACTGCTTTCACTACAGGTCTTTATTGCTTTTCAATGGCCTGTATACTGTGGCAACTCTGTTGTTTTCTACATTTCTCAAATATATTGTGGCCCTTACGTAATTATTAATTCTCTAGCAGGCCATGAGTGTAGAACTGTGGCATCACGCCAATGTCACACCCTTTGGGGAGCTATTTTAGAAGTGGATGGATTAAGGCTTTAATCATAATGGAACCCATACCATGTTAAGTGCAGGGTTCTGACTTCAAATCCAATATCACAAAAAATGATAGGTATTTATATAACTGTTTGGTTCACACCTTTCATGAGGTCAAATTTTAAATGAAAAAAAGAGGAAAATATGAAACAACATGAGTATTTCAAGTTGGCATTCCCCTGAATTTTAAGAATGAGGAAGCCAGGAGCTGGTAGCTTACAGTTATAGTCCTAGCTACTCAGAAAGCTGAGATCTGACAATCATAGTCTGAAACCAGACAAGACAGAAAACTCCAGGACTCTTATTTCCAATTAACCAGCAAAAACCAGAATTTGAAGTGTGGTTCAAGAGGGAGAGCACCAACCTTGAGCAAAAAACTGAGCATGAGCTCAAGGATGTGAGTTCAAGCTTCAGTACTGGCACAAAAGCAAAAAAATGGAGAATATCCCATAGATGGGACTGAAAAATCCAGAAAGTAAGACTGACTATTGATAAAGCTTATAGAATAAACAAATAAACCATAGTACCATTCCAAACTAAAATATATTCATGGCAAACTGGGAAAAGTATGTCAGAGACAAGGGTAAATGTCCTAACATAATCCAAAAATAGAATAAACTTTTTGAAATTATAAAACAGATTCCCAATGGATACTGGACTAAGTATAAGAAAACAAGAATGGCTGTTAGGCATATGAAACACTTGTATGGTGTTCATACGAAGATATATGGAAGCTAATATATACTAATACTTATGTGTATTACATATGTGTATACATACTAATATGTAATATGTACTTATCTATAATTGATACATACTGATATACCAGTTATCACGTATGAAGTAGGCCCAATTCAAAAGTTTGACAACTCCAGCTGTGAAGTGCTTGAAAGTTCTTTTTCTTTCAGATAATGATAAGTGTATGTAATTAATTGTCATGGAGAATCTGACCATAATAAGCAATATAAATTTTCTTTTTTACCAGTTAAGCAGCAATTGCACATCTAGTGATCAATGCAAACATTAAAATGCTAAAATATTCCTAAAGGTTATGGATTTGGTCATTCCTTGCAGCCATAGTTGTAATGGCAAGAATAGAGTCACCGAAGTCCACACAGTGAATAGCTATTCTCAAGCTGCTACAAGGAATGATGGATGTCTTTGCACAGCATTAGGAAAGCACTGATGGAGATGTCTTGCTAGTAATATTTATTTATTTTTCTATTTGACACTCTTTACTACATGTATCACATTGTGGATACCACACACACTTCCTAAAGTAAGTCTCAAGTATTTAAAGTGGATAAAGGGCAAATTGAAGAAAGAAGTGGAAGGAGTGAGAGTAAGGAATTTTCTGTCATTCCAAGAGCAACTGCTGCCATGGACAGCTAACACTGCTTGTTTGGGTTCCCTTAGCTTTTAAGAAATCTAGAAAATACAGCCCTATATTGTCATGGCTACTTCTGGTGCCCCTACTACTCATACCTACTTGTTTTGGCCTCCTCTAGTAATACATATTCCAACATAAACACTTTTCATTATTTGCACTGTTCATTATTTGTGCAAAGCCATTCTTATTTGGTGAAAAGTAATTCTTTCATCTATGCTTTTGGGGGTGGGGGAAGAGGGAGCTTGAGGCACTGTCCTTGAGCATTTTTGCTCAAAGTTAGCATTCTATCATTTGAGTCGAAGTTCTACCACTTCCAGCCTTTTAGTGGCTAATTGGAAATAAGAGTTTCACAGACTTTAATGCTCCAGCTGGCTTTGAACCATTCTCCTCAGATTTCAACCTCCTGAATAGCTAGGATTATAGATGTGAGCTACTATTGCCTGGTACAGGCTAATTTGTAAGGTAATAATTTCTCATGGTTTAATTTCTCAGGATGTTTTAAATATCCAAATAGCCCTTGAAAGAAGAGTTTCCGCATCCCTGGAATCTGGCTGGGGAGAAGGTTTAAGATTTTCCTTTTGCAAGTCCTAGGGCTTAAAATCAGGGCCTGGGCTCTGTCCCTGAGCCTGTCTGTGCTCAAGGCTAGCACTCTACCACTTGAGCCACAGTGCCCTTCTGGCATTTTCTGAGTAGTTTATTGGACATAAGAGTCTCACAAAATAGGGATACAGGTTGACCCATTTTAACAATGAGATGTACAAGACACTATGTTGAAAATGAACTTTACAACTTGGGGGGGGGGAGGGGAGGAGTTGCGGAGGTGGGCAGGGAGGGGATGGTAGGGGAAAAACAAAGTAGGAAGTAACACTCCTCGATAGGAAATGTACTCATTACCTTATGTAACTGTAACCCCTTTGTACACTGTTTTTACAATGAAAAAAGTATTTCAAAAATAAAAAAGAGTCTCACAGACTTTTCCTATCCTGGCTAGCTTTGAACCATGATCCTCAGATCTCAGCCTCCTGAGTAGGTAGGATTACAGTCATGAGCCACTGGTACCCAGCGGGTTTAAGATCTTTTATCCACTTAACACCTCAGGAAAGGAGAGGAGGTATGAGATGGACATCACTCTTGCTCCAAGTACTGAGTGATTTTCTTTGTTTCTCTGATATGTGGTAAATAATATAAGAATGAAATATCTCTGGGCGTTAGAAAAGTATTACAATAATTGAATGTCATCACCAATCATGTGTGGTTAAAATCATCCATGGAAGTAGGGAAAGAGATCCTGTCCAGGCATTCACAGTTGTGTTTGCCTGGTGGAGGACTCTGGTTCTTTATTTGTTTCCAATATTAGAACAGGTCTGAGAAAGGCAAGAAAGACTGACTAAATACTTCATGTGGTAAACTTAGGTAGGAAATAAAGTGTCTGTATGCTTTAAAAAAAAATCTGAATGCTGTCTGTTACATACAGGGTTTTGTTTTTTGTTCTTTGATTTTGTTGTTTTGGTTTGGTTTGGTCAATAGTGGGGCTTGAACTCAGGGCCTGGGCACTATACCTGAGCTTTTTCACTCAAGGCTAGCACTCTCCCACTGTGTGCCACCGTGCCACTTCCAGTTTTCTGGTAATTAACTGGAGATAAGAGTCTCACAGACTTTCCTGCCCCGGCTGGCTTTGATCCATGACCCTCAGATCTCAACCTCCTAAGTAGCTAGGATTACAAGTACTGGTGACCGGTTTACACGGAGCTTTGAGACATTTTTGATATTTTATTTTAAAAGAAGAATAGCTGATATAGGGCATGGTAAAGACAGAACAATCTTCCCTGATTATTGACTAAAAATTTCCCTACAAATGCTTGTGAAAGTCCCTTTCCCTCTTTAAGGGGGATTGACCAGAATAAGTACAATAGCAGAATAACAGATGAGTGAATCAAGAAAATGTGATACATGGGAGGAGAAGCTAGAATCTAAACAAGCTCTCGCATAGAAAGGAGTTTTAGAGTTCCAGTGAACAGTCCTAAGCCAGAGAATCACACCAAGTGTGCCATCACAGGACAGAGAGTCAGGCCAGAGAGGGAAAATCCAGGCAAGGAGACACATCTGAGCTCTTGCCAGCAGCTGCCGCAGTGGCGGCAGCAGTGGCTGCGGCGGCCGTGGCCGAGGCCATACCTGAGCCACAGAGAGTCCGGGACGAAGGAGCCAGACACAGCGGACGAGCGGATTCTACTCAACACCAGCAAGAACCGACAAGGAGCGGACATTTTCATCCTGCAGTTCGCAGACCAGAGACGACCCAGGAACCAAGACTCGGTGTGAGTAGAAGCCTGACGTCCTCACTCCTTCTCAGGGAACAGAGGAGGGAAGGCCACCCCTCCCCCCCCAGTACCGGAGATCTCCATCTTGGACACCGATAAAGATTGGCAGAGCTGCTAGCTCCAACTCAAGCCTTGGAATAAAACGAGTCATTTAGCAGGTCACAAGAACTTAACGGCGGCGTGACCTGCCAGACACAGATCCACCCAGGGAAAAGTCAACCAGCTCGGGTGCCAGCCCTAGGAGTGGCTTTCTTCACTGGGTAATCAGAGCCAGAGGCTGCCCCTCCCTCTAGCAGCATCGACAATCAATTGAAATTCAGTAAACAGAAACCCTGAGAATGGCTCCTGGCTGGGCTCTGTGAGTTTTTCACAAACTAGCCTCTGGGAAAAGCTACTGTTTGTTGAAAGGCCTCAACTCTACCCAGAACTTAGCCTCATCACTGCATCCCCCTCTTTGGTGATACTCAAAGCAGACCTGCCTCCCATTGAACTAGCCTGGGAGGAGGATCGCAAAATCCTGGGTAAAGCAGAGCATTTTTCTGCCTGTTCGAACAAACTGACTTAAGAAACCAACCAAGCCACAGGGCCACAAGCAGACCAGAGACTCCAACAAGAGGCTGGTTATGGACACAAGGGAGATACAGGATTTTTCCCACCCCTCCCAAAAAAATCAAAGAACTTCTTTTTTCTTCTTCTTCTATTTTTTTTTTTTTTGGTACCTTATATAAAAAAAATTTTTTTTTCTTTTCTAAAACTTTTTTTAATCTTTAATTTTTGCCTTTTTTGAAAAAAAAATGTTTTCCAGTAACTTTTTTTCCTCTTATAATTTTTATTTTAGAGATATGTGAGTGTGCGTTTTCTTTCTTTTTCTGTTTTCTTTCTCTTTTTTTCTTTTTTAATTATCTTTTTGTTTTTTGTTTAGCTCTACTGAACGTCTGATCTTTTTTCTTCCTTTCTTATCCTTTTCACCTTTTCCTCTCTTTCGTTCTTCTTTATGTGACTTAATTCTTGTCCTGCACATCCTCAGATAAACCTGCAGTTGACTATTAGACCCTATCCACAATTGTGTACACACTTAATCCACAAATTTATTACTCAATTCAAAACCTCTGAGACTTAAATTCCTTAATAGCAGTACTACCTCTTTATACCTATATAATATTTTAAGCATTTTTATTTTTAAGTTTTTCACATCTCCTTTATATCCCTCCCCTTCTCTCAATATATTCACATTCTTCTCTAAATAGATTGTTTTGGATTCTATATAATATTATTAATTTTTACTTTTCTATTGTTTCGGTCTCTTTTCTTTTCCCTTTCCCTTTCTTCTTTTTTTCTCTCCCTCTACTTTCATCCTACCCAACCTATTTCCTGCTTTGAGATTAAGACTTAGTTAATTCTCCCTCTGCCTCCCCACATCAATCTATTCCTATTTTTTACCCACATCTCTCCCTAACCCTAATAATTTCTGGTTTTCCAAATTCTTCTTTGCGGTTCGTAGCCCATTAACATATAGTTGTTTGATGTTGAATAGATGTATCTGTTGAACTAGATTGTATCTGTAGACTATTGACTGTGCAAATCCAGACTTTGGTTGATGCTTGCCTTAAGATAGTGTTCTAGCACAAAACTGGTGCTATTTTCATCTCAAATGGGCAGAGTAAGCCGGAAAAACACAAGAAAAATGGCAAATCCGGGTATCTCAATTCCCAATCTTGATAATCAGGGGACAGAACAGATAATGAATAATCCAGAGGAGAGTTCCCAAATAGTTCTACAAACACTGCTGGCGAACATGATAAATGAAAAGATGGAAAACATACAAAGGACTCTGTATGAGCGTGATAGGGAGAGAGAGGAGGCAATCCAAAAGTTTATACAGGAATATCATAAGCGTGAGGAAGCTACTCAAAAACTGATACAGGATTTGCATGAGCAGCTTGAGAATACTCAAAGAGAAAGGCAGGAATGGCGTGAGCAGGCTGAGAACACTCAAAGAGAACTACAGGAATCCCACGAACGGGAGGAAGCTAATCAAAGAGTAATACAGGAATTGAGAGAGCAGGAAGAGAATACACAAAGATCACTAAAGGCATTCATGGAATCCATTAACAAAGAGCTGAAGGAAGTCAGGGAGACCACAAAGGGAATGCTAAATGGAACCCAACAGAAGGAATGGGAGTCCAAAGAAACCATAACCAATCAACTAAGTGACTTGAGAATAAACACTGAACACCAAATTAAGGAAGTAAAGAAGTTCATACAAGATCTAAAACAAAGCTTCAACAAAGAATTTGAAGCCATCAAAGCTGACCAATTAGAAGGAAAAGAGATAAAAAACAAAGTAGAAAGTCTTGACAGCAGGTTAGACCATGCAGAAGATTGAATCTCAGGGATTGAAGACAGCCTAGATATTATAGAGAAAGAACATACAACCATCCAAGACAAGTCCAAGAAATATGATAGATCTATCCAACACTTGGAAGACACCATCAGAAGGCCTAATCTAAGGATAATGGGTGTAGAGGAGCACCTAGAAACAGAAGTTAATGACCTAGGAAATTTGTTTAACAGGATCCTAGCAGAGAATTTCCCAAACATGCAAAAAGATAGGCCTATTCAGATACAAGAAGCTTTTAGAACTCCAAACAGACCAGACCAGAATAGGACATCCCACCATCACATTATAATCCACACTGGATCAACTCAGACCAAGGAAAAGATCCTTAAAGCTGTCAAGGAGAAAAGACTAATCACCTATAAAGGGAAACCAATTAGAATCACCTCAGATTTCTCAGCAGAGACAATCAAATCAAGAAGAGCCTGGAATGATGTATGCCATGCCCTAAAAACAAACAACTATCAACCAAGAATACTGTACCCAGCTAAACTCTCCTTCATAACTGAAGGCCAAATAAAAACCTTCCATAGCAAAGAAAAATTGAAACAATACATCTCCACCAAACCAGCCCTACAAAAGATTCTTAAAGATGTCCTACACATAGAAAACCAACAAGACCACAATAAAGGCCAAGAAACTGCACCCAAACTGAGAATCCAAGAACCATAGGAAGAACCCAGTTTTCACAACCCCCAAGAAGGTGGAAAACATGGCAGGAACTCCCAAATACCTCTCAGTCCTATCTCTTAACATTAACGGACTTAACTCTCCAATTAAGCGACATAGACTGTCTAATTGGATTAAAAAACAAGACCCTTCTACCTGCTGCCTTCAGGAGTCACATATTGCCCGTAAAAACAAACACATCTTCAATGTGAAAGGCTGGAGCAAAATCTACCAAGCAAACGGCCCCCACAAACAGGCGGGAGTTGCAATCATAATATCAGATAAAATAGAATAAAATATCAGATAAAATTAAATCAGAATTAAATGAATAAGAATCCAAAAAAACTATAGAAAGAATCAACAAAACAAAGAGTTGGTTCTTCGAAAAAATTAACAAAATTGACAGACCCTTAGCAAATCTTATCAGAAAAAGAAGAGAACACACCCAAATAAATAAACTCAGAGATGAGAATGGAAACATCACCACAGAAACAACCAAGATTCAGAACATTATAAGGGAATACTTCTCAAAACTTTATGCTAATAAGTTTGAGAACTTGACAGAAATGGAACTTTTCCTAGTAAATATTGATATGCCAAAACTAAACCAAGATGAGTTAAACCACCTTAACAGGCCCATATCAAGCATTGAAATAGAAATAGCAATAAGAGACCTCCCAGCTAAGAAAAGTCCAGGACCAGATGGTTTCACAGCGGAATTTTACAAGGCCTTCAAAGCAGAGCTCACACCAATACTCCTCCAACTCTTCAAAGAAATTGAAAGAGAAAGTTCACTACCGAGCACATTCTATGAAGCCAGCATAACCCTCATCCCAAAACCAGGCAGGGACTCATCAAGGAAAGAGAACTATAGACCCATTTCTTTGATGAACATTGATGCAAAACTTCTCAACATAATTTTGGCCAATCGACTTCAACAATTCATCCAAAAAATCATACACCACGATCAAACAGGATTCA
Organism: Dipodomys spectabilis; assembly: GCF_019054845.1. Classification (NCBI taxonomy): domain Eukaryota; kingdom Metazoa; phylum Chordata; class Mammalia; order Rodentia; family Heteromyidae; genus Dipodomys; species Dipodomys spectabilis. The sequence goes on from NW_024871047.1 coordinate 800,794, forward strand.
TTTCAGGGATGCAAAGCTGGTTCAATATACGCAAATCAATTAATATTATTCATCACATCAACAGGAGCAAGAATAAGAACCACATGGTTATCTCAATAGATGCAGAAAAAGCATTAGACAAGATCCAACACCCCTTTATGATGAAGGTTTTGGAAAAATTAGGAATCCATGGAACATTCCTCAATATAATAAAGGCTGTATATGACAAACCTACAGCCAGCATTATACTGAATGGTGAAAAACTAAAGCCATTTCCTCTTAACTCAGGAACAAGACAAGGATGTCCACTCTCTCCACTTCTCTTCAATCTAGTACTAGAATGCCTAGCTACAGCAATAAGACAAGATGCAGACATAAAGGGGATCCAAATAGGGAAAGAAGAAATAAAACTCTCCCTCTTTGCAGATGACATGATCTTGTATTTAAAGAATCCCATAGACTCCACTCCCAAATTACTCAAGCTGATTCAAAACTTTGGCAAAGTAGCAGGTTATAAAATTAACCCCCCAAAATCAATGGCTTTTCTGTATGCCAACAATGAGAAAAGTGTGGCTGAAATTAGGAAAGCAACTCCATTTGTAATAGCCCCACAAAAAATAAAATACCTAGGAATTAACTTAACTAAAGAAGTGAAGGACCTCTATGATGAAAACTTTAAAATCTTGAAAAAGGAAATCAACACAGAACTTAAAAAATGGCAAAACCTCCCATGCTCCTGGATTGGAAAGATTAACATCGTGAAAATGGCAATACTTCCCAAGGCTATCTACAAATTCAACGCAATACCTATCAAAATTCCACCCTCATTCTTCAAGGAAATAGAAGAGGCAATCCAAAAATTCATATGGAACAATAAAAGACCCCGAATAGCAAAAACGCTCCTCAACGGAAAGAACACTGCTGGAGGAATATCAATACCAAATTTCAAACTCTACTATAAAGCCATAGTAATCAAAACAGCTTGGTATTGGCATAAGAACAGACCTCAGGACCAATGGAATAGAATTGAAAACCCAGAAATGAACCTACAGACCTATAGCCATCTAATCTTCGATAAGGGAGCTAAAACAATAGAATGGAAGACAGACAGCCTCTTCAGTAAATGGTGCTGGCAAAACTGGTTAACTACATGTAGAAAACTAAACCTAGATCCTTATATATCACCCTGCACCAGAATCAACTCCAAATGGATCAAAGACCTTGAACTCAAAGCAGACACTCTGAAAACATTACAGGATGGAATAGGAGAAACCCTGGGTCTCCTTGGCTCAGGCCGAAATTTTCTGAATAGAGACCAGGAAACACAACAAATCAAAGAAAGGTTGGACAAATGGGATTGTATAAGGTTGCAGAGCTTCTGCAGGGCAAATGACATAGCTAGCAAGATCAATAGAAAGCCCACGGACTGGGAGAAGATCTTTACTAGCCATACAACGGACAAGGGTCTCATATCTAAAATATACTTGGAACTCAAAAAATTAAACCACCCAACAACAAATCCTCAAAGAAACAACTGCCCAATAAGTAAGTGGGCTAAAGACTTAAAGAGAAGCTTCTCTGAAGAAGAAAGAAGGATGGCCAATAGACACATGAAGAAATGTTCAACATCCCTAGCCATAAAAGAAATGCAAATCAAAACAACATTGAGATATCACCTCACTCCAGTTAGAACGGCAAAAATCAAGAACTCTAACAACAACAGATGCTGGAGGGGATGTGGACAGAAAGGAACCTTACTTCATTGTTGGTGGGAATGTAAACTTGTTCAACCACTTTGGAAAGCAGTATGGAGGTTCTTCAAAAGACTTCACATAGAGCTCCCCTATGACCCAGCAATCCCACTTTTGGGCATTTACCCTAATGTTTACAAACAAGACCACACTAAAGCTACCAGCACAACTATGTTTATTGCAGCATTATTTACCATAGCTAAGATATGGAACCAACCCAGATGCCCCTCAGTAGATGAATGGATCAAGAAAATGTGGTATATATACACAATGGAATTCTATGCCTCCATCAGAAAGAATGACATTGCCCCATTTGTTAGGAAATGGAAAAACTTGGAAAAAATTATATTAAGTGAAGTAAGCCAGGCCCAAAGAAACGTAGGTCCCATGGTTTCCCTTATTTGCAATTTCTAGTATATGTATGAGTCAAGCGGAAAAGGTCAGATAATGTGATGTTAGGAAAATGAACCCTTAGATATGTATTTTAATGCTTTTTTATTTCATGCATGTGTTTCTAACACATTTATAAGATTATCTCTTTGTTGCTTTGTATGTCCCCCCCCCACAGTATAACCCCTGCTTTCACTATATTTGATGTCAGTATAACTTGTGGAGGAGATGGGGAAAAACAAGTCGTTTAAGGATACAGTTGGACCTGTTGCAACAATGAGAAGTACAAGTTGTCATGTCCAAAATGAGCTTTACAACGTTGGTGCGGGGTGGGGGGGGGAGAGGGGGGAGAGGGGGGAGGATTGGGTGGTGGGGAGGTAGGGGGGATGTAGGTAAGGGATGGGAAGGGTAAACAAAGGAGGAGGCTGCAATGCTTGGTAAGAAATGTATGCACTATCCTGCCCATGTAATTGTAACCCCTCTGTACAGTATGCTCACAAAAAAATAAAATTAAATTTAAAAAAACTCAAAAAAAAGAAAATGTGATACACACACGTACACACACACACACACACACACACACACACACACACACACACACACACACACACACACACTTGAATTTTACTCATCTGTTAGAAAGAATATTATGCCATTTGTAAGGAAATGGATGAGCCCAGAAAAAAATTATGTTAAGGAAAGTAAGTGAGGCTCAGAGAAACAAATATCATGTTTTCTCTCATATGTGGAAGCTATATATAAAATGCTAACCAACATGATAACATATACAGGGCTTTATGCATATTACACAAATAAACTGAACTAAAGGATTGTATACTTAGGGGAGGAGTCCAAAGGTGTAATTCCTCTGAACACCCAATAAGCTATTTAACAAAATACTAGGAAGCAGAAATATGCTTGTGGGGAAAGAGCAATGGGGCCCATTAAAGGATGGAGGAATGGGGAGCAAATATAGTTACTACATTATGTAAAAATTGAACTACAGAATTTGAAGGTAGAGATGGGAAAGAACCATGGAAGGTGTGGCATTAATAAAGATGCATTGGCCCATAACCTGACTTATAGAATTAAACTATTTGTACAACTACTTAATAATTTTTAAACCATCAAACTGGTATCTACTACATACAGTTTTGAAATTCTCCTTGAAGCTTTACTAAAAAATAAGTATCTGATTTAGGGCATAGAAAAGACAAACAAATATTCCCAGATTGTTGGCTAAAAATGTCCCTGAATATGTTTGTGAAAGTCCCTCTCCCTCTTTAAGGGGAAAATGACCAGAATAGGTACAATACATGCATGCATACATACATACATACATACATACATATAAATGTAACCCAGGTTTTGTCTCTAATTTATTTCCCCTTGATCCTTCTGTCCTGTGTAGCCTGTGTTTTACTCACTCCAATTCACATTGGACTAGAATTGGACTGGCTGTCCATCAGACATTGTTGTCCTGGTTTGATGTCTGATTTGTTCAATATATGAGGATTAAAGAAACCTTTGCAATCTTTCACAAATTGAGTAATTTTACATAGAAAGCTAAGATACTATCTTCTTCTGAAAAAGAAGTCAAATTGGCAATGATGGACCTTCCTTTCTCCATGGTAGCAAATGCTTAGATCCAAACCGTATTTACATCCCTAAGCAGATCATGGCTTGTCAGTTGGCCAGAGCAAATCTGACTGGCACTTCTCATATGCCTAATGTGCTTGATCTTGAGATAGTGTGATTTAGGTTCTTCTAAACCACTAGAAACAGCCTGTATCAGGAAGAGGCAGTTACCTCAGTGCTGAATGAGTAAAAATGTTACTCTTTTTACTCTTAATCTTGTTTTTATCTAGCTATGTTAAATCCTAAACTTTTAAGTGAAGTGACTCTACTCTGAAATATGCATGGAAGCCAGGAACTAGTTGCTCATGCCTGTAATCCTAGCTACTCAGGAGACTGAGATCTGAGAATCATGGTTCAAAGACAGCCTGAGAAGGAAAATTTGTGAAACTTTTATCTCCAATAAACTACACAGAAAAAGCCATTGGCATTGTGGCTCAAGTGGTAGAGTGCTAACCTTGGGCATAAAGAGGCTCAAGTATAGCTAGTGCTCAGGCCCTGAGTTCTAGCCCTAGGACCAGCACAAAAAATGAAAGAAAGAAATGTGAATGGAACAAGTATGCAAGTCAGGGTAGTTTGGTTATGACATAAAAACTAATAATACAGAAGTAGAGCTGTGACTCAAAGTGGTAAAGCACTAGCCTTGAGAAAAAGGGCTCAGGGACAAAGCCCAGGCACTGAGTTCAAGTTCCATGACTGACAAAAACATGCATAGCTGGGCACCAGTGGTTCACTCCTGTAATCTTAGCTACACAGGAGGCTGAGATCTGAGGATTGCGGTTCAAAGCCAGCCCAGGCAGGAAAGTCCATGAGACTCTTATCTCCAATAAACCACTGGAAAACTGGAAGTGGCATTATGGCTCAAGCGGTAGAGCACTCGCCTTGAGCTGAAGAGGGCAGGGACAGCGCCCAGGCCCAGAGTTCAAGCCCCACCACCTACCAAAAAAATGCATATTTCTCAGTGCCTTACAAGTTTATTGTTTCTTCATGTATACTCACAAAATGCAGACACAATGACTACATATTTCCACATGCATGGGTATATATGAGTGTGCAGGCATGCATGCTAAAATAAGACAAATGAAAATAACAGTGTTTGAAACAACTCAGAACTTCATTGTAAATGATAATATTGGACTGCACAATGCTACTGTTACGCTGTTACACATTAAAGGCTCTCACTTCTAAACAAACAGAAGGATTGGAGGTAGAGGAATATGCAGCCTAAGTCAAGTAATTGCCCATAATTCTCATACCTTATAAAACACAGAAAACCTTACAAATCAAGTTAAGCAGTTTGGATATGAAACATTTTGCACATTTGAAAACAAGATAGGAAGTAGGCTTAGCTCTAATGAGGCCTTCTTTGGGCTCTTAGATTAATCTAGAGATGCAGTCCTGACATCCAATAGACAGTGAAAGGCAGCTGGTTGACTTGGATTGTAGGCAGAAGCTGAGAGGCTTCACTGTCTATCTCCAAGAATCTGTAGACAGAAAAGGAATAGAACCAGGTAACAATCATATCCACTCCAGCTCTCTTCTTTTTTTTTCTGTTTCACATAAATATTTGCCACTGTGTAGACTTATTCTTGTCTGATTTTCCCTTCATCAGTCTTATTGAAGCAGGATAGATCAGGGAAAATGAGGCATGAGAAATGGCAGCCAGGAATTTAGAGATACTATTGGTGACTAGCTTGATTTAAAACACGTAAGCACATTGTTTTTGTTTGTTTTGCTTTGAACCATATACTCTCTCTTAAACTACGAAGTTAGTAAAAAGAAAAAAAAGAGCAGTTTTCTCCCCTCAACTTTGCTTGCTTGCCCGAAATAATTATTGTGCTCTGGTAACTCAGCAAGAGTATCTTGAAGAACACCAATCCTAGCTGGGCTCCAGTGTCTCACACCTATAACCTTAGCTATTCAGTACACTGAGTTGTGATGATGTAATCCCCACAACTCTTACCTCAAATTAACTACCAAAATAGCCAGAAGTAGAGCTATGGCTCAAGTACTAACCTCAAGAGAGAAATAAAAAGCTCAGGGACAATGACTAGTTTAAGCCCCAGTATCTGCACAAAAACCCAATACTGAGCCTTCAAAAACAACACTTGGGAAATCAATTATATTAGCATAAAATGTGTTTAAAATATTTATCTCCTAAATAAAAGATCAACAAAATAAACAATAGAAAATATGTACTTGAAAGAAGTGGGGTGAGGTCAAGTGGAAGAGGGTAGATGGAGGGGGTAGACAAATGAAAAGAAGCAGGTAGGGAATATGCAATCATGAAATTCTGTGTATTCTACAAAATGAAGAAAAGTGAGAAAGGACTGGGAAGGTGGCTCAGTGGTAGAGTGCTTGCCTTGCATGCATGAGGCCCTGGTCAGCACCACATAAGCAGAAAAGGCCAATGTGGTAGAGCGCTAGCCTTGAGCTGAAGAGCTGAGGGACAGCACCCAGACCTGAGTTCAGGTCCCACAACCAACAAAAAAGAAAAGAAAAGAAGAGAGAAGGGATAGGTTGTGAGGGATGAGTGAGAATATTGAGATGAGTGACAATGACCAAGACACATTGTATTCACACTTGTTTAGAAGGAAGTGTGTGGCAGAAATTTCTAGGCCCAATTGATAGAACAGTATAACAAGAATGACAAAATATACGTACAAGCTATCATGTCAAAAGGACACACATCCTAATGTGAATTTAAGCCATGCCCCAACCTTTTTTTTTTAAACCATAAGTATCCATGACGTTAAAACACTCACTACACCTGTTATTAGATGTGCTGGCATTTATGTGCAGTTTACATAATATCATTCTATCTTTGCTTTGTTTTATTAACACATAATTTTTTATATATGCCTCACTGTTTCCTCAAATTATTTTTGTAAGAACATGAAGAAATCAGTACTTAAGGGCCAAGCAGAGGCCTTCTTCCTTTTGGAGACCTTCTTCCTGGAGCACGACTGGTCAGTGATTAGGTTACATTTATTTGGCAACTCCAATAAGACCAGCATCATCAGTTATGGTGATAAATGTTTGGGAGCTCATTCAGGATCAACATCATTCAGGCAAGAGTCCATTTTCCTTTTTGTATCTACTTCTTAGTATTGATGCCATCTTTCCTCAGATCTTAGTTCTCTATCTCCTGCTTCTTCCATCTGCATACTAAAGTAACATCCCAGCTTTTCTCAAACTTCTCTATCTCTCCTGAGATTAAAATTACCATGAGAAAAAGTAAGTAGACCTAGGTTTCTTTGACCACCTTTTCAACTTTCACAGGCTGAAGTTTTTAGTAAGTCTTAATCTCTGCTACTTCTAGATGGGAGCAAAACAATTTTTTATCATCACAAAATGAAGGTTCACCCTCACTGCCTGCCTCAAAGTTCCGTGTGTGTGTGTGTGTGTGTGTGTGTGTGTGTGTGCGCGCGCGCGCGTGCGCACGCGTGTGACTCCTGGGGCTTGAACTCAGCCTGGACATTGTCTGCAATTTTTTTCCTCAAGACTCGCATTCTACCTCTTTTGACCACTTCCAGCTTTTTGGTAGGTAATTTGAGATAATACTGTCACAGACTTTCCTGCTCAGGCTGGCTTTGAACTATGATCCTCGGATGTCAGCCTCCTGAGTAGCAAGGATTACAGGCATGATCCACAGTGCCTGGTCCATCTACCTTTTTAGTGAGCAATGCTCAACCTCCTGCTCCAGCTTCCCAAGGTGTTCCCCTCCAAGTTCCTCAAGCCCTTCCTCTCTCAGTATCTAAATGATATTTAATGTGAAACCAGTACTTTGGAAGGCAACTAGGCTCCATCTAGAGACCAAACACATCCTGAAGGCAGAGATGAGTTTCTCTTAGAAACCAAGCTCTTTTTACTTGTGTGTATCTCTCCAGACTACACTGCACAGAAAGGATATGGAGGGGGGTGCTTGCATTGAGAATCAAGGGACATGGTTGTTCTATTTAACATGCTGCTGCCCTATGGCAAGCCTTTTCTACCCTTGGGGCTTTAGTTTCCTTTCTTGTCATCAGAAGAGTTGTCATTGTGTATTGAATACAAAATATGATAAACTGAAGACTCTGTGAACAACTCTCAATACCAGCTTATCAGTTTAGACTCAGGAGATTGAGTGCCTGGCCCAGATATCTTTCAGAACAAGCATCTTGTATGCATAGGAGTAGGATACAAGAGCTCAATAGCTATGTGCATATAATCACATAAAATAATATTTTACAAAATGAACTACAAGAAAAGGAAATGAGACTATTTTTAGTTGCTGTTGTTGCTGTTTCTGGTTTTTTTTTTGTCTTGGTTGTTTTGTCTTTGGGAGAGTAAGGGGGCCCAATTTCCCCCATCCTATATTAGTCCAGTAAGGAAAAAGCTACCTGTGGATGAAGGGGGGTCTAGTGCTGTGAGATAGATTGAGGAGGGACCCAAGAAGAGTTTTTCAGAGTCATCAGAGCCTCTGCAGCCTCCAATATCTGCTGCCACTCCCCAGCATCAGAAGTTGAAACCTGGTTTGAGGTTCTGGGGACCTGCAAAGTAAAGGGTGTTAGAGAAAAGGGACTAAGAAATCACATCTGTTCCCATCAGGACAAGTGAAATTTTAGCCTCATTCCTTCAAGTCCCCATCCACAAGGCTTTACATTTTTCCTATCCACTAAGCTACTCTTTCCAGTGCCCTGAGCCACACTCTTTCTCCATACCTTTGGCTGTAATACAGGAGGTTCAGAAGTGATAGGATGGAGGATCATATTTGAGCATCTGGAAACAATGAGAGGAAACAAGAGAATAAATCCCCTGATGAACACATATGACAAGGAGACACAGAGAGACATTAAAGCAATGTGGTCATCCAAATGACTGCTGGACCATGCATACTTCTTCTTGGCATGTTTCATGTTGGTATTACTTTTTCTGCATCATTCCTGGATACTGATTTGTACCAGGTTTTTCTGTAAGGGAGTAACAGTAGAAGGGCTGCAGGGAAGAGGATAAGAAATCAGGAAGTAGAGTTGTGGCTCAAAGTGGTAGAGCACTAGCCTTAAGCAAAAGAGCTCAGGGATAGCACCCAGGCCCCAAGTTCAAGCCCCATGATTGACAAAAATAATGCATTTCTGAGTTTTAATCTGCAAGGTACTAGGAGAGATATATTACTTACTCTTTGAAGAGACTGGTCTTTGACACATAGAGCCCAATTCCCAAGGGTCTCCAAAAAACTAGCCTAACTCTTCTCCAGAAAGTCTCTTATACAGATGTCTGGACTCCCCCACACCCCGAGGCTTCTATAGCCCTCACCATCATAGGTCCACTTCTTAAGAGGACCTTCTATCTCATTCATGGTCTTCAATGTGGAATAACAGTTCCCACACATTTAAGATTTATTAGGTGGCAGGCCTTGTGCTAATCCTCTTTTCAATGTATGATCTCCCCCCTACCCCACTCATACCCACTGGAAATCAGAGGATCAGAAAACCTAAAGCTGTTTGTCCAATGTGTTATCAACAGGAAATATCAAAGCTAAGATCCCTGTTCTTGACCATTATTCTGAATAGCTACCTCATCCTTTTTTGACCCTTTCCATCCTCCTTCTCTCTGCCTCCCAGCATGTATGGAAACAGGCTCAAAATGAGACACACAATATTACTCTAGATCTTTATTCTACTCACATGATGGGCTGGACACGGGAGGCTCTATGAAAATTCCCAGAAATACAAATAGACAGCTGGTGACCCATGGTCATAGGGGCGAAGAAAACATGTGAAGGTGCAGAGGGAAGGGCAAGCAGCACAGGCCTTTGGGAGTTCCCCTGCAAAAGGAGAGATCACAGGAAGCAATCTGATGGTGCCAAACTGACAGGAGAAAGAGCCAGAAGGATATCTGTAGAAAGAAATCAAGACCCTAGAATTTCAGGTCAGAAGAACTTAAAGACTAAGCAGTCTTAACTGTTGATTTGCAACAGGGACACTGAGCTCAGGGAGTAGTGATTTTTCACAGGGTCAGATGACAAGTAGGGTGTAGGGTTGGAGTTGGAACCGCTGTCTTTGGGACACAATACAAGGGATCAAGGCAGGGGATGCACGGAAGTCTATCCCACTGGTAACAGACTCTCTTACCTCCTGGATATTTATGTAGGGTTGAATCCTATGCTGAGACACATTGTTTTCTCTAACTGTAAGAAAAGGGAGGCATTAGATGAGCCTTGCCCACCACCACAGACCCACCTAATTCTGAGGTCTCATCTCAACACTGACATTCCTGATCTTGCTCTACTCTCCCTCCCATATTCCCTCCCTCCACACATTTGCTAGTTAATATTGATATGATGTTTTACAAATGGGCCAGATAATGTCTGACAAGCATTTGCCCAAGTCTACACTGCAGTTCAGTAATAGGACTGGCTAGAGGAATGCTCATGCATCTTCACTCAAACTCAGTTCCCTTCCTGGCCAACAGACACTCACTCTGGACTCTTGCGGGCATGGCCTGGGTCTGGACTTGTATGTTAAAACTGGCAGCAGGAACCATGATATGCTTTGGTCGTATAGGAAGAGGTCTTTTTCGCTTGGCACCCTGCACTGTCTTGAAGGCACACATAGCAGGCAAGACCCTTGGCTGTTCCAGAAAGAGAAGATTGAATGTTAAGGGTAGTCATATGTAGAGGAAGTCTGTCCCTTCCCTTTGTTAGACACCACAGTCAAAAGGAGATGATGGTATAGTTATGACACTTGCGGGTTGAGAAGAGGCAGACATGCTCTTTGCCCTTGATTTGGAGAGAGATGACATGATTGTAGCAGCAGTCACAGAAACGTAGACCTCTCCCAGGTTCAAGTTCAATCCTATAGGACACCGATCCTAGACACTGGTACAAGCGAAATAAAAGTAGCAGCAGGTCACAGCACTTTTGTATTTGGATTCTATGGTTCTAGGGTCAGGAGTAAGGTCAGAAAGGTCACAAGTTCCTTTATTCCCATTGTACTTGCCTTGCCCTTGAATAGCTCTATTAAGGTGGCTAGAAACGTTTTCTCCAACCTGCTTACCACTGTAGTCTCCCCTTTCCTTCACACACTTCTCTGTCCTTCACCCTGATCTTCCTTCTTGAGTAGCCTCTTTCCCAAGAAGCCTCAGTCACACATTATTACTGCATTATTCCCAAGAACTTTGTGGCATGGACCCCTTACACATTAATTTGATCACCAGCTCGTTGCTCACATTCACTCCTAACATCTCATTTTAAGGCAGACAAATGGACCTTTGTGTCTCCTTGGATAATTACCACACACCCTTTCTTTATATCCCACTGTGTTTTGCAAAACTCAAGCATTATGGGGCTGGGAAGGTGGCTCAGTGGTAGAGCGCTTGTCTTGCATGTATGAGGCCCTGGGTTCGATTCCTCAGCACCACATAAGCAAAAAGAAAAAAGCCGGAAGTGGCGCTGTGGCTCAAGTGGTAGAGCACTAGCCTTGAGCTGAAGAGCTGAGGGATAGCGCCCAGACCCAGAGTTCAGGCCCTATGACGGGACCAAAACAAACAAACAAACAAAAACTCCAAAACAAACAAACAAACAAACAAAAACTCAAGCATTATTCCTGGCATCTGCTTACTTCAACGGTTTATTTCCTAATATCGTACATATATTCACTTCCCACATTTTTTTTTATGTCTCGTGCACTCAATTCCTAGATCTTATGGTCAACCTATATTCAATTTTCCCTTAACATCTCACCTTAATCTTTATTATTCCCTTGCTTCTCCTTTTAACTTACTCTCTTCCACCTCAAAGGTCATATTGATCTCCTAAATGCTTATCCCTCTATCAACTATTGCTTCCTGACTCCTTCAGTCATGCAACAGAGTGCCAAGCCCTGATTTGGAATTTCCTTGGGGCACCAATTTTTCTCTTGGACAAACACATCTTCACACCTTCCTTCCAGTTATGCAACCCCAAGCTTTCCCTCCACCACTTCCCACCCATCTCCCATACTCTTTTCCACACTCCCTCTGGTCAAGCAAGCCTCTTTTCCTCTCATCCCTCCCCACTCCGGGCCTCAAGTGCCCATCATGGCGTCCACTCAGTGTACGGAGTCCTAATGAATCCCGGTCATCATTCTACCACACCGCACTTTAGAACAAAAGTCATACTGTGACGCTAGCGCCAAGGGAGCTTAGGGAACTCCCCTAAATTGGTTCCAGTATGGGAAAGATGATGATATGCTACGAATGGAGCCTGAGGGATGATGATAATCCATGAATGGAGTCGTGAGGCTTCTCAGCTTCGTCTGAGGAGGGGGCCAAATTGGGAGTTTGAAGCAGGAAGGAGGGAAAAAAGAAGGGAAGAGAAAGAAAGTATGGAAAATGAGAGTCCTATCCTCAATATAGCTTATCGTTACCCCAGCCTGCAGCAGTCGCAATCAACAAGCAAATTTCTGTGGTAAAGTGGAGCTTGTCTCGCCGTCTCTGAGCTTCCTTTCCCGCTTTTCTACAAAAGCCAATGAGCTGCCTTTACTTTCTTCTATCCCACCCCCTTGCTCAGTGACCAATCAGCATTGAGCTCTCCTGTGGTTGGCACTCTGAGGTTTTGCTAGCTTGCCTCCTGGTGGCCGCTTGTGCTCACTGCACTAAGCCAACCTGTAGTCCTGAAAGGAATTGGAGCTTTGTTTCCCTTGCACTGTTTAACTTATCTACTGCATTTATATGTGATCACTTGACTTTTGAAAATTCAGCCTTTAGTTTTAAGATGACCAGGTATTCATGTCAGGTTTTGCATCACAAACCCCCTTGGTAACATATATCACTGTCTTGGAGACATTTTGTTCCATACATGTAGGTCTTTGTTTCAGATTTTCAGTTCCATTGATAAGTTCATCTATTCATGTTCGTATAATTCCCTTAATTTTTATTGCTTAATAATATGATTTGATAACTGCTAGGTCAAGTGTCTAAAAGGTTTTGTATTATTTTGTTTTTATGTAGCAGTAATTTTGATTGGACACAGGTTTTGTGCCCATTATGGAGGCATTAATCCACTAAGCCATGCCTCTAAACATTTTTAATCTTACTTATTTTTCAGATAGGGTTTCACACTTTTTTAACACTGTCTCCAGTCTGTGATCCTCTCATCTTTACTACTACATCTCAATGTGCCCCACTGGGCCTGGCTTGTTCTTTTTTTATTTTTTTTTATTTTAATGCCAGTACCACAGTTGAACTCAAGGCCTTGTATTCTCAGTGGGATTTCTTCCTCAAGGCTTGTGCTCTATCACGTAAGTTAAACTTCAGGTCTAGCATTTTTATGAGTTAATTGGAGATAGAATCAAGTGGACTTTTCTTGAGCTGCCTTAGAAACTCCATCCTCTGAATCTCAAACCTCCTGAGCATTTATGATTACAGGTGTGAGCCACCAGTGCTGGGCCTGGCTTATTTTTTCCCCAGGTTGGCCTTGAACTTTGATCCTCCCATAACTATATCCCAAGTAGCTGAGATAACAAAGGTGAACCATACTGCTCAACTTAAATCCATCATAAATATTTTTTGTCATGAGGCTTGAACTTAGGGCCTGGATGCTGTCCCTCAGGTCTTTTACTCAAGGCTAGCACTCTATCACTTTGAGCCATAGTGCCACTTCCATAAATAATTTTTGTATATGATACAATGTTTAAATTTCTCTTTGTGTGTGTTGTTTGCCTGCATCTTTTTTGCTCTAAAAATGCCCATACTTTTCAGAGTGCTCTTCATTAGGAAACTTGAGTAGTCTGTTAGGTATTTAAAGAGGCTGCCAAGTAAGAACAATACCATGCATGTGGTATTCAGGTAAGGGGTAGTTTTATTCAGTGGACCAGCTGGCACCAGAACAGGTAGGCACTCCACGTTGCTGTAAAAGAGGGTGTCTGGCCCTGGGCCATGCCTTATCTAAAGTAGTGGTGGGAAAAGTTATGGCCAGTTTAAGGGAGGTAGGACCAGGTAAGAGGAGGTGGGACCAGGTGGGAAAAAGGTATGGCCACATGGGATCCAGATGTGACTTCAGCAGATGCAGATGTGACCTCTTCCAGGTGTGCCAGTTGCTTAGGTAATACAGATACTGGGTGTAGACTTGGCCACAAGGAGGGGGGAGTCTCCTAGCCATCCAGGAGTGGACCTTACATTTTCAGCCTTTTAATAATAATGAAATAGGATACAGATTCTCTCTGGCTACTTCCTGCTGCCATGGGGCAATGGCATTAGGGGTAAAAGGCTGGAATGTGGTCCCCTCCCAGAGAAGGCAGTGAGCAGCAGCTGTCTCTTGGTAGGTGTGAATCCTTAGATGAAGTCTGGAGGGGGCAAGTCTCTTGGATGAAGTCTGGAGGAAGTCTTCTCAGGCAGGGGGCTAGACAAAGATGAAAGGAAAAATATTACTAAAAAGAAAAGATTGAATGTCCATGGCTTGAAGGTGATCTAAGGGATGAGGTAGTGAGGTATGTGAGAGCAGTTAGCTCATTGTTATTCACCTGGATCTTCAGGGATGCCAGATAGCCTTACCTTGGTAGGCCCAAGGGGGGGAACAGGTGTACCTGGAGGTCAGGGTTGGTATAGAAGGGGCAGGAGGAGGAGCCCTTTTTATTCTTGACAGGTGAATCCACTGTGGCTGTCCCTTGAGTTTGACTGCTGTGGGGGTGGTCAGCAGAACCTGGTGAGGGCCTGTCCACTTAGGGTGTAAACCAGATGGATTAAGGGTTTTGAGAAACACTTGATCACCAGGCAAAATTGGGGGAGTGGGAAAGGGGCCTTGATGAGCTGAGGGAGACACTGATTGGCATGTTGGCATAACATGTGCGTAAGAAAGGTTAGGACAGGAAGGTAGTGGAGTTTTGGTATTGTCGGTAAGGAAATTACCTAGGAGAAAAGGTCTTCCATACATTAATTCAAAGGGGCTGAGAAAAGTAGGACTGCGGGGAAAAGTACATAAGCAGGTTAGCACCAGGGGTAACAGTTCTGGCCAGAACTACTGGAGCTCTAGAGAAAGTTTAGTAAGTTGTATTTTGAGGAGGGCATTAGCTCTATCAACCTTTCCAGGAGACTGAGGCCATAAGGAATGTGAAGACTCCACTGGATGTTTAGAGAGGATGCCACCTGTTGGGTCACTTTGGAGATGAAAGCAAGTCCGTTGTTGGATTGAAGTGACCTGGGTAAGCCAAACCTAGGAATAATTTCTTTAATAAGGACAGAGGCAACAGTGTCAGCAGTCTCTGACGTTGTGGAATAGGCTTTGATCCATCCAGAAAAGGTATCAACCATAGTTAGAAAGTATTTCAGCCACTTACATCAGGGTATGTGAGTGAAGTCTATCTGCCAGTCTTCCCCTGGGGTGTGTCCCCGTGCTTGGTGTGTGGGGAATGCAGCTGGTCAGAGACCACCCTGTGAGGAGGTAAGGGAACAAGTGGGGCATGCTTGGGTAATAGTCGTTAGCTGGGTAGCTAGGCTAGGGCAATGGATTAAAGGCTTAAGAAGGTGGGAAAGAGGCTTGTATCCAATGTGCAGCACCTGGTGAACCTGGAAAAGAAAGCTGTCTGCTTGTGTCTCAGGAAGAACAACTCCTGCTTCTAGGGATCACCATCCCTGTGCTTCCCAGGAGGCTCCCTAGTGGGTAAGTTCCTCGAGCTCCTGTGGGATATAAGAGGGTTGAATTGAAGGCAATACCAGAAGCAAGGGAGCTGGAAGTTGTCCCTGGAGTTGTCTCTGGGTTGCTAGCTTTGCCTCCTGGTCTGCTTTTGAATTGCCATCCAGTCCCATCTGGTGTCCCCAGCAATGAATGATGGTTACCTGTTGGGGAAGGGAAACTGTTTCTAGGAGCTTAAGAATAAGTGAGGCATTAGTAATGGGGGTCCCTTTGGTGGGCAGGAAGCCACACTCCTTCCAGATTGCTGCATGTGAATGGAGAATATGATAGGCATATTTTGAATCTGTATAAATATTAATCTTCCAACCCTTGGCTAGAATTAAGGCTCTAGTTAAAGCTATAACTTCTGCCTTTTGTGAGGTAGTGCTAGGGGGCAGAGGGCTGCTTTCAAGAATGGTACAGTTATTAACGATGGTGTAGCCCATGACTCAGCTTCCTGAAGAGGTAGATGTGGAACTACCATCGATGTACCAGGTGTCTTCTGGGTCAGGAAGAGGAGTTTCTGAGATACCTGTAAAATGGGGTGTGAATTCCTCCAAGGTCTCTGTACAGGAATGGGAAAGAGGGTTAGAATTGGATGGAAGCAAGGTGGCTGGATTGAGAGGGGAGCAGCTTTCCAGTGAGAAGTCAGAGTTTTGAATAAAAGTAACATGAAACAGCTGTAGGCGGGAAGGGGAAAGAGGAGACAGGGCTTTATGAAATAAAAGTTCCTTTAGTCTGTGGGGAGAACGGAATGGTAATGGGCTGGCCAAAAGTGAGTTTTGTACTCTCCTGTGCTAAGGTGGCCACTCAAAAGCTGGCCAGCCTTTTACCATTGGGTCTAGTTGTTTTGAGAGACAGGCCACCAGTCTAAAGGAGGGGCCTGACTTTTGTCTAAGAACCCCAAGGCCAATTCCCCACTTCTCAGTGACATAGAATATAAAGGGTTCCTTAAGATTGGGTAGAGCCAGTGCTGGAGCCCAAAGAAAGGGATCTCCTCTCTCTTCAGGTATCTCCTAGTGTCATTCTTCAGTATGTGGATGATCTCTTGCTTTGCAGCTCTTCCTTCGAGTTGGCTTGCCAACATACAGCTGACCTTCTCAACTTCCTATTGGCAAAAGGACACAGAGTCTCCCCTTCCAAGGCCCAGATAACAAAGCCAGAGGTAACATACTTGGGTTTTTCCATAACTCCTACACAGAGAATTACTCTTGATAGAAAAGCCTACATTGAGTCTCTCTCTGTCCCACAGACCAAGGGGGACATTTTTGTCTTTCTTGGGACTTGCAGGCTCCCTTCATATTTGGATACCCAGTTTTGCTACCTTGGCCAAACCTCTTTTTGAGGTAACCAAGGGTTCCCCACTAGAGCTGCCAGACCCCACAAAGCCCATTGACACCTCATTTAAAGTACTGAAGTGCTTCTTTGGGCTCCAGCACTGGCTCTACCCCTGAAATCTGAAAAGGAAAAGTCTTGCCTGTATATTGAGATAGCACTGAATAAGTCATTCCCGTATCCAAGAGAAAGGATATTAGCTTACTGGATATGTAGAAACACACCCTGGGCTCCGCCATTGTGATGGTCTGGTTGTTGGGAGCCAGTGGCCCTGGGCACCCTCATTCTGTAGCCAACCAGAGAATCTCTGATGGGTCTGGCTTGACCTGCTTCGGTGAGTGGGGTGGGGGAGGGGCTGGCCTACCTTGTGGAGGTGAGAAGGGGCAGTTGACTCCCCAGTGTCCTTGTTGCCCACACCTTGGGCAGGGTCCAGGTGGTGGTCACAGTGAAGGGCAGAATTTGCCCAGTGGCCCTTTTGCCCACACTTACATGCTCCATGCAGACTTCTGCTCAGACTTCTGATTTTATCCCACATAGAAAAAGTGATACTACACATTTTATCTGCTCTTTTTCATGATCTCACTTCATGGCCATCTTTGGTTTTGGTCATGTGTCCTATCTTCAAGACATTATAAAGACATTTAAGATTTCAGGCCTAGCTTTACTATATTCTATAGAAGAAATGGAGTATTACCCTCATTGTTTTGGAGTCAGTATGTGAACAGGAGAGGGACAAGTCTTGCCACCCATCATCCCTGGCCAGGGGTGGGGAGGGGGAGCTACTCTGAGCATGTATGTCAAGAGAAGGGGCAGAAAGTTATCCAGGGCTCACTGGAAAAAACAGCCTAGGATATGCTGGGTCAAACAGCAAAGCAACAAAAAAAAATTAATTTAAAAAGCCCTCACAGTGGGAGGGAAAGTTCAAAACAAAAGTAAGATGACACTTGTAATCCTGGATACTCAAAAGGCTAGGAATAGGGGATTGTAGTTCAAAGCCAGAAGCAGGCCTGGGTAGGAATTTCATGGGACTCTTAAGTCGAGTTAACCACTGAAAAGCCAGAAGTTGAGCTGTGGCTCTAGCATTAGAGCACTAGCCTGGGAAAAATAGCTGAGTGAGAGCCCTGAATTCAAGCCCCAATACGGGCACACACAGAGAAATGATGATGAGTCACTCTGTACATCAATCCTTCTCTCAATTGGAAAACAGACAGTCATGTAAGGAAACTGACCACTTCCAATAAATGGGGACATGGCAATGTGGAGAAGTTTGAGTTCAGCATTTGCTCAGCATTTGCCCTAAAACATACTTTCTTTTTTGGTGAAAAAGAATTCCTTTACCATTGTTTTTTTTTTTTTTTTTTTTCTCGGTCATGGGACTTGAACTCTGGGCCTGGGTGCTGTCCCTCAGCTCTTCAGCTCAAGGCGAGCACTCTACCACTTGAGCTACAGCGCCACTTTCGGTTTTCTGGTGGTTTATTGGAGATAGGAGTCTCACGGTCTCTCCTGCCCGGGCTGGCTTTGAACCGCGATCCTCAGATCTCAGCCTCCTGAGTAGCTAGGATTACAGGCATGAGCCACCAGCGCCCGGCTCCTTTACCATTGTTTAAAGTCATTATTGGTAATAACCCAGCATTCCTTGTCCTTAATGGTCATGCAATGTTAGTGGGACCTGCTTTTGAAGAGTCATTTCTCTGGACAAAGGGTGAAAGCAGTGGAGAGCTGAAGCTGGACTATAAATGTTGATGGAAATGTTTAGGCTTCTGCAAGCCATTGTTAAATGCAGTCATTATTTTAAAAGTTTATAAACTGACAGTAAAGTTAATTTATGTCCAAAATTAAAATCTTAATTATATTCATATATTTCACTATTATGTATGTTCTTAACCTTACATAGCTATGTTTCTTGTGGTAGAATGATGGAAATGCAAGTCTTTTCACTCAGCGTTATTTTTTGGGTTTTTTTTTTTTTTTTGCCAGTCCTGGGGATTGAACTCAGGGCCTGAGCACTGTCCCTGAGCTTCTTTTGCTCAAGGCTAGCACTCTACCACTTGAGCAACAGCTCCACTTCTGGCTTCATGCATGCTAGTCAAGCACTCTACCACTAAGCCACATTCCCAGCCCCCAACTCAGCATTAATGAACAACATTTTGGTATCTTAAAAATCAGCAAATGAGAAAACAAGGCTTTTTATCTCACTCTTTTCTTCTCCTGGGTGAAACTGATCCACTCTTCAGATGCTTTGATTTGATGGATTAAGTCAGGTCTAACCAATACTGTTAACTGAGTCAAGATGTAATTCAGTGTTTTTACTGGTGATATTTTAAACCTGTGCCTACCCAGAAAATGTTTGATATGGAACATTTATTAAGGTACTCTAAGATGACTCCTATATGTTAGGTAGAAACTTTTATAAAAGTAGTGTAGGAAGGAAAGAAGGAAGGAAGGAAGGCAGGAAGGAAGGAAGGAAGGAAGGATGTTTGAAAGGCTTCATTTTCAAAAGCCAGTGGGCCTCAGAAAAATGAAAGGGCATTGGAGAAAGGTCTCTTTTTATGTTTTGTTGTTGTGCTTAAATTTTAGTACTAGGGCATGAACTAAGGGCCTGGGTGCTGTCCCTTAGCCTTTTCTGCACAAAGCTGGCACTCTACCACTTGTGCTACAGCTCCACTTCTGGCTTTTTGTTAGTTTATTAGAAATAACAGTTTCTTAGACTTTCCTACCCAGGCTAGAACCATGCTCCTCAGATCTCAGCCTTTTGCATAGCCAGGATTACAGGCTTGAGCCACCAGTCACCTACAGAGTCATCTTGTACAAACTGAGTAATTTTACTTAGAAACTTAATATTCCACAAATTCCTAAAAAAGCAGTCAACCTGGCAATGATGGGCTCTGCTTCTTTCTTGGTGGTAAATTATCAGAGTCAAGCAGCAGCTGTGTCCTTAGAGCATGCCTTGTCATGGGCTAAGACCCATCTGTCTGCCTCTACTCATTTGCTTGATATCTTTAATACTGATGCGAAGGCCATTCAGAGTCCTCTGAACAGCTGAAGACATCTATGCCAAGAAGAGGGTAGACAATTCATTGTTCAATGAGTAAATATGATTATCATTTTCTTATCTAGCCATGCTAAACTCATTGATTCTCATGTTGAAATGTACATCAAAACAATTTGTTTGCCAGATGATCAAGGTTACAGGGTGGAAACAAACAACCCATATTTCTCCATGCTTTACAACAAGATTGTATTGTTTATTTGTGCACATGGAGGCATAACGTGAAAACTTGTATGGATAAGTCAGGAGTGTGTAGGTATATGTGCAATGAGAATACATATGAACACCCTGGCTTACAAACCCACTCAGAAACCCATTGAGACTGATCATACTAAATTACACAGTGCTATTTTTTTTGTCTGTCATGGGGCTTGAACTCTGGCTCTGGGCACTGTCCCATAGCTCTTCAGCTCAAGGCCAAGTGCTCTACCACTTGAGCCACAGTACCACTTCTGGTTTTCTGGTGGTTAATTGGAGATAAGAGTCTCACGGACTTTCCTGCTATTGACTGGCTTTGGACCGCAATCATCAGATCTCATCCTCCTAAGTAACTAGGATTATAGGTGTGAGCCACCTGCGCCTAGCCATAGTGCTATTTTTGTAAGACACTCGAAAGGCCTCAGCTTCCAAAGAAACAAAGGATGGAAGATGGAGTTACAGGAGTTTCCCAGCTCAATCAATGAATTGCTCACAAAATAAGAAGAGGCTCACAACTTATAAGACTTAAAAAGCAAGCTAAGCATTTTAAACATGAATGGTTTCACACATTCAGAAACAGGATAGCAAATAAAAAGTTCTCTACCAAAGCCATCTCTGACATCTTATCTAAAGAGAGGAATACACTACAGATATCTAACAGGCAGTGGAACACATCTGGGCAACTTGGATCACAGGTAAGGATGGAGAGTCTCTATCTTGAACCACCTGCAGACAGAAAGGAAGGGGGAAATACTATGTTACATCATGTTGCTGCCCAACTCTCCCATCTTCTGTTCCACCTAATCAAATATTTGAAACCTGACTTATTCCTGTGTGATGTCCTCATCACCAGTATTGCCTCCCTTCATTCCTTCATCACAGCCATTGCATCTATTTTGGTCAAGCCCAGGGTCCCTGCATGTGACCCTCCTTATATTAGGAACATGCCTTGATCCTTAGCACACAGAGTGGTTGGCCTAGCCTCCTACATTCACCCTTCCAGATTACTGTGATCAGCAACTTCTCTAGCTTCAGCCACTTTTCTTGCAGTTGCCCAGTTGCCACACCAACTACCATTCACCTTTTTAATAAAACAATGCCAAGGGTTGGGCCTAAGCTTCCCTATGTGTTGGTCCCTCCTCCCCATCTCCTCAAGTCCTTCCTCTCTTATCATAACAATATATTTTAATGTGAAATACTACTACAGGTGAAGGTATTCAAGTCCCATCTAGAGACAGAAAGCTCCCTGAAGGCAAA
The DNA here is from genome assembly GCF_019054845.1 of Dipodomys spectabilis. Classification (NCBI taxonomy): domain Eukaryota; kingdom Metazoa; phylum Chordata; class Mammalia; order Rodentia; family Heteromyidae; genus Dipodomys; species Dipodomys spectabilis. The sequence goes on from NW_024871047.1 coordinate 822,017, forward strand.
GACCTGATTCCCTATGCAGATGTAGCTCCAGGAACCTATGTACTTCCTTCTCCATAAAGAAGGGATCTGAGAAGCAGGCTGTGGCCTAGGAGTCAAGAGACTTGGTTCTTCTCCTTTATGTGATGCAGGCTGTAGGACCCTTGCTATCATCATGGCTTCAGTTCCATTATTCCTTGTCATCAGAAACTAGCCTTTGGATGCTGGGCACAAAAGTTGATAGATTCACTGAACAACTTTTAAGTGCCAGCCCATGAGTTCAAGAGCTGGGGTTCCAGGGCTCCAATTTCATCATTCCACTAACTCAAATTTTCCAGTCCAAACAAGCTAAACGACACCCTTCCCTCCCAATACCAAACCACTCTGCCTTGTATTAGTCCTGTAAGGAGTAAACTACCTGGAGGCCTAGGGGATGGGTAAAAAGCCTGAGAAGAGTTTCTCAGCATCAGCAGAATCCGGGCAGCCAACATAATCTCTAGCATCTCCAAGACCTCAGCTTCCAAATCCTGATTTGAAGCATTGTAGACCTGCAAAGTACAACGTGTGAGAGAATGTAGGCCGAAAAACCATACCGCCTTTCATGAGGACAAATACCCTTTTAGCTCCATTCCCTCAAGGCCCCATGGTCAGATCTTTCTCTTTATATAATCCACAGAACTACTCCTCTCCTAGGGCTCTGTACTCAACTCCTTTCCCAGTACCTGTGGCTGTGGTACAGGAGGGTCAGGGGTAGCACAAGGGAGAGGGACCAGACTTGAGCACCTGAAAACAATAAGAACATAGGCATATTAAACCCTCTAGCAGCTACAATACCAGAAGGAGATGAAGAGGAGTAGAATTTCACATTATCAGAACGTAGAAATCTGAGTGGCTGAGAGGATATTACTCTTGCTTAGATAACTCTTGTCTACGTCATCCCTGACACAAGATTTGCCATCACGGCTACAGTGAAGATGATTTTGTGTGTGTGTGTGTGTGTGTGTGTGTGTACATACATATGGGTTTTTATTAGCAAAGCATTTGGAGAGATGTCATTACCTCCCTTTTAAAGGGTTGGGTCCTTCCTAATTGAGCCCATTCCCAAGGGTCTCTAAGAACTAGCCTGGCTCTTTTCCAGCAAGCTTCTAACACAAGCTTCTGGACTTTTCTCCAGGCTTCTATGGCTCTTACCATCATAGGTTCACTTTCTTGCAGGACCTTGTCTTCCATGTGTTCAATATGGAATAACAGTCCCCATACATTTAAAATCTATTAGGTGGCAGGCCATGTGCTAGACCTCTTTTCAATGCTATAGGTGTAGCATGATTCCTCCCACTCATACCCACTGGAAATAAGAGGATTAAATACCCAAAGCCATCTTTCCAAAAGGAATATCAAAGCTAAGATCTCTGTTATTGCCCATTAGTCTGAGAATCTGCTTTCTCATTTCCTGAATTTTTCCCTCCTCCTTCTCATCCTCCCCCTACCAGTCAGGGAAACAAGCTCAAGATTGGACACACTATCACAAGATAAAACTGGTTTGTGGTCTTTATTCTACTCACATGACTCCTGGGGCAGGGGAATCACTGGGATCCTCAGAAAGAAAAACTGACTGCTGCTGCTCCAAGTTTGCAGGATGAAGGGGCTCAGGTGATGGTTCTGGAGGCAAGCTGGGTAGCAGAGGCCTTTGGGAGCTCTCCTGCAAGGGCCCAGATAATAGGCAGCAATGTAGTGGTGCCAGAACTGACAGGGAGAGAAGCTAGATGGGCATGTTTCAAAATGAGAACAAGAACCTAAAATGTCCACTATCCGACAATTGAAAGGCCAGCCAGTCTTATCTATCAATTTGCAACTGGGATACTGAGCTCAAGCAGAAGTAACTTTTTACAAGGTCAAATGGTAAGTAGTGCTGGAGATGGAACCCATGTTGTTGGGACAAAATGAAAGAGAGCAAGGCAGGGGCTGAGTGGAAACCTGTCTCACTGACTACAGACTCTTACCTCCTGAATGGTTATATAGGGCTGATCCATAGGCTGAGGCACAGTGTTTTCCACCCTGGCTGTAAAGAACAGGAAGGCATTAGTCTTGCCCACTACCACAGACCCACCCAATTCTGAGGTCTCATCTCAGCACTGACATTCCTAATCTTGCTCTACTCCCCCTCCCATAAGCCCTCCCTCCACATACTTGCTAGTTGATATGTTATTTTACAAAGATTCCAGATAATGTCTGAGAAGCATTTGTCCAAGGCCACACTGCGGTTCAGTAATAGGACTGGCTAGAGAAATGCTCATGCTTCCTCCACCCAAACTCAGGCTCCCTTCCTAGGCAGACACTCACTCTGGACTCCATCCATAGGCTGGGTTTGGGCCTGTGTGTCTGAATTGGTGGAGAGATCAACAGTCTCTCTTGGTCCTTTATCCAGGGGTCTCTTTTGCTCTGATTCCTGTTCCATCTTGAAGGCACACATAGCAGGCAAAGCCCTTGGCTATTCCAGAAATGGGGAATTGAATGCTAAGTTTAGTTACATGTAGAGGAAGCCTGTCCCTTCCCCCTGTTAAACATCAGTCAAGAGATGATGGCACAATTGTGACACTTGAAGGTTGAAAAGAGGTAGGTGTGCTCTTTGCCCTTGAAGAGTGATGATGTGATGTAACAACGGTTCCAGAGACATATACCTCTTTTAGGGCCAAGTTCAACCCTTATGGGACTCTGATTCTAGCAACCATAGTACATTTGAAGGAAGAGTAGCAGCAGGTCACAGCATTTATGTTTCTGGATTCCAAGGTTCCAGAGTAAGGAGTAAGGTCAGAATGGTTAAAAGTTCCTTTATTCCCATTGCACTTGTTCTGCCCTTAAAAAGCCCCATTGAGGGTAGCTATAAGCTTCTTCTCCAACCTGCTCACTGTTGTATATTTCCTTCCTCATCTCTGTACATCTTTCTCTGTCTTTTACTCTTACCTCCTTTTATTCAAGTAGCCTCCTTCCATCCCCAAAGCCCCCTTACACATTGTATATCCTTAAGAACGTTGTGGCATGGATCTTTTACACATTCAACTTGGTCAGCAGCTTTTTGTTCACATATACTGCTTATATCTCATTTTAAGACAAATGCACTCTTGTGTCTCCTTGGACAATTACTACACCTTCTTCTTTTACATCATCCTGTGTTCTGCAAAACCCAGGTTCTATTAATTCAGGAACTTGGAACTTGCAGGACAGAGGTGCACAGACGGCTGGGACACCAGAGAGGTATCAAATGTGTCATCCTTATAAAGACCTAAAATGCCCACGAGGTTATCACCTCATTTCCTGTGGTCCTATATCTTGCAATAGAGGAAGGGGAGATAACTGGTCCCATTGAATCTTGAAAGCATTCACAGTGTTTGTCCATTTATGACCTAAGTGTCCTTTACGTTTTATTTTCCTACTCAGTTTTTCATGGATAGTACTTGTATCTTATAAATCTGAATTAAAACACAAGAATGAGCATTTTAGCATACGCATAGTAGAGCTTGAGTTATATAACTCACACCTGTGAGTCAGAGCCCTTACTTGGCCTAATCACCCCCATTAAGGAAATGTCCTAAAACCTACGTTTGGAGAATAAAGAGAAAAATTAACCTACACCACAGGACTCTTGAGTACTTTACTCAGTCTCTAGCATCCCTTACAGTGTAGTGAATAAACTCTGCTACTCTGCAGCCTGTTCTTTTTGCTCCACTCAGTTCATTGTTTTCAGTTAATTCATTGATCTTGATCAATTCCTTGTCTTCAACTTCAGACCAAAACCAAACCTGATCCTGACCCACCAGAAGAAACATTATTCCTGGCATCCACTTACTTCAATAGTTGTCTTCTAATGTCCTAAATATATTCACTTCCCACGTTTTTTTAATGGCCCATGCACTCAAATTCCTAGTCTCCTGGATGTCCTATATTTAATTTCTCCTGAACATTAAGATTCAGCACCAGTGGCTTAGACTTGAATACCTAGCTACTGAGGAGGATGAGATCTAAGGATTGCAGTTTGAAGCCAACTAGGACAGGAATGACCATGAGACACTTATCTCCAATTTACCATCAAAAAGCCAGAAGTGAAGCTATGGCTCAGATACTTGAGTGCTTGCCTTGAGCAAAAAGCTCAGGGACAGGCCTTATTTAGGTTCAAGCCCCAGGACTGGCACAAAAAATTTAGTCTTTTCTTTCATTCTACCTTAATGGTAATTATTCCTTTGCTCCCCCTTTAAACTGTTTATCTTCTTGCACCCCACAAGACTACAATGTTTTTCTAAATACCAGGCATTCTATCGATTATTATTTTTCCTTATGCCCTTCATTCATTCAACGGAGTGTCAAGTTCTGATTTAATCAATAGACAACTCTACATTGCACTAATTTTTCTCTTGGACCTACATACCCCCACTACATTCATGAAAATCTGTACACTAACTCCTCAGCCTTCCACTATTGTCCATATTCCTTCCCAACCTTCAACAATGGCCATGATAACATCAATCTTTCTTTCTCTTCCCTCTTCACCTCACCCCCACCCAGCCATGTTTTTTTTTTTTTTTTTTTTTTGGTTGTGGGGCTTGAACTCCGGGCCTGGTCCAGCGCTGTCCCTCAGCTCTTCAGCTCAACGCGAGTGCTCTACTACTTGAGCTACAGCGCCACTTCCGGTTTTCTGGTGGTTAATTGGAAATAAGAGTCTCATGGACTTTCCTGCCTGGGCTGGCTTTGAACCACGATCCTCAGATCTCAGCCTCCTGAGTAGCTAGGATTACAGGCGTGAGCCACCGGCGTCCGGACAGCCATGCTTTCTTAGTCTGGCGTCTGTAACCTGCACTGTGTCCTCAGGAACCCCAGTCATTCTGCTACGCCCCCACTGGCGTGACTCCTATGCCAAGGACCAGAGATTAGGGATCCTCTGTAAAGTTGTTCGTACTGGGAGGAGCTGAGCTGTGAGGCTTCTCAGCGTTGGCAGAAGAAAGGAGACAAAAGTGGGAGTTTCGCGCAGGAAGGAAAGAAAAAGAAGGGAAGAAAGATAAAAGTATGGAAAATGAGAGTCTTATCCCCTACATGACCTGATATTACCCCAGCTAGAAGCAGGTCACAATCAGTTGACTCCCGGAGGTGAGATCCCTTTCCTTCTGTTCGCTCCTACTTCCTTTCCCGCCTTTCCACAAGAACCAATGAGCGGCCAGGGTTGCTTTCCCGGTCCTGTGAGTTTTGAAGTTTCCTGTTTGGGCCACGCCTCCGTGGCTAGTAACAAATGAAATTTGAGATCTGCTATAGTTGGCACTCTGGTTCTGCCCACTCGTGTCCCTCTCGGCCTGCACTCTTCAGGCTTTATTGCACTAAGCCAACCCAGGCGCGTCGCACAGGAGCAAAGTGGAACTTGGTGCTCCAGAGTGCAGTGTCCTAGACTGGGGAATATGAAATACATTGCACACATGCCATCATTTCTTTGTAAAAATTCTAATACAGTTTTAGGCTCAATCCAGTAATCCCATGTCAAGTTTATGAAGGAGACAACATAAACCCACAGGATACACTTACCCATTGGAGCAGACTAAAGTGTGTCTCTAGCTTTCCGTTTTGTTGCATGAATAAATTTGTTTGTTTTGTGCCAATTTTTATGTGTGATAAATACGGATATATATACATAGATATATAAGTATGTATATATACTCTTAATTTTTTATTGCTTCATAGCTCATCTTAGTGTCTGCTAAGACAAGTTCCCAAACCCCACTTTTCAAAAAAAAATTGAACTCAGAGCAGCAACTCTACCACTGAACCACACCTTCAGACCTTATTTTAACTTAAGGTACTTTTCAGTAGGAACTCACTATTTTCTGAGCTTGCATGGAACTGAGATCCTTCTGTATTTACTTACCACATAACTATAAGTACAGATGTGTCTCATCACGGCTGGCTTTGAGATGACTTTTGTTAACTCTCCTCCTCCCATGCCAGGCTGGTTTGGAACCACAATACTACTATCACTGCACACCAATGATCAGGGATACCAGGAGTTGATCATGATGCTCAGCTTACAATACATTGTAATTTTTGTATGTGGTATAAAGTTAAAACTTCCTTATCAGTGCTTAAAGGCATGGCTCATTTGGTAGAGTGCTAGCCAGTGAGTGAAAGCAGCAGGTACTGAGTTACAATTCTGATGCCGGACCTAAAAAAAAACCCTTCTTTTTCTACATGTGCTTTTCCCATTCTGTCTGTTGAGTAATTATTATTCTTTCCCATCAAAATATGATTGGCACCAAGGATCCTTTGAGCATATGCATGTGAGTTTATATCTGGATATTGAATTAATTGTATTATCTTGGCTTGTCTGTCTTTATACCTGTTCCAGAATATTGTGATTAATGGAAACATTGTAATGGGATTTGAAATGAGTTAGAATTTGTTTTTCAAATCACTTCTTTGTTTTGGAGGTTGTTTTGACTATTTATGCGTGTTGTCTTCTAGCTTATGGAACACATTTATGGCAATTATTTACTGTAAATTCTTTGTCAAGATGCTGGTAAAATTACATTTCTTTAAGGTCAGCTTCTGGAGTTGGTTTTGTTCCTGTAGTTGGGCTATGTTGTTTCTGCCTTTTAATCTTTGGTTGGAATTTTGGTATGTCAGAAGCACAACTCCCAGCCTCTGGTACTTGTTTGGTGTTTAGAGAGAACTTCACCAACTGGCTGGAGCTTCACTGACTTCGATCTTGTCTACTCTCTTGCTTCCCCTGCTGTCTTTCTTTGGAACTGCAGCTCATAATTATTTTATAGTAGTAGTAGTAGTAGTAGTAGTAGTAGTAGTAGTAGTAGTAGTAGTGCCTATCCTGGAGCTTGAACTCACGGCTTAGGCAATGTCCCTTTGTTTTGTTGTTGTTGTTGTTTTGTCAACACTAGCACTCTACCACTTGAGCCACAGCTCTACTTAAGGTTTTTTGGTGATTAATTGGAGAGAAGAATCTCATGGACTTTCTTACCTGGGCTGGCTTAGAGCCATGATCCTCAGATCTCAGCATCCTAAGTATCTAGGATTATGGGCACAAGCCACTGGCACTGGGCTTTATAAGTGTTTTTGGTTTCCCATTTCCTGGGGCTTCCAGACTCTGCCTCCTTTTCTGTCATCTTTCCCAGTCAGGAGAGACTGACACTGGTTACATATGCACCCACAGTTGAGCCAGGGTGAAGGTGCAAGGGCTTCTTTTATCTTGTCAGGATCCCAGTCTTAAAAAATTTTCCCCGATTGTTCTACACCGTGTACAGTAAAGGGCACAAAGCGTTGTGCCAAATTCTGGGAATTTTCTAACAGCCTTTACTACAATCACTTCCAATCACTTTCTTCTTCTTTTTTTCTTCTTTTCCTCCTTGTCCTTTCTCCTCCTCCTCTTTCTTCTTACCCTTGTGCTGTGGTTACTCTTCTATGTTCTCTGAACCTCTCATGGTCATTAAGCTCCATGTATTATTGTTAATTCTGAACCAGAAAATGAGCCCCTGGTTGCTTTAAAAATATTTTTGTCGCCGGGCGCTGGTGGCTCACGCCTGTAATCCTAGCTACTCAGGAGGCTGAGATCTGAGGATCGCGGTTCAAAGCCAGCCCAGGCAGGAAAGACCATGAGACTCCTATCTCCAATAAACCACCAGAAAACCGGAAGTGGCGCTGTAGCTCAAATGGTAGAGCGCTCGCCTTGAGCTGAAGAGCTGAGGGACAGTGCCCAGGCCCAGAGTTCAAGCCCCACGACCGACAAAAAAAAAAAAAAATATATATATATATATTTTTGTCAAGGTGCTGGTGTCTCACTCCTGTAATACTAGCTACTCAAGAGGCTGAGATCTGAGGATCATGTTTCCAAGCCAGCCTAGGCAGAAAAGTCTGAGAAACTCTTGTCTCCAATTAACCACCAAAAAAGCCAGAAGTGAGCTGGGTGCCGGTGGCTCACGCCTGTAATCCTAGCTACTGAGGAGGATGAGATCTGAAGATCACG